>NC_134691.1:139858773-140466273 GCF_050947455.1 Rhinoderma darwinii | reverse complement strand
TTTATGCACTATGCGCCTCAGCACTCGGTGACCCTGCACTATAACTTTAAGTAGTCTGCCTCTTAATTAATGAGTTTCTGGGGTACCTAAACGCTTTGACTTTGCAGTAATATTATTCACAGTTGATTGTGGAGTATTGGGGAGGAAAGAAATTTCACAAACGAACTTGTTACAACCGTGGCATTCTATTATAGTACCACACTTTAATTCATTAGTTCATGTATTTAGTCCACTTTTTCTATGCATCGAACTGGGGTACCTTGAGCTTACCAGAAGAAAGGATTGACAAGGTTTCTGCATCAAAATAACGTGTAAAAAAAAAAAAAAACACTGTGTGAACAGGGCATTAAAACAGAAAGGCTAGAATTTTATTCACAATCTGTCAGTCCATGTAATCACCACCCCTATTGATAGTTTGAGTAATGTTAATTTACCATGCTATACCCTTACTGTGGGGTTAGGGTAATCTATTACTGTCTGCCCTATGACCAGCTATAAATTTGTGGTTTTAAATAGTGAAGTTGTGGCATGAACTTTAAGCTTGTAGTAGTTAAATAATGGCTGTTTATGTCAGATGGTTAAGATGCTCATAATGTTATGCAGGCAGACACCTTAGCTGCCATCTGTACAGCCTTTCTGTCCCTAATCTGCAGTTACAGGGTGCTGTATACCAAATACACTGTCCTGCAGAAATGGTCTGTTCCACAGCGCGTCTCATGACAGCGGCACTACCAGTTATTATACTACTGCTACTGCCTCTGCCTCTTCTTCTTCTTCTTCTTCTACTACTTCTTCTCCTGCTACTATTTCTTCTTCTTCTGCTACTATTTCTTCTTCTTCTGCTACTACTTCTTCTTCTTCTGCTACTACTTCTTCTTCTTCTGCTACTACTTCTTCTTCTACTGCTACTACTTCTTCTTCTACTGCTACTACTTCTTCTTCTACTGCTACTACTTCTTCTTCTTCTGCTGCTACTACTTCTTCTTCTTCTGCTGCTACTACTTCTTCTTCTTCTGCTACTACTTCTTCTTCTGCTACTTCTGCTACTTCTGCTACTTCTTCATCTGCTACTTCTGCTACTTCTTCTGCTACTGCTTCTTCTTCTGCTACTGCTTCTTCTTCTGCTACTACTTCTTCTTCTTCTGCTACTTCTTCTTCTTCTTCTGCTACTTCTTCTTCTTCTTCTTCTGCTACTACTTCTGCTACTTCTGCTGCTGCTGCTTCTTCTTCTGCTGCTTCTTCTTCTTCTTCTTCTTCTTCTTCTGCTACTACTTCTGTGAGTATACTGCTGCTGCTACTACTACAACTGCTACTACTGTTGTTACTTCTACTGCTGCTGCTACGACTACTATTACTACTACTTCTACTACCACTTCTACTACTACTTCTACTGCTACTTCTACCGCTACTGCTGCTACTACTTCTACCACTACTGCTACTAGTGCTTATGCTACTAATGCTACTACAACTGTTGCTACTACTACTGCTAATACTACTACTTCTACTACTTCTACCGCTACTACTACTTCTACCACTACTGCTACTACTACTTCTACCGCTACTTCTACCACTACTGCTACTTCTACCACTACCACTAATTTTACTACTACTACTACCACCACTATTGCTGCTACTACTACTGCTGATACCACTACTATTACTACTGCTACTACTACTATTGCTACTGCTGCTACTATTATTACTACTACTACTGATGATACTACTATTACTATTATTATTACTACTACTACTACTACTGCGTCAGGTGCAGTAAATAAAATGAATAAGTTACATTGGTTTCTGCTGGATGAAATGACACGGTATTCATCCTCGTAACCACGTTTTATATGGATTCCAGAGCTATTTATATTAAGATATTTGATATGAAGACCTAGAGAGTGGAAATGCTCTTAGCCAAATGTTGGATTTCCTTTTTCAGTCAGTCTTAACTATCGGCTCACTAGATCTGCCAAAGATTTGAAAATCATTTTTCCAGGCGCTTTTTTATAGCAAATAATGGAAATAAGAATGTACAATAATCACAAGTGAGTGTGGTTAATCTATTGCTTGAGACAGGACTGTAAATGCTTGTCAAGACTAAAAGAAGAAATTGGTGCTTGGCTTCTTGTGATATTCCATGCTTCAAGTTTTAATTGGCAGAAAGTGTTGTGTAAAGGTGTAACTTGAGGCTCCTGTTGCTTTCCGTTATTCACACATTAGCGGACATGTTCTTGGACCATGCATATTAAGCTATTAAACTTCTGCTCTTCTGCTGCTCCATGATGTCATTCCCCACCAAATTTAGAAGATGCACATTAGTAACAGAAATGGAAATATATGGACAACACAGCAGAAAACTAGCATACATGTGTTAACATTAATTTGTTGAAATGTTTTTTTTTGTTTGTGTGAGTGTCCAATTTTTACGTCGTACCGCTCCTCATGGTGAGTGGCCTTGTGGATAAATAGATAAATGTTTTGGCACCGCAGAAAGTGGCAATAGAGGGTAGAGGGAGGAGCACCCACGTGCGTGTAACTCCAGATAGAGAAGGCCGTAGCGACTCAGACTTTGGGTCTTCTGACATTGTAGTTGGTGAGACTAATGGCGTAGCTGAACGGGGCAAAAAACATTTTTTAAAGCCAGACTGGACAGAAGCCGTCATAACCAGCCAAACCGTGAAACAAGCCAGATGGGGTGGAATCCGTCCGTGTTAGCCAGTCGGGGCAGAAACCATGAAACAAGCCAGATGGGGCGGAAGCCGTAGCAACCAGCCAAACGTGGTGAAAAACCAAGAGGTAGCTAAGCAGGGCAGGAATTGCTGAATAAAGCCAGACGGGTGACATCTGTCACTGGGCAAGGAGGGGTCGTCCATGAAGTAACGTCTTCTACCAGAGACTCACCCTATTATACTACCACTGGGGTGATCGATATTTCCGTGTGCTTCCTGTGTCAAAGAAGGCAGGGGGACTCGTGTAAAGTGCTAACACAGTGACCTGGAAATTAAGGTCTATACGGATGTTGTTGAGAACCAATAAGTCAGATGACTGCCATAGTAAGGTTCAGTTGCATTACAAGCGTGTCCTAATTTCCACTGTGCCATTTATCTCAGTGGGCCCGTCTCCTTTGAGACCCACCCTTACCTTGTAACATGTTACTTACACATAAGCAGACGTGTTCCTGGATCTTACTTATCAAGCCATTCTACTCTTCTGCTGTTTCTTGACATGTTACTCCCAATGGAATTTAGATGATACACATTAGAAACAGAAATTGAAACATGTGGACAGCACAGCGGAAAACAATACCATAGCTGTGAAGTACAATTACTTCAGGAAAGCCTTGGCTGGATCTGAAGTGGATTTGCCCTTGCCAGTTGCCAACATTTATTTTTCTCATCATTGGACCCCTGGTGTTTTGTCCTACGATTATGATCAGTTTGCTTTAAGCTATGAACCCAAGAAGTTTTTTTTCTGGGGCAAGATCGTAGTCTTCTGAACTCTATGCCGTTAGTTTTCTGTATAGTTTTACAACTCTGTTGTGGTTTTGATATGTGTAGTGGAGCTAAAGGATCAGTATCTTCAGGCAAGCTTCTTTACTGCACTATTTCTGTTTAAAGACATTGATATATTTTTAGATAATGTATACTGGTTACTTAGAGGCATTTTACGATAGTTACATAGTTTGTACATAGTTTGTACGGTTGAAAAAAGACACATGTTATTCTTTTTTTTTTATTATTCTTTATTGTATTGACAGTGTTTTAGTGTTGTGCACAACAAAATATGCCCATAGGTCCTGAAAACCAAAACCTATGCGGAAATGAACATAGACATTGTAGTCCATTTTCTAGTTTATTTTAGCTAAAGGGATGTCCCGTTTTGGACATACTATATGTAAGTCACTACCGATGAGTAGTAACATCCTATTTTTTTTTTTATTTTTTTTTTCTAAGTTGGTCGCTTGGGTGATATTTAGCTGTGCTCTATTAATGCAAAGCTGTGATCAGTGACTTCACTTTTATTATGTTCACACGCTTAGAAAAAATGTCTGAAAATACGGAGCTGTTTTCAAGCGGAAACAGCTCCTGATTTTCAGCTGGTTTTTAAGCAAATTCGCCATTGCGGCCGTTTTTTGAGCTGTTTTTCTCTAGTCAATAAAAAACGTCTCAAGAAGTGACATGCATTTCTTTTTCGCTGGCGTTTTTTTACGTGGTAGTTTGTTAAAAACGTCTGCGTAAAAAAAAAACGCCCCGTTGAAATCAATGGGCAGATGTTTGGAGGCGTTCTGCTTCCGATTTTTCGACCGTTTACGGCCTGAAAAATGGTTGAAAATAAGCCGTGTGAACATACCCTAACAGGGAGACTGGGATTTGGAAATTCATCTCCGATCTATGCTTCCGTCTTGCTTTATAGGGCATCTCTGCGTTTTCAGATTGTGCTGTATGTACATACAATGCCGCCACAAGATCACCAGAATATCAGTGCATGGAGATCATTTTCCAGGATGGACTGATTGTAAAAGCAACTGAACCATCAGTGAATGACAGTTTAGAGCGTAATCTCGCGAGACTACGCCTGCTATGAGAGAAGTGTATGACGCTGATTGGTCAGCGTCATACACTCCTCTCCACAACACCCACTTGGTCATATAGTAAAACACGCCCAGTTGTCCATTGAGAAACTCATTAGCATAAAGCTAATATAGGTCATAACTCCATCAAAAATGATAGCTTTTCTAAATAAAAAACTGCTGTAATCTACATTACAGCGCCGATCACATCATGTACAATATAGGCCACTTATAATGTGGTGACAGAGCCTCTTTAATGCACTAAAAGAGTTTTGAGAAACCCAATGCCATTTAAGTCCATGAAAACAATTCTTCTTCCAAAAGGCATGCAGCAGAATTTAAGTTTTCTGGGGTTAAAAATTGAGGACTATGAAATTACAATGTTCAAATAACGAACTCCAATTTTGATGTTGTTTCACCGCTTATATTTTTTGAGACTTTGTGTAATTTGCAATAATTGTGCATCATTAAATCTGGCATGAAATCTATTCTTTTTAAATTACTTTTAGCTGCTGTAAAATGTTTGCTGCTATTAATATCAAGTGACTAATAAGAAAATATTCATTTATTTAGCTTGGTGGATTGGCCGGGTCCCTTGTCTTAGAAGCAGGCGCTTTGTAAATATGTGGGCAGACTCTTCTCAAATGTGCAGTTCATTTCTGGGTACCATTTAACAAAAATGATGCCGTGGAGTTAAAAATGCAAAGAACTATAAAATAAGGAAGGTACCGAATTTAAGTGTTGAACATTGAGAAAAGCCATTTATGGGGAAGACAGCTTTACAAATATATAAATGGGCAATATTATGAAAAGTTTTCGCTCTAAAGTCCGCTCAAAACATGTAGAGTCACCCCCTCTACAACTGGAGGAAAAAAGTTGTCTAGTTTTAAAAAGGCTGATTTATTGTAAATGCTGTGAAGCTGTTATATAGTCTACGACAGAAGCAGTGGATCCAGCAGGGAAGCTGCGGCCATTGACTTTAATGTAGTGCCGATGGGAACGATCTGGATCTGTTATTGCCATCTGGTTCAGCTGTTCATTAAAGTGGAGCAAATGAATTTCACCTCAAAGTGTGAACACCGCTTAATAAACCTTTTTGACCAACTAAGCCATCCTGTTGAATTGGTGGAGATCTCTTAGCAAAACCAATGTCTGTGCTTGCGCTACCTTATGTTTATGATTTTGTTTCATTTTTATTATTATTATTATTGTAATCTAAAAATGATTATTGCAAGTTTTATTCATGCACAGACATTACAAAAAAAATGTAGATCAGATTTCAAATTGTTAAAGGTTAAAAATGCTTTTCACATGCCAGGATACAATTCACACAGTTTTGAAATGCAGCTACCAAGTGTAAATTCACTGTATAGTTTGATAAAAAATCTGATTGTGCTCCCACAATATGAAAAAATTAATTATAAGGTTCACTGAAGTGACAACTGAGTAAAATATACCTTTTAATAGTAACTTGTTTTAAAAACAGGGGTAACACACCACTGTGACATAAGCCCCACCGTGAAAATTAAAAAATGTATTAAACAAAAAACACTGAGTCATTCTGATACATATATCTCAGTGTTTATAACGATGTTTGTCTAGAATCAGCATATAACCAGGGCACAACAGTAGTACAATCCCCAAAATAAAGCACAGGTGCCCGAGAAAATCGGATCTCCTAGCGCTGGGTGTAACACAATATGACTGTCCCCAATGCAGACATTCCATAAACAATAAACGACCCTACGCGTTTCAGATACTCATCCTCAGGGGTCCGTATCTTGGTAACTCTGGCCTCATCGCCAGCGATAGTAATGTTCAACAGCAGATATTCTGCTGTGCGTCACGGGAAGATGCACGTATCGATGTCAACGGCATACTTCATTGCAGGCGCTGGGTTACTATAAACGCCTAAACTCCACCCCTCGTATTGGCGGCAACACATGAACTGACCAATCACAGCACCCTCTCGATTCGTGACACCTGCCCATGTGACCCCCCGCCGTCAGCTGACAACCAGGGGTCATCATCGGCCGCATCATACCGAACGCGCAGGCGCAGTAGAAGCCAAGGACGTGTCGCCCGGACTGCCAAACACGAGGAAGGTAAGCGCTACACGATAATGTATTATAAGTATATCTTGCGGGACAGTTAAACACCGCAAGTGGACTACCTCACAAAGCAACTCCAGAGTAAATAAACACATGTAAGGTGGACAAGATTACTAAGTCCCTCATATTAAGAAAAACTGACAAACGATCTCTTTAAGTGTCGGCTGACCAAAAATGGCTATCACAAAAAATAGTACATAATGCAGATAAAAACTCATCCACCCTAAAGGCAACCCAGTAGAGGTAAGCCACCTACAGGGGAATGGTATCGCATATTAGATAAAACATGTATAGTTAGTCTGCTCATTTAGACCAGCTGGTTGTAGACATTCCAGTCTATGGATCCATTGTGCTTCTTTACGTAAAATCAGGTTGTCCCAGTCCCCTCCTCTTTTAGGGGGTCTAACAAGTTCAATTGCTTGAAACTTTAAACATGCTGCCTGGCCTTGATGTTTAGCATGCACGTGCTTAGATATTGGGGTGTCCCTAACATGGATAATATCTCCAACATGCTCCCTAATACGACGACGAAATTGTCGTGCTGTTTTACCCACATAATTTAGGGGGCATGGGCATGTAATTAGGTAAACCACCCCCGCTGTCTTACAATTGACATAATCCCGAATATTGTATTTTTTCTGTGTAACAACACTGGTAAAGCTATTCCCTTTGAAAATGAAATCACAGGCTTTACAGCTACCACATCTGAAAGTGCCTGGTATTTGTCTATCCAGCCACGTACCCCTAGGTGAAATGGGGTCAAAACAGCTGTGCATGACTCTGTCCCTAATGTTTTTCCCTCTCCGATACGTGACAGACGGCCTCTGTGTGATCTGATCTGCTAAATCTACATCCGAACTAAGAATACGCCAATACCTGTTCAGTATCTGCATGATATCATTTTGTTTTGAATCATAGGTGCCTATGAGTCTCGTAACCTGTTCTTCTTTCCGTTTTTTAGGGACCAGGAGACATTGCCTATCTGCATCCCTTGCTCCCTCATAGGCCTTCCTAATAACACTCTTGGGGAAGCCTCTATCCTTCAATCTTGTTTTGAGTTCCTGGGCCTGGAACTCAAAATCACCCATAGAGCTACAATTCCTGCGTACTCTCATAAATTGGCCTTTCGGAATGCCACGTTTGAGGGAATAGGGATGACAGCTATTCCATTGCAAAAAACTATTAGTTGCTGTTTCTTTCCGATGTACCTTAGTGCGGATAGTGCCTTCTTCTGTTTTTGTGATTTTCAAATCTAGGAAAGACAATTCTTTCTCACTGATCTCACATGTGAACTTAAGTCCTACATCATTCTTGTTGAGGGCTGCTACAGAACTATGGAACTCATCCGCTGTAGAGTTCCAGAGAATCAGCACGTCATCAATATATCTAATCCATAATCCAACGGATGAAGTCCATTTGACAAATTTGTCCCCAAAGACAATTGTCTCCTCCCACCAGCCAAGAAATAAATTAGCATAGGTGGGAGCAGCAGGACTCCCCATTGCAGTACCACATTGCTGATGAAAGATTTTGTCTTCAAAAATAAATATATTTTTTTCAAGAACAAACTGTAATAACTGCAAAACAAATTGGTTATGGGCTGCAAACTGAATGCCTCTTGATCCCAGATAATACTCGATCGCTTTATAACCACATTTGTGAGGTATGGATGAATACAACGCCTCAACATCCAGACTAGCCAAGATTGTATCCTTCTCCAGAGCTACCAAGTGTACTCATAAAATGGATTAAATGTTGAAATGTAGTTACTAGTTTCTTAGGATATTTTTTGTTGTTGTGAAAAGCTGATTTTAAATGTGCTGCATAGTTTTACAGCCGATCTGTCGAGTACTTTCCTTGCAGTCTTCTGAGATTAAAGTCCATGAGATGAGTGGGTGTGTGTATACATTGTATATATATCCATAACATTAAAACCGCCTATCTAATATTGTGTAGATGCCCCTCGTGCCAACAAAACAGCTATGACCTGTCGAGGCATGGACTCCACCAGACCTCTGAAGGTATCCTTTAGGATCTTTCACCAAGATCTTAGCAGCAAATCCTTTAAAGAGGCTCTGTCACCAGAATAAAAATGCTCTATCTCCTACATCAGTTTATCGGCGCTGGAATGTAGTTACTAGCAATGTGTTTTTATTTTAAAAACGATGTTTTTTAACAAAGTTATGGCGTTTAGAACATTTATGCAAATGAGGTCCTTAATGCCCAACTGGGCGTTTTTTAATTTTCAACCAAGTGGGCGTATGACAAAGAGGTGTATGACGCTGGCCAATCCGCATCATACACCTCTCGGTCTTACACCCAAGCTAGATTCACTGAGCAGCGTGATCTCGCGAGACCGCGCTGTGACGTCACTTCCGCCCACAGGTCCTTCATCCCTGCGTCTAAAGACAACATCTTTCGTCTCCCTCCAGGCCGATGAGAAGTCCCAGTCGTCGGATCGGTAGTAGCAGCAGCAGCCTGGAGGGAGACGAAAGATGTCTTCAGACACAGGGATGAAGGACCTGTTGGCGGAAGGGACGTCACAGCGCGGTCTCGCGAGATCACGCTGCTCAGTGAATCTAGCTTGGGTGTAAGACCGAGAGGTGTATGATGCGGATTGGCCAGCGTCATACACCTCTTTGTCATACGCCCACTTGGTTGAAAATTAAAAAACGCCCAGTTGGGCATTAAGGACCTCATTTGCATAAATGTTCTAAACGCCATAACTTTGTTAAAAAACATCGTTTTTAAAATAAAAACACATTGCTAGTAACTACATTCCAGCGCCGATAAACTGATGTAGGAGATAGAGCATTTTTATTCTGGTGACAGAGCCTCTTTAAAGAGGCTCTGTCACCAGATTTTCAAACCCCTATCTCCTATTGCAGCAGATCGGTGCTGCAATGTAGATTACAGTAACGTTTTGTTTTTTCCAAAAACGTGTATTTTTGGCCAAGTTATGAGCATTTTTATATTTATGCAAATGAGCCTTTCTTAAGTACAACTGGGCGTGTTTAAAGTTAAGTACAAGTGGGCGTGTACTGTGTGTGTACATCTGGGCGTTTTTACTTGTTTTACTAGCTGGGCGTTGTGAATAGCAGTGTATGATGCTGACGAATCAGCATCATACACTTCTCTTCGTTAACACCCAGCTTCTGGCAGTGCACAGACACACAGCGTGTTCTCGAGAGATCACGCTTTGACGTCACTTCCTGCCCCAGGTCCTGCATCGAGTCGGACGAGCGAGGACACATCGGCACCAGGCGACAGAGGCTACATCGACTTATCTGCAAACGCCGATGCTGCTGCAGAATGAACTGTAGCCTCTGTCGCCTGGTGCTGATGTGTCCTCGCTCGTCCGACACGATGCAGTACCTGGGGCAGGAAGTGACGTCACAGCGTGATCTCTCGAGAACACGCTGTGTGTCTGTGCACTGCCAGAAGCTGGGTGTTAACGAAGAGAAGTGGATGATGCTGATTCGTCAGCATCATACACTTCTATTCACAACGCCCAGCTAGTAAAACAAGTAAAAACGCCCAGATGTACACACACAATATACGCCCACTTGGACTTAAAGGGAACCTGTCACCAGCATTTCACCTATTGAACTTTACTTCTCCCTCACTAGCTGCTGCTATAAAAAGTTTATTGCCGTTATCCCCGCTCCTAAACTCCTCCTCCGACTGTAAATAACGGTCTGAAAACGTTTTGCGCCTTTTATCATAATAATCCGGTGTCCCTTTGTGCGCACACACCAGAAGAGGACATCAATGCACAAGCGCGGGATGTTGTGTGCTGGGGGAAGGCGAGGAGCTGTCAATCAATAGTAAGAAGGTGAGGTAAACTCGGAAAGACTTGAGGAATGAAGATTTGACTCTTTTCAAAACGAAGATTTGACTCTTTTCAAATGAAGATGTGACTCTTTTCTGCTCATTAGCATACGTTTTGGGAACACTAAAAAGCTAAATACTAAAGCTACAGAGCCGACTAAGAAGATAATTATAGGTTATATAGAAATGATTTTTCACCCACTACCACCAGGTATAGTCGGTTTAATAGGTGAAATGCTGGTGACAGGTTCCCTTTAACTTTAAACACGCCCAGTTGTACTTAAGAAAGGCTCATTTGCATAAATATAAAAATGCTCATAACTTGGCCAAAAATGCTCGTTTTTAAAAAAAAAAAAAGATTACTGTAATCTACATTTCAGCGCCGATCTGCTGCAATAGGAGATAGGGGTTTGAAAATCTGGTGACAGAGCCTCTTTAAGTCCTTCAAGTTGAGAGGTGGGGCATTCATGGATCTGACTTGTTTCTCTAGCACATACCACAGATACTCTGTTAGATTTAGATCTGGGCCATTTGGAGGCTAAGTCAACACATTGGACTTTTTATCATGTTTCTCAAATCATTCCTGAACAATTTTTGAATTGTGGCAGGGAGCGTTATGGTAAAAGAGGCCATAGCCATTAAGGAATAACCGATGAAGGGGTGTACTTGGTCTGAAACAATTTTTAGGTAGGT
This sequence comes from Rhinoderma darwinii, assembly GCF_050947455.1. Lineage (NCBI taxonomy): Eukaryota > Metazoa > Chordata > Amphibia > Anura > Rhinodermatidae > Rhinoderma > Rhinoderma darwinii. Next base: position 140,455,068 of record NC_134691.1, on the reverse strand, counting down.
GGTTCCTGTCAAAGTAACAACCACATGAGTGTCTGGACCCAAGGTTCCCCAGAAAAACATTGCCAAGGGCATTACGCTGCCTCTGCTGGCTTGCCTCCTTCCCCAAGTAAGCGACGCACTCACACCCAGCCGTCCGCCTGATTTAAAAAAATGTGATTTGTTTTACTAGGCACCTTTTTCTATTGCTCCATGGTCCAATTCTCATCCTCATGTGACCATTGTAGGCGCTTTTGACAGTGGACGGGTCAACATGGGCCCCAAATACAGCAGGCTGCGGTGCACTGTGTGTACTGACAACTTTCTATCATACCCAGCATTAACTTTTTCAGCAATTTGTTCTACAGTACATAATCTGTGGGATCGGACCAGATAGGGCTGGCTTTTACTCCTGAGGAGCATCAGTGGGCCTTAAGTGCCCATGACCCTGTCGCCAGTTCACCTGTTGTTGGACCACTTTTGGTCGATACTAACCTATTCATGCTAGGAACTCCCCACAAGACCTGTCATTTTGGAGATGCTCTGACCCAGTTAATTAGCCGTCACAATTTGGCCATTATGAAAGTCACTCTGATCGTTCATTTTTTCTACTTCCAACACATCAACTTCAAGAACTTGATTTTTTACTGACTGATGCCATTATATTGAGATAATCAATGTTATTCAGGTCACAAGTCAGTGGTTTTAATGTTATGGCAGAACAATGTATATGTGTATATATGTATGTATATGCGCACACATTTTTAATTCTTTTTCGGTCCATGTGTTTTTCCTTAGCAGAATGTTTCAGTTTCATGTGGCTTAAGTAGATTCTGCAATAAAATCCTTCTTCCCAACAACGACACCTTGTTAAAGCTCATACATACTGCCCTCCTTGCATAAGCCTTTTGTGTTCATTCGTTTTCAGTTTAAATTACCTTTGCCCTGTCATGCCTGACTATTGAATGCTACATTTCAGTGGAGACGACAGCGGTCTGTTTTGACACCACAATAAGATTAATGGTTTTTCAAAGTCTAAAATTAAACTTCCAGATAATATGCATATAATCATTTCCTGCGAGCGGCTTCAGCGTATGACGTTATTGTAACAAGGCATTTTGAACATCTTGCCCCCTATAGATTAGATTACTTAATGATATCTCCTGTAGCCTTATTATTCATGGACTGAAGATTGAATAAGGTGCTGGCAACAAGCACGGTCTTTCTGTTCTAATAGAAAGGTTATAATGATGTTAGGGGGCAGCGTAGACAGAAAACGGCATCTAGAGACCTGTATGGTCTGCAGAACAGCTGTCTTGACATACAACTGGGCTCTCTTTCACGGGCTGTTGGGGAGACCTCCATTAACATAGGTTGTAACCTTTTCTTTATGCTTTTGGACGGTGTGTTCATTCTGCCACCATTGTCAGACTCTTCGGTTGTTATAGATGTCAGCTGTATTGTCCACAATTTATGTGTGGCTGGTAATTGACAAATAGCAGCGTGTCCACTCCTGTCCCCAGCTGCTCGGAAATAATGGAGGAAAAGAAAATTGGTGAAAGGGGGCAAAGAACCTAATGTCATTTAAATGATTTGCTAGAAAAGTTGGTGTGTCCACGGTGGATGTCATGATTGGAAAATCTATTTTTGTTCCTGTTCTATTATCAATACAATACCTGTTGTTTTTTTTTAATCAATTTTTTTTTTTTCATGTTCGCTGCTTGTTTTTTTTTAAGTCTGTTGGATAGACAATTTCTTAAGGCCCTTGTACACCGGCCGATAAGCGTCCGGTGCAGCGAGCGCCAATCAACGAGACATCGATGATCGGCGCTCATTTGCTCCTGTCACACGTAGCTATGGATGGGGACGAGTGCTTGTTACTCCGATCGCTCGTCCCCTTCCATTATTATCATGTTAGCATTATATTAATGCTCGTCTGCCCGATAATCATTCTGTGTAAAACCCCCTTTCGTTTTTCCTGGTCTGCTTTATTAACCTGTTCTTGATATGCAAGTGAATGTCAAAGTTCCCCAGGTGATTTTGTGTTTTACCTCACATTTTCTCCATATCTGTGTAAAAGCATCCCCAAAAATATAGGATGAATACCGTGTTTTACCATGTAGGTGTAAAAACGGAGCCATTCACTTTCATTGAACACTGACACCTTTCCGTAGCACTACGGAAGGGTGTCCGTGCCATGGAAATGTTCCAGGAATTATGGAACATGTCCGTTCTTTCGCATTTTGCGGGCCGTGCTCCCATGCTTTGTATGGGAGCACGGCCCGAAAATGCGTCTGTCAGTCAGCGGCCGTGATTGCGGGCACGGTCGTGTGCATGGGGCCTAAGGCTGTAGATTGGGCCTTAGTGAGGTCTATATTTCTATGTATTTTTTAAACTTCTGCCTGGTAAATGGAAGGCTATGGTTATTTATTTAAATATACTTTAGACAAGTGCTACGTCGTATAGTTTAGTGTATATTTGGATTTCTTGCATTGCTCCATTCCATGCTGTCAAGCTCGACATGGACATATGTAATAGCGGTCAGCGGATCGTTCAGTTGTCTTCCTCCAACTGCCACATTAACATGTCTCTTTGGTTCAGCTGAATGGACAGATAGCCATGACCCCAATGTTGCACCTATATTCTGTTTATTGTGCATATAGGATTGGTCACCCTGTCACTGCACAGCACTATTGCCTAAATATCTCACCTGTGAAGAGTCATTTGTGAAATATATATTCGCTGCATATATATATCTATATATATATATATATATATATATAGATATATGTCTCTATATATATATATATAGATATATATATATATATATATATATATATATATATATATATATATATATATATAGATATAGAGATATATATTCTAAAATATTGGTTCTTTTCCGGTCTTAGTTTTTTGTTGGTAGGTCATATATTTTTAGCCTACATATCATGAGTAATTTACATTCTGTTCAGTTCAAAAGGGAAACTTCGCTTCACCTGGTGTTGGTATATCCTGCAGTGCATTGCTTAGCAAGAGGGCTTAATGATCCTAAGTGAGTCACTTAAACGCCACTTTATTTCCTCTTCAAGCGTTGACACATAAATTGTTACTAAGTTTTACACCTGCAGTGGCCATGCTCTTTATGGCATGTAAGTGCTTTGATCTCTCATATATACTTCTCCTGCTGGAGCGACTGCCAATAAAGCAATAAAATCATGGCAATAATTTCACTTCACGTTTCCCGTATTGATCCTAAATAGAGCAGACCACATCCTAAGGAGCCTTCCCAGACTAATGTCTTCCATGGCTGTTCATGAAATGTCAAGTCAAGCACACAAGCTGCTCGAGATTAGCTGCCTCCCAGTACACACATGACATGTGCTTGTCCTCTGTTCATTTTTCTCACTGTCCTACATCTTCCTTCTTTTTTTTTTTTTTTTAAAGGCCTCTACTGTCATGGAAGTAAAAACAAATATTTTTTTCTTCAGCCTGTGTTAAAGGGGTTTTTCACTACTAGACAACTGATGATCTATCCACCGGATAGGTCATCAGTATATGATCGGTAGGGGTTCAACACCCGGACCCTGCAGCAATCGCCTCTGTGCATTGGACGTCCATGCCAGAAGCAGATGGCTCCGGTCACGGAATAGTGTCTGAGCTGCAGTACTGCAGCACGGCCGCTATGCAATGTATGGATCCGACTGCTTTCGGCTACGTGCCCTTCATAGTCGGCAATGACATTCGGTGTCCAGAGGCAGCGGGAGCAGCTGATCAGCGCGAGGTCCGGATGTCAGAACTGCACCGATGTTATACTGATGACCTATCCGGTGGATAGGTCATCAGTTGTCCGGTAGTAAGTATGACAACAGTAGCAAGGCTCAGGTCTGATTACTAGTTAGAACATTTTTGCACATGGAGCCTTATACTGACTTTTATCTATAAAAGGCAATAAAAGATTATAGTAACCCATATTCTTCATCTGTCATTGGGTGGGATATATTGACAAAGGTCAGTGATGAATATACAAGTGGGGCAAAGCGTCTTCAAAAAAGCAGGGCCTGTCCATAATTCAAAAATTGTTCAGGAATGGTTTTAGGAATATGACAGAGTTCAAGGTGTTGACTTGACCTTCAAATTCCCCAGATCTCAGTCCGATTGAGCATCTGTGGGATATGCTAGAAAAATAAGTCCGATCAAGGAGGCCCCACCTCGCAATTTACAGGACTTCTAGGATCTGCTGCTAACATCTTGGTGCCAGATCCCACAGGACATCTTCAGAAGTCTTGTGGAGTCCATAACAGATGAGCGGTACACTGTATAGGTCATAGGTGACGTTAGATGGGTTTGTGGTCATGTCTTAACTGCCGTGCGCAAAGTTATAATTTGGAAATCACCTCTGTCCCGTACGTACGCACGCACGCACACACGTACGTACACGTACGTACGTACGTACGTACGTACGTACACACACGTACGTACACACACGTACGTACGTACGTACACACACGTACGTACGTACGTACGTACGTACGTACGTACGTACGTACGTACGTACGTACGTACGTACGTACGTACACACACGTACGTACGTACGTACGTACGTACGTACGTACACACACGTACGTACGTACGTACGTACGTACGTACACACGTACGTACGTACGTACGTACGTACGTACGTACGTACGTACACACACGTACGTACACACACGTACGTACACACGTACACGTACACGTACACGTACACACACACACGTACACACACACACGTACGTACACACACACGTACGTACACACACACACACACACACACAAAGTTATAATTTGGAAATCACCTCTGTCCCGCACGTACGTACACACACACACGTACACACACACACGTACGTACACACACACATACGTACACACACACACATACGTACATACGTACACACATACGTACATACGTACACACACACACGTACACACACACACGCGCGTACACACACATATGTACACACACACACACATGTACATACACACGTACACGTACGTACGCACACGTACACACGCACACACGCACACGTACGTACACACACACACACACATACATACACTCACACACTCACACACACGTACACACACACACACATACATACACTCACACACTCACACACACGTACACACACACACATACGTACACAGATGCGTTCTTTGTGAGGGAAAGTGAAGACAAGCCACACTCTGCCTGTACATAAAACCAGCGACATAGTCCTCATCTTTGCTTGCGCTATATATTAGACTTTCCTTCACACAATAAATGTTACATTTTGGTCACTTTTATCATTATATTTACTTGTTTTCTCTACCATTTATGAATTGCTTCGCAAAGCTCTACAGTCCGTTTTAACCCCTTAGTGATCTGCCTATTTTAGGCCTTAAGGACCAAGCCATTTTCTTTCTTTTTTCCATAGTCATATTTAAAGAGCTACAACTTTTTTATTTTTCCGTCGGCACAGTGGTATGCAGACTTTTTTTTGCGGGATTAATTGTATTTTTTAGAGGTACCATTTTGGGGTACATATAATTTTTTGCATTTACTTTTATTAATTTTTTTGGAGGGGGATAGAAAAAAAACAGCAATTCCGCCATTGTTCTATGCGTTTTAAATTGACTCTGTTTACCGTGCGGCATAAATAACATGTTACCTTTATTCTATGGGTCAGTACAATTACGACTATACCACATATGTATAGTTTTTTTTTATGTTTTACTATTTTTGCACAATAAAAATACTTTTTAACAAATTCTTTTTAAGAGCCATAACTTTTTTATTTTTCCATCAATTTAATTATATGTGGGCTTGTTTTTTGCGGGACGAGACGTCGTTTTGATTGGTACATTTTGGTGGCACATGGGACTTATAGATTAACTTTTATTATGACTTTTTGGGGGGCAATTGAAAAAAATAGCAATTTCGCTGTTTTATCTTTTACGGCGCTCACCTTGTGGTGTAAATTACACGTTAACATTATTGTTTGGATCATTCTGATCGCGGCAATGCCATATATGTGTACTTTTATTTCTTTTTTACACATTTACTAAATAAAACCACTTTTTAATGGAAAAAAATATTTTAATTTTTTTTAACTGTAATCTTTATTAATCATTTTTATTTAACATTTCTTACTTTATTTTTTTAGTCCCACTAGGGGACTTTACTATGTGATCATTTGATCGCAGATGAAATGCTTTGGTATGCTCAGTATACCAAAGCATTATTGCCTGCCAGTGTAAAACTGACAGGCAATCTATTAGGACGTGCCTCTCTCAGTCACTATTGACCGCAACATTTAAGGGGTGAAACGGCCGCAATCTAAGTAAACTTTGATCGCTATCGTTGGAGCAGGAGCCCGGTTGTCCTCAGACAGCCGAGCACCCTCTCCAGCCTGCATGGGACACTTGTGCAGGACTTAGATTAGGCTTCCGTGAAAAGGCGGCAGCCTAGCCTAAGTCCCCTTAGTGATAGCCATGAAAAGGCGTGTTGGTGGCCACTAAGCGGTTAATAGAAGCAATATGAGACAATATCAATATGTTAACTGAAGGTAATTTTTTATGTGCAAACTGCTTGAGGGTTTTTAAAAAGCAGTTTTAAGCAAGTTTTGAAAATCCGACGCAGATTTTGCTGGGAATTCCATCCGAAAGTTTGCACCTAATAGTGTTTTATTTGGTGCCTATTTTCCTTAAAAAACCAGTGCTCTCGTTCCCTGCCGCTTACGCAGCGACGTGTCCCTGCTACCCTGGCTGGTTTCTGTGCTACCGGCCTCCTGGGATAATGTTTTGTTCCACGTGATGTTGCGTCCTGTGATTGGCTGCAGTGGTCACATGGGATGAAACCTGATCCAAGGAGGCTGCAACTAGACCACTTTGGGGAGCAGGGTCATGTTACTACGGGAGCACCACGGAAGGCAAGTGGTATTTTTTAGATTTAAAGTTAAAATGTGGCTTGGTTTTTTTTAAACTTGCAATTTTTGCTGCGGAAATGCAGCAAAAACCCAACATTTGTTCCGGATTGCCACTTCTACATTTGACTCAATTGCAAAAATCTGCATTAAATGCACAACCGTTCCGCAGGTCAATTTCTGCATGGATTTTATTTTCTGCGTGTAGATGAGATAGATGCTGCTACCGTAATAAGATGCAGATTTTTTTCCGCAAATCCGGACAGAAAAATACGCAGCAATTCCGCTACACGTGAACGTAACTTAAGACTACACAGGCTAGTAGATGTGCTTACTCCCTGTCACATCTAAACTGCTCCACAGGGCTTGTAATAAATGCTAATAGACATTTACATATACACATTCTGTCCTGTGCAACTTTAGCTTTCAGTGTTTCATGTTAATCTCATGTATAATTTTTAGATTTTTTTTTGCCTGAATTAAAAAAGTCTGCAGTTTTTTTGCTTAACAAAGCGAGTGCTGAGCACTGGATCTTGGTCCTCTGGGATGCGGCCGCTATGTTTACGTGCCTGTGTCTTCACATTATGGGCTAGGCTGTATGAACCAAATTTCCATCTGTGAGCACATCATTATAGATAGCACTGAGTGGTCTTTTCATTTTGATTGATGCTGCTGGTTCTGCACCATCTGGCTCCTGATAGGCTGCATTAATCATATCTAGGACTAGGAAAATCTAGGCATGACTGTTTAATATGTATTCTTATTTAGTGTCACAACAGAGCTTAGTCATAAAGCCAGCTAGACTGGCATTTGGTGCATATTTCTGCTAACCAAATAGTTATCCCTGATAATTGAACCTTTTACTAGAAGAGCTTTTTTTTCCTTTACCCCGAAAATACACCGCACTCAATGTTCAAACCCCACAGCCAGATGAAACTGGTTTGTGTCCATGCTTTCTTGTGAGTGCACAGGATTTGTTACCTTTTCCACCTGGATTCTGCATCTCATGTGTTGTGTATATCTGTGTTTTTCTTTTTGTTTTTATTTTACCTCTTTTTTTATATTATCTCTAAAATAGCTGCCTGTGATCAGAGGCGTAGCTAGGAAACTCTGGGCCCCATAGCAAACTTTTGACTGGGCCCCCCTCACCTGGGTGCCACACACATCCCACTCTTGTAGATAGTGCTCGCCTGTAAATAATGCCATACAACCCCCCCGTAGACTGTGCTATACAGCACCCCTGGAGACCGTGCTATACAGCCCCTCCCCCGTAGACAGTGCTATACATCCCCCTCCCCCGTAGACAGTGTTATACTGCCCCCTCCTGTAGACAGTACTATACAGCCCCCTCCTGTAGGCAGTGCTATACAGCCCCCTCCTGTAGGCAGTGCTATACAGCCCCCTCCTGTAGGCAGTGCTATACAGCCCCCTCCTGTAGGCAGTGCTATACAGCCCCCTCCTGTAGGCAGTGCTATACAGCCCCCTCCTGTAGGCAGTGCTATACAGCCCCCTCCTGTAGGCAGTGCTATACAGCCCCCTCCTGTAGGCAGTGCTATACAGCCCCCTCCTGTAGGCAGTGCTATACAGTCCCCTCCTATAGGCAGTGCTATACAGCCCCCTCCTGTAGACAGTGCTATACAGCCCCCCCTGTAGGCGGTGCTATAAAGCCCCCTCCCGTAGGCGGTGCTATACAGCCCCCTCCCGTAGGCGGTGCTATACAGCCCCCTCCCGTAGGCGGTGCTATACAGCCCCCTCCCGTAGGCGGGGCTATACAGCCCCCTCCCGTAGGCGGTGCTATACAGCCTCCCTCCCGTAGGCGGTCCTATATAGCCGTCCTCCCGTAGGCGGCGCTATACGGCCCCCTCCCGTAGGCAGCGCTATACGGCCCCCTCCCGTAGGCAGCGCTATACGGCCCCCTCCCGTAGGCAGCGCTATACGGCCCCCTCCCGTAGGCAGCGCTATACGGCCCCCTCCCGTAGGCAGCGCTATACGGCCCCCTCCCGTAGGCAGCGCTATACGGCCCCCTCCCGTAGGCAGCGCTATACGGCCCCCTCCCGTAGGCAGCGCTATACGGCCCCCTCCCGTAGGCAGCGCTATACGGCCTCCTCCCGTAGGCAGCGCTATACGGCCCCCTCCCGTAGGCAGCGCTATACGGCCCCCTCCCGTAGGCAGCGCTATACGGCCCCCTCCCGTAGGCAGCGCTGTACGGCCCCCTCCCGTAGGCAGCGCTGTACGGCCCCCTCCCGTAGGCAGCGCTGTACGGCCCCCTCCCGTAGGCAGCGCTGTACGGCCCCCTCCTGTAGGCAGTGCTGTACGGCTCCCCATAGACAATGCTATGCAGCCCCCCTGTAGACATTGCTATATACCCCCCCCTGTAGATAGTGCTATATAGCCCCCCCCCTGTAGACAGGGTTATACAGCAGATTTCACTCTTTTCAATGTAAAATAGGAGAAATCTGCTCTGAGTCCGCTTAGTGTACCCACACCCGTATCCGTAGCATTTCCGCTCATTGGCGCCTACATGCAATATTGCAGCAATGCTTAACGTTTCGTAAAAATACATGTTTGTGGCTAAGGGCTGTTATACAATGGGCGGAAATGCTGTGGATTTTTGCTGCAAATTTTTCCCCTCCTACATTTAAAAGGATGAAATCCACAGTGAACATCCAGAACAGAATGAATTTAAAAATCTACAGCATTCTCTGAATTCTGTGTAGAAAATGTTCAGCCAAGCAAATCATGCAGGAATTGTGTTACAAATTGCAATATATGAGAACATTGCATGCGCTAAATATATTGTTTCAACGTCTTTTAGGCAAAACGCAAGTGTATCTAGAGAAGGAACGTCCGCATAGAACTTTAAATGCTATAACCAGTTCAAAGGGATTGTCCAGTTTCAGCAAATTAATATTAATTTTTTGTATAATTAAAAGTTATACATTTTCCAATATACTTTCTGTATTATTTACTCATGGCTCCTCAAAAAGACACCGCTCTGATACACAACCTGTGTGTGTCCGTCACATGACCATGGACAGAACTGTTCCTACTAGAAGATAACAACGTTTCCGAACAAACAGCCGAGATCTAGAAAACGGTGAGGAATTAATACAGAAAATATATTGGAAAATTGTATAACGTTTAATTATATAAAAAATAAGTTTATGGAACCCGGACAACCCCTTTAGGTTGCACTTCCCTGCGTATTATGCTTTCACAGATGTTCTGTAACTAAAGCGTGTTTCTCACAATACACATTTTTGTATCCAAGGTTTCATTGCCCATTGAAATGGTACATAATATCTTTTCCATTTCATCTTTGGGAAACCATTAAGTATTATACTGTTGATTAAAGATATTGCAGTAATGTAGGCAAGTTAGAAATGACATTTGGATGTGATCAGCACTGGTTTGTACTTCTGGAATACAGCGTGAGCATTACTCTCAGAAGCTGCGTTGACAGCGGTGACATAAACCATTGCCACACTCTGTAACTTCCTGAGATCCACCTTGGGCAGGTTCTCCTATTATGAAACATGATTCTGTGAAGCACACCGTACGAGTGCAGATGTTTTTGCTGTTAATCTCGTGTATGGTTTTCTGATTTTGTTCCCCTATTTTATCTGCCTGTACGAAATGTTTAATGTTGCCCTGGCAGAGAATAAAAAGCCATCTGCTTCACACTGCGCTCTACCCGAGTGGAGACTGCACACTATTGCCAAAATCTTCTTTCATAACCCTCCTCCTTGTTGCTGAGCAAATAAATAGAAAGACGTGTCCTGAATTAGTAGGAAATGTGCTCACATGGTGCGTTTCCGAGCTTCATTTCAGTGTACCTCCTCTTAGATTTTAATATTAAACCTTCGCCCCTGGATGTGTACCTCGTAAGCTGCAACTCCGCTCGGGCTCAAGAGATGAAAAACAAAAGTTTCTGAAGTGTTACAGCTGTGAAAATGTTGAAACAAGTTGACTGAAGAGTGCTGGCACGTTCTCCTTTCTTGTACCATAGCTTTATCTGCTGTCAGATTCAGCGATTGACTTGTCTCCATTGGTCCAGCAGAGGTTTGATTTTATCATGTATCAGGAGTCTTCAGTCCAGACACTGATATGCCTTGAAGATGACTTTAACGAGAAAAATGTGTGGTCTTTTGAGTAGTAGGATTATGTGTACCTCACTCTCTAACAGTGTGTGACACACAGCCCATGAAGATGGTCGGTCAAAATCAGCTGGATTGATTCATGTTGAAGGCTAAAACCACGATTACCAAAGCTGTAGTCTAGTACATCACTGCTTACATCAACAGAGCGTTCTCAGCCTGTGAATCACGCTGGATTCTGTTCTTCTCACGACTTCTCATTACCAAGATGGCAAAAGCTGATTCTAACTTTTCCCAAGTTTTCTCATCAAAATGTTAGAATTGTTGTATACTGATCATGCGGGCGACCATTTTGCCCAAACTGCTGCTCTAACAGTTTAGAGTGTTGCTTTACAGCAGCCGCATGGACCATAGGTAGCTGTAGTCATTGACTTCTATGTAAAGTGTTCTAGGCATTCTCTTTTACTTATGCGGAGGTCACTGTGCAAGAAGGACGAGGAGAGGAGCTGTCCTCATCACCTATTGTCAATGGCGTGATCCTGCGTTATCTGCCTCCAGCTTTATAATAGAGGTGTTACCTTTCATTGTAATCCTAAAGGCTTCGTGGCCAGTGTGAAAACGGCAAGACTTTAGAAGTTTTTTTGTAATCTAGACAACAATATGGAAAATGAAAAAAAAAATAAGTCACCAAAAAGTTTAAACCTTTGTATTCATTTAATCTAAAGACTGGGCTTTATCGTTAAAGAAAACTGAGTTTTATTAGTCTTAATGTGCGCACCGCTTCATGTTCAATGTCCCGTTCTCTCTGTGTCTCAATGTAATCTGTATGCATTATTACCACTGATAAATGAGCACTAAGGAAAATACAGAAGCAGTTATGTAGGCTTATAGATTTTACAGATCATGTCACATATTCGTTCTTTCAGTTGGAAAGTAGAGTAACAACCCATAAAGAAAATAAATTTGATTGAGTTGTAGATATTGTATATTTTTATCTTGCTTTTGAAGTAAGCATAGAGCTTTTTCCTGGTTAAATAAGTGGGAGAACTACTACTATAGGGCCTTATTTACACGACCGCGTTAAACGTCCATGTGACGGCCGTTGAAACAGCGGCCGTCCCACGGACCTTTGTAATTCAACGTGGCCGTTCACACAGCCGTTGTTTCAACGGACCGTGTGAAGGGTCCGTGACAAAATAGGACATGTCCTATTTTATCACGCGTCACGCAGCCATCCATAGACTCCTCTATGGGGGATGCGAGGTACAGTCTAGAGAAGTGCTTGTAAAACTGTGAGGCGCCCCCTAGTTGTCAGATGTGATTATGCTGCACATGTCTTTCTCTGACAGCAATCTGGGATTTAGTAATACCATTGAATCCTTTCCTGCTTATTTTAATGTGCTAATGGGTTTAGGAGATAAATCCTAAGATCATTTGATTTAATTTTAACGAATCTTGGGATGGACTATTACTAATGGTGAGGCCCAGGCCTCACTATGCTCTCGCTGCTTAGGCCACAGTAGAAAAAGATTGAAAAACCGTGGTGTAGAGCACAAGTCTATATTCATATACAAATAGCCGTTGACAGAATAGTAGAAGTTACCAAGAACAATTAAGTGGAGCCATTAATTTAAGACCTAAAAGAGACTGGACAGGGGGAAAACACAGAAAAGGGGGGGTGGAGTATGGAATAAGGGTGGTTAGAAGGGAAAGAGTTGTCCACGAACTTATCGTTGAATATTAGGAAGAGCTTAAATCCGCTACAGATGTGTCCCCCTTTTGAATTGCGTTAAGTTATACAATTTGTCATGATACCAAGTCAATACAATCTCGCGCCATCCAGTAAAAAGTATACATTAAACATATGCGTTTTTTGACATGGAGTTTATTAGCGATGGATGTGTCTGTTGTAGGCCTTCCATCCGCCATTCATTCACAGTGCACCGCCCATAGACTTGTATATGTTTAACGTATACTTTTTTTTTTGCTGGATGGCTGATTTTTAACATGGAAGTTTATGGGCAACAGATGGCAGACAGATGGCATTCGTCAGGGATATACGTTTTTTTTTTTTACATGTTTGTTTAACATCTCACGCCATACATCTTGGGTTATGTTGGATTTAGAGAAAAAGTAAGGGAGGACACATCTGTAGTCTGGCAAAAGTCAAGAATTCGTTAAAGATGTGCAGTAATTATATAGTCATCCCAGAGAGCCCAGTTGAGGTAAAAGTGGTCTGTTAAGTTGTTTATTGAGGCCGTAAGGCATTCCATAAGACAAACTTTAATTCCGAGTGAAGTTCACGTAGGGAGGGCGCCATGGGAATCTTTCAGTGTGAAGGGATGAAGCATTCTGCTGCAGCGACTATATGAAGGCCAACCTGGCAGTGGCTTTGTGCAAGTCAAGAGGAGGTATATTAGGCCGGTACGTAAGTATGTATAAATGAAGGTTAATCTCGAATACTCTGAGTAAAAGGGCTTTAACCTCAGTTAAAAAACGGACTATTTTTACACAGTTCCAAAACACATGGATGAAGAGTCCAATATTGGTTAATTCTAAGCTATGTTGTGTGTGCTATAAAAAAAAAATCATGGGGCGTCCAGGTCTCCTATCACCAGTATACAATAATATGTTGAAATATACACAACTAATTATTAGGGCGTCGTCAACATTTAGATCTATTCCTTTCACTTTTATTACTAGTGAAGGTGTTATGTCAAAGGTGTAACCTCTCAATTTCCAATATAAGGTGTCAGACGTTGACTTAGAGTAACTGCCTACAGGTGGCATGAGGGATAGTCTTTGAAATATAAAAATGCTCCGTTTAGTTATGTCCAATAAGCATGGCTCTACCTTCATGCTCCGCTCTGAGTGCCTGTAGTCCCACAGTATGCCATGGAGTCCATGCAAGGAGCGATATTCTAGCCTGCTTAGACCACCCTTCTTAGTGATGTCACTGGCTGCAGTTCATACTTCTAGCCAGTGAGATACACCAATATACAGTTCCAAAATGAAGCGTGACAGAAGCTATCAAAGGCTGTTTGCACCAGTATTGGGGAATGAAGGTGAACCCCAAAGGCTTTCTGATAGAAAATATTACCATAAGTGGTGGGGTGGATGTGGGAGCATTTTGCCTTAATTGTCTAGAGCAACAGACCACCTTGCAGAGGACTTCTCTCCTTGCTGGAGTTCTTACCAATATTGGCTCTGTCCTACAAATTACTGCCTTTGTGTGTAGATGTTATGGTCAGGTTGTTTTTTTAATTTTATTTTGTTCAGCTATTTATACATGTCTAATAAATAACCGTTCTGTGCACAAATAAGGGAATCTTGGAGCTGGAAATATTGTGTTTTATTGTGTTTGCAAATAACCCGACTTGTCATACAGCATCTTTCAATAATCACCTAACTGGCAATGCAATTTGCAGCACGCTTTTTTTTCATTGTCTGGCAGATTAGAATATGTAAAATCCACTCTCCTGGTATAACGAATATATATAAAAGAAGATGCATTTCAGTCTCAGCTCTTGGCACATCCCTTCTGTGCAGCACTTTGTACTGCTATAAAGCAAATGCACAGAAATACCTAATGGGATGCAAACTTCATTACTGGCTGCTTCTAATTATTCCTCACTTCATAGTTGGAGCAATGTAATTATTCAATTCTGAAAACAGGATATTGTTATTGCTGAGAGAGCCATTTGTCTTTAATAGCAGTTGACACACCAGTGTATTACTGCGCTCGTGAGTTATTTCTGTAGAGAGCAGTCTGTTCCATTGACTTGATGCCTCGGGCAGAATTATCTGTGTAAAGCCGCTGGATTTGCTGTGGACCCTCATTTGTTTTTCTTTTGCTTAATCTTCTCTGCCTACTGAAAAGGTAGATTTTGCCTCTGAAGGGAAAACACAAAAAAAAAAAAATTCTCCGTAAACCATGTATTGTGCTCCACAAAAGAAATGTTTTGCGCAACAAAAATGGTAATTTGGCATATGGTGTATAGATATCACGCCTCTTGCATAGAGTTTTATTACCACGTTAAACAATATTTTTTGCATTTCCCACCTTGTGGAGTTTTGTGCCTCGCGTTAATGTCCAATTTCCAGGATTTAATTTAATATTTGGACAGCCATCTGTGATAAACCGGTTTGTGCTAAATAGATGGCATTGTGCGCAACCTTTTATATTCTATCTAACCGAATAAAGACTTAATTATGGCGCGATGAAATACCAGGGGAGTTAAAGGTAGCAATGTCTCTCCTGGTCTAATAGGGATACATTGGTTAACCTGCAATTATAAACATGATGTATGCTTTGTTTACTGCGGAGCTGATACATTTTTATTATTTTTTTCCCCCTTTTTTAATAAGGAAGTGCATTTTAATCATACATGTGCGTGATGGGCCTGCGGAAACCAGGTTTTAAATTATAAGAGGTACATGATAAATGTGCTTGTCAAACGCAATCATTAATAAAGGTTGTCTATTAAGGTAAAATGTATATCTGTCATCTCTGCATAACAAAGATATTAGAATATAATGACTCTTTTCATGTACGTCTCCCAGATCATCTGATATTCTGTTCAGTGCAAGCAGGTTTTAACAAAGTGCCTGCAAGGGCATAAATACTAGCGAACACAAGAGCAGTGATATACAGAATATGCTACAAATGGAGAAGGCAATCTAACCTATCAAACATCTAAACTAGCATGTAAAATGAATAGGTATGACCAGACACGCTATTCTATTTAGTGTTGGAGAAAGAAGTAAAGATTGTTAAAGGGGGTTTTCAGGACATTGCATTGATGGTCTATCCCTGGGATAGGCCATAAATGTACGCTTGGTGGGGGTTCCACACCCCAGCACCCCCACCAATCATCAGAATTTCAGCACAGTGACGTTTATATGAGTGTGGCGGCGCCTAGTATTGGAGCTCAGCCCATTGGAGTGAATAGGGCTGAGCGTGGTTGGTCTGCAGCCCAAGGCACAGCCAAACTCATATGGTCGTTGCTGTGCCAGATACTGCAGTGAAGGGGCCGTAGTGTGCCACCCTTCTGAACCCTGTATACATTTTTACAATGCCCTGCAATATATAATTTTCTTCCATCAAAACAGAAGCGATATGGGCAGCACAGCAGAACAGAACCTTCAGGGTACTAGGGGGCAGGCCTCCAGATATCCGACCCATAGAACCCCAAATGTAGACAAAAATAGGAAAAGAGGCAACACTTGCATCCTTTTTTGCATTGATGGGTGAATACATTTATCGTTTTGAGACAACTCTGGAGAGTTGCCTCTTTTCCTATATTTTTTATTTTTTTACCATGTCTCTGAATTCAGTCATATCAGATTCTTGAAAATCGACACAAAATCTGTTTATAGTATTGTTTTATATAACTCCATAGCTCATACTGTAAAATGATTATTAGTTTTTTCTCAATGTATAACTGTGACATTGCTCTTGAGGCCAGAGGTCAAATCCTGATGACTTCTCTGTGCGATCCGTAGACTCTGTATCCTTTTTTCGAGTGTAAAGCTTGCTCAGCTGTTTCCGTAACTCCAGTAGAACATAATGGAGAGAGCTGCACGCATGCGTGGCCACCTCTCCACTTAGTCAGCCATCGGCCGCCTCACCAGGCAAAACGGTGGTTGGGTGCGGGTCCCAGAGTCGGGACCGGCATCTATCAAACACTTATGGCATATCCTGTGGATATTCAATAAATATCTGAGGTAGGAATAACCCTTTTAAATGTATTTTACTGGTCTGTTGGTACCTTGGGTTGTCCTAACTTTCTGAATTATGCTATTCGTTAACCTGTCGATCCAGCTGATCAGGAATTACAAAATGGGTTAGGTATTGGAATGATAAATTCCACATAATATTGTCCGTTCTAAAGATGGAAGTAACTACTGACCAGTCAAGAAGAGAGGTTAATATGTTTTGATATTATTTTGTATTCTAGTCCTTTATCGTCCTCATAGTTGACATGATGGAGACCAGGATTATCTGTAGCTTTGAATTGTTAGCCACATAACTATCTGTTCATCTGGTGCACAAGAGATCCATAAAGGGACTCTTTAACCCCTTAGTGACCAGCCTATTTTAGGCCCTAATGACCAAGCCATTTTTTGCATTTTTCTATAGTCGCATTCAAAGAGCTATAACTTTTTTATTTTTCTGTCGACGTAGCTGTATGAGGACTTGTTTTCTTGCGAGATTACTTTTTTGGGGTACATATTTTGGGGTACATATTTTTTGTTTAACTTTTCTAAAACATTTTTGGGGGGAATAGAAAAAAAAACCTGAAATTCCACCCTTGTTCTATACGTTGAAAATTCACACGGTTCCACTGTGCGGCATAAATAACATGTTACCTTTATTCTATAGTTTTACTACTTTTGCACAATGAAAACTCTTTTGAACTAAAATTATTTGTTTTTGCATCGTCTCTTTCCAAGAGCGTAATTTTTTAATTTTATGTAGTGATATGTGGGCTTGTTTTTTGCGGGACGAGACGTAGTTTTGATTGGTACTGTTTTGGGGTACATGGGACTTATAGATTAACTTTTATTATGACTTTTTGGGGGGGGCAATTGAAACAAATAGCAATTTCGCTGTTTTATCTTTTACGGCGCTCACCTTGTGGTGTAAATTACATGTTAACTTTATTGTTTGGGTCATTATGGTCGCGGCAATGCCATATATGTGTACTTTTATTACATTTTTTACATTTTTACTAAATAAAAACCCATTTTATGGAAAAAAATGTTTGTTTTGTTTTTTTTACTCTAATCTTTATTATTATTTTTTATTTAACATTAGTTACTTATTTTTTTGTGCCACTTCACTGTGCGATCTTTAGATCGCTGCTATAATGCTTTGGTATGCTTAGTATACCAGATCATTATTGCCTGTCACGTCCTCCTGCACGTCCTAATAGGCATATACCCAGGGCAGACCCCAGCTTCCTTGGCACCCCATCGGATGGGTGAGAGGGGCAGCTCCTTCCTTCTGCAAATTATTTAAACCACCCCATTGCCTTTGGAGAACTTTCAGTATAATCCTCACTTGAGGTAACTGCTTATGATATGTTTGGCCAAAATGGAAAAATAGTTCTACCAAGCTCTAATAAAGATTGTGGTGCCATTGATGCTGACCAATGAAGATACTTAGCGGTAGGACCCCTAGGTGAGACACAGACAAATTCTCTCCTGTATATCGAAGGCCTGTTGAGGTTTATTGAACATTGGAGTGCCAAGAATAGGTAATTTTTCATTCGTATTTCCATTGCTTTTCCCATATAATTATTATTTAACATAGACATGAGTTTCCAGTTGGTGAAAGGATTAAAGATTACCATTTGGAGAATGTATTTGATCTTTAGCAAAAATTAAAAGGGGTCCCAGATCGAAAGGGAAAAAAATCTAAGGCGAGAATTACTAAACTAACTGAGCCAGACTTCTGCTATTATGTGCTTTGCACCTCACTAGACTGTTTTGAAAAGGGATGTGGCTTAAAGTATGGAACAAAAAAGTCTAAAATGTCTAGCAAGATGCGCCAAATTTATTATACAACATGCACCACTCTGGTAAATTTAGCGCATCCTCTGCCAGTCTGGTCCAGTTTTAATCTAAGTTTAAGACCGCAATAATAAATCTGCCTCACTTTGTTTATACAGAGCTGTTTTGACGCAAAGGAAATGTTTGGGAATGTTTTTTCTCCTTTTCTGGTGTCCTTTTCAGGCTGCCACATTCAAAACTGGAAAATTCAGCTTATATTTAATGGGGTAAAAACTCTCCTCTCCACGACGTGGTTAAAGTAAATGGCTCTGAGTTTTATTAGTGGATTCATATTTCTCGTTTGACCCACTTGCAATCTCCTCGAAGGCCGTGGGAGTTGGTTCTTCTACGTCAGGCAGTCCATCCATGGTTTTACATTACAAACAATCACTTAAAGGGAATGTGTTGCCAGAAAAACATGTTTTTTTTTAAAAAATTAAACATTTAGTGTGTGGGTGATTAAACACTGTTCAAATTTTTTTTATTTTTTTGCACGAGTCCAGGTAATATTATAAATTATTTCTAATTTATAATACTACCCATTTTTGGTCACTAGATGGAGCTGTTCCCAAAATTGCAGCTTTGCAACATTGGGTTAAAAGCCCTCGCTCTAGTGAGCTCTCAGCATCCCCCCCTCCTTTATCCTGGCTAGTGCCGGGATAAACGAGGGGTTTGAACGGTGTAACCTCCTACGCTGTGTGTCGCCATTTTTTGAGCTAACACACAGTGTAGTAGGTTTACATACAGTAGTAAACACACACAAACCCGAACATACATTGAAATCTCTTACCTGCTCCTGCCGCCGCGGCTCCCTCCGGCCCGTCCGCTCCGTTTGCTGCCGCTGGTGCAAGTGCACAAATCCGGAAGCCGCGACCGGAAGTAGTAATATTACTGTCCGGCCGCGACTTCCGGTCCACAGGAAAATGGCGCCGGACGGCGCCAATTTCGAATAGGACTGTGTGGGAGCGGCGCATGCGCAGTTCCCACACAGACGCCGTACACTGCAGTCAATGGGACGGGAGCCGTTCGCAGTCCCTATGGGACTGTGGCTGCCGTATTCCATGTCTGTATGTGTCGGAAGAAAAAGTGTAAAAATAAGAAAAAGTAAAACACAAATGAATATAAACGTTTTTAATAAAGCACTAACATCTTTAACATATAAAAAAATAATTTGTGATGACACTGTTCCTTTAATGTCTCTCTGTCTATTGTGTTTTACTGATCGGATGGTAGGAGATGGCACTCTGATACTGCACATCCAGACTCGTGACTCATGAATCAGTGTGTCATTTCACAAAAAATTCTCATGTAGAAAAGGCTGCTGGATGATCTGAAAAGAGCTTTAAGACTTGACGTTGTGCTGCATGATACTGCGGTGACTCAGTACTTTCCCTGTAGTCACGTGGTCTATTCTGTAATGCGTACACAAAGTTCAGCTCAGTTGAAAGTATGCAGATTTTCTTCTCAGTGCAGACATTGTTTGTTCCATAACACAAAGATCAAACTAGGACAAGAATGTTTTCTGAACATGAAAAAAAATCTTTAGTCATCAAATGCTTATTTTCCCTATTCCGTTTCTGTATTGTGTTCGGTGTCGATGTCTGAGAAGAACATTCTGTAAACGTCTGGAAAAGCGAGCGCCCCAGATTATCTGGTTATTTATAGGATCCATCAGAACTTCTAATTGCATTTGTTTGGGTCTTCTTAACCCCTTAATACCGAAGGTGTTTTAAACCTTAGTGACCAGAGCAATTTTCACATATGTAACGCAGTATAACTCTGTATGTGTTTTATGTATCGATGTGAATTTTCTTGGGACATGCAGTGCTTCCTTTTTGTGGTATATATGTATAGGTAACATTTTTGTTACTTTTTTTTATAGCCGTGGAAAGACAGAAAAAAAAGAAAAATTTAGATTTTTCTTCATTTAAAGTGTAACAGTTTGAAAATAAAAGTAATTGTATCATACAAATGTATTGAAATATATTTTTTAATTTATCCTGATTATAAGGACACCTGACTTGGACGTGTAGTTTATTTTTTTTGACCAGAAATATAGTATAAAACACAAGTGCCCCTTTTTTCAATTGCGCACTAAAATGTCTTAATTTAGTTTTTTACACCATGGTAGTAATGTATGGGTAATGGACTTGAAGTCCAATAAATAATGGTAAAAAAAACATTGTGTTCTACAAACTAGACACTCTAAAGTCTATTTCTAGCGGTTCAATTTCCCTTTTAACCCTTCATACTTTTTACAGAATTTGTCCAAACTTGGTCCAAAAAAATGTAAATTGCACTTTTTTTTTACAAAAGTGGCAATTTTCTTAAGCCCTTTCGAAACACCATATGACATACTGGTAAAAGTGACACCTTTCCACATTCTGCTATTTCTCCCGTGTACGGTGATACCAAATATGTGTGTCTAATCTATTATATGGACCTGTTATAGGGCATATCATAGAAGGAGTCCATTTTGGCTTTTGGAGGCCTGTCACACCAGAATTAATTTTAGTGCACCATGCTGCATTTGCCATAGTACTGTAGTGGCAGACTGTCAGAACTTACCAAAAATGACCATGATACAAAAAAATACACACCCCAAATTCTATTTCTAGCTGTTCGATTTCTGTTTTAACTCTTCACACTTTTTACAGAATTTGTCTAAACTTGGGCCAAAAAAATATAAATTGCATTTTTTTTTACAAAAGTGTCACTTTTCTTAAGCCATTTCGAAACACCATATGACATACTGGTAAAAGTGACACCTTTCCACATTCTGCTGCTTCTCCCGTGTACGGCGATACCAAATATGTGTGTCTAATCTATTATACGGACCCGTTATAGGGCATATCATAGAAGGAGTCCATTTTGGCTTTTGGAGGCCTTTTTATGCCAGAGCTGATTTTAGGGAACCACGCTATATTTGCCGTGGTACTGCAGGTCCCTTTGACAAGTATAAATTTCCTGCTAATATTCATCTAGGGGTATAGTGAGTATTTTTAATAGGTGGAAAGAAATAAAAAATAGGTTTTTCCAGAAAATACAGTATTGCTGCATTTTTACAGTGAAACATTATCCAATAAGTAGCCCTCCCTTTTGGTTCTCCCTACAAAAACAGTGTGAAAGTAAATGAGTTAATAATGTGGGTAATATCACGGTCTTTGCCTTCATAGATTCTAAAGGCAGATGTGTAGCCTGTACCGCTCTCACAGAGCTTGTAGATTTTAACCCCATATTTTGCTCTCTTTGAGGGGATGTACTGGCGGAATGAGAGCCTGCCTGTGTAACTCATCAGCGATTCATCCACCAGGTTTTTTTCTGGGTTGCACACCGGCATAAATGACTCCTCCAAAATTTTTATCAGGGGCCTTATTTTATACAGGCGGTCACGGCCTGGATCACTACGGGGGGCTGGAGATTGTCGTTAAAATGAAGGTAGCGCATTAGCACTTCATATCTGCTTCTGGTCATAACGGCTGGAAAAACAGGTGTGGCATGTGTAGGGCTTGTTGCGTTGCCCAATATGACCGGATTGAGGGCTTTTTCACTAACCCCATGTTGAGGATGAGCCCCAAAAATGTTTACGTTCGCCAGTATTTGTGGGGTGCCACTCCTTTGCATAGGAGGACGTTGGCTTTTCAGCAAGGAATTGGCGAGCATACAGATTGGTTTGGTTAACAACCAGCTCCACTAGTTCATCTGTAATGAATATTTTTTTTAAATCGAGGGCTGTAAAATTTTCCACATTAATATTTAGCCCTGGTGTGGCAATAAATTCTGGGATATTAGGGGAAAATGACTCTGTGGGTACCCACTCAATATATTCTGGGGGAATAGAGTGGGCCGTGTTTTGTGGTACTTCTGCGACATGTCCTGTGCTTGTGGACTCTGCAGCGACGCTTGCATTGCAGAAAGCGTATCACTGTCATCCCTATCACTGGTAGAATACATCTCTACCTCGGACGCGGTTTCTGTATCACTTTCATCAGAGTCAGAAATTAACATGGCGTATGCCTCTTCCACCGTGAACCTTCTATGGGCCATTGTAATTACACACACGTACGACAAAGACTGTAACCAGACGCACACGCAGACAAATGTTATTATTTTTTCTTTACTTTTTTTTTTTCACAGACAAAAAGACACGGACGTCACAAAAGCACGCTTCACAAAAAACTGATGTCGAACAAACACGTAGACTATAAAAAAATGTATTTTTTTGCACAAATAAAATAAACAGACGTCACACACGTACGCTACACAAAAACCCTAGGCTAAACATAGGCGAACCCTAGACTAACACTAGAATAGAACCTAGAATAACCCTAGACTAACCCTAAGGGCACGTTCACACGTGGCGGAATGGCTGTGGACAGTCTGCAGTGGAATTCCCCAGCGGACGTTTTTTACATTTGTTTCTATACATTTTTAGGCAAGTTAGTTCAGACGTTGCGGAAAACTTTGCTGCGGACCATAGGCTGCGGTGCAGAATTTCCCCTCCGCAGCATGCACTGTCTGTTGCGGACAAGCGGAATTTCACTGCAGATTTCAGCCTTGGCAAAAACTGATATCTGTGGCAAGTCCGCTGTGTTTTCTGCAACGTCTGAACTACCTGTCAAATATGCAAATGTTGGTGCAGATTCATTGCGTAATTGCCCCAAATCTGCACCATTTTCAGCGGAAAAACTCTGCCACGTGTGAACGTGCCCTAAGGATAACCCGAGCCTAGGTATACAATTGAAGATTATATAAAGTTTATATATTAGATTTTTTGTAATTTTGTGTCTGGTGTCACAGTAAAATTCTCTCTCTGTCTCTTCTCATACAGAGTAACAAGTGTGAGGAGAGACAGAGAGACAGGTAGGAGAAACACTTCGTTTTTCATTTTGTGATCACTGTGAATGGTTCTCACAGTGATCACATGAACGGAGACGACTGTTATTGATCTCCGATCATCACTCTGAAGCCAAGGCTGTTGATAACAGCCTTGGCTTCAGAAGCAGATTACCCGATGACCAGGAAAACCGTTCCGATGCGGCCCCTTCCCTCCCACAGCACTGCATCTGAGGGGTTAAAAATGGTTGGAGACCACTGCTAGTGGTCTCCAATCGTTGCCCTGAAGCCCGAGGCTGTTACGAACAGCCCGGGTTTTAGCAGCACCACGCACGATGACAGAAAAGTTATTTTGAAGTGCCGACGTGAAAAGCCGACACTTCAGAAGAACTACCCTAAACGACCAACGTAAAAACACTATACGCCGGTCGTTAAGGGGTTAAGGAAAGCTTCGAGTCAGATTCCAGTCCAACTGCTTGAAATGACTGTAACACTCTTTACCAATAAAATTTATTTATTTTTCTCAGTGTATTTTTCTCACCTTTTGTGAACATTCATTTATATATTTAGGAATGTCCTGAACATCAGTTCTCCAATATGTACTGATGTTATCTAAATCCTTTCCTTTACAAGCTGAAGTATTAGCATATTCTAATTACCCAACTGCAGTATATAGATTGCCGTTCATGGTGGCCTGCATTCTGCTTGGTGAGCAGTAGACACAGGCTGCATAATATGTTGGCACAGGTGGAGGATATTTAAGATATGACCGCTTATCTCTGCTGATGGACTGACAGGACGGCAGGGAATTGGTCCACAGATTCCCTGGTGGTCTATTGGATCTTCTCTGCTAGTATTACTGGATTCAGATGGCTGTAATAAGGCCATATTTTAACAATCATATTATCACGGCTGCAACTCCTGGGCCCTCACTGTTCTACTCAAACAAACTTGGATAACCATTGACCCATATGTTAGTTTAAATTCAGTTAGTTTGGAATGTGGGTGGTCGTGATGTTACGGCAGTAATACATATACTGAAATGTGGCCTAGTCACGACCGCCTGAATTCAGCCTAATGAGAGTGTTCTGGATAAGTATATCTTCCTCTTTTTTAGTGGTATGGCAAGATGAACTCACCTTTTTCTTTTTATTTCCAGCCCTTTTTCTTCCTCTTAGGATATAGTCACATGTTGCAGTTCAGGTGCAGTTAAAACCGCCTGAACAAATTAATCTGAAAACCACATTTGTTTTTGCCGCATGTTGTTGTGTTTTTCAATGCGGTTGCGGTGAAAAAATGTTTTTTTGCAACCTCTGAATACACCCTTAAAGAAGCAGTTATGGGTAATTTTACAAAAATGACTTTTAGGGTATGTTCACACGATGAGAGGCATTTACGTGTGAAAAGACAGACTGTTAACAGCTGCCTCGTTTCACACGTAAAAGCTCCTCCTCGCATTTTGCGAGCCGTCTGAGACGCTCGTAAAACTTGAGCTGTGCTTAATTGAGTTCAATGAAGAACAGCTCAAATTTACGCGTCGTCGTTTGACAGCTGTCAAACGACGACGCGTAAATTACAGGTCGTCTGTACAATACGTCGGCAAACCCATTCAAATGAATGGGCAGATGTTTGCGGACGTATTGTAGCCCTATTTTCAGACGTAAAACGAGGCATAATACGCCTCGTTTACGCCTGGAAATAGGTCGTGTGAACCCTGACTTATGGAAAACTTTTTGTGGTTTGCATGAATGCAGGATTTAACGGTAAGGTTTTTGCTTCACATTGAGAATAAATTCTGTAATCCCTATAAACATTGTGGTGGTTAAATCAATTTTTTTCACTAACACTTTAACAATTACTCTGGCTGTTTTATTAAACTCGTTCCATTCATAAGTGCATTGCCCTTTTCTGCAGTCCTTATTTACGGCCAGCTCGGTGGTTAGCACAATAGGATCCCAGTTTTGAAATCACTCAGGGCCAACATCTACATGGAGTTTGTATGTTCTTGGGTTTGCTCCCGGTCTGGCAGGTGTTTGTCTAAAATAAGAAAATTATATTCTGTGTCCAACTGGGAACGGGGACCGATGTGGGTGATTAACATCTATACAACGCGGCAGAATATGTTATTTTCTATATAAGCAACAGGAAATAAGCCTAACTATGGCAAGCATATATACATTGTGCTGATTTGTGATTCTGTTTTGGCAGTTGTGGCATAAAGCAATGCTTTGCGTTTTTAGGTCTGCACAAGACTCTTACAATGTCTATACCGTCCAGCAGTAGAATTAGGGTATGTGCACACGACAACGCCAAATACGTCTGAAATCACGGAGCTGTTTTCAGGAGAAAACAGCTCCTGAATTTCAGACGTTTTTACAAGTTCACGCGTTTTTCACGGCGTCTTTTACGGACGTAATTGGAGCTGGTTTTCATTGGAGTCAATGTAAAACTGCTCCAATCCCGTCCCAAGAAGTGTCCTGCACTTCTTTGACGCGGCTGTAATTTTACGCACCGTCTTTTGACAGCGACGTGTAAAATCACAGCTCGTCTGCACAGAACATCGGCAGATGTTTGCCGACGTATTGGAGCCGTCTTTTCAGGCGTAATTCGAGGCGTAAAACGCCTCCATTACGTCTGAAAAGAGGTCGTGTGCACATACCCGTACACTGTTTTTAATGAAAGGCTTTGGACTTGTTCAGAAGGTTTCAACCGGAAATTACTTATATCTTAAATAAAACTATATAAAGAGAATAAAAAACCAAACTACTAAAAGCAACAACTAATTTGATAGTGAAGTTAATAATGGCCATTTTTTGAATGAATGTTTTAAAAAAATTCCGCCGAAGAAATAATGTTGCAATTAGAAACCCTGCCATTTCGTCTGAGGCTCTACCCACAGGTGTTACACACTTGTGTGAGCTACCCGTCTGGATTGGAATTCCCAATTAACCTAAGGGTCAGGAACCTCGTTCAGAATCTTCACTCACTCTTCAGTCCTATCACTTCAGTAGTGGGAGGTCAGGTTTCTCTGCTTTTGCTTTTAATCCCTTTCTTATTTGTCAAGCTGTTTAAGTTGCCCACTAATTCTGGGTCGTATTTTGTAGTCATTCATTCATAAGATGATCTGGCTTGTATTAGAGAAATAATTATAGAGATAATAGAGAAAATTGGCGTTCTATGAGTGTTCATAGCTCATAGGACCTCAGAGAGCTCTTAACATTAGATGGTGCCAGGTGGATGCTTTATGGTGTACCAGAAGGTCACAGAGTTAGCTTTATATGGAGCGCTTCGATTTGATACCCTACAAAGAAAATGTATTCTTATATCAGTTAGTTTTCTGGAAAGTTTTAGCTATGCTCATCTTGCAAATTACTGTAACCCAATGTTGGACTGTTTATTGTTTTTTTTATTATTTACTGTTTCTTATATCGCATCAACATATGCAGTGCAGTGCTTTACAGGGTTTGTCACAGTTTAAGGCCCCATGCACACGAACGTGCTTTTGCGGCCGCAATTCCCCCAAAAATCCACGGGAGATTTGCGGCCCCATTCATTTCTATGGGGCCATGCACACGACCGTAGTATTTACGGTCCGTGCATGGCCCGGGAGCCCGCACCGCAGAAAGATTGGACATGCCTTATTGCGACCGTCTTCTGCGGTCTGGGCTCATTGAAAATAATGGCCGTGGGCGTGCGCATGGCCCGCGATTTGCGGGCGGCTCGCGTCTGACAGTCCGCTGCCGGCCGACCCGAAAATCACGGCCGTGCACATGGCTACGGTCGTGTGCATGAGGCCTAAGGCTTCGATGACATCTGCGTCAGGGCTCCGTTCAGGGGTTCCGTCTGAGCTTTCCATCTGGAACCTATGACCGGAATCCTGACTGAAACAAACGGAAAACATAGGTTTCTGTTTGCATCACCCTTGATTTCAATGGTGATGGATCCAGTGCAAATGGTTTCAGTTTGTCTTCATTGTGAAAGGGTTCCTTCGTTTTGATGGAAGCGATACCGTAGTCAAAACGACGCAATGGAGCACATAAATGGAGCACATACATACGTCGTGCTGATTTTTCCCTTGATTGGATCCAGACTATTGGTCGACAGTCATGAATGTAAGGGTATGTGCACACACACTAATTACGTCCGTAATTGACGGACGTATTTCGGCCGCAAGTCCCGGACCGAACACAGTGCAGGGAGCCGGGCTCCTAGCATCATACTTATGTACGATGCTAGGAGTCCCTGCCTCTCCGTGGAACTACTGTCCCGTACTGAAAACATGATTACAGTACGGGACAGTTGTCCCGCAGCGAGGCAGGGACTCCTAGCATCGTACATAAGTATGATGCTAGGAGCCCCGCTCCCTGCACTGTGTTCGGTCTGGGACTTGCGGCCGAAATACGTCCGTCAATTACGGACGTAATTAGTGTGTGTGCACATACCCTAATTGGTTTGATTCTGCTATGGCCTGATTCGGTTTTTCTTTTTTTTCTTTTCACAAATATTTTCTTACGTAGTTTAGTTCATAATATAAATATAATATATATATATATATATATATATATATATATATATATATATTACCTATGATATTGATATATTTTCTTAAATATATCTCTACATGAGCTATTTTTCCATAAATGTGTTTAGCACTATGTACTACCAGTGAATCTGTTGTTTGGATGTCCAGTGGTTTTCTTTTTTCATATTCGTCATTACCATCAAATTGACATTTAACATAAGTGTTTACTAAATTTTATTTTCGATATGCGACACCTGAAATTTGCTTATATAATCTTTTGTTTAGAAACCTCAGATTCATCAGAATATTATTCAATGTACGTATAAGAACACTGTTAATAGTAGTTATATACAGTGCCTTAAAAAGGTATTCATTCCTCTCGGTGATTTTCCTTTTTTGCTACATTACAACCAGAAATTAGAATGGGTTTTAAATTCAATTTTATCTAATGGACCGGAGAAAATAGTCCAAATTGTTACCGTGGAAAAAAATACCTGGTTAAAAAAAAAATACCCCAAGACACTTGCATTTGTAATTGCAGCAAAAGGTGGCGCCAAAAAGTGTTGACTTTTAGGGGGTGAATACTTATGGACATTAAAGTTCTCAGTTTTTAGTCATTTTTTTACTGTGACACAAGCAATAAAATAATGTTGCACCTTTTTAAAATGGTAGACACATTGTGTAAATCAAATGTACAAACCCTCAAGATTGTAATGCAACAATTCAGAAAAAAAAAACAACGAAATGGGTGGGGAGTGAATACTTTTGCAAGACACTGTATATCTGCCATAACCATGATAGAAAAATCCCAGATGAGATCCATGACCTCGGAGGAGGCTCTAGCTGTAATGGTTTGGCCTCCGAATGAGATAAATTGTCACTTTCTGCCAAACATCAATTATATAATGTAGCTTGAGTAATTGAGTTAGCGTTCTCTAGTTTTAATAGAGCTGGAAGGAAGTGTGAAGGGTATCCCATATATTCCTTTAGTGGGAAGGTATATCTAGTGCAATTACTTTGGAATTTATTAAGTGCATCTTGGCTTTAAGATGACGTTTAATGAGGATCCTTGGTAAATTGTTTATAGAGATGCTTCTCAACAGTTACAACAAAGGTGAGTAAGGCCACCATGTTTTCAGTCTGTTAATCACGTTTTCTTAGATTGAGTTTTTACACCATCTGTATCTCAAAGATAACTGTAATTTCTGTCACAGTTGGAAGCCTCAGTTAATTTTTTTTTCTGTACACAAAAAACAAGGAAACTAGACCTTCTGTAAGTAATTGCATATTATACAAAAAAGTGTGAGACATTGCAATCAAATTTACATTATTGCCGCTAACGAGCATTGCCATCTATTGGGAGCGTTTACGTCATCTTGTTTGCTGGGTTCCTGGTTTTGTTTGCTTCCTGCTCATGGTTTTAGCAAGAAATTAAATTAACCTTAAAAAGGGAGAAGGAAGTTAGAACCAGAAGTAAGAAAAAAAAAAAAAAAGTTTTAGGCTTTTATCAGTGGTACAAACACCTTCTATGTTTATTTTAAAGGAAATTGAAAGAGGTCTAACTTTGCTTATTTTTCATCAGTATTCCATCCTTTTCTGTCCGTAATTTGGAGCTAATGTTAGTCTGAGTCTATTCAAATGAGCATATAAAATATGTGTATATTTTAAAAACACAGCATGCTCTTCTTTCATCCATTTTGCGGATGAAAAACGGCGTTGAAGTCTATGGAGAGTGATTCAAATCCGGATGCATTCGTATTATTTAATCCATATGTGATCCATATTGCATCAGTATAACATCAGTATTTCATCCGTATTAAATCGATTTTTCAAAGTGGCAGTCTCATTCTGTTCAATTTCCTGCCTAGAAGACAATCCAGCATTATTTAGGATTCGTAATACTGATAAAATACTCCTTCACCTATTTGAATGCTGCATTATATTAGGAACCTGAGAAAATAGTTTTTCCTAATTTTTTCATGCAATGTTTAAAGGCCGTTTGTTCAATAAGTAATATTCACCCCAAAAAATAGTCCTATAATTTTACAGTGCAGTCAAGTTTGTGAACATTGTATAATGTATGAGAAAAAGACCCTATTTTATCTTGAAATGTATCTCCCTACCTGCCTTCTGTACATCCAAGTAGCAACATTTTTTTAGTGAAAGTGCAAAATTAGATGGGCCCAGAGTAGATCAGACTAAAATTGGTGGTCGAGGGTAAATATTTTAAGTTTGGTGTAAAGTATATTCTGCCCGAGCACTGAACATCTATGGGAAATGCAATCGTGTCATGCAAAATATCAAAATTTTGTGTGCGGGTTCAGGGAGATGTGCAAGTTTTTGGGAGAATGTGACTTTTTACATTTTTTTATTTAAATTGTTTTACATTTTACTGTAAACAGTGGTCTAATGGTAACAGCCCATTTGATCACTGTTACTAGTGATCAGTATACACAGACATGCAGTTTGTGTTTTCTCTGCATGCCTGGGGACCAGCGGTCGTTACTCCGATCGCTCGTCCCCATACATTTATTACCATGTCGGCAGCGCATCTCCCTGTTTACACAGGGAGATGTGCTGCCGACAACGATATTTGACTTTTTAAAACGATACGATCAGCAGATGAATGAGCATTTGCCCAATATTTGCCCAGTGTAAAACCCCCTTTGGTATAAATCCCTAAATAAAGTCTGGTCATATTAATTAACTTCAGAAGTCACGTCCTTACTTGATTAAGTTCCCCCTCTGTGCAATTAAAGTGTCACATGATGTCAGTATGAATACACCTGTTCTGAAAGGCCCCTGAGTCTACAACACCACTAAGCATGTAACATGAAGACCAAGGAGCTCTCCAGACAGGTCAGAGACCAAGTTGTGGAGAAGTAGATTAGGGTTTAGTTATAAACAGAAAACATCCCTAACTTTAAAAATCCCACGGAGCACCATTAAATACATTATAACAAAATTAAAAAAATATGGCACAGCTAGAAATCTGACAAGAGAACGCCGCCCACCGAAACTCACAGACCTGGCAAGTAGGGCATTAGTGAGAGATTCAACAACGACAACAACGATCACACTGAAGAAGCTCCAAACATCCAAAGTGGAGATGGAAGTATCTCCATAGGACCACTAAAAGCTGTACACTCCACAGACTGGGGCTTTATGGAAGAGTCTCCAGAAAAAAGTAATTGCTTAAAGCGAAACATAAGAAAACCTGTTTTCAGTCTACTAAACAGCAAGTGGCAACTCCACAAGAATGTGGGAGAAGGTCCTCTGGTCAGTTAAGACTAAAATAAAATGTTTGGGCTATCATGGGAAACTCCGTGTGGGGCAAAACCTAACACTTCTCACCACCCCAATAATACCAGTCACACAGTAAAATATGATGGTTGCAGCCTCATGCTGTGGGGATTCTTTTCATCAGCATGAACTGGAAAACTGCTTAGGATTGAAGGAAAGCTAGATAACCGTAAATACAGGGCAATTCTTGAGGAAAAACCTGTTTTTCTGCCACAGATTTGACACTGGGATGGAGGTTCACCTTCCAGCAGGACAATGACCCTAAACATGCTGCTAAATCTATACTGGAGGTTTAAGGGGAAACATGTAAATGTCTTGGAATGGCCCAGTCAGAGCCCGGACAGCAATTCAATTGAGAATCTGTGGCATGACTTGAAGACGTTGTACACCAACACAACCCATCTAACGTGAAGACGTTGTACACCAACACAACCCATATAACTTGAAGACGTTGTACACCAACACAACCCATATAACGTGAAGACGTTGTACACCAACACAACCCATCTAACTTGAAGACGTTGTACACCAACACAACCCATTTAACTTGAAGACGTTGTACACCAACACAACCCATCTAACTTGAAGACGTTGTACACCAACACAACCCATCTAACTTGAAGACGTTGTACACCAACACAACCCATATAACTTGAAGACGCTGTACACCAACACAACCCATATAACTTGAAGACGTTGTAGCACTTTTGCCTGGAAGAATGGGCAAAAATCCCTGTGGCTAGAGAGACTTACATCTGTAATTGCAGCAAAAGGTGGCGTCACAAAGTATTGACTTTCAGGGGGTGAGTGCTTATTCACATTAGAGTTTATTGTCCTAATTATTGTTTGTGTCACAGTAAAAAATAATTTGCACCTTCAAAGTGGTAGGCACGTTGTGTAAATCAAATGGTACAAACACCGCCAAAAATCCATTTCAATTCAAGGTTGTAATGCAACATAACAGAACACCTAGGCACTTTAGGAATAGTTTTTATATTTCTCATAGTTTGTTTTTTTCGCAATATTAAATCGAATATGATCAAAGGAAAGGAGAGGATATTAAGGGTGGAATTGCTGGGATTCTTAATTTTTTTGTGTATTTTCTACGTTTTAGTTTATTTTTGTTTTAATTCTTAGGAAGACACGTGCATGCATGACCGTGTGTGTGTGTGTGTGTGTGTATGTATGTGTGTGTAATCAAAAGTACGACCTGTTTCAAATCAAATTCAATATGCACTGGTGTGTATAAAGATCAAAATATGTATCTTTGTGTGAGAAGCTCATAGACATAAATTTATCACTAGCTATGGGCAACTACTCCACTTATTATTTGCATCAATTTTGAAAAATGTGCCCCACAGTTTAAGTCCAGTCAAGTTCTTTTTTAATTGTTATTATTCTTTACTCCGTAATTTGACAGATTGGATGCTATGACGACTTCACTGGTTGTTAGCATGTCCCTATAACCAGGCTGTCAGAGATCACTCTCTCGTTCCCCTCTAAGCAGGATTGTGACTGTTGTGAAAAGGGGAAAAGCATCTTGGCAGCACCCAGGCCATGTTATTACCCATTTCTGTACTAATAAGGTTGTAATTAAACGGACATCTGTTTAAGGGGTTATTTGGGTTACTAAAATTGACATCCTATCCTTAGGACAGGCCAACAATATTAGTTCACTGGGGGTTCAACTTTTGGCATCCCTGCAAGTCAGCTGTTTGAAGAAGCCGCAACATGCTCGTACAAGGATCTTCCCTTAGTTCGTACTCGCACGTACTGTTAAATTTTTACCGGCCATGCAAGGTATTGCACCATGTCTCATTGCACAGTGGTGCAATATCTTGCAAGGCCGCTACAACTGTTACGGCCCGTGCAAGTACAAACCAGGAGAAGAACCATGTAAGCCTCGACCGTTGTGCCACTCTGGCTGTTTTTGACGGCATCTGAGTGGCACCCGATAGTCTTTACAGACCTATTCACTTTAGCTGGTGAATACGGTCCGTGAAAAATGGTCAGTCTCCGATCTGAGGAAACCTAGAACATGTCCTATCTTTTCTCAGATCACTGATGGTACTCGGACGGCACACACGGTCGTGTGCATGAGGCGGTAAACAATGAAGAGGCTATGGCGCTCGTATGAGTGCGGTGGCCTATTCAAACAGCTGATTGGCGGGTTTGCCGAGAGTTGGACTGCCTCTGATCTAATATTGATGGTCTATTCTAAGGATAGCCATTAATTTTAAAAGCCCGGATAACCCCTTTAAAGGCAAATTACTGCCAAAACAAACAAAAAAAAAAACCAATAAAGCCGTGTCCACAAGATTCAACATAATCCCCTCCTTATTTTTTATCAGTTACATATATTTTTAAGTTTTCAATGTTAAACCATTCTAGTAATAGTGACCTATAGAGTTCTGTGTGTCATGACCGTGAATATACGATCTCCAGCGCTCTTTTCCTGGTATAGTGGTCATCTTCCACTCCCATATTTGCTGAACACGGTACATACAATTATTTACTTCCCCCATCACTGCACAGCCGCCTCCTTGCTCTCTTGTCATTTATGTTGTATTAGCCCATCATAATGCAGCGTGAATTAAATACCCTGTTCACATCACATTTTTTGTTTACATTTAGTGTTTGTCAGAAAAGTTCCCAGCGTACATGCTAAACGTGTCGATAGGGTTACATTGTCAGACAGAGGCCAAAAGCGTGTCCTTTTGGCCTCTGTCTGTCTCAATGGTATATGTCGGTTTACCACAAAAAAGGTATAGAATAGCATGGTAGAGCCCAGTCGAAAAACTATATGCTATACATGGAAACCTATGGTTGACAGTTGCCACTTAATGGCATCTGTTACATGCATCGGGATAAACGTATGCCTCCTGAGCTTTTCAATCGATTTTCATGATGTATGCATTATACTGATGCCATTATATCCTATAGGTGACAGATGGCATTGTTAGGCATCAGTCACAGCCTCCGTTTAATGTAAAGTACTGGAGCTTTTCACGGCATATACATATGTTAAACAGAGACATACAGTGTGATTCGAACATGGCCTTACAGGGCCGGCACGCCATATATTTTGCTTCCCCCAGGTAGTGCTTTATTCTCTTTATAGAGAGAGAGTAAATCTAGCTGCTAAAACTTGTAATTTAACAGGGAGCAAGTCTGTGAATGAAGACATGTTCATAGTTACATACAGCACAAGAAAGAATTCTGGTAAGATACAAGCAGGAAAGCAAGATGACCCTCCTACAGGCTGATAAAATTGTCTTCCAGCATGAAAAGTACGGAGAAACAAATTCATCTCTTGTGTTAAGATAAATAAGTATTTTCCTCTCAGATCTGCAATTATAATTTTTTATTTGTATTTAGTTTTTCCAGTGTCCTCAGTGACAACAGAGAATCAACAAGGCCTCCTCTTATAGGAGAAGTACATACCTCCCAACTTTTGAATTAGGAAAAGAGGGACATTTTAAGCCACGCCCCTAACCACGCCCAATATCCCACATCAAATCACTGCCAGATCCTTCTGCAAGTAACAAGCACACATTCTCACTGCGGATCTTTAGACTGTCTGGATATCACAGATATTATGGATCCGGTTATATAGTCTTTATGTTACTTTTCCTTTCTTGGGTATAACATTTGCTCATCACGGCGGCAGCAGCTGCAGGACAAACCAAAAGGCTGAGAAGAATGAAAGTCAAGAGGGAGACCCTGTGGTAGATAGCTCCACACACATCCCCCCTGTAGATGGCTCCACACACATCCCCCCTGTAGATGGCTCCACACACATCCCCCCTGTAGGTGGCTCCACACACAGCCCCGCCGTAGGTGGCGCCAGACACAGCCCCGCCGTAGGTGGCGCCAGACACAGCCCCGCCGTAGGTGGCGCCAGACACAGCCCCACCGTAGGTGGCGCCAGACACAGCCCCGCCGTAGGTGGCGCCAGACACAGCCCCGCCGTAGGTGGAGCCCGACACAGCCCCGCCGTAGGTGGCGCCCGACACAGCCCCGCCGTAGGTGGCGCCCGACACAGCCCCGCCGTAGGTGGCGCCCGACACAGCCCCGCCGTAGGTGGCGCCCCACACCGCCCCGCCGTAGGTGGCGCCCCACACCGCCCCGCCGTAGGTGGCGCCACATTATAATCTGTTCTTTAATACTGAAGGTTGAGTTCAAGACTTTAATTTTCATTTAGGTTTAAGACATTTGGTTGAGTGGGTCTACTATTTTCAACTTTTAAAGCCAAATATCACATAATATACAGATTTGAGAGATTGTATACCGCTTCTTTTTCTCTCTAGTTCAGTGCAACTGAAATATATAGTCTCTGCAAGCATAATAATAGTACATATAGTCTCTACAAGAATACTAATAGTACATATGGAGAAACAACCTTCCAATGCTATTGGGAGTTACAGTTGCCAAAATTGCATGTCTGTAATTTAGAGATTTAAGGTTTATGGAATATTGTGAAGATATCATCACATTGTAAGAATTCTGCACAAAGTATGAAAGATGTAAAGAATGGACCATTACAATTCTTTCAAGTAATAATGTTCTCTTCTCTCATTATACCTTAAAGAAAGTTTCCTAGGTCTGGTAATGGTTACTGTAATTCTGATTCAGCACTCGCCAGACAAGAGGAAATAAAAAAAATAAAAAAATCTATTGTCCATGTGAATTACTCTAGACAAGCTAACAACTCAGGGCCAGCAACACGGACTACAAGTTTCATTTATCAGAGTAATTCTCAAGCCTCAGGACATTAGGAGATAATCAACTAGGTAAGGCAAAGGAATCGGGGAGTACGGATGGATAATGCACAATAACCCTCACATTTTAACAATAGTAGAAAGTACTTCAAACTGCATTACAGCAAAATGAGATGATCGCTAACACCAATAGTACATTGAACATGTTTTATTAGGAGTTCTAGAAAAATCCGTTTTTTTTTTTATTTTTCGAGATTTAGGTGGGTCAAGAAAACGAATGAAGAATTAATTGGAGGGGTTGTCAAGTTTGGACAAGCGAGTCTTTTGCATGTCCCATTAGCATTAGCTGATGTAGTATGTGAGTCCCCTCATCAGGGTATCCGCAGGGGTAAATGTAATGTAAATTCTGGTCTTCTCTGTAGCATTAAAGGGAACCTGTCACCAGCATTTCACCTATTGAACTTTACTTCTCCCTCACTAGCTGCTGCTATAAAAAGTTCATTGCCGTTATCCCCTTTCCTAAACTCCTCCTCCGACTGTAAATAACGGTCTGCAAACGTTTCGCGCCTTTTATCGTAATAATCCGGTGTCCCTTTGTGCGCAAACACCAGAAGAGGACATCAATGCACAAGCGCGGGATGTTGTGTGCTGGGGGAAGGCGAGGAGCGGTCAATCAAAAGTAAGAAGGTGAGGTAAACTCAGAAAGACTTGAGGAATGAAGATATGACTCTTTTCAAAACGAAGATTTGACTCTTTTCAAATGAAGATCTGACTCTTTTCTGCTCATTTGCATACGGTGTGGGAACACTAAAAAGCTAAATACTAAAGCTACAGAGCCGACTAAGAAGATAATTATAGGTTATATAGAAATGATTTTTCACCCACTACCACCAGGTATAGTCGGTTTAATAGGTGAAATGCTGGTGACAGGTTCCCTTTAAACCATACTTATTAGAATCAATGACTGCTAATTGGGTTCTCCAGCAGAATACCAGGGTGGAGAGCCATGCAGCTCTCAGTCCCTGCTAATAAATGGGGCTCAAATTGCCAAAAATCATAAAGTTATATATAAAGGGGTTGCATAGAAC
This sequence comes from Rhinoderma darwinii, assembly GCF_050947455.1. Lineage (NCBI taxonomy): Eukaryota > Metazoa > Chordata > Amphibia > Anura > Rhinodermatidae > Rhinoderma > Rhinoderma darwinii. The sequence continues at coordinate 140,418,024 of NC_134691.1, read as the reverse complement.
AGATAACCCTTTTTTAGCTCTGGCCATCATCATATGGAAACATTCATATCTAGGTCATTGGGTTATAGGTCAAAGCTGTTGAGACTTCTGTTTGTACAGGAGTTGGACACCTTTGTTAGGTCACATGATTGATATTTAATTTTTATTTCCAGTTTGGAGACCTATCTCTCATGAACACTTCATATTTGTATTGCAATTTTTAAAAATCCATGCCTCTTATTCAAGAAACCTGGTAGTGCTATGAAACTGTCCTGATGGGAGCAGCCATACTTTTGACTGTTATTTATGTTGAGTGGAGTCGATGGTTCCGTATTCTACATTAAGAAAAATGGGTATTTAAAATGGCTTTGATCATATTGTTATATGTGTATTATCATATGATTCAGTCATTTCACAATGCTAATGTTTAGTTTTATTTTAGACCGATAAAGCAGATCACACCAAAACACAGAATTCACAATAGGTGATGGTTATTGCTTAGCACGTCTCTGCCCAATCACCTTGGCACCTCAGAGCATGCTCACAACACTGTCCTATAGTAGTCAATAAGTTGTTTTTTTTAGCTGCATATAAGTAATTTATTTAACCCCACTTAACGATGCGGCCTATTTGGACCTTAAAGAGAACATGTACCGCATGTAATGGGCAGGGCTGTACAAACCCTGTCTTACTATAAAAAAAAATCCTATCTTTATCCGTTATTTAGATATCGGTGCCGTTATATTTGGTGCCCGATATTTAAATAACCCCCTGAACTGTCTATGAGGAGAGCGGGAGCATGTGCACGCACGCGCAGCTCCGCCGCCACCACGGAGCAGAAGAGGAGAAGAATGTGAATTCTTCTTCTGTTCCTTGGCGGCAGGAGTATCTTCGGCATCGGAGCTGTGCTCGTGCGCACGCACGCTCTCACTCTTCAGCTCTCGGCAGATGAGGACAAGACTGATCACACAGTATTGTACAGCTTGTCTGCCAAGAGCTGTAGAGTGAGTACGTGCGCGCGCATGTTCGCACAGTTCCGAGCTACGCGCGCACAAGTTCTCTCTCCAGCTCTTGCTATGACACTGTCCATAGCTGATTGGACAGTGTCACAGCGATGTTACATGCACTCTTGCCAATTACACACCCCATTGACAGTTCAGGGAGTTATTTACATATCGGACGCCAAATATAACGGCACCGATATCTAAATAACGGAGAAAGATAAAGGCGCATGGTGGGAAGAAGTTAAAGTTGGGGTATGTGCACACGATAGCAGGCATTTACGTCTGAAAAGACAGACTGTTTTCAGGAGAAAACAGCTGCCTCGTTTCAGTCGTAAATGCTCCTCCTCGCATTTTGCGAGGCTTCTCTGACAGCCGTAAATTTTGAGCTGCTCTTCATTGAGTTCAATGAAGAACGGCTCAAATTACGTCTGTAAGAAGTGTCCTGCGCTTCGTTTGACGAGGCTGTATTTTTACCCGTCGTCGTTTGACAGCTGTCAAACGACGACGCGTAAATGACAGGTTGTCTGCACAGTACGTCGGCAAACCCATTCAAATGAATGGGCAGATGTTTGCCGACGTATTGTAGCCCTATTTTCAGACGTAAGACGAGGCATAATACGCCTCGTTTACGTCTGAAAATAGGTCGTGTGAACCCAACCTTACTGTCAGTAATAGCAACAAAAAAAAAATAGATGCTACTACGAAATGCCCATGAGGCGTTAAGATACCAAGAGGGTACAGGAGCTTTAGTATATCTTGTATATGCCAAAGTTTACGATACGTGTCAAATATCTTCAGCATCCCCCACACCAGATTTAGAAGAACATTGAGGGTTGTCAACATTTTATGAAGAAGCCTGTTTGAAGGTGTTTACTGGATTGATTTACTTTTACACTTTGAGTATGGCATTTTTTGTGTCTGATAATTGAGTCCTGACAACAAAACATGATGGAAAAGAATCGAACTCTTTTCATTATCCGCTTTTTCAAGTATGCGGCACCTTTTGTATGGCACCTATCTTGGTGCAAACATGAGTACATGGATAAACAGGCAAGCGAAAATTTCTTGAAACCATGGTCTGTTGTATGTTCTCCCTCCCGCTACCCATCAAAGCATTCATGACATCGTCTGGAGCCAAACACTTGACAGCATGCATTCATATCTGAAGATATGCCGTGACATTTCCCTCTAAATGTCACATCTTTGCTCTTTGTATATGTGTTTATTTTAAGAATGTTACTTTCACCCATCAAACTAACCATTTCTAACAAAATTCTAATTGCATACAAGGTCTAATCATATCCTAGATATCTAGTTAATGACTTGTGTGCATAACTCCTATGTACAGAGCAGACGCCTCTTATCATGCTGTACCCTTCTCCCCTTTATTTCACCTGCTCATGAATTATTTATCATCTAGCGCCATGTGGTGTCATTCTGCAGAACGAGATTAAAGGGACAAATCAGTAAATTGTAATTCTGGAGCAGTTGCTTCCTATATGACAGTTGGCTTTTTCTCCCCATTACCCCTCTGCCTTTAACCTATTCATTGCCTCAGTGATCGAATGGAAGCCGCTACATAATGTATTGCACACCCATCCCCTGCATTAAAGAGGCATAATCATGTCGGATATTTTCATGTGTCGCCAGAGCGGTGAACCTCTGATTGACAGAGCGGCTGAAGTCGAAATGATATGCACACCGCTCTCTAGGAGGAAGATGACATTTTTCCAAGAGGTCTGACTGTTTTTATTACTGAGATTTATACATTGATTTCTGCATATTAGAATGAGTGAAATAAAAAGAGAAATGAAAACCGAGGGGCTTGACATCTGGGCAGGAGGAGGATTGGAACAGAACAGCTTGTCAGAGTTAAGGCCTTAAAGTGACTCGTCTCTCGTAGAACACGGCAGTAATTACTGCTACGGGGGGAAAAGGGGTCTTGATACAAAGCGCTAATAGATGTTTTGTTTATGATTTGGCAGCGTATAGAGGCTGCAGCAGGCACCCATTGTAATGCTTCGGAGAGCCAAGGAGAAGCGTAGGAAACTTTGAAGAGCCTTGTAATTAAGTTACATAGTAGCGTCTGATGCCGTGCTGCCTAATTAGTGTCATTTTATATAGAGCCACAGTGGGAGCTGGCATTCAGCAGCTCTCATGCGAAGTTTGCTTCATGACAGGCAAAGATGTCACAAAATCCTCTCGTTTTGTTCAAGAATGGGTTTTAATAATTCAATGAGAACTTTCCTCTGTTTGTGTCTTTACTTTGTGCAGTTTTATTATATTTTGTGCTTTACTACTTTATTTCCACCAAGCATGAATACAGAAAGTCAGACAGAAAATTGGTGTAGGAGACAAATAAATAGTGATCAGGAGATGGATAATATGTTCATGTGCCAAGTTACAGCTTTGTTCTGTGTGACAAGTCAACATTATGTGCTCCCAATACACCAAACACTTTGGGGGGGAGATTTATCAAAAGTAGTGCAAAGAAAAAGTGAAGTAATTGCCCAAAGCAACCAATCAGAATCCATTTACTTTTGAGACTTCTTCCCTAATATTTTTTTTATACCCGTTGTCATTTATAATACAAAAATGAAACTGTAACAAGTGTAAAACCTATTAGAAATTAAGTGAACATCTTTATATAAGGAGGTATTTTATTGTATTCTCGCTTGTTGCGTTGTCAACATTATTGTAGAAAAATGGTAGTCGAGATAATCACGGCACTCTGGTGTATAATTTTCCTTGATACGTTTACTTGCATTGATTAACTAGCCATGCCGGTCTCCGAGTCACTGACATTCCCATTCTAATAAATATCAGTTGAGAAGGATAGAAAAAAAATGGAGTATCCTTTAGTGTAACCCACTCATTAAAGTATTTGAAACAATAGCTGTATATCTGTTAAGCGCACGACCATCCAATTTAAAAAGACCCTCCAGTCCCAGGATAAAATTTTAAATGTGATGGAGTCTATGTTGTAATATTACCTGGTGCCCTTTAGTTGCCCCTCTCTGTCGTGGATCCGCCATTTTAGGGTCCCCTCTGTGTTGTCTAAAAATGGCCACAGCGCTTCTCAGACTGAGTCCAATCCAGGAACAGGGGGAGTGGCTCAGACTCGTATTCTAAGAAGTGCTGTGGCCATTTTAGGGCAAAACACAGGGAACCCTAAAATTGCGGATCCACGGCAGAGGGGCACAACTTGGGGGGCACCAGGTAAAAATACTGTATATACACCATCGTTTTGAAAATGTTGTTCCGGGACCGAAAGCTCGCTTTTATGACCATTCAAGGAGGACACTAGTAAGGCAATCCAGTAAGAGATCTACGATAATGATGGAGTTACAATCTTCAGTAATTGAGATAAGACAGAGACAGATCAAGTTTTATGGGAGAGTGGCAAAGAGAAAGCCAATATGCATGAGGAAGAGAGACTGAGATTAATTAAAAAAACAATATTGCTCATGAGAACAATATTGAACTCCAAAAATGCTACCGAAACAAATAATTTTTAACATGAGCCCAATTAATGCTTACTACTCCATCTGTTATTTATGCGACTGAATCATGCATAGGCCTCATGCCCACTTCAGCAATTTTCGTCAGGGTGCTATCCGTTTTTTTACCCGATAGTACCCTGACACATTAATTTCAATGTGGCAATGCACACTACTGTTGTTCTTTAAACTGAACTGTGTGGCCGTTCCGTCAAAAATAGGACCGGTCCTACTCCTGTCCGTTTTTGACGGAACAGTCTCGTTCTTTTCATTGATTTGGTCCGTGAATTAACGGAACTGCACACGAGGTCATCCGTTTGCAGTCCGTGTTTCACTGATTCGTCATTAACAGCCGTACGACGGCCAACGAAAGTGTGCATGAGGCCTTAGAGGGTGCTTCTCTGCAGCAGGTCCTGGTTTGAATAAATGAAAAGAAAATATAGAGAAATTAGAGAGAAACCTGCTGCAGTCTGCAAGGGAACTGCAATTTGGGAGAAATGTTTTCTAGAAAGACATTTACAAAGTTACAGGTGAATGTCTTACAAACAATAATGTTAATGTACTATATTGACCAAGTCATAGTCTGCATCGCAATCCAAATGCAGAATTTGTCTGGATTTGAAAAAAAGCGGTTTACTCACAGTCCCCATGCAACTTGACTAAGCCAACAGTTTTGCGAAGCCCATGTCAAAAGTTTTCTTATACCCCTAACTGCTATAATAATTTCCAATAATCTAGTAGAAACCAGCATGTGTTTAAGAATTGTAACAAATTTAAATAGATTTGTAGAGCTTTGCATTAACTTAAATGGACACTAACTTTTCATACAACTTATGCTAGTCTAATAGTATACCTGATATATATCAACTTTGTCATTTACTTACTGTTAAAATTTAGATTTGTCCATGCAAATTCTGTGTGACGTTACTGCCACTAGGTGTCTCCCTTCTTGCAATCGGCTGTCCAACACCTGTATTAAGCAAAATCCGTCTCTGATTAAAGAGGTAGGAGCAGAGTGGGTGAGACACAGACACTGCCCATATAAGTGTATGGAGAGGGGAGGGGAGCAGGAGGATGGAGTAGGGGCAGATTGGGAGAAAAAGACGCTGATGCCCAAATAAATCTCTGGATAGGGGAGGAGTGGGCAGGAAAAGACACACACACACACACACACACACACACACACGTGCTGCAGCTTAAGGTAAGAGCTAGGGTATGTTCACACGCAGAGTCAAAAACGTCTCAAAATACGGAGCTGTTTTCAAGGGAAATTAGCCCCTGATTTTCAGAAGTTTTTTGAGCAACTCGTGTATTTTGCTTCATTTTCACGCAATTTTTACGGCCGTTTTTGGAGCTGTTTTCAATAGTCTATGAGAAAACTGCTCCAATTACGTCCCAAGAAATGTCCTGCACTTTTTTTTTTACGAGCCGTCATTTTACGCGCCGTATTTTAACAGCGACGCGTAAAATCACAGCTCCTCTGCACAGAACATCGTAAGACCCATTGCAAGCAATGGGCAGATGTTTGCCGACGTATTGGAGTCGTCTTTTCAGACGTAATTCGAGGCGTAAAACGCCTCCATTACGCCTGAAAATTGGTCGTGTGCACATACCCTTATATGTCACCTCAGTGCTGGATTCACAGCTGCACTGCTTATTATTGCTGTATAATCTTTAAGCTGCAGCAGCTTCTATACATATGTGATAGAGAGATAGAAGAGGAGAATCCTGCTCTCCTATGTGTGCAGTGTATGGAAGACAGAAAAGCAGTTAGGCTTCACCCACTAGGTCAGAGAACTGAGAATTAGGGAGAGACCCTGCAGGGGGGAAATGTGCTACAAGTACAAGTCCTATAATGGCCAGAAATAGTGTTATTCCTCATGTACACGCATATGACCGCTTATTCTGAAAAGTCATCTGACAGGTTAGGTACGCTTTGTATTGGGTATTTTTCTGTTGAACAGCGTCGGCACGTACAATTATATCCAGTGTTCAATCTTTGTTTGAAATCTCATTTTATGTACGTAAGTTTGCACATTCTGTGAGATGTTCCATAGTAGACTTCTGCATGTACGGTTACTGCAGTTTGAACAGTGTTGGAGCAACTGTTGAGGAAATCGCATTAAATATCATGGGGAAAAATTCTGTATAGGTCGTTTTCCTTTTTAAAACGAATTTGTCAGTAGGACAGGCTTTTTTTTTTGTTGAGACAAGGCTGCAGGGAGACATGTAAGGGCGCAGTCACACTGTGCAGATTTTGTAGCAGAAATTTTCTGTGACTGAAAATCAGTTCCATTCATCTGAATGAAACCTTCAGAAATCCATAGACCTTCTGCAGAAACAACCACGTTCATTTGAATGGAACAGATTTTTATTTGCTGAAAATGTCTGCAACAAAATCTGCTGTGTGTGACTGCACCCGTATATGACCTTCCTGCTGGAGGGCAACTGACAACTCTTTTCTTTATATATTATTAAGGCAAATGGACATAATTGAGTGGGGTCTCATGCTGGGTACTCCTCTTTATTAACCAAAGAGTAGAGATGCTGCTCTCGATAACTGCGCAACTGTGTAGTACACGATCTCCCATGTTTTTGAATGCGCACCGTGTGATACTACATTTTGCTAAAGGGGAAGGTGTTGCTACCAGCAGCCAAGATCTCTGGGGGGGTCAGCTGATCGCCAGCAAGTCTGTATTAAGGAAAGGGTGTAATCCAATAAGTACATTTACAGCATGTATGTTATGTGAACAGGTCCCCATCAAACATCGGATGATGATTAAAGGGGTTGGCCTCTTTCTAATGAAATTTCTAAAACGCTCTAAGTTCCTTCGTTCTGTCACAGGCAACTGTAAGTACCCTCTACACTTAACACTGTTCTTCCTTTCAGGGCCCCCTGCTCCCCTGGAATGGCTTAATAAACAGTGGACGGTGCGAGTATCTCGCCCATAGTGGCGGTCAGGTTATTTGGCAACCTCCTGGCTGTCTGCGCGGGCACTGAATGCTTTTAGCGCAAGCGCAGACACAAAAGGTTCTACTGCCCTTGCATGCACTGAACGTTTTCAGCCATGGCTCAGTGCCAGCGCAGATAAGCAGGCTGCCAGGAAGGCGGTCACATGGCCACGTCACCTGACCGCCGCCATATTGAAAGCTTTGAACAGGATAGTTGCGCCGGCCCCTGTTTGCCGTTCAAAGGTAAATGGGGGCCCTGAAGTAAAGCGCAGGAGTAATGCTTCATTCACATCTGCGCTAGGGCTCTGTTCCGTCTGAGCTTTCCGTCGGAACGGAGCCCTGACCGGATGCCCACTTCAGTTATCGACAGGGTGCTATCTGGTTTTTTTAACCGATAGCACCCTGACACATTCATTTCAATGGGGCCATGCACACTTCTGTTGTTTTAACGGAACTGTGTGGCTGTTCTGTCAAAAATAGGACCGGTCCTACTCCTGTCCGTTTTTGACGGAACAGTCTTGTTCTTTTCATTGATTTGGTCTGTAAAATAACAGAATTGCACACAGAGGCCCTCCGTTTGCGGTCCGTGTTTCACAGATCCATCATTAACGGCCGTATGACGGCCAATGAAAGTGTGCATGAGGCCTTAGAGGGTGCTTCTCTGCAGCAGGTCCTGGTTTGAATAAATGCAAATAAGAAAAGATAGAGAAATTCGAGAGAAACCTGCTGCAGTTTGCAAGGGAACTGCAATTTGGGAGAAGATACGTTTTCTAGAAAGACATTTACAAAGTTACAGGTGAATGTCTTACAAACAATAATGTTAATGTACTATATTGACCAAGTCATAGTCTGCATCGCAATCCAAATGCAGAATTTGCCTGTAGGTTTCCGTTTCCATCATCATTGATTTCAATGGTGACTGATCCAGTGCCAATGGTTTCTGTTTGTCTTTGTTGTGCAAGGGTTCCGTCGTTTTGACGGAATAAATAGCGTAGTCGACTGCAGTATTGAGTCCGTCAAAACGACAGAACCCTTGCACAACGGAAATAAACGGAAACCATTGGCACCGGATCCGTAACCATTAAAATCAATGGTGATGGAAACTGAAGCCTACGGTTTCCGTTTGTGTCTGTCAGGGCTCCGTTCCGATGGAAAGCGCAGACGGAATGTCTGAACGGAGCCCTAGCGCAGATGTGAACAAAGCCTAAGTGATGGGGGTAATTAGAGTTGACTGTGTCAGGACGTTTTAGAAATTTCATTGGAAAGTGGTCATCTCCCTTCATAATAAGCACATTTTAAATATGATGTTCAAAAAAAGTCAAAACACTCTCCCAAGCAGCTAACAAGGATTGCAAAAAAAATTAATCATTTGGATTTTTCTCTTAATGCAAATGTTATACAAAGCAAACTAATCTGTACCATCCCATATGCTGAAATGCGTTTCTCCCAGCACTCCACTGATGCCTTTTGTCATGCGTGAATATTTATACACTCCGTACTGGTTGTTATTTATGTTTCTTGCATTGTATTAGGTGTCCGTATCCTTATTTAAACTCCAGGAATATGTGAGTGTCTTGTTGCAGGTGGTCACAAATGTACAAGTACAAAGCAAGCCAGGAAATTATTGGTGATATTTGCATGTGGAATTTCTTTAGGCCTTGGACTCAAGTGATCCTGCTATATTCAGAGAGGAAAATAACCTCTCTTTATGCTAATCCTGAATGTCAAGCACTTTCCAACATCTGGGAAAGTTTAAAAACCTCAGTGCATCAAGTTACCCTTGTGAAAGTTTTCTCTTCCCGCTCTTACTATTGCAGGGATGTTGTTCTGTCAGACTCTTTTTCTAGGTAGGAAACTAAGCCTGTTTTCCAGCTGACTTCAGCTTACAGTAAAGCATCCGATGTACCAACAGAGATTACACGTGGTACAACCAACAAGTGACTGCAACTGAGGCGAGCGTTATGGGGACATAGACGACATCCGCATGTCTTGTATTTGATATTCTTCCTTTCTTTAGATACATCTTGTTTGGTTGCGGTTATATAGTGCAGAATGTATATATACTCACAGATTAGTTTACTTGCATAAAGCTTCTGCATTTATCACCAGCGAAATAGTAGTAAATATGTGTTTATAAGAAGATTAAAGGGTAAGTTCAAAAGAGGACGTCTCCAATGCTTATGTATTGTGTCCCAGTTTGGATCTATGTATATATTCCTCATCCTTTTGTGGTGTCCGTTTAAACAACCCGCAGCCATGGTCCCTGAGATTAGGACCTATTTAGTACTCTGTTCCCTAAATATTTACAAGGTACCAGATATCACCTTTATTTAACCCCTTAATGACTGCCCATACGTCTTTTCACGGCAGTCATTAAGGGTACTTATGCCATGGCGCTGTGTCATAAGCCTGGCACAGGTGTCCTATGTCGGCTAAGGCAGGTGTAGGACTGTCTGAAGATAGCCAGGCTCCAGCTCTGCCAGGATCGATCCATAGATTCCGCATTCAATACCGGCACCCTCCCCCTCTCACACCATCGACACCCCTGCAACAAAATTGTGCGGTGATTGTTTCCATGGCAGCTAGGGGCTTAAAAAGGCCCCCAGGTCTGTCAACAGTATATGCCTATTAATCCCTGTCAGAGGACCTAATAGAATCTCTGTCAGGTTTACACTGACAGGCATAATACACTGCAATGCAGAAGTATTGCTGTGTATGATAAAAACGATCTCACAGTGAAATCTAGTGGGACTAAACAAAAAGTTTAAAACAGATTGATAAGTTAATAAACAAAAAAGAAAAAATGCAGTTTTTCCCCCTCTACTATTGTGAGACATAACACCAGGAAGCTGCTGTAGCATCTGTCTCTGACTTTTTTTCACTTAATTCCTGCTCCACCCTCCCTATACATAGACTTGTATTTTTACGGTTTGTCTCTTTCTCCCTCCTTTTGCTTCCCCCTGCCCTCTTCATAGACTTGTATTGGCAGCATGTCTGTGTCTTTCTCTCTTGCTCCTTCCTCATGATCCCCCTCCCGTGTCCATAGTGAATTGTATTGGCAGGCAGTTATGAGAGACAGCCCGACTTTCTGCAGTCTGTCAATTCTTCTCTGTTACTAAAATTTTAGTTGACTGCAAGGGAGACCCCTATTGACAATAAATTAACACAGAATTTGCATAGATAAAACATCTAAATTTTAACAGTAAATTACATAGTTGATATATATCAGGTATACTGTTCAATTAGCATAAGTTCCAGTTATTTAATAAATATTTCATCCTACAGAGGAGAGCAATGTTGAAGCACAAGCTGCTACTCTAACAAGTAAAATACTGTGCTTGCACATTCAAAAGTACATGTAAGACTCAATTCACACTACGTCTGTAGCTCATGATAAATCTCCCATGTATGCTAGCATGGCCATAGTCTGTAATGGACAAGTATATGTTAACAGGGTGTCCTTTTGACATGTTTGACCGGTATATGTTGGGATCCTGTAGCCCCAACCCTATTGAAAACTTTTGAGGGCTTTACTCTTCAATCCAACTGTATGCAAAAAGTGTATCACACGGTATACATATTTTTTTCGGACCATATTTTAACTAAATTGGGTAACGTATATACCTCAGGTACAAAATGCCACATTATTAAGTGCAGATAGATTGATGTTATTATGTTGAAGTCTGACTTTAGTATAGAATTCCTGTGCCATCTCTACTAAGAAAGGATTTTCCTTTGTGCTTATTCCTTTTATTATTATTTTTACGTAAGATCTGCACAATATGTCAATTATTGCAATGAATTAAAAAGAAATTAAATGAATGAATTTACAATTATTAGCTGGGTAGGTTCACATATTTAAAAACATGTCTGTTCATACACCTCTCCTATCATTCACATTGGAGGGATATGTGTGGTTTAATTTTTCCCGAGTACATGTGTCTTTGCACCTCCTCTCATTAATCTCCGCTGTAGCAATAAATAATCAGGTCCTTTTTACTAGCAGTTCTGTTTCGACCTTTTCCAGTAGTAAATTCAGAACAATTACGGTGAGTGATTTAAGATCTGGGTAAAAGCAGTATTGACAATGGAGATGAACAGTAAAGCCATGCACTATATACTCCGCATTGTTACATGTATGCATGTGCTCTTTATTACTTGTATAATGCAAATGTCGTGCCTTCGTGATCGCCAGCAGCACATAGCAGCGATGTGTAAATGTGCTGCCATCTATCCCTTTCAATGATCTGTCTTATCCACCCCACGCAGGTTGCCCGGCTAGATGTCACCGCTTTACTGTGATGTGTGACAGTCTCATCTACCGGGCAGTCTGCAGCAGGTTGTAGGAAAGAATAGTAGAATTCATTAATGTGACACCAAAGTAGATAATGACTTCACCAAGGTCGCAGGTAAAATCTGTCCTGTAAGTGCAGCCCTGATTTGTCTTTCCAGCTTATCTTGTACTTCTGCTGGGTGAATTTATGGCTTTGTGTAGTGCACTTGGACAACAGTCTGTTCCAGTTGCCTCTGACATCATAGGGAGATAGCATGTTCTCTATGTGCGGTACATAATCTATACGCCTGATAATGTGTGTTTTATAGGAAAAGGCGGGGAGTTGGAAAAAGTACAACAAATGTCAACTGAGGCTGGTCAGCAATTAAAATCTCATTCCTTCCATTACCATGAGCGTTGGATCTTTCTAATCTTTGTTTACTAGCCCCACATAAAAAATGAAAACGCTTTGGGAGCAGTAGAAAGTACAATGACATTTTAAAATAATCATTTCACCTATCCTTTATAATGACTGAGCAACTTTATAATGACTGAGCAACTTTCTGGGTTGTGTTACCATTTAATTTACGTGGCTTGTTTATATTAAAGCGGTTGTTCAGGATTAGAAAAAAGGGCTCTGCTTTTTTTTTTCCCCATCGACGTCACTCTTGTAGTTTTTTTATGTCTGGTATTGCAGCACAGCCCCATTTATGCACATGGAAATGAGCTGCAATACCAGACCCAGCCAGTGGACAGGGGTGGGGCCATTTCAGGAAAAAGCAGACCCTTTTTTCTAATCCTGGTCAAACCTTGACCCTTGACTCACTGCAGTGCATTTACTTGACAACACATTTTTCATAACAAAATTAGATTTCTAAGACACCGCAACGCTTGGTAAAGGGTACTCCTACACACAGGAGATCTATGGAAATAGTCATCTACACCCAGAAGAGCTAGGGATGAACTAGTCTGAAATGCAGGGGACACTGAAGGAGGAGATTTAGAACACGAGAGCTGGGGAAAGAGTGGTCAAATAAATAAAATTAATAAACAATAATAATATTATAATAAATATATTTTCACATATATACACACATATATATAAAATAAATATACATATATACACACATATAAAATAAATATACACATATATAATATATACATACATACACACACACACACACACACATATATATATATACATATATATATATATATATATATATATATACATACACACTACCGTTCAAAAGTTTGGGGTCACCCAGACAATTTTGTGTTTTCCATAAAAACTCACACTTATATTTATCAAATGAGTTGCAAAATGACTAGAAAATATAGTCAAGACATTGACAAGGTTAGAAATAATGATTTTTATTTGAAATAATAATTTTCTCCTTCAAACTTTGCTTTCATCAAAGAATGCTCCATTTGCAGCAATTACAGCATTGCAGACCTTTGGCATTCTAGCTGTTAATTTGCTGAGGTAATCGGGAGAAATTTCACCCCATGCTTCCAGAAGCCCCTCCCACAAGTTGGATTGGCTTGATGGGCACTTCTTGCGTACCATACGGTCAAGCTGCTCCCACAACAGCTCTATGGGGTTGAGATCTGGTGACTGCGCTGGCCACTCCATTACAGATAGAATACCAGCTGCCTGCTTCTTCCCTAAATAGTTCTTGCATAATTTGGAGGTGTGCTTTGGGTCATTGTCCTGTTGTAGGATGAAATTGGCTCCAATCAAGCGCTGTCCACAGGGTATGGCATGGCGTTGCAAAATGGAGTGATAGCCTTCCTTAGGTAGATTTAGCAGTAATGCATATTTATTTATATTTAGTGGTTTAGGTTACATTAGTGTTCGCAGTGTGCTGTCGCCATTCTTTTTCTGCTGTATATTTGCAGTCACAAGTGTCTTGCACCTGCATACACATTTTATATCATTTTGTTGGAATGTGCTGTTGAAACTTTTTTGTTTATTTGATCCATATATGTGGGGTTAGTGACTGCCTCCATTTTTTTTGTTCTTGCACTCCTCCCATTCTGCCCAGGGTGATTTTAATTAGTTCAATGCTGGATCCTACCATCCCCAGGTATATATGTAGGCTTAGTCCCAGTTCTGTGTGTCGTGGCAGGTGGGCAAACACTTTTGGATCAAAATGTGCACGAAGAACCTCCCTATTATAGGTAGATTTAGCAGTAATGCATATTTATTTATATTTAGTGGTTTAGGTGACATTTGTGTTCGCAGTGTGCCGTCGCCATTTTTTGTCTGATAGAGATATATATATATATAAGTTACGAAGCTAAGAAGGATGATGTATATCCTAGGGGAAAGCTGTTGCCATTAAAATACTGCACACAAAAAGGCCAGGGGTGCGTGAAATTCATACATCATGTTAGTCAAAATAAAAGTCCTAACAATAATACCCTGAGATTGCAGAAGTTGATATTACCTTTAACAAAGCAGTAAATATCCTGTTTATGTCCATTTTCATGCTATAATATGAAACGTTGCATCTGGATGATTTGTTACACGTTTATAACTACAGTATAATGATCTATTGAAATTTGTTTAAAGGTTTGCAGAAATGCTCAACGTCAATTCTCCTTAAAGGACCAGTGTCACGGAAAAAAACAATTTTTAGATCAATTTTCTTTCAGTGTTTTATTAAAAAAAAAATTATTTGTGTGTTTGTGTTTTACTTTTTTTTCTTTTTTCACTTTTTCTTGTCCATGGGGGCTGCCATTTTTTTTTCCATCTCTGTATGTGTCGATTAACGACACATACAGACATGGAATACGGCAGCTACAGTACCATAGTGAATGCGAACAGGGCCCGTTCCATCCACTATGCTGTACGCCGTCTGTGTGGGAACGGCGCATGCGCCGCTCCCACACAGTCCAAATTGAACTGTGCGACGTCCGGCGCCATTTTTTTGTGGACCGAGAGTCGCGGCTGGACAGTAAGATTACTACTTCCGGTCGCGGCTTCCGGACTTGTGCACTTGGAGCGGAGGTAGCAGACGGAGCGGACGGACCGGTGGGAGCGGCGGCGGCAGGAGCAGGTAAGTTAGGTCTGTGTATGTACGTGTTTTACTGTGTGTTTACTACTGTATGTAAACCTACTACACTGTGTCTTAGCTCAAAAAATGGCGACACACAGTGTAGGAGGTTTGACCGTTCAATCCCCTCGTTTCTCCCGGCACTAGCCAGGATAAAGGAGGGGGGATTCTGAGAGCTCACTAGAGCGAGTTTTCTCAAATTTTGCAGCATAAAGCAATGTGGTTGCTTTACCACATGCAATGCTGCAAATTTGGGAATTGCTCCATCTAGTGACCAGCGCTGGGAAATAGTATAAATTAGAATCTAATTTATAATATTTCCTGACTCGTGAAAAAATTAAAAAAATTAGAACGATGTTTAATCACCTACACACTAATTGTTTAACTAAAAAAAAAAAAAAATGTTTTTCTTGCGACACATTACCTTTAAAGGGGTTGTCCATTCACAAGAAATAGATGGCCTAACCTCTGGATAGGCCATCAGTATCTGATCAGTGGGGGCCTGACTCTTGGCACCGCCACTGATCAGCTGTTTTGAAGGTGCTGTTGCACTTGTACGAGCACTGCTTCTTGTTCATTACTGTCACTGATCGTACTGTGAATCACCGACACATTTGTAGCGGCAGTTGACACTATTACAGCCTTCCACCATTGAAGTGAATGGGAGAAGGCTGTAATACTGTGAACTGCCGTTACAAGTATGTCGACAACTCGCAGTACTAGCAGATAAGGAATGAAGAGGAAGCAGCGCTCGTACGAGCACTTCGGCCCCTTCAAAACAGTTGATTGGGGGTGTTGGGTGTCAGACCCCCACCGATCAGATATTCATGGCCTATTCTATTACTGGATAACCCCTTTAACAATTGAAAAGTCCACTTTTTTGCTGGGTGTCTGCATCTAAAGAGGTCAGACAATCTAGATATTGAGGTTGTCAACTGTCCATAAAGTCAGACATTTTGGCTGGTGTCCGTGATTTTTTTTTTGGGCTGTTTTTTAAAGCTGGAAAACTTCTGTAGGTTAGGCTCTGTTCACACTAGTGACATAGCTTCCATTTGTAATTGAGCCTTTCAGATCTGTTTTGAAAATGGTTACCGGCGAGCCCTGTCGTTACCCATTGACTTAAATGGATTCCGCTGCAGTTTACTGGTTCCGTTAGATCGCTTATTTACTTTTCTTGTCAATAAAGCTGAAAAAGCTACAGAAACCCAGATAACCCTAATGTAAGCAGATCCTTATTGTGATTGTTATTTTCATGATTTTACAGTTCACAGTATGGCTGTCTGATTTTTGACCAAGATGTTTATTATGTCATTTTTCGCACTGTATTTACGCTTTCATAAAGTAAATCTAATTTTTCACAGTGCTCCGAGAATATAACTGTAAGACATACATTCATCACTAGTGAAATACAGGCATCTTCTTGTGGATGAAAAATGAGAACAAATAAGGTCTATGCATCATAATTAAATGAAACGTAGATATTAGTAGATGCTTGGTGATTTCTTATATTTATGGAAGTCCCTGTAGATAGGTTGTTGTGTCAGCCAGTACGAATTTTACAAGTAGTAGCTCGCCATCTAAGCATTAGTTCTTAGTCTCGGTTCAAGGTTAATAAATACAGATCTGTGGATTTAAAGGCTATGTCCACCTACGCAACCATTTTTTAATGCCACAAACATCTGAAATAAAAAATTAAATGTAGCACTTTGGAAGATTTTAAATCAAAACTAGGTGCAAAAGTGTTGTCTACATTCACTATATGCCTATTCAGTTCCATGTGTCTCCATGGATACAGACTACAAACAAACCCTGTGTAGTCTGATGCCACATTCACATCCAACAGCACCCTACTGCTTAGTAATGCAGTATATTTGGTAGGTTAGTAAGAAGTTCGGGACAGATGGAAGGGAGTATAAATGCAGGATCAACCTGTGTAGACTTTATTTGTAGTCTGTAACCATGCAGATATAGGTACTGTATACACAAAACAGTAAGAGATTTTGTTTTTTCGAAAACTATGTACAAAGTTGCATTTGTTTTTATTTTTTCTGGAGCACTAAAAATTACTTGGTTGTGAAAATAGACATTTACCTTAAATTTACAGATTTACTCATATCTGCCCATCCAACCCCCTTACCTGACGCAGCGCCCATGACACTGAGCTGATTGTAAAGTAGTAAAAGTCCCAAATAACTTAACATTTATTATTCTTAGGCGGGATTCACACGACCAGGTCGTTCCCGAGCCCGAGTGTCGGCCAGTAAAATCTGCCATTTTGCCCGGCCGGTTTGCATTAAGTTTTGCATCCGTGCCGGGCCGGGCAGATCCGGACAGTGACATCAGCGGCAACTCCTGAAGGGGCGTCGCTACAGTAGTAGCAGCAGCAGCTGCAGCTGCTAGCGGCGCCATCGAAGGTGTCGCCGGGCCAGGGTGCTTTTCAAGCAGGGGAAGGGAGCCAGCGCAGCGCTGCCTTCCACCTGCTGTACACCCCGGCCCTGCCACACAGTGTACAGCGATGCCATTCGTCAGAATGGCATCAACTCCTCCTCCTCATGCACTCTGCGCTGTGAGGAGGAGGAGAGAGAGCGCAAGCTCCGGAAAACCCGGCCATCACTCGGGACACATCCCGGTGATGGCCGTGTATTACCCGGCCCCATAGACTTCTATGGGAGCCGGGCGGCCGGGTACCCGGGCGAAGATGGAGCATGTCCTATTTTTTGACGGCCGTCAAAAAATCGGTTGTGTGAATAGCCCCATTAGGGGTCTATTATTCCTAATTCAGTCGGGTGCCGGCCGATTTATGAACGGCCGGCACCCGGCCGGGAAACCCTGCCGTGTGAATGAGGCCTTAGAAGTTTATATTCTTTATTTGGAAGCCAAGCAGATCTGTCTACAAGAAAATATTTTTGTTTTTCAATAAAAAATGTCTGTTACATTTTAAACATCATTGGCCAAACGATCTGTATTTGAGCCTTGCTACATATTGAACGAGCATGCAGCAGCATCTAGGACTTGGCGAATGAAACAAAACTGTTCATGCTACTGAGGCTGGGCTTGAGTTTAACCCTGGAATTTAGTGATTCTATCCATGGTGCTGTCATTTAAAAGCACATTATCTATCCACAGAAGAAGCTATTTAGCTGCACGGAGTCGCAGGAGTGTATACAAACTTTAGCTGGCATCCCACGTGTTTCGTGCTATTGCACACTGGCTCTTATCTAAGCG
Source organism: Rhinoderma darwinii (assembly GCF_050947455.1). NCBI lineage: Eukaryota > Metazoa > Chordata > Amphibia > Anura > Rhinodermatidae > Rhinoderma > Rhinoderma darwinii. The sequence continues at coordinate 140,400,029 of NC_134691.1, read as the reverse complement.
CAGTCACTTCTGGCTGTGAGGAAGTCTATTATATTTCATAGATGCATTCAGTTGCTGCTAAGCTGGATGGGGCGCCACTGATTTATGATCAGCTGTATTTGATGTCCCACTTGTCAGATAAAGCTAAAACTGGTTTACCTACATCTGTAAGATATTTCCATTACTTTTCATTTTTTTTTTTTATTATTTTTTTTTTTTAAGATTGACTCTTGCGTTCCATTGTCACAGAGTTAAATTCTATTACTTGCTGCTTGTATAAATTTACAATCTCTAATCTGACAATCTGTTTGTTCATGAGCTAACCTCCAATAATAGGGCAGCACTGGGGTCCTGGGTTCAAATCCAACCAAGGACAACATCTGCATGGAGTTTGTGTTTGCGTGGGCTTCCTCCGGGTACTCCGGTTTCCTCCCACACCCCAAAAATATCCTGATAGAGAACTTAGATTGTTAGCCCCAATGGGGACAGTACGTGCGGACCGTTGTACAGTGCTGCAGAATATGTTGGCCCTATATAAGTAACAGAAATAATAATAATAATAATGCTATTAACAACTGTTGCATGTTTGGTGGTCATATTTGAACTTGTCATCTTCTATTATTATAGCCACTAACATTTTATTATTATTTGATCGTAGCAATGAGGCTCTCTGGTGAGTTCTTACTGAGTGGCTACTATTAGGCTCTGTTTACATTGCCGATACGGTTTGATCTGTATGTCAAATATGGATCCTGAAGGATCACAGTGACTTATAATGGGATCCGCTTGATTTCTGTTGCAATTACAGTGTTTTTTCGGGCATGATTAGCACTGTCAAAAATACTGGAACCTATAACAGAATGGGATAATAACACCGATTTGAACCAAGCTTTAACCATGTGTTGTAATATTTGATACATTGTCTTGTTTTTATCACTGGGAATAAGCTTTAAATAATTTTATAATTGTTCTTGTCTCTCGCTTTCGTTAAATATAAGTACCCTTGTATTAAACAGTGACATTTGACCTATTAAGTCAGTATTTTATTTTTTAATTTCCATTTCTCTTTTGGCGCTGGGATATTCATTATTAGTGCACTTGTATAACGCCTGCTATGAGTTGTGCACTGTGTGATGAACAATGTAAAGTGCACAGCTAGGGTGCTGAAGGCATCAATATTTAAGGAATAGCATTTCATTCATATTCATAACCAGTACATTGAAGATCCTGCAGCAGTTAACTTGGGGCATCTGTGTTTTTGTGCCGGGTATATGGGGCCTCTTGTTTGCGTTTAGATGAAATTGAGGATTTCTCTTCCAATTATATCCTTAAAGACTCTATGTGGAAGCCGTCATTAGTGGTTTATAGCTGTAGTCTAGATTTATGTCTCACAAGTATACTTCTATAATACAAGAGACTTTCTCTTTGCATAAATTAATTTCAAATCACAGACTTTTACGAGTGCTCTTCAGGAGCTGAATAGGATCCTGATTAATTTTTGTTCTACAATTGCAAGACTTTATAGAGAGCTAAATTTAGATTACAGTCATGAATATTGTCATGTTAACTTGTGGATATATGTGTGTGCCGTTCCCTATGAATGGCTGCACGGAGAAGGAAAAATCGGTTCCACATTGGTTGATTTATTACATTTAACCAATCAGAATCTTCTCTCGCTAATGTTCCAAAATGTAGTAAATTGGATTTATATGCATAGTAAAACTGAATTAATCAGGACAAATCTACACTACGTGAACACAATGAACATTCATGTGTATTTTAAAATATTTCATTTCACAATATCCTCATTCATATGTCAAACTTATTGAAATAGTCACTTGTGACTGGATAGCTAAGGTGCTATTACACAATGAGATTAGGTTGTTTAATGTGATGATGCCTTGTTTATGGCTATTTCTTGTATTTATGATGAGTGGTCCATATTTTAACTATATGCAGATTTCATATAGAATGTGGTGCCACAATATAGGTGTAAGGTTCTTTATCTGATCGGTGGTTGTTTTTTTTTTTGTACAACCGAGGCAGATAATACTTCCTTTTTCTGTAGGCCAGTGGTCTCCAACCTGTAGCTCTCCAGCTGTTGCCAAACTACAACTCCCAACATGCCCTGACAGTTTTTAAAATACTTTCTTCACTTCAGGAAATTGCCATTAAACCAATTCAACTGTATGCAGAAATGCTCAGCCAAAAATAGAGTACACAATATTCTGATCTGGCAGCAGTTTTTCAAAATGAGCCTGTCCTTACCATACTGGCTACAGATGGTGCGCTGAATTTTTCAACAGCCTGTAGTCAGGGAATGTAGTACCGCCTATAGGCTACCATAAAATCTACAGTGACACTGTTTGGAGAGCGAATTTTAAAGGAACACTAAACTTAGAAATGAATGCTAAAAAGTAAACCAGAGAAAGTCAGTCTAATAGAATTTTGCTGCAGAGATCCTTCTGACCCTTATTTTCACTTGCTGACAACTGAGGGGTATGGCTTAGCCAAGGGGGAGTGGCTTAACATTTTTAGTCTTTTGCCGATACAGAATTGTGAGGAGGAGGGGGGCATTGGCTGAGCTACGTGGGCTCACAGAAAAGTTATCTGTATATAGTTCTTACAGTTTTGATTACAATATCAGACAGGAAATGTTCAAATTTGCCCTTGAGGGACCATAGTGAAAAAAGTAACGGCCCTGGTATGTTACACGACCCTAGTAGATCTATTTTACTAATCAGAAACATTTGCCTGGACTGAGCCTTTTTGCCAATAACTGTATAAGAGAATTTAATTTAAAACAATTCCCTGTCTAATAGTCGAGAGTGTTGAGTGGAACTGCACTATTTATATGTATACAAGATTGTTCTGTGTAATTTTATGTAATAATAAAATCACGTCTGAGTATTTCCCAGACTATCTTCTTAGTACTTTTAGATTTCCCTTCATATGGAGTGCTGTCTGTGTTGGTTAGAGTAAATGATCGCAACTGGGAAATAGTGTCTTCAGAACATTTATTTTTAATTAAATGTTGTCCTATATTCCACTGTAAATCCTTCTTGTGGCTTTGGGTCCGGTGACGCAGTCTGGCCCTTAGATGATGTGATGAAATCATTTTAGAACCCTTGAAGCCATGAAGAATGTTTGAACAAATTATTGGTAAATGTGACCATTTCTTTGCAATAGATAAATTGTATTTAGTGTTACTGTTTAAGGCAAAAAGCCAGCACAATATGTAGTAACCTTGTATTTTGTGGAATAGGTGGCTAAATGTTAATTATTACATTTATTTTTGCTTGTGTCTTTGTTATAACTAACATTTTTCCTTCACAAGTTACATTCAAGCCTATCCATTACTAAATGTTGAGTTCCTACCTTACCTAGATAAGCGTCTCAGATTTATCTCAAGGTGTATGTTTTGTTAAAATTAGGTTTTATGTTACTTTATTATGTTACCATCTATATCAAAAATAACTTCTGAAATCTTGCAGTTTTCACTCTGGCCACTGAGCCTCACAATAGGCCGACACTTCCTGTTCTGTAGAGATCACTTTTTAGGAGTCCGCTTATGTAAAGCGTTGATAAATAGTGATAATTATTGATATGATTATTTATAGAGGCCGTTCCAGCATTCAAGCTGTCTCCTTAGCTCTGAGGAGCATTGGCTCATTCTCAGTACTTTTGCCACAAATAAATACTGATGATAAAGGTGCAGGAGGACCGAAAAATCTGGTAAAAACATACTGGTATTTTTTCATCTTTATCACACAATTTTTGAATATCTTGGGTTCAATAAATACTTTAGATTAAGCATTGCATATTGCCTCATGTGCTTTGCAATTATTTGGTGGCTTATTCAGGCTCTAAGAAGCCCTACAAAGGTCCCGTTATATATAGCGGTGTGCTAGATAAGCTCTACTATTACTTTTAGGAGTGAAGACTAAAAGGGGTTGTCCGGTTTCAGCAAATTAATGTTATTTTTTGTATAATTTAATTGTATTAAGTTTACAGTATACAGTCTGTGTTGCTTTCTCAGTATTTTCAAGATCTCTGCTAGTTGCCATACAGTAGGAACTTTTCTCTAATGAGCAGTGCGGAGACATTGTCACATAGTTATGTCATATCAGTAGGATAATCCAGGGGTTTATTTGGGTTGTCCAGCTATGTCTAATAGTGCTGAAACCATGACCATAAAAAATAAATAAATTGTAATATACATATCTTATTAATTCTACTCCGTTCCAGCGCCGCCAGTTCTGATCCTGCTTGTTTGTTTCAGAAATGGAAAATCTACTATTCTATCAGTATGTTCGACGTGACAGTTTTAGTAGTTGTTTTTCTGAGACTACTCCAAAAGTGACAACCAATATGGCTGCACTTCCTGTTGTCACTTTTGCAAAAATGTCCAATACAACTGAATAAACCATGCCAATTTTTCTAAGTAAAATAAATATAATTACCAAACTTTGTATATTGCTCTTCTGAATTACTAATTATTGGCCATTTTGGAATTTTTTTAACCCCTTCCCTTTCTCTGGCATAAATGTAAGGCACTTGCACAGCTGACATCTTGCTGCATCGTCTGGGGTTTCAGATAACTTTGATCCCAGCCATTTAATCACTTAGATGCTGCAGTCAATAACGACTTTTGCGTTTGAATGGTTAGACAGAAGTAGAGGGCTCTGCACATTTAGCGTGTGCGATGGAAAATCTCCCGGGATATATGCAAAACATGCCCATAGGGCTCTATTAGCCCGACAGAGGCTAAAAGAGTGTCCTTTTAGTCTCCATTGGGCTGTTACTGTTATATGTTGGTATATGAATACGGTTTACGAATAGCGTATTAGACTACGCCATTCCATCCCGTTGGATCCCACTAAAAAAAAGTATACTGCACGTTATATATATATATATATATATATATATATATATTATTTTTTTTTAACATGGTAGTCTATGGGTGACATACACTACTCTTTGGCACATGTCACAGACATCCGTTTAACATATTTGTCATGGGCTTCTAAATAGCTTTATATGAAGTATATGTTAAACGGATTCCATAGTCTATGTGTGGCGGATACCTGTGACCGCGGCATCCATCATCCATAGACTATAATGGTATCCGCATAACAGATAAGTCATGAACTCTCATAACCCCATTTCATGATGTATCGGCTAAACAAATACCATTATAGCCTAAGGGTGATGGATGCCGCTGTTCAGGTACTTTTATACTGGCCAATTATTGGGATAATGAGCGTTCACAGTGCAAACGCTCGTTCATCCGCTGATCGTATAGTTTCTGCAGCACAAAATATAGTTGTCGACAGCCCATCTCCCTGTGTAAACAGGGAGATGTCTAGCCGATATGATGGAAATGTATGTGGCCGAACGATCGTAAACGAGCGCCCGTCCGGATACATTACTGATAATATCTTCTTCTGAAAGGAGCAAACGAGCGCCGATCAACGCGCTATCTCCAAAATAAAAAATAAAATCTCCCCTTAAAACTAACTTTTAATAAGCAAATGTATAAAAAAAAAAAGATAGTGCTATAGTTACATTTCATGATATCGCTGTAATCGTAATGACCCCTAGAACGTCTTATTTATATCAACTTATAGAGTATTAACATAGATCCCAAAATACAATGGCAGAGTTGCTGATTATTTTTTTTCCACTTGGTCACCCCTTGCCTGACCAGTTTGTTCTCTGAAGTCCGCTTTAGCAGAGTTTAAAAGTCTAGATTTGTCCCCTCAAAGTTTTCGCGGCCGTTACATTTTTTTCCATGGGCTACATGAATGTTGAAGGACTTTTTGTTTAAGTTTTGTCTAATTTGCATTTATCGAATACTAATTTACTTCATCGTTTAGAAACCATGGTGATCGGTGGATTTGTAGGTAGACTTATCTATTTGTATTATACAGTTTTCGAAAGAACGTGTAACGTTGATCACAAATTTGGCTAAAAATAGGTAAGCATTTCCTTCTCACCGGGTAGATTGCCAGTAATGTGTTTAGACTCCTAGAAGCTTTGCTCTTTATAAATAAATGATGTGACTTCATTTCCTGCTTGTCCATTATAGATCCTAGTTACAACAGGCATTCTAATTACATTGCCTATCTCGGTAAAACAATGATCAAATCCTCATTCTTTCATTTAGAATTTAGTTGGCCGTTGTAGTGACAAGAGCTGACAGCGCTTCCACTACAATTAATTGCATTAATTAAAACAAGGATTTACATCCCTCTGTTAACTCATGTGTATCTCCTGGCCAGAGAAGGTTCAAGGGAGGATGTATAATGAAAACTATGGATCTATACTGACGCCTCTCCGGGTCTAAATGGTTTTACGTGTTAAATTCCATTGCCCATGGAAATAAAGATATCTTATTCTTGATTGCAATAGTAAGGCAATGAGTTTCAAGTATGGAGTTTGCATTTCAGACTATATCTTCATTTGCCTCGTTCGTCTCTTTTCCAAGCTGAGCTGTAGAACAGTGTGTCAGGTTCCACTATTGTGTTAAGCAAATAACCAAGTGCTGAGTTTTAAGTAAGTCCCCCTGGTGTTAACAGTCTGAAAGGCCCCAGCCCATTTACTTTCTTGTACCCAGCGGCCAGCTTGACGGATAATTGATACTGTTCCAGGCATCTTATGGGCTGATTCCAGTCCTGCCGTGTTTTTTAATATTTTTCAGCAGGCAGTAGAATTTCCACCCCAGCTTCTCCAATTATGCAAGGATTGTGAGATTAATTTAATGAGTTTAGATGCTTGTCTTGCCGTTGCCAATGTAATCTTCTTACTCGGGACTCGGCATCTGACTTTGGCATTAGACGGAGAATGATTATTATGCTGTGCTTGGAGAGGTACTGTTGTTTTTCTCCCGTCTTTTTGCCATCCTTCTTTTACAAAGATGAGGATTCTCTCTGGAAGTATTTGCCGAAAGACACAAGTGGGTGGTATTTCTGGAAGTGTCAGTCCGTTTACATGAACCAGTTAGGTTTTTGGCACTTGTTTGAGGCAAGAAATCCATTTGCAAATTATATCTTTTAAACGTCTTATCTTTTTCTATCCCTTTTGGTGCTGCATGTTCTTTCATCTCTATTTTATCTGCTTGTTTGTGGCTTGTTTAACATGAAGTTGGATGAGCACTGAAGCAGGAGATTTAATATGATTGGGTCAGCTAATATCTGGGACAGAGCTGTCACAATCCTTTAAACTGACTTTACAGATAAGAGCTGGCTTCTCACTGGGGGGGGCCATAAAAATGTAGGCAGTTTTTTTTTTTTCCTATATTTTTCAACATCTCTGGATGTGTGTTCATCCAGGGGATAAAGCTTTGACTCTTTAAAGGCTCCATCGGCTAATGGCTCCCCAAGCCACTGTGACAATGCTGGAGAAATAGGTTTTGGCTTATATACCTTCTAGCATGCTTGCAACCAGTAAATGAGTGTGACAACAACTGGCTGTGAGGTCACCTTAAGACTGAGGCACGGCTTCAAAGTTAAAGCAGTTCTAGCACATAAACCGGCTCTATCAAATACACAGTAAATACTTTGTAAGCCTGATCCACTACAACTTTTTTCCTTACCTGGCTGCATAGAAATCTGACAGATAGAAATTTATATTATTAATAATAATAATAATCTTTATTTATATAGCGCCAACATATTACGCAACACTTTACAATTTAGAGGGAACATGAAACAAACAATATCAGACATTACATAGTGACAAAGTTCATTTACAATTCAAACCTGGGGAGTGAGGACCCTGCTCGCAAGAGCTTACAATCTATGAGGAAATAAGGGAGACACAAAGTGTAACAGTGTTTGTTCTGTACAATGGTCTAGCCATCTTTTATACACATGGGGTGGTAACATAAAGCTGCATGAGCCGGTCACCAGCCAGTATCTGTGCATGACGGACATGAAGAGGAGGAGTGTGAGGGAATACTAAGGGAATGTTTATTTGCTCTGCCTACTAGAATTCTCACTATGTCTTGGATTCTTTGTCATTGGAAGTACAAAATGGCAGCTAAAAATGCTCGAACACAATGGGGTAGATTATTACTATCGGTGCTCCATCTGATTCTTGCACCAGTCTCTTATCCAGTGCTCAGTTCACTACCATATATCTACCCCAGTGTGTGTAAATTGTAACCCCTGATGTTAAATACAAGTTACAAATGCAAGTGATCCTACATGAAATGAGGAGCGATTTGTTTTCTGCATACCCTTGTATTCTACCATGGTCATCAGCATACCAAGTGAGAAAACAATAGGAGAATTTGTGGGTTTTTTTGGTGGGTGCCCACAGGCTAATATTTGTTAGTTCATTTCATAAATTTTTACTGATGGCTTTTAATCCAAAATTGAAGCCAAATTTGTTTCTTATGCAAATTCATTCAAATTTTTTTGTCTTTTTTTCTGTGGCAGAGAAAAAATAATCTGGTATCTGGCACCTCCAGTGCCCCTCATCTTGGTAAAAACAATGGACATTTGGCTAACAAAACAGTCTATCCAAGTTTTCACATTATTCATAAACTAATTTCAGCTTTTATTTTTGGGTGAAGCAGTGGTCGCGACAGGAGAAAGGTGGTATTACATGGAGCCCTTTTAAATAAATGGGCCACCACGTAACAAATGATGTCCTCCAGTGCGAGAGCCGCTCTTTCGGTGACTCGACTTTGGCTAAATTAGAAGGGGGCCCTAAGTGGGGGACCCTCCACCTATAAAACATTTACATTACCTAATTGGGCATATAGACCACATATGCCATATATACTATATATACTGATGAGTTGTCAGTGGAATGTTTGTTTGGACAAACTAAAAAAGCAATAACTATTTATAAGAAAGTATTCTGATTTAAGAAACACACAGAATTTTCAGAAGGATCACAATGTAAATATTATAAACAAAATAGCCCTCACCTAATGTAGGATAAAGCTGATGAAGACCTAGGTCGAAACGCGTAGCACTTCATTTGTTATTAGTGTTTGTCAAATGATATGTTCGTTCAGAATAAATAAGAAAAACTCATCTTCTACTATCGTGATTGTGAATACATAAGCAACGGGAGTGCCCCAGACCGGAGCTCTTTTCCTTTACCTTGCACTCGTTGGACACTGGGAGAATCCCTATTCCGAGGGAACAGGCACCCATAGTCCGCTCCGGAGGCAAGCAAACTGCGCTGAACAGAGGTCCACAACGACCCAATATGCCAAAAGTTGAGTTGTGCTGACCATCCAGCGCAACCTCATCAGGGGAGCCTTCTTGTTTCACCACTTGCCATTTGCACCCACCTTTGAAATGTTAATACCCTAGGGGAGAGCCATTTTTGTCCCATTTTTTGTCTTTACGAAGCACTAATGTAGGATATTGTTATATTTTAAAAAGATTTGTGAAAAAATATACAAAAACTGCATTTTGATGGCAAAGAAAGGAGAGTCCAGTGGCTCTTATATTATGTCTGCTGAGTTACTGATACTGTGTTATGCCTCGTGCTATTATGACGGGGTGGGGCATGACACAGGGACACTCACTAGGGTGTTCTTTAAATTTCTGAGTCAAAGCTCTCTCTTAGGCCTTTCACTAGGCATAATAGTGTTTGCCTGGAGTGTTCCTTTACGGAAGCTATCCGCGAACACCCACCGCCAATAAGATAAAGTTTCTTTGTAGATTACTAATTTTATGCCTAAGGAATTGCATCGTTCACATATGTCACTTATATATTGCTTACTTTCTAGATATGAATACATAAGTTTTACATCTGACTTGCTTGCTTAACAAGCCTGCCCCTTCTACTTAACCATGAACGCCTCCAACTAGTCATGAAGTGTTTCCAAAAGCCTGAAGGGTTAATACAGTTTGCAGCAGCTACCTTATTCATGTAAAATTTCAGAGTTTATGATCTTAAATGTTTTCCCATATTCTAGTGTAAAATCTTTTGTAAACTCCTTCCCAGAGGACCCTCATACAACGCCCTAGAGCTTTACTGTAGTCTCTTTACCCCTCATTTACATGAGCTGTATGCCTGCTCTCTACTCGACTTTTTAGTAAACATATGAATTTAGTCAATTCTGCAGGTAACAGAAGAAGCATGCAAGGCATATGAAAACATCATTTACAAGAGAATTTGCCGTAACTTCATTGCCTGAAAAGCCTGAAGAACCTGCCATTTAATGAATTACAGGACTAGCCCACAAACCCAATGGATAACCCCCAAAAAACAGTGCAGCTTGTGTTTAAAGCAAATGCTCATGTGAAATGTTCTGTACTTTGGAAATGGCATGTGGAAAAAGCGACTGTTACAGCTGCATTCATTGAACCTAGTAAGCTTTTATAACTGATCTCTGGAGAACCTGCTTCTGTAATTCTTCAGTGGATGCTTAATCATTCCATATTGCCCATGAGACCTTGTTGTTCTGTGTTATAATGAGCCCCTTTAGCTGCGTTCGCCCGTTCTGCTATAGTACTTTATTTTATTGGCAGAGTGTAGGTTTTTCAAGGCGTGAGTGAAAAGAATCATGAGTGTTTTCTTACTGTCCTGCAGGGGGAGACCACTTTATTGTATGCTTGATTTATACTGTGGCGTTCTATCAACACATCTGGTAGGACTTCTTTCCCCTCTTATATAATGGAGGGGGGGTTGATTCCATAATAATAAAAAGGATGGCGAGCCTCACCCTCCTAGATACGGTTTCTTTTTATGGAAAGAGAATTTATCTAGAAAGCTTGAGCTGCCTTTATAAAAGAAGCGACAGATTTCTGCTGATATTACAATGTGTACTTCGGAAGCCTGGGCGAGTACAATAAAATGGGTCATTTGAATTCAGTGCATGTACTCTAGGTGACACAGCAGGGTACATAGATCCATGAATCAGTTGACTCCTTTCCTTTATGTTGAGAATTTGCTGCTGTGTCTTTGCTCTTGTTTGCTGCTTAACAATATGCACACTCAAGTGTACGCGTAAAGAATAGAAGGCTGTAGAAGGTCTAATGTCAGAGTCTGATGTCAAATGAGGATTGCAGCATACAGATGAGGATAACCAAGAAGTGTAGACCATTATTCCTAAACTGGCTTTACAGCTGATAGTTTAGTTCTCTGTACATTTTACACTTTGCCCCAGTAATAAAGATCATACATTAAGACACAATGAGAATCTTGCATAAAAGCGCTTTATTGAAAAATGGCAAACTTACAGCATGTGAGGGGGCAGTTATACTGCATTTATAGAATATGATACAGCTACATGTTGTGTATATTTACCACCAGACACAGAATAACATGCAAAATAAAAAGCACCTGTCAACCGTTTTTCCATGTAAACTAAGCATAGGTGCTCAAAATAATATTTCCATGTGAGAATATTACCTACAGAGAATAGTATGGCGGCAGCACACAGTACTTGCGACTCCATAGTATGGAGCCCTAGTGTTCTGACATACAGCCTCCTGCACAGGGTAAAGTCCTTAAAGCCTACTTAATGTTTCCGGTGAGATCTCAGCTGTCACATCAGTGAAGATGTGGAATAACACTATTTCTGGCCATTAGCTGACTTGTACTTTGCAAGTAGCAGCATGCAAGAGATCATACAGCAGTAATGAGTAGTGTAGCTGTGAATCCAGCACTGGGGTGAGATATAACCCTTATTAGGAAGCTGCAGCACATCTGTGTGTGTCTTTATCTCTCTCATTGCTCCCTCCTCCTACTCCCCCCTCTTCATAGACTTTTAATGGCTGCATGTCTGTCTGTCTGCCTCCCTCCCTGCCGCCTCATTTTGCTCCCCCTCACCTCTTCAAAGACCTTTATAGGCAGGCTGTGAAGAGACACCCATCCACACATCTGCAGTCCGTCTCTTCTGCTCTGTAACTAGAGATGGATTTTGCTTGACAACAGGGGGTGGACAGCAAATTACAGAAAGGGAGACACCTAGTGGCAATGACTTCACACTGAATCTTCATGGATAAAACAACTAAATTTTAAAGTTGATATATAACAGGTATACTATTAGATTAGCATACATGGTTTGAAAAGTTAGTGTCCATTTAAGCTTAAAGGGACATTTCCGAGACCTATTTTTTTATCCACCCTGTTCTATATCAAAAAAGCAATAAATTTGTAATCTCCAAAAGTGACTGACTGGTTTTGTGATCGCAGGCCACACGACCACTTTGGCGTCACCCCCCCCCCCCCCCACACAGAATCTATGAAGTTCATACATCACGTGTCTCTGGTTCAGAAATCCACTCCCCCAATGTATGGCACATCATCAATTAATTTCAGGGGCCTGGATCAACTAAGCTACGTAGCGAACTCCTTTTTATCCTCACTGCATGATCGCAGTGAGGAGGAGCTGGAATGGAGCGGAGGAAGAGCAAGCACCCTGCCGCTCCATTCAAAGTTTATAGGGCTGATGTACACAGCTGAGTACAGGGCTTGGATGTTTCCATCAGCCTAATAGACATTAAATGAAGCGGCAGGGCGCATGAAGAGAGTATTAACGGGGGGTCCGTTGTAGTTATCGGTGGGGCTCCCAGCGATCAGCCATTTATCACCTATCCTTTGGATAGGTAATAAAAGTTAATCGTGGGACAACTCCTTTAGGACAAGACAATATCTTTATGAAATGCAATTTATTAAGCAGCAATAATCTTGTATCTACACCTAATATGCCGGCTGGTTTTATATGCATTTAAAATCACATGATTACCACCTTGGTGAAACTCAAAATGTCACTGTAGATATCGTTTCTTTCCTGGCAACACTGATCTTCCCAAGCAGTCTCTCCTTATTGTATTGCCTGTGAGATGAAGCCCAGAGAGGCTTGATGTGTGATGAGCAGAAATATCCTGCGGCAGATTCATGTCATGAAGGACATTCACAATAGAAGCGCATAACAAACCTTTCTGGACACAAGTGATATTCTGTTATTTGTAACTTTACAACACTCTCCTTGTCTTCCAGTGTTTACGTCATGTAAAAAATTCAGAGCTTGTGTAACTGCAGAAACCAATGTGGCGCTCATGCTGCTTGCACATGGCTGAAAGAAGAGGTAGAGGGGGATAACTGCTAAATATCCCCAGGTCCTCCATAAGTATGACTAAAAACAAACTCCATTTGTTCTGTCCAGGCCGCTACTCGCACTTATTTATCTACTTGTTCATCTGTAAACCAATGATACGTAGTAGAATTATAAGGATTTTATTTGTCAAAAAAGTATGATTTTTGTGCAAACTTTTACTACCCATTACCAGTTTTATATTTAGTTAATTCATGTAATATATGTCTACAGATCAGAACAAAAAGAATTAGACCAGTAAAGCTGTTTGAGGCTTTTTTTAGAGGCATGGAACAACCGGGACATTGTATGCACCATCTGAGAATTCCATCCCTCACAAGGACAAATGGAATACTTACCAACATTTAAAAACCAAAAAGTGGGACATTTTAAGCTCCACCCTGTTCAGCCTGGGAAGCTGCCCAAAATGCCAAGAAATGCCTCTTTGTAAATCAAAGTATCTAAAACTTTCCCCTTTTGTGTTCTGGTGTTCATGACAGAGCCTAGTGAAAATCGGGACTGTTGGCAACTTTGCCTGCAGCAATATATGGGACATTAGAGATCCTAGTAATATTTTGCATTAGTCCTTATAGAACACATAATACATGACTGATGTGAAAAGTACCAATCTTTGTTCTTAAAATAGTAGCAGTGTGGATAAGGCCTAAGGCTGGCCATAGTCCTAACATAAATGTCAATAGTGGCTGCTTCTTTTAATTGTTCTTTTATTGGCCAAGTACTTTTTTTTTTTTGCATACAACTAAAAAGTGACAACAGATCTTGATATTTGATCCGTCCTGTTTAATTATTTTGAATACTCATTTTTACTAGGGTTTATAAAATAAAAATAATCATACAGGTCAAGAGGAACAAAGAACAAAATCCTCCATAAAAAGAAAATGAATGAATATACAATATGTCATGTAATATTATTATATAAATAGTAATAAAATTCTAACTCCCAGGTAACCCCAACTGTCCGTCCCCCTATCCATCCTTTACACTTGACCCATTTCACCACCTGCAAAGTAGACAAATGAATTATAATAAGGAAATAAGTGTTCGTCCATGCAATAGTTCCATAGACTACCATACTGTGTATTTAAAACATTCATGAATAGATTTGTGCATTGTTAAAGACTCTCTAGTAATAACATGTATGAGAGGAGGAAAAGGGGGACCAGATGACAGCACTGCTAACATCAAATTGAAAATCCAGACTAAGTAATTCGTAATAAAGGGATTTTATTTGGTTTAGGAGGGTTTAGTTAGGCTACGCGTTTTGACGCTGGACCAGCGTATTCATCAGGCCATAGAGCCAACTCTTACCTGCCTACCCTTGCACAACAACTTTAGCTGAACATACTCTGCACCATTGTTCATCGCCCATATTTTTCTTTGTGATCTGCACCATGTGGCGCCGTGGTTTTTTCTTCCTTTTCCTTTAGGTCTCTAGTAATAAAGGATTGACAAGCTAAAAAGAAACACTTTGTCTATATCGCATTTAACCCTGTTGAATTTTGTTTTTTTCCTTCTTCCTGCTTTATCTTGTGATTTTGCCTGTGCATGATTGTAAATGTTTATAGTGGCTTTAAACAAAAGTACAGTGCATCGGTTTACTGGTTAAAATCTCATGTTTATGGCCAACTTTTAGACCAAAGTTGCCGTGGGCTGAAGCAGGTGCCCTAAGGTCTCAAGCGCAAGCCTTGGCTGCAACAAATAAGTCATTTGGACAGTAAATTTAAATATGGCAGCTGCATTTAGATTCACTACCAGACTTGTTACATAGATGCCTGCATAGAGTATGTGTGTGTTGTAGGAAGGTAACAGACAGATGGGAGGGTGGGGGCTGCTGAAGGGAAAGCCTCAAAAAAGATTTGTTACCCTGCATGGGTCACCTTCTCACCACTCTGTCTGTCCCCCCACACAGCTTTGTAGGGCACTGTTATTCTTATACTGGAAATACTGCTAAGATTAGAGAGATATAAAGAGGTTTTCCAGCCCCACTATTTGAAAAAATAAAAAGTTATACCTTTCTCTCAAGTCCTCTGTAGCTTTCGCGCTGATGGTTCCCCGCTCTCCCGTCAGTCTTAGTTTACACATGACTGTGGCAGCCAACCACTGGCTCCAGCAGTTAGGTCAACATGTTATTCTTGGCACAGTGTAAACAAAGACTGGCGAAGTACCCAGGAGCTGTCGGCACAGGAGCTCTGGTGGATTTGAAAGGCAATTACAACTGATTTTGTTTTAATCCATATTCGTTTGATTTAAAATGTTATGGGGTTGGAAAACCCTGCTCTGCTGTGGATTTTAAGACAAAAATGGTCCCTAATAAAAAACTCTACAAATTAATCCTGGATATATTCACTTACTTAAAATGTGATCGACATGTACAACCTAATAAACATCAGTTATATCCTCCATCGCCCCTTCAGTGCAGTAAATGAATGTTCCACAGTCACTGAAGGCTTTTGTGTTTTATAAGGCTTTACTGGGATCTAGGTTTAGTTTTTGATCTGGCCGTCAGCATTTGAAATGATAACATCGCATTGTAACTTTCTCATAACAGCTTGCCCAAACCGCGCCCACATATTTGTGTTGGCAAACTAAAAATTACTCATGCAAAGTGAAGTTTCTTTTCTTCTTTTGATATTTGACTCTTTAAATATTAACACACCTTAACATTTTCAGAGGACTTGTGAGTAACAGTTTCTGAAAACCATTCTACAGGCACCATATTATCATTCGGGTCATAGATCCAAATGTACTCATGAGAAAGATGTGATTGTAAATTCGATGAGATAAGGCAGTGAGTAAGCAGCAAGGTTTTAGAAGCCACAAAGGGACTTGTAGAAAAAGTGTCGCTAGTGGGAAATGTTGTCATTTAGTGTTTATAAATGGTGCATATACTTAGCTTATATTAGCATAGTATCCTCGTGAGTGTGGATCTTTCTATTTGGTTTTTATTGCGCCAATGCATTTAAAATAGCAAATGAAGCAATTTTGCAAATAGTCTTGATTACGTATTTTCTCCCATTTTGTCTATACTGCTGCTTTTCGGAACTATGTGTCTCCATGGATACAGACTGCAAACAAACCCTGTGTGAAGTCTGATCCTGCACTCATGCGTTATTTCTGTTTGCTCCGGCTTCTTGTCAACCTACAGAAAGTTGAAGAGGAGGCAGATGGAAGGAAGTTGAGCTGGCCGTAGCTGCCTGCTGAATGCTCACTTTTATTTAGTAGGTGAGAGGAAGACTAGCATCGACTGATCTACCTGCAGAACAAAGGATCAGGCTTTTGAAATGCAATATGCATTATCTTTGTTTCTTCCATCTATCTATATGGGCAGCTTTAACAGGTTGTCCAAGGTCAGAAAAAAAAACAGAGCCACATCTGTCCATCAGCTCATCTCTATTTAAAGAGGCTCTGTCACCACATTATTAGTGCCCTATCTCCTACATAATGTGATCGGCGCTGTAATGTAGGTAACAGTGTTTTTTATTTTGAAAAACGATCAATTTTGAGCATATTATGCACAATTTTAGATTTATGCTAATTAGTTTCTTGAAAGACAACTGGACACATTTTTACCAACTGGGCGTTGTAAAGAGAAGTGTATGACACTGACCAATCAGCATCATACACTTCTCTCCATTCATTTTTAGCTCTTCTGTCACATACTCCTATATTAACTTTACCGAAGTGTCTTGGGAGTGAATAGACATCACCTCCAGCCAGGACGCAATATCTATTCATCACTCCGGACACTTCGGTAAAGTTTCTTGGGGACTTACTCACACAGCACCGCATGATCTCACAAGATCACGTGTGCTGTCATTCACAGAAACTTTACCGAAGTGTCCGGAGTGATGAATAGACATCGCGTCCTGGCTGGAGGTGGCGTCTATTCACTCCCAAGACACTTCGGTAAAGTTAATGTGGGAGTATGTGACAGCACAGCGTGATCTCGGGAGATCACGCTGTGTTGTGAGTACTGCTAAAAATGAATGGAGAGAAGTGTATGACGCTATTTATATTTATAAAAAAAATGTTTGTTTAGTTCTCTTTTAAACAATTTAACTGTATTGGTAACAAAGTGTCTAAAACTCTGAACTCTGCTTTAATGATTTAACTCTTAAGATCTAATATACTGTATATTTGGATGGCACATTACTAAAGTCATATAATACCAATATTTATCAATAGATTTGGGTTTTGCTAGTGAATTGGAAAATGGAAACAGTCTTTGTAGATGACAGCTAATGTAAAATTCTTGTTGTTCTTATTAGGATAAGGAATACTACAAGGAAAGTGTATTTTTCATATGCCTAAAGGTGGCATAACGGTGCTGCTCTATAGAGCTTATCCCACTGGGGGTCTATCAGCCCGGTACACTAACAAGAATAATAGAGGTGATGGAGAAAACTATAGAATTGGATTCCATCAATCCTGCTTGATGTTTATAGCCACAGCTATTCATTGTTGACTTCAGAAATGATTTGCTAGTCCCAGTAAGACAGGTGTCCTGATCATTAAAAAAAAGAAACATCACGATTGTCAACCCAGATGTTGGTGGTTTCATGGCGGTAACAGATTTGATTGGCACAAATGCTAAATTTCCCTACTGGCCCTGAAGTATTGATGTGCTGTGCAGCATGGGGTCGACGTTTTCTGTTCTGCTCCCCTTGCCCTGTGTCTATTTATCTCCTATATATAGGTATATAAACATTGTGACCGAAGTATATCTTCCACTGACAAATAATCTAATGTTCTCTCTTCATGGATATATTCCTGGCTTAAAGCAACTTTAAGTTACAGGAGCATTCCCCCCCCCCCCCCAGTTTATGTCCTCAAGTATCGAGCGTTGTAACGTCTGCAAGGAGAAAAGACAACCATCTACTGTAAAACGCAACAACCACGTCAACTGGAGCCTGATAGTTGCCAAATAAATAGTCTGTTGAAGAAAGTATGGCTTATGTTATTTAATATAGATCCTGCATGAATTGGGACTGTCTATTGGCACAGGACTGTTTGTTTACATATAGCATGTCCATGGATGAGAACTGAGCATATGCATATCGTAGCCATGGGGCCCAAGAGCAGAACTCAACAATAAACAAGTTAAAACCCCCGAGAACCCGTTAAGGTGTCAATGGATAATGCATCTATAAGTAGCATAATAATATGGTAATAGAGTAAGGAAAAAATATGCTGAGGTATTTTTCTTTTATTTTTTTTTTCGATTTGATTTATTATATAGCATTTTAAGGTCCAGGACTCTGGAAATCCGATGATCTGCAAATCATTTTCACTGAGCTATCTGGCAGTGAAAGGGTCTTAATGGGATTCCATTGAGGTGTCAGGAGTGATTCAGACAGCAGCTTTATCTGCACCAGATAGGATTCAAGCAGTTAAACACATAAGCTTAACTCCGGTTTACATTGAGGTCAGCAGGCTTTATTTCGGCACAGGGTGCTGGAATTAAATAACATTTTAACAATGTAAGTCGTTACCTCAGAAACAAATGCGCGGCTTGGGTTAGTGATACCCTCTGAGGAATGTCAGATTATATAGCAACGGAGTACGACCCTCCAATCAAAACTCAAAGATTTGCATGTTGCGTCCTGTTATCTGAGCAACCGAAATCTGTTTTAATGCAAATCATGTGGAACCCGTTGACTACTTATGTAAATTAGTGTCTGTTCAGCCTGATAACATCAATTTATGGAGCATGGCGAGATTTCACTTCTTTTATTTACTGTTTCTTTTCATTCATGTTACGTTACTATAGAACAGTCTGGTGAGATTTTACCAATTGTATCTCGTCCAAAAAGTGCTGATAATACTTCCAGGTGTTTTATTTCACATAGATGAAATGCAGCAGATATTTTTCAGTGCTTTTGACGCTATATTGGAATAAGTCACATATATAAATATGTATAGAGAGACAGCCAGAGAGAAGTAGGATTTTGCAGTGTGTATTACCCTCTATTCTGGCGTTGGGTAAAGGGTTGGAAATACAATGTGACGTTTACCTGATAGATGAATCAGCTACTTTTTAGTCAGCCGAGGCCCACATATAAAACGCTAGTGGTCAGTCTGAGGTATTGAACCATAGTGTGAAGAAAAATCTAAAACCAAACCTGCCTAAATGGATTATTGAGGTTTGAGTCACTTTTAACTTTCAACTGCAGTCCACAAAAAATCTCACGAGTAAAGCTCAATACTGAGGTACAAAAATTTGCGTAATATGTATGTGGCGTGCAGCAGAGTCACAAAGATGTTCCCAACTCAAAACAGGAACACGGAACACATGCAAGTACTGGGGCCCAGATGCTTTATAAATGTTGCCTGTCTTTGCACCATTTTGAATTGTGACCGTTGTTTTTTTACTATGTTTCTGATAGCATTAGAAAGCTCTATGTTGCTTCTTTTATATTATTTTAAATACATACAAAACATTTGTTCTAATAAAAACTAATTCCGAAAGGCTATTTTAATGCGTTTCCTTCGCAGACTGCAGTTGTGCAGAATTGAAGTGCATGTCTAGATGGAAACACTCCTTATACCAGTTTGTAAATGATGCAGTTAGGCCCCCATGCAGACGACCGTAAAAAACCTCCGTTTTTGCAGACCTCCGTTTTTGCAATTGCGGTCCGCAAAAATGGACCCATTCACTTTCATTGAACGCAGACACCTTTCCGTAGCGCTACGGATGGGTGTCCGTGCCGTAGAAATATTCCGAAAATTATGGAACATGTCCGTTCTTTTGCATTTTGCGGGCCGTGCTCCCATACTTTGTATGGGAGCACGGCCCGAAAATGTGGGGGGCAGTCGGCGGCCGGCCGTGCCCGCAATTGCGGGCCGTTATTGCGGGCACGATCGTTTGCATGGGGCCTTATAGTGTGTTGTTGCTGCATACTTGTTTTTTGTGTTGTTTTTTAGAAAGATCCTTCTCTATTATAAAGTTTCCTATTTTTCCCAGAAAATGACAACCATGTTGTCTGAACTTCGCCTTTAAGACTGGATATGGTTGAGGGGGAACTAAAATGATCATCTTAAAAAGTGGCCTTATATGTAGTTTATGCTTCAGCTTTCCTCTACTAATAACAAAGTAAACCTAGATGGGCAACCAGACCATTTTGGTTTTGAGGCCCTCATTTATATGTATTTTTTTATTTATACTCCTGGTCTATGTATACTTTTTTCTCCTACTTTTCTCATCCCTTGGTTGAACTTGATGGACATATCTCTTTTTAACCGTACTGCCTATGTAACTACTTTCCATATCTGAACAGAGTGTATTTTATGCCTCTAGACCGTTTTCATCAGCATCCCATCTGCTGACCTTTCTGTGTAAACAATAGTAGTTTAAGACGTTGTGCGTCTCTTTAAAATTCGGGGCTACAAATTAGAGAGCGCAGGCAGCAAGCTTTGTGAAGAGAATTACAGCATTTTCATTTGCGGTGTTTGAGTGATGTAGCAGAGCTCATCTGTGCAACCGTTTTGTATGTGTTGCTCTGGGACATGCAGATGAATGAGTGGCAGCTAATGCATTACTGAGTCACGTAAACTCCATCTGCTGTCCGTGGTGCTCAGCCTTTTCACGAAGAAGAAAAAGAGGCTTTTTGTATTCCGGCCAGCAAGCACTCGCTGCTGTATATATTCTTTTTGAGCTTTTATTTTCTGTGTGCTTAGCAGCAGAATGCCCGTCCCTACCTACATCGCCTAGTTCAACATTGTACATTCTGAAAGGGTAAATAATTGTTTCGAGATGCAAATGACATGGACAATACAGTAACATTGTATCCTCTGGGACAGAAGCCACTTTTTTTTTTCTAAGTACTGTATAATTTCACTTTGTTGGTAATTAAATGGTGGTTTGCCAATGTGTCTGATAATGTATAGAACAGACAGGACAATTGCATAAATCATACTGGGTAATTTAGTACCTTCTAGTAGAAAGAATCCCATTTCAGTTGTGTTAAGAGACTTTAAGCTTAGATAGTATTTGGTGGGGGCATTACTGAAACTAGGCTAGAATGAAATCTTTTTATATAAGGTGATCCAAAAAGACACTTATTTTTTTAAAATTTCTAAACTAAATACATGGAGGATCTGACTATTAGGTTTTTTTTTTGTAGAGCAAATGGTTTATATATGGTTGTATAACTAAATTATTTGGCTATACACAATCTTCATATTCTGAATATCCTACTTATATTGGTATTTAATTATTAGGATTATTTGAACGTACGAAATGCTTTTCCAGAATTGCAGATTAAACCTTTTTTCTATTTACGTGATTAATATTTTAGATGTTTTAGGAAGAGAATATACTATACTGATATAAATAATCACATATATTGCCAGATGTCATCATTTTGCCCATATAGCACTATCATATTTTACTGAGATTTACACAGATTCTCTCTACTCCCTATCCCATGGGGCTCACAATCTAAATTGCCCATCTCAAGCACATACACCACCCAAGAGAAACCCACGCAAGTAGGAGAATATAGTGACTCCACCTTGCATATATTAAAGTGTGTATTGCTGCCCATAGCAAATGTTCATAATCGACCATAGTCTCTATACTTCTTAAACCAATATCTCCAACAAGTGGCTCCCTGCTATTTGAATGTGCCAATGATACCATGGAAACGCGGCATCTTAGTAAGAACCACAAAACTGGCAGTTGACGGCGGGTTAAGAACCAGATCGCTTCTGCGAATATCGCAGAAATAAAACTTGACTGCACCGTATGAATAGACCATTGGAGTCATATAACAGGTGGTTTTAGTGAATATTTGAACGTGACTCTCAATGCAAAAAAAAAAGATCTCCATCCATTATCTCTATTTTTTCTATTCTGTAATGTAGAAACCATATTGTAATGTTTAAGATGTTTCCATGGTCAATCTGAAAAACTGGGGGGCATGGTATAAACATAGTTGCTATAAAGAGGTATTCCCATCTCATACATTTATGACATATCCACAGCATATACTATAAATGCCCAGTAGATGCAGGTTCCACAACTGGCACTCACGCATTTCTCTAGGGCAGGGGCTGGAGCCCAGTGATAGCGGCAGAAGGTAGGACGGTGGTCAGGGGCCCTGTGCTAGAGATGTTTGGGTGCCAGAGCTGGGACCTGCATCTATCAAACATTTACGACATATTCTGTGGAAATGCCATAAATGTCTGAGGTGGGAATACCCCTTTAATATAGAATTTGGATGCTTTAAGAATAATAGCGCAATTGTATTTAAATTTCAATACATATTAAACTTTTATGTCGTGAAATTATACACACATGTTGCTTTTTTAATCTCATTGCTTAGTATGTGGTACAAAACCATTTGACATAGTATTTTCGATGTGTGATATTGCCATCCAACTAACTAAGTTACACCTTCTGTAGTGAGCTACCATATGGTTCAAGTGTCTCATCGCGCCTATGACCACACAAATCTTCTCCACAAGTTTTATCTCTCTTACCATCTTGTCGACAAATGTGTCATCTGATTATGTCTCTGAATAATTCGCCCGTGAAGCGAATTTATTTTAATGTGTACTTGTAAATCCAAGAATCGGCTTTAGCAATGAGTGGTATGGTTAGCATATAGTTTGAAAAGCACTTGTCATTTTTAGGTCACAACTGACATCCTTGAATATAATTTACTTATGAACGGCACGGCAAGGCTTGTGTATGCTTGAAGAAGCTACATTTTCACAGCAGGAGACCAAATCAAAATGGAGCAGTCAGTTGCAGGTGCACAGCCATAGAAGGGAGCTATTTTCCCTGAAGCTGGAGAGCCTGGGCCAAGAAAGCAAACGCGCACACACACTCTCTTGTATTTCTGCCAGAAGTATTCAGAAGGGGACCAAATAATGGTTATTCAGTTGCCTTTAATGAGATGCATTGCCCACTGCTCAAAGACTGAGGCGCTTTCTTTTCTTATGCTAATTTGGCACCATTAGAGCCTGCCCGTCTGTAACTTTTTTTTATAGTACTGTACTTAATCCATCCAGCTCACTCAGCCCAAAAACCAGAGCAGCAAAAGGGGACTGCCTGCATGGGATACATCTGTTGCGTAGAGCTAACATTAATTCCTGCATCATGCATGTGTACGGAGGCTTGGGGTGAATGAAGATTTCATTTGAATGAGTTTGGAAAGACCATCTTGCAGCAGAGATATGAGGCTGTTCCTTAGTGTCTTTCTTCATTCCCCCTAAACAGCCCGCGAATGTCTTATTTATGTGTAAAGTGAATCGCGGAAAGCAATTCATTTTCAACTATTCCGCTGATGGAGGCAAAACTTGTCTTAAGCGAGTTATTTATTAGGCTCTAAAATAGAATTTATTTCCCCCATACTGAATCTATTATTTACAGCCAGGCAACTTCTCTATAGCGGCTTGTGCTGCCAATCTAAATAGTCTTGTGTACGTGTGTGCTTATATGCACATTTTAGGTGCATAGGAGTCTAGAGAATGTGTGTGTGTGTCTGTGTGTGTGTGTGTGTCTGTGTGTGTGTCTGTGTATGTATATCTCTATCTATACTGTCTGTCTTTTAGTCATTTGAAATCGGAGCAGCAAGGGCAAAATTTAGGCATTGGGGGGCCACATTCATTATGTCGTTAGAGGCTGTTAGTGGGATATTATCATTGGTCAGTACCCGGTGGTCAATTAAGTGGTTAATTATTGATTAACATTTGATTCTTCAAGTTAGTGGTACTGTCCGTGGGTCCAGTACCTGACATTCAGAGAAACTTTTACTCACCTCACCCGGTTCTTGCGGCG
This sequence comes from Rhinoderma darwinii, assembly GCF_050947455.1. NCBI lineage: Eukaryota > Metazoa > Chordata > Amphibia > Anura > Rhinodermatidae > Rhinoderma > Rhinoderma darwinii. The sequence goes on along the minus strand of NC_134691.1, from coordinate 140,376,171 downwards.
AGTACCCATGGGCGGCTCTAGCCGATGACTGACTGCTGGATCGGGCCCCGTATCTCCCTCTCTAATTGATGGTGGCATTGGGTTGCCAAGGCAACCGACGCTCGACAATGACATCAGGCCCAGCGACCTATTAATGAGGACTTCTACCTGTGTACCTTGCGTATATATCAAGGTACATCCTTTGCTTGGTTATTGTTCCTATTACATTTTGACTCTATTATTGACTACTGATATTGACCTCGCCTTGTTCCTCAGTTAAGCTCCTGACTTGTACCTTGGACTTTTCGCCTGCGACTTAGGCCTCATGCACACGACCGTAATGGTTTTTGCTGTTCGCAAATACAAATGAACATCCGTAGGCGTCCTAAAAAGAGGAAGCGCCCATAGACTTCCTATAGCCCAACAGTACACATAGTGCTGCAATTGTGGACAAAAATAGGACATGTTCTATATTTTGCGGATCATTTCTACGACCCGGACACATATTCGTAAATATTCGGACAGGTGTCCGTGGCCTGTAAAAATTAATGGGTTTGCAATTTCATCCGTAATTATGGATGAAAACTACGGTCGTGTGCATGGGGCCTTATTTCTGATTCTTTCTTATCCTCTCGCTAACTGCTGTAAATAGACGTGGGAAAGGTGAAAGGAATGAGAGAACAAGCGATGTAGATGAACCAAAATCTAATCTTTATTGGGTATGCTTTAATATATCACTGTGAATTAAAACGAGCCACTGTCCTTATAAATACTGTGATAGAATTCTCTATCCCTGACCCCCTGTGTTTGGACCCAGAGGTCAAAAAGAAGCAAGTTTGTAGCCAAGTGTGTTTTATAATAGAACATTTTTCTACAGTGTTTTTGCAACAACACTATATCCAGACATAGACGTTAGGAGCGGATGATGCAAGTGAGGTCAGAGACTATAAGGCTACATTCACACGAGCGTATCCGGTTCACACGCGTGAATCTAGTCCGTTATGCATCAGAGTGCTTTGCGAGTGGCATGCGTTATTCACGCACACGCAAAGCACATCTTTAAAATTTTTTTATTTTCAATTGAATTGGTGCGCAAATCACGCACCGCACACGGATGTGCATCCATGTGTGGTGCGTGATTTTCATGCACCCATTGACTTCAATGGGCGATAGATGCGTGAAAAAAGCACCAATATAGGACATGCTGTGAGTTTTACGCAACGGACCCACGCTGCGTGAAAAATCCTGCATGTGTGAACAACCCCATTGAAACCAATGGGTCCGTGTGCTGCGCGTCATTTCCCTACGCAGCACACGGAGGTTATTTGCGTCGTGTAAATGGGCCCTAACTCTCTCTCTCTACCCGACCTGCATTATTCATCTTAAATTTGTACTGCCATATCAGTTATAGGGAGGTTGTCCCTGTGTTCCTATCCTTCAGTAGTACTATGGATGTGTCCACCCTTAACTTTTCTCTAATTGCATAAAGTTATACAAATTCAATACAATATTGCACCATCCAGTAGAAAAACGTATATATGTTAAAGTATGTTTCATTTAAATAGGAGTCTATAAGCTACGGATGGTTGACAGATGGCTGATGGATGACATCCGTCAGAGGCATCGGCTACAGCCATCCAGTAGCATGGGAGTCTATGGGCGACGGATGGTATTTATCAGATGCATCCGTCGGAGATATGTTTGTTGTTTTTTTGCTTGTTTTTTTAACATCTCGGGATATGTCAGGTTTAGAGTTAAGTTAAGGGTGGACATATCTGTATCATGGGCTATTTGTCTGCTGGTATCGCCGCCAGACACTCTACACATATACTCGAAGGAATTAAGTAGCGGAGAAGTGAATTTTAGCCCTCCTATTCTGTTGATGACTCTGGCTACGTTTCTGCAAGTTTTTACAAGTTCTTTCTCACAGCACTTCCGCCGAAAAATTGGTAAACGTACACACCAACCGTGGTGTGAACAGAACCTTTATTCTCCCATTTTTTTTTTTTTCTAACAAACACAGGATTAAAGCTTAATGAGGAAAAATATTCTCAAACCTTTGGGAAATTGGAGACCATAATAAAAGGCCAATTACTCGTTCCTAATATATTCTGCGGTAGCATCCAATCTCAAAAAAATACTTCCCATGCGTAAACTTTATCTTACATTTTCCTAAGCCTGTATACACATATAATTATATAATGTATTTTACACATAGATGTGTAGCATTGTAACAACTCTTGTATACAATTGTCTGATAATGGCTCCTGTTGAAAGTATCATTAGTTCTCTAGATGTCAGTTCCATGTAACATGAAGGCAGAGTGAGGATGTGAAACGCCAGTGGTGGCAATGAAGCTGCCTCTACTGATATCTTTATAAATCTTTTACATTTAAAATCATTGCTTTGTATGATGTAGAATAACAATTTAACATATGATAAAATGTCTTATCACACAAATTTCTGTATGATCTTGACATTGTCACATTTGAGATACTTTGCTAATGCAATTTTGGTCCCTGAATTCTGGGAACATAGCTAAAGAGAAAGTGCTGAATGAACCTTGGATAGAGATTACCGTCCAATATAACATACAAGTGAAAAATGTTGTATTATATTAGGCTGTCAGCATGAAATAGGGATCATAATATACTGTAGTCTGAGGCGCTTTATTCCTTTTATATGTTGTATGCGAGACTAATGGGGGACTTGTTAAGAAGTCATGTCTTTCCTAGTGCATTTCTGGCACCACTCATCTAAAACAAGAAGTGAACTGTCAAGGTGACTTTAAAATTACAGCTATCTATGTTTCTACTGTTGGAATAGCATTAACCCTTACCCGAGGTCAAGTATGGTATGGAGCGGGCTCATGGGCTCATTTAACACCTTAGATGCCGCGGTCAATAGCGACCACGGCATCTAAGCCATTAGAGTGAGGGGGCGCCCCATTGTTCCCTCCCCCATGACGTGATCGTGGGGTGCTGATGGTTGTCATGGCAGCCTAGGGGCCAAAGGAGGGTCCCCAGATCTGCAATCTTTGTGCTCCTATTAAAATGGTTATCCGGGGACCAAAAATTTCTTGGGATTTATATTTTTATGTGAAAAGAAGTCACTTGCTAATGTACATTCATCGTGCAGTTCAAACCTAGTGAAGTGGTGCCAGAAGTCCTGTAGATTAATATTAATATATTCTATTAGTATTGATGACGCATGGACACAGCCCCACGTGACTGAGGGCTTGCGTCCTGTGCCGGTCATGACGTTGTGTTATCAAGTGCATGACCACAAGGGGCTGGCACATTGCCTATTGCTAGAGTTCCCGTTCAGAGCATCAGCTAGCGCTCTGTCCAGGTACTCCAGCACTGCTCCCGACATCACTGTCCATATACGAACAGTGACTTCAGGGGTTTTCTATCGCTGGAGTCCCCGAGCAGAAAATCATCTGGCTGGGGACTCCAGTACTGCTACCAATGTCACTGTCCATATATGGGCAACACATTTCATTTTTAACAATTAGTTTTTTCCTTGTAAAAGTAGTAAAACTACTATAAGAACTGGTGCAAAGGAAAAGTTACCCATAACAACCAGACAGGAAAAATAGGCTAAAATATGATTGGTTGCGAAGAACCCCTCAACTTTTTTTTTTTGGCACATTTATTTGTGATGAAGAGTTATTGCTGCCTCTAAGTCATGTTTTGCAAGTTTGGTATACAATTCTTAAGGGGGTTGTCCTAGAAAAAAAAAAGATCACCTATCCACAGGATAGATGATAACTGTCTGATCGGTGTGGGCCCCACTGCTAGAACCCTCACTGATCGTAAGAACCTGCGATGAGGAGGATTTTGAATGTAGCAACGTTCGAGCATGCAACTGCTAGTCCATTCAATGTGTATGAGAATGACAAGAACACCCGAGCACTGTGCTCAGCTGTTTTCGTCAGTCCTAGACTTTGAATGGACTAGTGGGTGCATGCTCGACCGCCGCTTCATTCAAAATCCTCCTCGCTGCAGTCGAGCAGAGAGGAGGAACTGGGGGTTTGGGACCCCAGTTCTTGCAACATTGGGGATCCTAGCGGTCAGGCCCCCAGCGGTCACACAAGCCGAAGCTGCACCTTTGTTGTGGATATTTTTGGTTTCCATACCTTTGCAGACCTGCTAGCTTTTTTTCTGTTTAAAACAGCTATGTTAAACTAATATGTTCTGAAGCATAGATGTGAAAATGTTTCCATCAAACATGGTTTCTATTTATATGGAATTACTGCATCTTTTTTTTTTTTTTTTGGGTGGATCTGATGTGCAGCCAGCCATATAAAAGCCATAGATGGCAGTAATGTATAGAGCCTCCACGGTATATAAAAATATTTCCTCAGCTATGAGTTCTGAGGTCAAGGCCTCTGCTCTGTGTGATAATCCCACATATGAAACTTTATAGCCTCCAACCATTGTAAAAGGTATTGCATGCGTTAATTGAATACATTTGTACGTGCTCAGATAATATATGCAATTTGTAATGCTTTTGATCTGAAGCAGAGGACAAAACTAGAAAGTTAATCTCGAATGGTGTGATCTGGGCTAGAACTAGCTGCCAGTAAGCCCAAGTTGTTTGAACTACAGTAGTTGGTATACATTTCAAAAGAGTAAATACATTTTGTCCAGCTATTTCCTAACATTTTAGTATTGGTGTTATTCCTGGCAATGCAGTGTAGTGTTAAGCCTTTCCGTGTTGTGATAAACCCGTTTTATATATATATATATATATACATATATATATATATATATATATATATATATATATATAGCAGGAAGTGAACATGTGTTGCCCACCGTGAATCACTTACTGGTTCAGAATGGAACTTTATATGGAGATATCTAATTCATTTGTAAAAAAAAAAGTGCCCATAACATCTAAATGGGTTAATGCATATTCATTGTTCATTTTGGCAGATAAACGCTCAGCTGTCTTTGATAGTTTCATGCACACTGCTAAAAAATGGTATAGCATCTCGGAACTCATGTTCTATAGGCATGGCAATAAATTGCTGCGGAAGGTATGCATTGTAGAACGCAATCATAAAATACAGTGAAGGAAATAAGTATTTGATCCCTTGCTGATTTTGTAAGTTTGCCCACTGTCAAAGACATGAACAGTCTAGAATTTTTAGGCTAGGTTAATTTTACCAGTGAGAGATAGATAGATTATATAAAAAATAAAAAATAAAATCACATTGTCAAAATTATATTTATTTGCATTGCGCACAGAGAAATAAGTATTTGATCCCTTTGCCAAACAGGACTTAATACTTGGTGGCAAAACCCTTGTTGGCAAGCACAGTAGTCAGACATTTTTAGTAGATGATGATGAGGTTTGCACACATGTTAGATGGAATTTTGGCCCACTCCTCTTTGCAGATCATCTGTAAATCATTAAGATTTCGAGGCTGTCACTTGGCAACTCGGATCTTCAGCTCCCTCCATAAGTTTTCGATGGGATTAAGGTCTGGAGACTGGCTAGGCCACTCCATGACCTTAATGTGCTTCTTTTTGAGCCACTCCTTTGTTGCCTTGGTTGTATGTTTCGGGTAATTGTCGTGCTGGAAGACCCAGCCACGAGCCATTTTTAATGTCCTGGTGGAGGGAAGGAGGTTGTCACTCAGGATTTGATGGTACATGGCTCCATCCATTCCCCCATTGATGCGGTGAAGTAGTCCTGTGCCTTTAGCAGAGAAACACCCCCAAAACATAATGTTTCCACCTCCATGCTTGACAGTGGGGACGGTGTTATTTGGGTCATAGGCAGTATTTCTCTTCCTCCAAAAACGGCGAGTTGAGTTAATGCCAAAGAGCTCAATTTTAGTCTCATCTGACCACAGCACCTTCTCCCAATCACTCTCAGAATCATCCAGATGTTCATTTGCAAACTTCAGACGGGCCTGTACATGTGCCTTCTTGAGCAGGGGGACCTTGCGGGCACTGCAGGATTTTAATCCATTACGGCGTAATGTGTTACCAATGGTTTTCTTGGTGACTGTGGTCCCAGCTGCCTTGAGATCATTAACAAGTTCCCCCGTGTAGTTTTCGGCTGAGCTCTCACCTTCCTCAGGATCAAGGATACCCCACGAGGTGAGATTTTGCATGGAGCCCCAGATCGATGTCGATTGACAGTCATTTTGTATGTCTTCCATTTTCTTACTATTGCACCAACAGTTGTCTTCTTCTCACCCAGCATCTTACTTATGGTTTTGTAGCCCATTCCAGCCTTGTGCAGGTCTATGATCTTGTCCCTGACATCCTTAGAAAGCTCTTTGGTCTTGCCCATGTTGTAGAGGTTAGAGTCAGACTGATTCATTGAGTCTGTGGACAGGAGTCTTTTATACAGGTGACCATTTAAGACAGCTTTCTTTAATGCAGGCACCAAGTTGATTTGGAGCGTGTAACTGGTCTGGAGGAGGTTGAACTCTTAATGGTTGGTAGGGGATCAAATACTTATTTCTCTGTGCACAATGCAAATAAATATATATAATTTTGACAATGTGATTTTCTTTTTTTTTTTTTATATAATCTATCTCTCACTGGTAAAATTAACCTAGCCTAAAAATTCTAGACTGTGCATGACTTTGATAGTGGGCAAACTTACAAAATCGGCAAGGGATCAAATACTTATTTCCTCCACTGTATATATGAGCAAGCCGCAAAGTCCAAGCTATAGCGGGGTAGTTGTGGAGCTCCGATGCAATACTTGGGCCCACCACCTAATAGTTGACAACTTTTCATTCCACTGTATGGGTTATATAAAGTGTGGTAAACATTTGCTTAGTGGGGTAGCTTTCTATAGTATGATTACATCCCTGTGTAGTTAGCACGAGAAGACATTGTGCTACCTTCCACATAGTATTCTGATGATGGAATTGTGAATTGTCAGTCAATATCGGTTTTATGTTGCCTGAACTGTTGCATCTGAATGTCATCATGGACAATAATGCTTCACATGAACTATCTTCCCATTATGATCATTTCTTCTTTTACAGATTGGTCAAAAGCAACAAGTCTTAGTAACTGAGGAATCTTTCGACCTCCAATACTACGTAGCCCACAATCGTTGTTATGAACAGGTAAATGATAAAATATACAAACGTATGGGAAAATAGGATAGATGTGTGGTAGCAAATAATGTCTAGTGGGAGAAAAAAAAGGTTCAATCATCACAGTCCTATCCATCTAATGTTTAACCCCTTCCTGCCGCAGTCCTTTTTCACATTTTCATTTTAGATTTTTCCTCCCTACCTTCCAAAAGCCATAACTTTTTTATTTTTCCATCGATATAGTCCTATGAGGGCTTATTTTTGCGGGACGAGCTGTAGTTTTTCGTAGCACCATTTATTGTGCCATATAATGTGCTAGGAAACGTGAAAAAAATTATTTGTGGGGTAGAAAATGAAAAAAACAGCGATTCCTCCATTGTTTTTTGCGCGTTGTTTTTACGGAATTCACTATGCAATTAAAACAATGTTAACTTTATTCTGTGGGTCAATCCGATTACGGCGATACCAAATATATATCGTTTGGTATTTTGTGTCGCCAAATTCCGAGAGCCATAACTTTTTTGTTTTTCCGTCGATTAAGTTGTATGAGGGCTTATTTTTTGCGGGATAAGCTGTAGTTTTTAATAATACCATTTTGGTGTACATGCGACGTTTTAAACACTTTTTATTTCATTTTTTGTAGGAGATGAGGTGACCAAAAAATAGAGATTCTGGTGTTTATATATTTTATTTTCTTTACGGCGTTCACCGTGCGGGTTAAATAATGATATATTGTAATAGTTCAGACTTTTACAGACGCGGCGATACCAATTATGTTTATTTTTTTACTATGCTCTAGGGGGAAAATGGGAAAAAGGGGGGTTTTTTGAACTTTTAATTTTTTTTATTTACGTTTTTTACATAATTTATTTTTTATTTAACTCAGATTTACTTTTTTTTATTAGTCTCCGTAGGGGAATTCAATCAGCGATCGTTAGATCGCTTGCACGATATACTGCAATACTAATGTATTGCAGTATATCGTGATTCTGACAGGCATCTCTTAAGCCCTGCCGGAGGTAGGGCTTCATAGGTGCACAAAGATGGCGGACCTGGGGGCCTTCATTAGGCCCCCAGGCAGCCATAGCAACCATCCCCCTGTGATTGCGTTGCGGGGGGCGCTATGAGCTGTTAGAGGGGGTCGTCCCCCTGTTTCTAACGACTTAAATGCTGCGGTCGGTATTGACTGCAGCATTTAACCAGTTAAATGAGCGGGATTGCGCTCGAGCGCAATGCCGCTCATTACTCTGAAGTGTTGGCTGTAACATACATCTGAAACCGGCATCGTATGGTGCGGGTTCACTCCGTGAGCCCGTTCCATACTTCCCCAACCCGACTTTGGCGTATGGATACGTCAAATGTCGGGAAGGGGTTTAAGACTTAAAGGGTTATTTCCATCTTAGATATTTATGGCATATCCTTGGGTTTATCCGTCTAGCCACATACCGCGCATACACCAAGTGTATAGCCCCAACATTTGCACATTTATGCTATCTAGTTGCATATCAGCCATTGACTAACATTTTTCTTTTTTTTTTTGTCTACACATTTGTTTTCATTTTTTGCCTTTTTTACCAGCCCTTTACATGTCGGCATATTTGTACTGTTTGCAGGAGGAATTTTAAATTAAACCCTAATTACACTAATTATTTTCTGTCTTCTTTTTATAAGAGAATAGTCATTTCATGTGCAGTTTTAATTACATCTATTAAATGGTATATTACATTGCATTCCTGGAAACCTTACAAGCTTTAGCTGATAACACTTATGTATTTAAAAAAGGCAAAATTGCCTCTGAAATATGGTATAATTCCTAAAATTGCGTAATTTTGTCTGATTGACTTTACGTTCATACATATCTATATTACAAAGTACAGATGAATCTATTGAAATGGACAGCTAGAAGTCCTCTAAATAGGAGGTGCAAAAGTATTAGTCGAACCCTTTACCACATAAAAAGATACCAGTATTACAAATGGCACGTTAGGTTGGGGGCTTTGATACAGATTTTGCATTGGGGCTTAGAAACTTTAAGTTATGCCTCTGCATTTAATTATCATGGTATTGTCAGTAATTTCCTAAAATAGTGATATTATTGGACACTAAACCACTGTTTAGGTGCAGTCCGAAGAATAGAGGAGCGGTTTATGATGCCCCGTGTTTTTAAACGCACCACTTGCAGATACTCTTCATACCCTTCAGCACATTTGGAAGACAAACTACTGTAAATTACTTCTCTATCGTGCTGACTATATCCTCATGGCAGTGGTGGAGGATTTGTAAAGACAGGGACCCCTTTTTAATAACGTTATGTTTGGAAATTGGTATTGTTATAGCATATTCTAATTTGTGACAGGGGGCCTTATTGAATCTTAATTTTCAGTTCTTTTTCTTTTTTCAAGGTTCTTGTCCCAAAAGACCTGGCATTCATGGGGAAAATGGTTGAAGTAGAAATTTATGAAGCAGGAAAGCATTACATGAAAGGAAATCCATTGTCCGATTCAAAGGTTTATACTCCATCCATAACAAAGCCATTAAAGAAAGGAAAAGTTTCTGGTCTGTCTGAGGTGAGTGTGCTTACCCAATACTGTTTATATTTACCTTATCGTATATTTTTAATTTAGATTTTTCACAAGCAAATTAAATGGGTTGTCTAGTTTAGAAAACCCATTTTATATGCCACATCAGGAAATGATGAGGTAATAGAGGGGGTCCTCAGTTTAGATTCCTCATCTCTTGGCCAGAGTATGAGTGGTTACAAAGAGCATCTCTCGCTCTGGAGGACCTGTTCCGCACTATACAGACAACACATTGATATAAATGGGCACTGTGTAATGCCTACGTTTCTCTGTGGTGGCGCTGCAGTGAAAGCAAACACTTACTGACAGGTCCCCCCACAGTTTACAGATGATCGCTAAGGGTCCAGACCGGGGAACACATTGTGATCAACTTATTGACAAAGGACACTTAGGGATTGTCCAAAGCGAAGAACCCCTTTAAGACATGAATTTGCCATTATGCCCATGTTCAGGGACAGAACTCATAGCTGGTTTCATTACTGGATGATTGCATAGATGGTTTCATAAGAAAAGACATGTTCAACCTACTAGTAACTACTGAAGTTAAAGTTGTATCGGAATTTGTGTTAAGATAATGGAAAAAGCCACAGGCCCGTTGCTACAGGAGTAGGGTCTAAAAATTGCAATCCTAAGCTAACAATAATGCCCCCCAAAAAAAACCACACAGCCATAGCACCGCTCTGTGATGGAAAAACTTGGGGGGGAGGTTCTAGTTTCTGTAGCATAGATTGCTATAAAGATACAATAACTACATAGAGATCAATGTATAGATCACATTATTTTATTAGGCTATATTGAAATGAACATGAAATAAAATGATGGCCCACATCCCCAAGAGTGGAACCAGATCTTAAAGAAGTTATCGGCGGTCCTCCCTGTGTAATAACCCCCTAAACCTCCTTAATAAGCAGTGGGGATAAAACACCAGTGGTCTCTGGATTGTCTGTTCAATTCATTTGTGAAATAAATAGCATTTATTTTATCTTTAGTAACAGACTACAAACTGATGCTATTTTAAATGACGTGTCAAATCTCGGCAAAAGTGAACCTACACTCAAAGGGCAAATAAATGTTCAGTTCATAATGTAATATTTAGTGATTTTGTACTTTGCAGTTTTTGCCTGTCTATGTTTTGACACTTGAAGACTTTACAAGAAACTTTCTATCCACTCTTGTGTAACTGCTCGAGCATTTAGGTTCTGTAGGGATAAAACATGTAATCTGTAGCTTCAGGTTCCAATTTCAAATTAAACTTTGCGCTACTTCTGTACACCTGGAAAAGCACTTTAACAAGAGGAATGTCTGGCTGCTTCCCAGTAAACTTGGTTATATTCAGAGATTCCTCCTAAATTTGCATTACTTGAAGAGTGCTTAGAAAACTGTTGGCAATATACAGTCTAGACGGCACTTCTTTCTTGTGACATATACATATACTGTATACACTTTCTTGTTTTAACAATGCTGATGTTTTCCCCGAGGAGACTCTACGAATACTGGTTTTCTTTTCATACTGAGAGTGTGAAATAGCATTGAGATTTCCTTTTTATTTAAAATTTCTAAAGGTGAGCAGAAGGGGTTATGCTTCAGATGTTTACTGCCATGTCTATAAATGTGTAAATGAGTTTGTGCCCATCCTGGAACAGCTCTACTCAGTGCTGGCGTCTAAAGCTTAGCAGTGTGCTTTTGAAATATTTACTTTTTGGTATTTTCTGGATAGCTGTAGGATAAATTAAACCAGGGAATGCACAGGAAAAAAAAATAGCAATTTATAATTCATAAAGCAAGAGGCAAAGCATTTTGGGTAAAGTTTTCCCTTGACAACTGATTAAACCATTCAAAAGGCTAAACGGCAGAAAAACTTCTACGTTCTCAAAGTTACAGTTATTACAGCAGGATAGATGCTAAAGTTAAAAAAATGTGTGTCGTGTGTGTATATATATATATATATAATGTGTGTGTGTGTCCTAGATCTATTAGATAGATCTAGACACACACACTATGTGGACAAAGAATTTGGACACATCTCTTAATAATTAAATTCCGGTGTTTCATTCAGTCCCATTGCCACAGGTGTATACAATCCAGCACCTAGCCATGTAGCCTGCCTTTATAAACATTTGTGAAAAAATAGGTCGTTCTAAAGAGATCACTGAATTCCAGCGTGTTACTGTAATAGGATGCCAACATTGCAACAAATCGGGTTGTGAATTTTCCTCCCTCCTAGATATTCTACGGTCAACTGTTTCAATACGAAAACAATGCCACAATCGATTTTGAGAGTTTTTTTCGCTGAGATATTTAACTTTAAATTATCATCTTCATTATCGGCTACCGGCGGTGTTAGCATTACCCAAAATGTATTGCGCGGGTAAAATCCTAAATGTGTGTGGCCGTGTGTATATGAGCTTGGGAATGTCACATCAAGGTGACTTTAAATTACGTACTATTACAATCAGCTTCGGCGATACAAAGTGGACCTGGTCTACGATTGTAACATGATTTCATGTGTACACATTTCGGTAGTCGCTTGTGAATTTCAGAGAGCACTAATTCGGAGAGTAATTTTCATTTTTGTACATTTCTATTGTCCTATCACAAAATGCATTTGACCAAAACGGAAAAGATCACTTTATTGATGATGAGAGGGTATGGCGAAGAAAAAATAAGATCCTATCGAAAAGTAGCGGCTTTATTCAATGCCAATTATCCTATCCGTGATCCAATTTCATTGTCAACTGTTAAAAGAACTGTTCATCGTTTCGAAATAACCGGTTCAATTAAAGACGCACCAAGATCCGGAAGACCGAAACATGCTAGTAATGATGAAAAAGCTTTAGATGTTCTGCTCACTGTACGTGATAATCCTCATATATCTATCTCAAGTGGAGCGCAACAAAATGATATCAGCGCCACATCAGTCCGACAAATTTTGAAGATGCATCATTATCATCCTTATAAAATACGTCTAGTTCAGGAGCTATCCGAAGATTATTAGACAGAAGAGTGGAATTTTGCGATACAATGATGACACGATTTGGTGATAATCATCAGATTTTCAACTGGACCGGTTTTTCGGATGAAGCTATGTTTGGGGTGGGTTTTTTTTTTGCGTTAACTGGTAGATTTTATGACCCCATTAAATCCCACCAAATTTCAACCCTCTACCTCGAGGCGTTCAAAAGTTATGAGGGTGTTCCGGAACTTTTGGTGGGCACTATATATATATATATATATATATATATATATATATATATATATACAAACATATATATGTACACACACATTTTTGGCCTTATATTGTGTATGTGGACATCTGCCCATCACACACCTACCTGAGATGTGTGTCGCGAGATTGCCAGATTAAAAAAACCAAAACACAATTTTGCGATCTGACTCTGTCATGATAATGTCTATGCTATATGAGTCTATGTGTGGCCACCCATTGGTTGTGAATTGCAGCCTGTCAAGGGTTTTGCTAGCATTTCATGATCTTGTATTAAAATGTTTTGTTTTCTTTAAAAAATTGGAGTCCTTGACCAAATTCAATCAAAAGTAAGAGTGGACACATTTTTAACTTGAAGAACTTTCTAACAACTTGACGGAAGACACATCAACGTGTTATTTTTATTGGGATACTTTTATTTTATGGGAAATTCTCCCATGTAAAGTGCACATAACCTAGATAGAATAAGATTTTAAAATGTGTGGTCTACCAGATGATTTATTTCCTTAGAAATGTTACTGGTTCCTAGTAAATCAATTATATATACTTTATGCTTTTTTTTTTTTTTCCGGTGATCACTTTGACATGTTTTATTTTAGAAAGTATAGCATTGCCTAACAAAATGGCTGACTCCACAGTGTATGAGGTGGAGTATAGGCATTATCTCATAAGGGAGTTTTACGAATTGTGCCCTCCACACCCCTTTTAACTGCAGTCAGTAATGTCCTTAGTCCAATAATTAATTAAAATACATAGCAAAGATGTGGTCGTCAGCTTTTACCTTGGTAAATGTGGCGAGCTTCCAGGCCCTGTCTTACATTTCACCAAGGCCCGGTTGTAAAAGCTGATGAAGTGTGAAATGAAAATGTGTATCGCATTTCTAAGCATCATTTTATGCTCTTTCTGAACTGAAATGTTTGGGGCTACAGAAAATGTAGCCCTAGCTTTAACATATGGAAGAAAGACTGTTTGCTCAGCCATGTAATTTCGTGATTGTTTCTTGGAGAATTTTTCCCCCTTATTTTACAATGCATGGTAAACAAATGTTAACAATGACGGAGGGAAGTTACAGATAACATTACATTTATTGCTGTAAATGTCACGGTTGCTCTACTTTTATAGGCTTTGGCAGACAGTAAAAGGGAAGACCTTAGAAGAAATGAGAAATATGCCTGCTGAATACATACATGGACTGCATCCACACTGGAGCAATATTCTGCACATTGAGGTCACTCAGGGGACAATGTGTCTCTCCTTTCTTCCATCTGTTTTTGGATAACATTTTTTCCCCAACAATATTTAGTTAATTTTAGTAATAAATATAGATAGATATATATAGATATCTATACATAGATTTTTATATATATATATATATATATATATATATATATATATATATTAATTATATGTGTCTATGTATATGGGTAAATATATATTTTTGATTTAAACCTGAAAACAAAAGTGAAATTTTAAACATTTTCAAGATTTCTGCACTATTTCTACTCAAACTTGAGATAATTTGTGACATTGACCATGTTGACATGTAAATACAAAAAGATCAGAATTCCTTAACCCTTTAAGGGGCTCTCTCACTAGTTTATTAATTGCCTATCTCCTAACTAATCTAATAGGGCCTTTGCTTCTGCTGCTGCTGCTGCTGCTGCTGCTGCTGCTGCTGCTGCTGCTGCTGCTACAGTGTGATTTTTTTTTTCTCCAAAAACGTTTATTATTTGCAAAGTTATTTGCGTTGTTCTAAATACGCTAATGTATCTCTAATAGCCAAATAGGGGGTGGCTCTTTTCACTCTGGGCAGTGTCATGTTTTCTGTATGATACTGTCTGTCATACAGCTTCTCCCCCTTCCCTGCCAAGCAACACAGCGTGATCATATAGTATACCGCTACCATCGCCGACTGTGTTTTCAACTGGCGATATTCACAGCTAGAACTGCGATGGTGGTATATGAAAGATTAGAATCTCATCTTTCGTATGCCACCAGAAGCGCTGTTCTAGGCGGTCCACAGCCTGAGATATGGCTGTTTTAAGTGATCCCCATCCCTCCAGCCTCAGTCTCTCACACTGTGTGAAGCAGCTTCATGCTGATAGGACAGTGTCAGGGGCTGTGAGGTGGCTCCACCTCAGGAGAATCGCTGGTATTGATGCCCATTTGACAAGTATAGGCTGAATATTTAGAAATAAGCTCATAACTTTTAAAAGAATAAACGTTTTGGG
Source organism: Rhinoderma darwinii (assembly GCF_050947455.1). NCBI lineage: Eukaryota > Metazoa > Chordata > Amphibia > Anura > Rhinodermatidae > Rhinoderma > Rhinoderma darwinii. The sequence continues at coordinate 140,361,081 of NC_134691.1, read as the reverse complement.
ACACAATTTTCACCAGCATTATCAGTGTGACAGTGTCTATTAGATTAGCTAGGAGATTGGGCATTACTAAACTAGTGGCAAGCCTCTTTATCGGGGTATTTCAGCCTACAGGTTTTTTTTCCTATCTACTGGATAGATGACAAATTCTAAATCGGTGGGGGTCCGACCGCTGGAACTCCTACCGATCGCCAGAAAGGGGGACCAGGTCCCCCGTTCAACACAGCCGCAAAATAGCGGCTAGGAGGAGTTTGAATAAAGTGGAGGTAGAGTCTGCGCTGTGCCACTCCATTCAAAGTCTATAGGGCTGACGAAAACAGCCAAACCCCCACCGATCTGCCATTTATCAAAATGCTATAGGCTGGAACACCCATTTTAAATTGGCCTTTATACACATTAGATGTATGTCGGCAAAACCTGAATTTCAGGTGCCGAGCGTGTATGGGGCGGGGTCGGTAGGAAAAGCTGTCGACTAAATAAACTCTCAGCCAACAGCTATCTAAAATGTATGGCCAGCTTTATTTCTTCCATTGAAACAACTCTGATCTATATTAATCAACCTTCACTCATTGTTCTGGTCTATTTACAAGGTCATATCGCAGTTTATTGCAGCCTTTTTTTTTCTTTGCAAAATTGAGGCAAAACCATTGCATTTATTGCCGCAATAAATAAATAAATGTATTTGCATTGTGTGAATAATCCCTTAAACAATTATAAATGAGGGTGTGCCCTGGTGTTCAGCAGAACATTTCATGCTAAGTAATATTGTGACAGCAGCCCATATGGCATCAGAACAAAGTGACAGATGTATTGAGTTCTAGGGCAGTGTCAGGGTGTGAGGGCAGCAGTCTTTTACATTATACTATACCGCTAAATAATCTTTATAATAGGTAACCAGTGCAGTATGGTTGTCACAGCTTCAATAGCCTAATACAACTTGAAATATGTAGTCACTATCTTCACACTGGTGTCAAGGTTCCATTTAATTTCTGTTGCCTCGTCGTGCATAATAACTTGGCTGATGTACCCATTATAAGTCACAATGGACGTTAGTATTACTAATAGGAGTGTTTTGTGCCTGCCTTTCCCCACTATAAGGCCCCATGCACACGACCGTACCCGCAAATACTGACCGTAAATACGGTTCCGTATTGCTTTATAGTCATCAGCAAATCATCAGCAGCGTACCCATTTCTGCTGAATGGTATCCGAAAATACGGCCCGTAGTGCATACGTATTACATCCGTATATACGGATCCGCAAAAAAAGAGGCCTGGTCGATGGGAAATCCCCTTTGTGTCACTTAGGCCTCATGCACACGAACGTATTTTTTTTCCCCCGTAAATACTGGCGTAAATACGGGTCCGGTGTCACCAGTATTCCTGCTGTATTTACGGACCCGTTTTCTCTGCACTAATCGGCAGCCTCTTCTCTATCAGTGCTGGAAAGAGAGAAGGGGCAGCCCTTTCGGGCAGAGTTTACGCAGCGATTGTAAGTAAAAGAAGTTCATACGTACCGCTGTCTTGGTGACGCGTCCCTCTTTTGACATCCAGTCCGACCTCCCTGGATGACTTGGCAGTCCATGTGACCGCTGCAGCCTGTGATTGGCTGCAGCGGTCACATGGGATGAAACGTCATCCCGGGAGGCCGGACTGAAGGAAGAAGCAGGTAAGTTAACTTTTAATACTATTAACTCCAGCAGTAGTCACTGTCCCGGGTGCTGAAAGAGTTACTGCCGACCAGTTAACTCTTTCAGCACCCTGGACAGTGACTATTTACTGACGTCGCCTAGCAACGCTCCCGTAATTAAGGGTGCACACACGTAGCCACCCCTAATTATGGGAGCCCCATAGACTTCTATGGGCCTGCCCGTGCCGTTATTACGGCCTGAAATAGGACATGTTCCATATTTTTAAACGGCACGGGCACCTTCCCGTAAGCATACGGGAAGGTACCCGTGGCCAATAGAAGTCTATTACGGGTGTTTTTAAGATCGTGTGCATGAGGCCTTAGCAACACTTCTGTATTTGCGGATGGCTATCCGTATTTGCGGACACACCTCCGTAGCCATCCGCAATTTTGGCCTCCACCATAGACTTCTATGGAAGTGTCCGTGTCGCAATTGCGGACCAAGAACGGACATGCTCCATAATTCCCGGCACAGTTCTGCGGAACGGACACTCATTCATTACGATACGGAAAGGTGTCCGCGTTCAATAGAAGTGAATGGGTCCGTTTTTGCGGACCGCAATAACTGAGGTTTTTTACAGTCGTGTGCATGGGGCCTAAGGATGCAAGTTCATACTTAAACTTGTTCTACCTCCCACCTAATTTTCCATCGTATCCAAGCTATAGTGACCTTTGAGCAGCGTTACTTACTGCAAGTCATGTCACCTCTGATGGCTCAGTTTTTACCTTTTTATAAGAATGTACCAGCTTCTTCTAACCTTACCCTAAAAGGGATATTCCATCCAAAAAATATTTATCGCCTATTCCCTGTCTCCCCTGCCGCATGACCACAACACAGAGTTTGAATGAAGAAGCAGTTAAAGAGGCTCTGTCACCAGATTTTGCAACCCCTATCTGCTATTGCAGCAGATAGGCGCTGCAATGTAGATTACAGTAACGTTTTTATTTTTAAAAAACGAGCATTTTTGGCCAAGTTATGACCATTTTTGTAGTTATGCAAATGAGGCTTGCAAAAGTACAACTGGGCGTGTTTAAAAGTAAAAGTCCAAGTGGGTGTGTATTATGTGCGTACATCGGGGCGTTTTTTAATACTTTCACTAGCTGTGCGCTCTGATGAGAAGTAACATCCTCTTCTCTTCAGAACGCCCAGCTTCTGACAGTGCAGATCTGTGACGTCACTCACAGGTCCTGCATCGTGACGGCCACATCGGCACCAGAGGCTACAGTTGATTCTGCAGCAGCATCAGCGTTTGCAGGTAAGTCGATCTTACCTGCAAACGCTGATGCTGCTGCAGAATCAACTGTAGCCTCTGCTGCCGATGTGGCCGTCACGATGCAGGACCTGTGAGTGACGTCACAGATCTGCACTGTCACAAGCTGGGCGTTCTGAAGAGAAGAGGATGTTACTTCTCTTCACAGCGCCCAGCTAGTAAAAGTATTAAAAACGCCCCGATGTACGCACCTAATACACGCCCACTTGGACTTTTACTTTTAAACACACCCACTTGGACTTTTGCAAGCCTCATTTGCATAATTACAAAAATGGTCATAACTTGGCCAAAAATGCTCGTTTTTTAAAAAATAAAAACGTTACTGTAATCTACATTGCAGCGCCTATCTGCTGCAATAGCAGATAGGGGTTGCAAAATCTGGTGACAGAGCCTCTTTAAGCATTAGCACTGTTTCTCGAAGTGTATGGGACTGACGAAAATAGCAGAGTTCTTGGCCATATAGCTTTGAGGGTTCCATGGTCCCCGTTCTTGCTATCAGTGGGAGTCCCAACGGTCTGACCTCCTCTATCTAAAATTTTTCACCTATCCAGTTTTTTAGACCACAAATACCCCCTTTAGGTCAGGATCACACACGCAGTTTTGACTAAGTATTTTGTGCCGTTTTTGGTGCATTTTTATGAGACCAAGCCAGAAGTGGATCAGAAAAGGACAGGTACAAAAAAAAAGACTGATGCATCTCCCTTTATTTATGTCCAGTCCTGAGTGTGGCTCAAAAGACTCCTCCAAAAACAGCATCAAAACTACGTGTGTACTCCTGGTCTAAAAGGGTTTTCTGGGATTAGAAAAGTCTGCTTTCTACCCCCATTCCCCCCAAACAGCGTTACTCTTGTCCATCTGCCATGTTTGGTGTTTGGTATTTGAGCTTATCCCCACTGAGCACTGGCACGGTTTCTGGAAAATAATAGCAGACCTTTTTTCTAACCCTGGACCCCTTTAACTACCCCTTTCCAATAGAATATATTAATGAGGGACCCTCTCCTTGGAATTTAATTATCTGTCTCTATTCCTGTGCCAGAGATCTAAATTGTGAACAGCAGAAATCTTGGCTATAAGATTGTGCCAGACTCTTGCTAAATAAAACATATGGTACAGGCCTCAGGTAAGGGACCTCAAACACACTCCTAAAATGATGGAAACAAGGCATTTGAAAAAAGTGGGAAACCCCTTTTAGCAGGTAGGTGTACATTTTAGGAAATATGTTTATGCACATATTCACACTGGAGAGCATAGTATTTATTTATCAGTAAATAGATTTGCAAAAAGTGTTCAAGCGTTAGACAGCCAACGGAGTCGGCCTAATGGTTTTCCAATGTTTTCCACTGCCAGGCCAGAAATTCCCCAGCCACTATTAAATACATTCAATGGCTCGGGTAATTTTGAGACAGAATGTTAAGAGGAAAGCTAGAGTCATATACTCCGAGGTGTCTTGGCACAGTCTTCCATAGCGCTTTACCGAGGAAGAAATAAAACACTCAACAAGGTCTTTACACTTACAAGCAGCTTAACCCTTTGAGTGTTTGACTCTTTGATGTCTGGTAATTTTATGTCAAGTGGATGACCACTGTTTGGAATTATTCCCATTGTAATAATTGACCATATTAGTGGAGGTTCCCAGACCCCTGTTACTATTTTATATTTAGTTAAATTATTATTTATTGTTTTCCGGTTAATTTGTATTTACATGTTTAAGGTTTTGCAATTTTGCATTAATAAAGAATATAAGAAAATCTGGAAAAAGCGAAGTTTAAGTCTCTGTTAACGTTATCTTCACGGTTTCGGTTTATAACCGAGCCAAGACAACTACATTAGATTTGTTTCCAAAAGGATCCAGATGAATTCTGGCAAATCCTATTGAATGTAAAGGGGGTTTTCACCTTCTGACAACTGATGACCCAACCACCAGATAAGTCATCAGTACATGATCTGTGGGGGTCCGACAACCGGACCCCGCATAGATCAACTAGTCCAGTGCCTCTGTGCACCGGAAGTACATGCCGGAAGCACTTAGCTCCCGCCACGGAATAGCGGCCGAGTTGCAGTACTGCAGCTCTGCTCCTATTCAAGTGAATAGGAGCAGACCTGCAGTTCAGTAGCATGGCCACTATGCTATGTACGGAGCCAACTGCTCCGTACATAGAATATCGCGATCGCGGCATCTTAGTGGTTTGAAGTGATCGGCATCAACACTGTCATTATGAGAATGCTGATCGTTACTATTAGGCCCCACTCAGAGAAAAGACCTAATAGGCTTGCTGTCAGTGAATGACTGATCGCTGTAATGCATTGCACTATGTGGGTCGTGCAATGCATTAGAGTAAAGATCAGAGGTGCAGGTCCTCAAGTCCCCTAGTGGGACAAAAAAAAAGTTGCATAAAAGTGTAAAAATCTAAATTTCAAGTTAATAAAAACAAGCACTGCCTTTTTGTATATAATAAGACTTAAAAAAAGAACACAGATTTTATATCGCCGCGTCCCTAACGACCCAAACTATAAAACAGTTTTTTTCCCGCAAAAAAATAACACCATGCCAGAATCGCTATTTTTTTCACCACCCCTCCCAAAACATTAAACAAATAAAAAGTGATGAAAAAGTTTCATATACCCCAAAATAGTACCAATAAAAACTACAACCTGTCCCACAATAAACACGCCCTTACACAGCTTTTTTTGACTGAAAAACAAAAAACTTATCGCTCTCAAAATATGGTGACACAAAAAATAAATGAAAAAGTGGTTTTATTGTGCAAACGCTAAACGATATACATTTGGTATCGACCCGCAGAATAAAGTAAAATTTTCATTTATAGCGTATGGTGAACACTGTAAAAAAAAAAAAAAAGTATAAAAAAACATTTTCAGAATTGCTGGTTTTTGGTCACCTTGCTTGCCAAAAAATGAAATAAAAAGTGATCAAAAAATCGCGTGAATCCCAAAATGGTACCAATGAAAACTACAAATTGTCCTGCAACAAATAAGGTGGTTTCCACTGATTTGGTCCGGCAGGGGTTTTTCAAATGCGACATGGCACCCAAAAACCACTCCAGCAAAATCTGAATGCCAAGTAGCACTCCTGCCTTTCTGAGCCCTGCCATGTATCCAAACAGCAGTTTGTGACCACATTTGGGATTTTGCCATACTCGGGATAGATTGCGTTACAATTGTTGCAGTGCTTTTTCTCCTTTAACCCTTGTAGAAATTAAATATTTCACTATTTTAGTGGAAAAATGTTGATATTCATTTTCACGGCCTAGTTCCACTAAATGCCACGAAAAAACCTGTGGGGTCAATATGCTCACTATACCCCTCGATAAATTCCATCAGGGGTGTAGTTTCCCAAATGGGGTCACTTTTGGGTGGTCTCCACTGATTTGGTCCCGCAGGGGCATTGAAAATGTGACATGGCGCCGCAAACCATTCCAGCAAACTTTGAGCTCCAAACCCCAAATGGTGCTTCTTCCCTTCTAAGCCCTGCCGTGGGTCCAAACAGCAGTTTATCACCACAGATGGGGTATTGCCGTGCTCAGAAGAGTTCTGTTTACAAATATTGGGGTGCTTTTTTTTCTCCTTTATGTATTGTGAAAATGGAAAAATCTGAGCTAAATCTACATTTTATTAGAAAAAACTTTGATTTTCAATTTCACGGCCTAATTCCACTAAATTCAGCAAAGAACCTGTGGGGTCAAAATGCTCACTATACCCCTTGTTAAATTCCTTGAGAGGTATAGTTTGCCAAATGGTGTGTCTTTTTTTGGGGGTGGGGGGGCTTCCACTGTTTTGGCACCACAAAACCCCTCCAAACCTGACATGGTTTCTAAAATATATTCTAATAAAATGGAGGCCCCAAAATTCTCTTGTTTCTAATTTGCTTCTGAGGCCTGTGTTTCAGTACATTATCACACTAGGGCCACATGTGGGATATTTCTAAAAACTGCAGAATCTGGGCAATAAGTATGTAGTTGCATTTCTCTGGTAAAACCTTCTGTGTTACAGAAAAAAAATGAATTAAAACAGATTGTCTGCAAAAAAAATTGAATCTGTACATTTCACCTCCACTTTGCTTTAATTCCTGTGAAACACCAAAAGGTTAAGAAACTTTCTAAATGCTGTTCCAACTACTTTGAGGGGTGCAGTTTTTAAAATGGGGTGTTTTATTGGGGGTTTCTAATATATAAGGCCCTCAAAGCCACTACAGAACTGAACTGGTCCTTTAAAAAAAATAGCCTTTTGAAATCTTCTTGAACCTGTGAGAAATTGCTGCTAAAGTTCTAAGCCTTATAATGTCTTGGGAAAATAAAATATTCAAAAAACAATGCCAACATAAAGTAGACATATGGGAAATGTCAACTAGTAACTATTTTGTGTGGTATTACGATCTGTTTTACAAGTAGATACATTTAAATTTAGAAAAATTGAAAATGTTGGTATTTTTCACAAATAAACACTGAATGTATCGACCAAATTTGATCGCTAACTTAACCCGTTAGTGACCGGCCCATCGTGTTTCTACGTCGGTCACTAACGGGCCTTATTCCGATGCCATAGACTTTTTACGTCGCGGCATCGGAATAAGTAAACAGAGCAGGGAACTGTCAGATCTCCCTGCTCTCAGCTGCTAGAGGCAGCTGAGGGCTGGGAGCGTCCCTGCTCTGCCGGGTGAGATCGATATTGGTATCGATCTCACACGTTTAACCCCTCAGATGCGGTGCTCAATAGCGAGCACCGCATCTGAGTGGTTTTGGAGAGAGGGAGGGAGCTCCCTCTCTCCCCCACCGACACCCGGCGATACGATGCCGAGTGTCTGTGTCTCTAATGGCAGCCGGGGGTCTAATAAAGGCCCCCAGGCTGCCTAGAGTGAATGCCTGCTAGATCATGCCGCAGGCATGACCTAGCAGATGCCTGTCCGTGTTAAACGGCCAGGCAGTAATACACTGCAATACAAAAGTATTGCAGTGTATTATAAATGCGATCGCAGAATCGCATATTAAAGTCCCCTAGTGGGACTAGTAAAAAAGTGAAAAAAAAGTTTAATAAAGTTAATTTTAAAAAAATTTTGAAAAAAAATGAAAAACCCAGCTTTTCCCCTTACAAACTGCTTTACTATTAAAAAGTTACACATATTTGGTATCGCCGCGTCCGTAACGACCCCGACTATAAATCTATTACATTATTTAACCCGCACGGTGAACGCCGTAAAAAAAATAATAAAAAACTATGGAAAAATTGCTGTTTTCTGTGAATACTGACTTTAAAAAAATGTAATAAAAAGTGATCAAAAAGTCGCATCTACTCCAAAATGGTACCAATAAAAACTACAAGTCGCCCCGCAAAAAAAAAGCGCTCGTACAACCGCATCGGCGAAAAAATAAAAACGTTACGGCTCTTCAAATATGGAGACACAAAAACAAATAATTTTGAAAAAAAAGCGTTTTTACTGTGTAAAATTAGTAAAACATACAAAAACTATACAAATTTGGTATCGTGGCAATCATAACAACCCGCTGAATAAAGTTATTGTGTTATTTATACCACACGGTAAACGGCGTAGATTTAGGACGCAAAAAAGAGTGGCGAAATTTCAGATTTTTTTCTATTCCCCCCCCCAAAAAAGTTAATAAAAGTTAATCAATAAATAATATGTCCCCCAAAATGGTGCTATTAAAAAATACAACTTGTCCCGCAAAAAACAAGACCTTATACAGCTATGTCGACGCAAAAATAAGAAGGTTATAGCTCTTGGAATGCGACGATTGAAAAACGTAAAAAAAAGCTTGGTCATTAAGGTCCAAAATAGGTTAAAGTACAATGTGTCACGAGAAGACAGTCTCAGAATAGCTTGAAAAAATAAAAGCATTCCAAAGTTATTATCACAAAGTGACATGTCAAATTTGGAATTTTTTTTTCCATTAGACGAAAACTGTTTGTGTCCTTAAGAGGTTATAAGGCTGGGGCTTAATGGTCCTTGTGTCCTACTACAAACAGGGCAGGGGAAGGCGGAGGCTCCTGCAGCAGCCAGTTGTCTAAGGCCAGGATCACTCATGCGGTTTTTGGTGCATTTTTGTTTTATTTTAGCCAGAAGTGGATCGAAAAGGTATGAAGAAAAGACTGATGCAGCTCATTTCTTTTGTATCAACCTCTGTGTTTGGCTAAAAAAAAACGGAGCAAAAAACTGCATCCAAACGGCGTGTGTTATCCTTGCCAAGAGAAGATTTCTTTATATATTTCTCAGTGTTAGTTGCAATATGGGACAAATTAGGAGCAAAGGAAGGGAGGATATTAGGGGAGCAATTACTGGGATGTATATATATATATATATATATATATATTGCATTTTGTATGTTTAGCGTTCCTTTAAGGCAATGTGTACGTTTACTAGAAGTACCATGGAAAAACCACAGATAACACAAGTTGTAGTCTATGACAAACTCAGGTCTGTTACAGCTATAGGCCAAGTCTTATGTAAGTAAAGGCTTATTTACACAAGCGTGATAAACGTCCGTGGGACGGCCGTTGAAACAGTGGCCGTCCCACGGAGCTATGTAATTCAATACGGCCATTCACACGGTCCGTTGTTTCAACGGACCGTGTGAAGGGTCCGTGCGAAAATAGGACATGTCCATTCTTTCCGCGCATCACACATCCCTCCATAGACTCTCAAATATGGGGGATGCGTGATATCGCATCCCGCAGTGCTGAGCACGGATGCACCTCGGACGTGAAAAATGGCAGTTTTTCATGTCCGAGATGCGCAGCGCTGGTGTGAATCAGGCCTAAATGAAACCTCCACCTGCAGCTTTCAGTCAAGATTTATGCTCAGAGACTGCCTGTTTTCATAAAGTGTGGTACAAATGTAGTGTTCACATACACTAGTTTTATGTTAAATTTATGTTTTCGCTTTTTTCATACTATTGAGCCCCATTAAAAAGAACCTTTCCGCTCTCCTGACATGTTTTAATAAGTACTTGTATTTTCCCGTCAAATCGTATTTTTTGAACTTTGTGTTCCCTTGTTAATAAAATGTATGACTAAATTGACAACTGGGCTTTTTCCCTTGTCAATAAACTATTTCTCTACACAGCCTAAGGGCTCATTCAGACGAGCGTGTTTCTTGTCCGTGCTGTGCGTTGAAATCACTCCTAACACACGGACCCATTCATTTCAATGGGGCTATTCAGACATGCGTGTGTTTTCACTCAGCGAATGTCCGTTGCGTGAAACACACTGTATATCATGTATTGGTGCGTCTATGGGTGCGTGAAAACCACGGACAGCACACGTGCGACATCCGTGTGCTCTCCATGTTTTATGCATTAGTTACAAAGAAATGCAGAGAAATAGTGTTTTCACGGACGTGAAAAACGTATGCCACACGCAACACACACCGATGGCACATGGACATGAAATGTAGAAGAAACGCTGCAGTTTTTTACACGCGTAATTCGGGCATGCTCGTCTGAATGTTCACATCTCATTTTGTGCACACGCTTGTGGTATACGACGACGTATACGTTTTTAAAGTTACAAAAACTATGCATTTATAACATACGCTTATGTTTTATGCAATATACGTTTTTATAGGTTTGTATCCGTTCTTCTATAAAAATACTTTTTTGTTCTTGAGCTAAATCAAACACTGTAAAGTCAAGATTTTAAAGTCAAAATGTAAAGGAAGAAGTAGGGAGTGGCTGCAGTATTTTCTGGTGCCAGTGCTGAGGGCGGGGTTTGGCAGGGGGAGGCACTGTTTTATCTCATCATCTGGGTAATTTCCCATATATAGTGATGAAGATGTATACGTTTTACTTATGCAAACGTAGGGTTTAAGACTGCATACATGGTCCATATGTCGCCATTGACTTCAATACAAATAAAAACGTATACGTGGTATACGTTTTGGAAAAGTACTGAGAAGTGTAGTAGACTACAACAAGGATAGTACGTAAGCACACAAAAAGTATTCACAAACTACACCATTAGGGCGTCCGTCCTGACCATAGAAATCACTGTACATGCTGTGTTACACGTTTTGACACATTTTTTTCATGTTAAAACGTGCACGTCAGATGTACATTAAAAATGAGATGTGAACTTAGCCCTTCGCTGTCAGCACTGATTGGACACTGTCAGATTGTGTAGGGATACAACCTATTGACAAGTAGAATAGGAACACCCCGTTGTCAATTTATTTATATATTCTCGGGAGGAATAACAGAGGAACGGCACAATCCAGAGTTCTAAGAAAAGGTGCTCCAGAATTATTTTCTGGGGAATACAACTATTTACTGAAAAAAGGGACATGTCCGGAGAGCTGGCAGATCCTCTTTAATATCAGGGTTCTTATTATAGTCACATGTGGCACATTTAGTTGCAGAAAGTTGAAAGATGAATGGAACTGAACTTCTGTAAAAATCTGCCGCGTGTGACTGCGCCCTAACTGAGGCCTAGCACTTTATTATTTTCCATATCACCCGGATAGTTCTGCTATGTGTTCATATATGTAAGCTGCTTCTATACGTTCAGCATTATGATGCCGTTTACCGTCACACTGACATCCAAGTAAAGCCATTACCAGGAAAATGATGCAAGAAGATCCAGCTCAGTAAATGCACTGCTTTGTGCTCCCGTGACTAAGAGTCTGCAGGCAATGTCCTAGTCGTCTTTTATCTTTCCTATATGTGGACATTTTACTGGTTTTTCATTGTTACTTCTGTGTTAGCGGACACACAAACAGGAGGTCATGATTCATATGACCAGTGACAAAGCTTGTAAATATATACGAGACATTGAAGTAACCGTAATCATAAATGATCCCTTTACATTCCTGCATAGATGAGGATTGAATGTCAGGATTTCCCATAATACCGTATCGTTTCCTTTAGAGTTACAGTATGCGCTCCCATTTCCCAAGATGTAAATTCTGTAGCCTGGATAATCTACATATTGCTTTGTATCTATAACCAACAAGATGTGGGTGGTATAAGGGATCTGATATAACCGCTCAATTGGAAGTCAGGGTAAATCTTGAAAGTAAGCAATATTTTGACACTCTGCGTGACTGAATATCCATGTGTTTACTCATAATTATCGCAGATGTCAACTTACAGATACATGCATTACCTCCATGCAGACAGATTATGCTACTGTTACTATTTCAGGATGCCATGTTAATAAGTTGGAAGAAACATGTCTAAAATTCTTCCCAAAGGCACTAAACGTTGCACCGCCAATTGTCAAAGAGTACCTCTGAGTTGGTGGTACTTGGTATAAAATATTAGGAAATATATTGGTAACAATTACCTATTGTTGCTAATGCGCTTCTGGTACGCCTATTAGTCCTTCCGCTCTGGAACCCGATTTAGTTATACCATTAGCTTCTTCTTTTTTTTTTTATTATTACTAAACAAAATAAAGTTGTTTTTTATTTCTCTTTGATATGAATCATTTACAGATTTGGTAAAAAAATAATACTACAAATACGGATCCTACATCGGCTAAAAATATATTGTGTGAATGCAGTCTATGGTCCGTTTCAGACTGCTGTAATACAGGCCCTTATGGTTCTACTGAACTACTTGGGGTGGGGGTCTGTGGTGTGTCTGGGTCTTGCAGCCATAATATGGACACTAAAATGCAGCCTTATCACAGCCATACGAAATCTGCCTGTAACCAGTTTATGTAAAAAAAAATTTTTTGAAAAACTACTCATAACAAAAAGATTTTGATAAGAGCAGAGGAAAGCTGCACTGGGTCAAGCACGAGCCATTCATATCTGTTAATTACCCCTCTGAAACGGTCATTAAAGTGCTAGGGTGACAGGTCGAGCGGGTCGAATCTGCCTGTTCCCTGCGCTCCCAATTGTTTTGCTTTATGTAATAGACCAATATAGTAATATAGGTGTATAAGATAGAGGTGCTGAGACTTAATACATGCAAATCAGCTAGTTAGATGGCAGAAATATGGGGCAGTGGTATTTAACCTTCCGGACTAATCGGGTGGAGGAGCGCATACGCCCTGGACATTTTTTATTTTGTTACGTTTTCCTTACCTTTCCCCACAGTAGCCCTTATCTATTGTAAGCAAGCTATAGACCGGGGCTATAGGGTAGTCACGTAAAAGGATGCTTTATTGTTCTGTCTTGCTTTTTTATAAGTTTTATAGTCCGTGACTATCATGATGATCATTTATTCCTTTTTGAGCCTAGTAGCCATGTAAACAGCTGTGTTTTCCTGAGTAAATGAAATCCTTTTATTCCTTGACTGGCTATTGTAGCGGACTCCACAGTACTTCTCACACTATTATCAACCTCTGTCTGCTCCCTTTCATGCCCGGTATCTATCTATCAGTCTCCCTTGGTTATCTTTCCTTCGTGTATTTGAGTGAACCATACTTTAATTCTGTCCACTGGGTTTTCATTCTCACTGTTCTTTGATCCACCTGTACCGCTTGCCATAGACTGCAAAGCCTGAAGAAGAAAAAAAAGATTGATCACTTGTATAAAAAGGGACCTTTTCAAGTGTGCTAAAGTGCTCACCTCTTCAAGACAAAAGAGGTCAGCAGAAAATTCTGTTTTATGTGCTGTATGAAGTCATCTCGAAAGCTCTGACCCTTAAAATGGCCAACGCAGAGATGTTTTCCTTTGCGTGGCGACTTCATTTCCAGAACTATTGAAGTGAGAGGCTACATTAACCTGGGTGTTCACGAATTTAAAAGCCAGATTTCTTCTGCTTTCATCTTCCTGTTAATGAAACATGTGAACAGTGTGTAATATAAATGTTCCGAAGATGAATTGTTTTTAATATAATCTCTGCCATGTTCAGTATTTTTACCTCCCTTTTTGATTATACAGATTGTACCTTGATACAGACAACACAAAGCACGGATCATAGCGTAACCAGGTCATAAACATCTGAGCAGCACGTACAAATATACGCCAGGCCTATGTTGTAAGGCAACGGTTATCACATGCTGCAATTTGGAGGAAAGATGCATAGCAGAATGAAATGTATAGATATAATGTACAGTAACTGTTCCGGACAATAATAATCCCGCTTTCATGTATTTTATTACATTTATTCCACATAGATTTAGACTTCCGTGCATGAACACACAACCCAAGAGCCTTAGGCAAGTCATACTGTCAGGGGAAGACCATCAAAATGTGTGCCTCAAAATTGTCTTGGTGGAAATGTCAAATTATTATTATTTGTGCACAAGTACATCTTGATTATTACAATAGAGCATTGGTTGGCAGACCCAAAAAATGAATCACATTTGCAGAACGTTATTGATTTTTGCTCTAACGTTTGCTTTATTCGAACTTTATTAGGGCTCATGCACATTGTATTATGGCCCTATATAATAATAAATAATAGGGCTGCCATAGAAGTGCATGAGGCCTCTACTGTATCTCTAAGTTAATGACTGATTTCTTGAGGAGACAAATGGAGTTTATTTTTGTCGGATTCTGTATAAACTTGAAATGCGCTATCTGGCTGTGTGTATGGAGGTATTTTTCCCCTAGAACCATTATTTCTAAGATTATCTCCACACAGAGAGTTTGACCGGGCCTATAGTGCTCTTTCAGTAATGATCTGTACCACGAGTGTGCATGAACCATAAAGCTGATGGTTGACTTAGATGTAATTGTCAAAATTGACACCTATCCAGTTCCAGACCGTAAAATAGAATATAATTATTTTTATAATTGAAAAAAAAATTCTATAATGTTTTATGTTATGCGTTTTTGCTATCAGAATGCAAAAATATCGTGGTTGGGTTGGTCCTACTTAAGGTACTCTTACACAGCACGACGTGGGCTGTGTATACAAGCGCCGACCAATGAGACCGCTCGTTGATCTGTGCTCATTTGCTCCTTTCACGAGGAGCTAGTATGGGGACGAGCACTCGTTACTACAATCGCTCGTCCCAATACATTTCTATCATGTCGTATGATGTTTACACAGGGAGATGTGCTGCCAACAACAGCTGTTCGCCTTCCATGTTTACACAAGGCAATGATCGGGAATGAGCGTTCTGTGGCCGGTGTAAAATAACCTTTAGGCCTCATTTACACGAACGTGATATACGTCCGTGCGACGCGCGTGCTTTTCACACGGGTCGCACGGACCTATACAAGTCTATGGGGGCATGCAGACAGTCCGTGAGTTGCTCAGCGTGAGTGCGCTGAAAAAAACTCACGACATGTTCTAAATTTCTGCATTTTTCGCGCATCACGCACCCATTGAAGTCAATGGGTGCGTGAAAACCACGAAGGTCGCACGGAAGCACTACCGTGCGAACTGTGTGATTCGCGCAAGAGCTGTCAAACTCTGAACGTAAACAGAAAAGCACCACGTGCTTTAATGTTTACAAACATCCAAACGGAGTGTCAGAATTTAGAGATGAGCGAACCGAACTTCACCGGGTTCGGCCGAACTCGTTTTGACCGAAACCGGCAAAAAAAATTCCGGTACGCGACGTCAGGAGACAGTCACTGTCCAGGGTGCTGAAAGAGTTAAACTGGTTCAGCACCCTGGACAGTGACTTCCGATCACAATATACATGAACGTGTAAAAAAAAAAGAAGTTCTGACTTACCGATAACTCCCGGCTTCTTCCTCCAGTCTGACCTCCCGGGATGACAATTCATTCCAAGTGACAGCTGCAGCGGTCACATGGACTGCCGCGTCATCCAGGGAGGTGGGGCCGGATGTCAAGAGAGGGACGCGTCACCAAGGCAACGGCCGGGAGACCGGACTGGAGGAAGCAGGTAGTTCTTGGTAAGTATGAACGTCTCTTTTTTATTCACAGGTTGCTGTATTTTGTGATCGGAATTCACTGTCGAGGGTGCTGAAAGAGTTACTGCCGATCAGTTAACTCTTTCTACAACCTGGACAGTGACTGACGTCGACTAGCCTCATCTCTATGATGGCGGCTGCGCGAAAATCACGCAGCCGCGCATCATACACTGATGACACACGGAGCTGTCAAGTGCCTTTTGCGCACGCAAAACGCTGCGTTTTTTTGCGTGCGCAAAATGCACACGCTCGTGTAAATGAGGCCTTAGACTGTAGATTCACCAACTGTTAATAGTTAACTTTACTGTAGAGCCTTGCTCTCCAAACTAGAGTATGGACTCCTAAGTAGATGCTACTTGTGTTTTTACATCTTTGTGCCTATTCATCTTGTGAAAAACCTAGCGCTAGAAGATTCATTTGCGTTGAGAAATGCCCCTATCGAATTCATTTCTTAAGAAATGAAATCGGCTGCTGGATATGTTATAAAATAAAAAAAACATACAATCTCACCTGTTATATCCTCTGCCGTGCCAGTACCATTCCCTGCTTTTCTTTGTTTACGTGTCCTGCAGTGATGACATGTCGTACATCCATGTGACTACTGCAGCAAATCACTGGTCTCCGAGGTCACGTGCCATACATTCTAGCATCACTATAGTGGTCACGTGGATGTACTGCACATCATCTCTGCAGGAAAATAAACAGACAGTCCGGGAACACTGAAGCATCGGCTCTGGAGTGGCAGGGGATAAAACAGATGAGCATTGGTTATTTTTATAACCTATCCCGCAGCCTATGTCCCGGACAACCTTTTTAATATTTAGACCCTTACGTACTATACTTCAATGTTTTTTTCTCTTCAGTGGTTACTTTCTGGTCATCTCTGCGTATTACTAATTTACCACCATATGTAATGAATTTTAAATTCTCAAGTAGCATCTACACACACAAGGGACCGGATATCACCATTATGTCTCGTGGTATCATCATCACTTCTTTATGGTGCTGAATATATACATTACTTTGTCATACTCCATTATGCTAGACTATAGTTCTTCATGGATTTGTCCGCTTATTCTTTGTCAGAATTTATGGGGAATTTATCCCAGTATTTATTTTGGTGGGCCTCTAACACCATTTTAGTGTTTCTTTTAGAGAAGTTGTAATACCCACAAAAATGCTAAAGTTCCGCAAATGGAGACTGATATACTTAGAATGTACAGACAAATTTATTCTGGTTATTGTTGTATCAGGGGTGGACACAGACCAGAACAGTATATCGGCCCCTTGCTTTCAAATAGCTCATCATAGAGCACCCCCTTATGTCTCAAACAATCCAGAAGTAACTGAACTATAACATTTGCTATTAGACAGTCGGATGCTGCTGGCTGCTTTTAAGGTAGAATTACCCCTCTGTACATACTGGGCCCTTCTGCAGTTGCACAGTCTACAATTGGGTCTGCCCCTAGTATAAATGGTTTGTTAAAGGGTAACTAAATGTTCGTACAAACTTCTGACATGTCAGAAGTTTTGATTGGTGGGGGTCCGAGCACGGAGACCCCCACCAATCGCGAAAACGATTCTCGTGTGAGCGCTCAGATGCTTAGTTTCTGTTTGGCTTTGTACGGAAATCAATGTATCAGAGTACGGGCTCAATAGAAAGTCTGAGCCTGTACTCCGATACATCGGCTTTGCAGAAAAAGCCCAACAGAAACGAAGCGGCTGAGCGCTCACACGAGAACTTCTGCCGCTTAGTTTTAGCGGTTGGTGAGGGTCTCAGTGCTCGGACCCCCACCAATCAAAACTTCTGACATGTCACTATGACATGTCAGAAGTTTATTGAACATTTAGTTATCCTTTAAGGTACATTATATACACTTGTAGCCTAGGAATTTAAGCTAAACTGATAGCAAACAAGTAATATGTAAAATCAGCATATAGTAACCTGCCAGTCTTATACTAAAACTTAGCATATTATAATGTTAGTCATCTTTAAGGTTTTCTGTTCTGTATAGCTTTGAAAAATTGTTCCTATTTTGTAACAGTGACAGATTACTAGATATATGAAAGGATATTTTTGCCTCTAACATCGCTGGTGGTTCATGTAGACAGATTTTGGATCTTAAGCTAGCCATCCACTAGATATTTTATATAGCTGTAAAGGCCGATTTAGACCATTTTATGGTGACTGTGGGCACTTTTCGTGACATGAAGGAGCATGACAGACAGCGACTGAAGGCAGATATCTGTGTTGAATCTACCGTGTTGGATTTTTTTCAGATGTGATCGGGTGCAGTCATTTGCATTCTCAAATCAATTTAGTCATGACATAGCAGATTACATAGCAAGGCAGAGATGGATGTGCCCAGTGTCATGATTTATTGTTTTAACTTATGGCATTGCATCCAGAATGACCACCTCGACAGACCAACCTTCAATGACTAGTCTTTAGACAGCTGCTGTCTAAACATCTCTCGCTTTAAAGCTCATGCACACCCATGCCTCCGTGTGCTGCCTTACTGGCTCCGTTGGGTGCCATAACTATGTAGATGTGTGGAGAATACCTTTGTACAAATAGCATCTGATGGAGCAGGGCATGATTATTCCGATTTTTTTTGTCGGTCTTCTCACTAAACTCTCCAATCTATCCTCAATGCAGCAGTCAGGCTCATCTTTCTGACCAACCGCTACACCAACAGTTTAGAATACAATTTAAACGTAAAACTCTAAGCCACGGATCTCTCCACGGTGCTGCACCCTTACATCTCCTCACCGCATAACATCTCCTCACTCATCTGTCTACCACCCTATTCGCGCTCTACATTCTGCCAACGACCTAGGATTAACATCCTCCATGAACCTCCCACTCCCGTCTGATTCACTGTATAACTGATACAACAAAATTGTGCTCCCACAATATAGGAAATTTTTTATGGATTCACTGAAGTGATATATGAGTAAAATATAAGTTTATTTAGATAACTCTCTAAAAACAGGGGTACAATCACCACCGTAACAAAAGCCCCACCGTGTGAATTTAAAAACGTATTAAACAGTAAACTACTGAGTCCTGATACCATTGTGAACCCTCTATGACTCAGTATGTTTATAACAGATATCAAAACGGAATCAGCATATAACCATGGGCAAAACAGTAGTATAAACCTTGAAACACACTAGAGCCCGCGATAACCGCACCTGGAACTCCCAGTGTTAAAGGATACAACAATTCACACTGTCCCCAATGCTGCAATTCCTCACTAACACGACCCTACGCGTTTCTTGTACTTATCATCAGGGGTCTGTACTTGGTCACTCTGGCCGGGATGCCAGCGATATTAATTCAACAGCAGGTATTCTGCTGTACACCACGGAAGCATGCTCGCATTGATATCAGCGGCATGCCTCACTCCGGGACTCTGAGTCATAATAAACAGTAAACTCCTCCCCCCGTCCTCGGCAGCGGTCTGCAAATCAGCCAATCCCACTCACTCCCCCGGAATTCGTGACGCCTGTCCATGTGACCCCTGGCCATCAGCTAACAGCCAGGAATCAACATCGACCACATCAGACCGAACGCGCAGGCGCAGTGGAGATCGCAGTCGCGTCATCCATGCTGCATAAGACCCTAGGTAAAGGAAGGAATCCAACGATTTTTGATAAAATGGATAATTATTACGGATCAGCTCCTGCCCGCAACTGGACAGCCATAGACCACCTAACCAAAAAAGTACATATTGTATGGAAGGTTGAATAATAGTATATGTCTACCACGCTTTACAATTTGTGAAAAAATTGTGAGAATTGTGAAAAAATCTCTCTTGAAGGACCATGTCTGTCAAACCTAGACTGAAAGAAGATGTGACAGATACCACATGACAAAATGACCACACATTGACAGCCCTAGCACGGATATCCTATTTAAATAAAGCAGGCAAAATTGGTCTGCTCATTTAAACCATCTGGTTGTACACATGACAATTTGTAAATCCACTGGGCTTCTTTTCGCAGAATGAGGTTATCCCAGTCGTCGTCCCCCCCCCCGTCCCCCCGTTTTGGAGGCCTTATGAGTTCAATAGCCTGGAATTTCAAACATTCTGCTTTACCCTGGTGTTTGGCATGTACATGTTTGGATATGGAGGTGTCTCTTGAGTGAACAATGTCACCAACATGCTCTCGAATCCGGCGCCTAAACTGCCGTATCGTTTTGCCCACATAGTTCAGGGGACATGGACATGTGATCAGATAAACCACCCCTGCTGTTTTGCAATTAACAAAATCTCGGATTTCATATTCCACCTTGGTGGTAACACTTTGAAATTTGTTTCCTCTCTGAATGAAATCACAAGATTTGCAACTGCCACATCTATGTGTACCCAGTATCTGTCTATCCATCCATGTGCCTTTAGGTGTAATGGGGTCAAAACAACTCTGCATGACCCTATCCCTGATATTTTTGCCTCTGCGAAAAGTAACTGAGGGCCACTGTGTGATCTGATCTGCCAAATCTACATCAGCACTGAGAATGCGCCAGTACCTTTTCAAGATTTGCATGATTTCACTTTGCTTGGAATCATACGTGCCAATGAGTCTCGTAACTCTCTCTTCCTTACGTTGTCTAGGGACAAGAAGACTTTGCCTATCTGCATCTCTCCCTCCCTTATAGGCCTTCCTGATTTACTCCCATAGGAAAACCTCTATCCTTTAGTCTACCTGTGAGCTCTTGCCGCCTGTCTTTCGAAGTCCTCCATCGAGCTACAGTTCCGGCGTACTCGCATGAACTGGCCTTTAGGAATACCACGCTTGAGGGGATAAGGGTGGCAGCTATTCCATTGAAGGAAACTGTTGGTTGCTGTTTCCTTGCGGTGTACCTTAGTACAAATTGTACCTTCAGCTGTTTTGGTGATTTTAAGGTCTAAAAAGGACAGTTCCTGATTACTGATCTCGCTTGTAAACCTTAGCCCCAAAGCATTAATATTAAGGGCTGATACAAAGCTATTGAATTCCTCCACTGTTGAATTCCAGAACAGTAACACGTCATCGATATATCTGATCCAGATCCCTATCGATGAAGTCCACTTAGCAAACCTATCCCCAAAAACAATAGTCTCCTCCCACCAGCCAAGGAATAAATTTGCATAGGTGGGAGCCGTAGGACTTCCCATTGCAGTACCACATTGCTGGTGAAAGATCCTATCTTCGAAGATGAACACATTCTTCTCCAGCACAAAATGTAGTAACTGTAAGACAAGCTGATTATGAGCCGTATATTGAGTACCCCTAGATCTGAGGAAATATTCAACCGCATCACAACCGAGTAAATGTGGAATAGAAGAGTATAGGGCCTCTACATCTAGACTAGCCAAAAGTGTGTTATGATCCAATGTGATGCCCTCAATTTGTTTCAGGACATCCATAGTATCACGTACATATGATGTAAGACCCAATACAAACGGACGCAACACCTGATCTATATATGTGCTCACGTTCTGGGTTAAATTGTTGATGCCTGAAACAATAGGTCTACCACGTAAGGGAGGATACCCTTTGTGGATTTTTGGCAAGCTATAAAAGCATGCCATGGTGGGAAATTGTGGATATAAGAAATTAAATTCACTAGCACTGATCAAAGACCTGCTCTTAGCATCACGCAAAATGCTCAAAAGCTCCTTTTTAAACAGTGTTGTGGGGTTATCTTTTAAGATGGTATAACAGTTAGGATTGAGCAATATGTCTTCACACATTTTCTTATAGTCATCCCTGCTCATAATCACGATGTTCCCACCCTTGTCGGATGCTTTTAAAACAATGTTTCTTTTTTTCTCCAAAGTAGTCAGAGCTAGGCGTTCAGACCAAGACAAATTGTTGTCAATGCCCCTCATATCCTGACTTAGAGCCTTAATCTCATCTCCCACCATGTCAACAAATAAATCCACATTCGTAAAATCTCCCAAAGGTGGCAGCTTCCTGCTTTTGGTTTTTAGATTAGTAAAGGGGCCTAGACCTGGGGCTCTACTTGATTCCTCAAGCAAACCTTCCAAGGCTTCCAGGCCTTCCAAATCAGACTCTTCTAGGCCCATTTCTATACATTTTTTGCGGTTATGATGTTTGAAAAATTTTATCAATTTCAGTTTGCGGGCAAACAGGTTTAGGTCCTTTATCCAAGTAAATGAATCAAATTTTACCGTGGGGACAAATGAAAGCCCTTTCTCTAATAACATGGTTTCGGATGCACTTAGGTTATATTCAGAAAGATTGATAATTTGTAACCTATCCGTACCTTTTCCCTTCACTAATCCTTTTGTCCCCTCAGCATATAGCGGGAAATGGGGGGATTGTTGGATAAAAAATTACTGCCACTATTGGAAGAAGCTCTAGCACGACCTCTATTCCGACCTCTGGCACCTCCCCTAAATTTCTGTCTCCCACCACCAGTCCCAAAGAAAGGGTCCACTCTTTCTGAATCAGTTGTTTCACTCTTAGATGTCGATGGATCAGATTCTCTTAGACCCCTATTGGACTGTTGTTGCTGCTGTTGTTGTTGGTTAACAAAGTCATAAGCTTTTTTCTCCCTAAATTCCTGTAAATCTCTCTGGAATTGGAAGTGCTTACGCTCTTTTAGATTATTAGTAAACCTCTCTAGAGATTGTTGTAGGATTTTATCTTTTTTATCAAAGCCAGGGGTGTCAACCAAAGTTTTAACTATCTCAATTTCTTTTTTTAGTTCAACACTAATATGGTCAAACTGGATAATCTCTTCCTCAACTAGGATTTGCATAAGTCTCAATGAACTACCCGTGATCTCCTGTTCCCACCTCTCTTTAATGTTAGATGTTTTTAATCTGGAGGCTGGGACAATAGGGACTCTCAGGCCTCTTGGTACTATCTTATTTTTAAGATAGTTCTCCAGGCTCTGAATTTCCCACCAGCTCCTTGTGTAATCCTTGTGTAATCTAGTAAGGTTTTTAAAGGTGGATTTGAGGGACGCACCCTGCGTTGTATGCACCAGTTCACACTCAGAAAAAACGCTTTTGGCTTCACTCATCCATACTTCTGTACTTAAATCAGAAAGTGCAAAGGCTGCCATACCCAGATGTAATATAATATAATGAGCTGTACTAATTTTAATGATTCACTGTATAACTGATACAACAAAATTGTGCTCCCACAATATAGGAAATTTTTTATGGATTCACGGTGGGGCTTTTGTTACGGTGGTGATTGTACCCCTGTTTTTAGAGAGTTATCTAAATAAACGTATATTTTACTCATATATCACTTCAGTGAATCCCACTCCCGTCTCCAAGACTTTTCTCGTGCTGAACCAGTCCTCTGGAATGTTCTACCACAGACAATCAGATTAATTTTTAACATCCACAGTTAAGAGAGTGCCCTAAAAACACATCTTTTTAGGCAGGTCTTCTCAAATTCCCTAATCAGACTACTTTCTTTTACCCCCCCCCCCCTTATTCCCCGCTACATTAGTCCTTTAGAATTTGATCCCTTCATTCAACAGTATTTCCCACACTCCTTGCACCCTACTGCACTTAATATCTGTCATACACAGAAACTGGCTGATGACTGGCTTTATGTATACTACCCCTATTTTTATAAAAGTTTGGACCATTGTACAAGACGAGAACTTTTCACATTTTGTGGCACCCTTTTTCCTTATCGATTGTAAGCTCTTGAGAACAGGACCCTCACGCCTCTTATTTGAATTGTTAATTAGTTTTGTCACGTCTATAAGTAATGTCTGATTTTGTCTGCTCGCGTTCCCTCTTAATGGTAAAGTGCTGTGGAATATGTTGGCGCTATATAATATTAATTATTATATTATTATTTGCCTAAATACTAAGTACTTGCGTCTAGGTGAACACAAAGAATGTTTTTGACCTTCCCTTGAACAGACTTCATATTTGTAGGGTCACAAAGTAGTACAATTTGTACATCGCTAATTTTCCTGTATGTTGCTACTGGAGTTATTTAATGATCAGGCTGAATTCCTGCAGACATCAGGGTGTCAGAATTTAGTGCCACAAAGTAAGATCCGACCCTGGAGCTGTCAAGCAGTTAATCAGCACCAATATAGTGCGCCTGGGATGTTCTTTACAAGCCCTTTGATGGTAACTAACAGAAGTACATCATAAAATGGGATTAGTCCGATCTGATTGTTGGATAATTAGTTTTGTTTAACTGCATTGCTAATTTCCCCATGACTTGCATATACTAATTATTTCATATAGAGTTTTAATCTCCAGAGCCCAAAGGGCTTTTAACAGTGTCAGTGACATTTTCGGAAGAGAATTTATATTGTATTTGCCTTTTTATTCTCTTCAGTACTGATCATTGCTCATTTTTATTATTTTAAGTCGCTATATTACAAGTTCCTTATCACATCACTGGTTATACAGATTGGAGTTAATGGCTTTCTGCCAAGATATGTGCTCTCACTTACAAGAATCCTGTAATAAGTAAGATTTTGAAAGGTATAGGGGATTTTGTATGGACTTTGAGCTGAAAACCACCTTATTTCATCAATCTTTACAAAATTGGCCGAATTTTATGCTCCTTTTTTTTTTTTTTTTTTTTTTTTGGTTCGGCTCCCCATGAGTATTCTTTGATAATACTGCACTGTGGAATATGTTGGTGCAATACTTTACCCTTTCTGGTCACCACAATACATGCAAATGCTTCCATTACACGTTGGAGTGTGTTGATTGTAAGCTTGTACGTCTTTGTAGAAGCCAAGTTACCTTCCATCAGCAGCATGCAGGATTCACTTTACAACACTCATTCCATTCTCGTAAAAGTTCTCCATCTTCTCATGGGCTGGCATGGAGGTGAGGAGAAATATGCTTAATTATCAGACTATTAAAACTAGTAGAGGGAGTAATACTGTTAACAAAATTGTTGTGTACCTTCTTTAAAGCAAATGTATTGTCAGAAAATGACATATTTACCACGTTTATAGGGAAAACATTTTTTTTTGCCTGCCATGTTTCCCCCTATAATTGCCAGCCTCAGCTACCCCTACAATTGCCAGCCACAGTCCTCCCCATAATTGCCAACCACAGTCCTCCCCATAATTGCCAGCCACAGTCCTCCCCATAATTGCCAGCCACCGTCTCCCCCCCCCCCCCCCCATAATTGCCAGCCACAGTCCCCCTCACAATTGGCAGACAGTTTCCCTCCATAATTGCCAGCCACAGTTCGGTGATGCCAGTCTCCATAGACAGTGAATGGAATGGTAGTCAAGCATTCTTACTACCGCTCTATTCACAGTTGACTCAGGGGCCTGCGTTCTCGTGATCAGACATGTTTGACCTATCCTATGGATAAGTGATAAATGTTCTTCATGGGAAAAACCCTTGAAATGCAGTCCCTATCTGTATCCTGAGGCCTAAGATTATACAGACTCTCAGAAGGTGCGTGTATATATATATATATATATATATATATATATATATATATATATATATATATATATATATATATATATATATATTATATTACACAGCCAACCTGAACCCTCTGTACTGACTGGGAGCAGCAGTACTGTCTGCAGATATGTTTCTCTGCAGACACCATACCTGGTTGATAACCGGAGTCATATTTCAAGGCTCTACAAAGGGTCGGAGTTTGACTTTATAAGGTAGCTACCAAT
Organism: Rhinoderma darwinii; assembly: GCF_050947455.1. Taxonomy (NCBI): domain Eukaryota; kingdom Metazoa; phylum Chordata; class Amphibia; order Anura; family Rhinodermatidae; genus Rhinoderma; species Rhinoderma darwinii. The sequence continues at coordinate 140,335,646 of NC_134691.1, read as the reverse complement.
TGGTGGTGCTAGAAAAGCCTCTTTTTTTTATTTATTTCAAAGTAGAGCTATTTTACTTGCCTACGATGATATATAGTGTACTTTTATGTGTTTTGCTGGACCTGCATTTGCAGGTAGACCAAATTATAATCTTTTTAATACCTCCATCATATGGTAAGCTGTCTCTGGGATTTTTCTGCCTTTTTCATGCTCATTGCTCTTTTACACTGGCAGAGTTTAAACTTTTGTAACTTGACATATTGTGATGAGTGTTCTCTTCTGAATGCAGCCATATGTTATGTACTTTTACAACTTGAGATAGTCTATCTACACAACATTTCGGTGTTTATTAAGAAACAGGGATATAATGTAGAATAAGAAACTATTTGTAGTCATAATAAGTAAGTTGAAACTGCTGGCCCAGATGTCCGAGTGAAGATAAAGAGAGAGAGGATATGGTCTGCTTGAATTAATTAGTGGCTGTTCTAAAATAGTGGCTGTCTAAACAGCGTGTGCACCCAAGCAAGCGCTCTGACTGATAATCCCCTGCGTTTTTTTCTCCACACAAAAATCCTGCCTTCCAGCTAGTAAGACAGATGGGAACGGTTAGCTGCATATTACCTTAGAATAACTGGTTATTCAGGTTTAATCAAACATTGTTTGTTGGTCTTCTGTCATAAGAAGCTCCCAGTCTTAGAGAGTCAATCAGTGCAACCATCAGTCACATCAATATAAGAATGAACTAGTAAATGATATTCCTTAGCTGTATTAGCTGGGTATACATTACCAAGTAAGTGCATGTTACAGAGTGCAAAGTAACTTTAGCACCATTACCTTTGCCGATTAGTATATTGCACTTTGGCAGTGTTTCTTTAGATAGATGCAAATAAATGTTTAAAAACACAATTGCTTTCGATGCATTTAAAATTAGCTGATAATTTTTGATCATATGCTCTTTTGTAATAAAAGTATTTTCCTTGGAGTTTATTTTATTACTGAAATGGTCACTAACTTTTCAAGAAAATTCATAAAGCAATTGTAATGATGGGGTGGGGAGACAGACAGGTGAGCCCTAATCTACCCGTCACTCAGTCCCTGCCTACTTGCACGACCCGTCCTAGGCGACGGCGTACAACTGGGCGACGGTCCCTACGCTCAATATGTGCCCGACAGACAAGGGAACACAGAAGCTAAGGGAAAAGGGGCAGTTGCACACGGCAACACCGTGCGCAACAAGAGTAGTGAACGATCCGAGTCGAACCAGGAGTGTACGAGGTACCAAACGCAGAGCAGGAGCGTGGTCAGTAAAGCCAGGGTCAATATAAAGCTGAGGTCAATAGTAATAGCTGGAACAGCAGAGCCAGGAAACCAGAGAGAATCACAGGCAAAGACAAGAAGCAAATGAAGGTATACATAGATCGAGGGCGGGAGCTAGAACCGTCTGGCCAGGCTGTGATAGGTTCTCCCACTCCTCAGCCTACCAGCCTGAGTGGTAGCAGATCGAGTCACTCTATCAGACCTAGGAGCAGATGCAGACTGATTAACCACGGGCCTCGACACAGAAGCTGTGTCTGGCAGATCCTTTACATCAATAGTATAAGTGAATATAAGAAACTGTAATATATTAGAGAGAAATGCATCTTTCCCCACTTATCAGGCGCCTTTTCTCCCACCCTTACGTCCTAAGGCCCCACGAACACGACGTAAAAAATCTCTAATTGCGGACCGCAATACGGTCCGCAATTACGGACCCGCCCGGTTCTATTGTATCACTACGGAAGGATGTCCGTGCCGTAGAACTGTGCCTTGAAATATGCAGCATGTCCTACTTTTAGTTTTTTACGGGCCGTGCTCCTATACTATGTATGGGAGCATGGCACGAAAATGCGGCCCGCTGCAGACGCCGGCCGTGCCTGCAAATCGCGGGCCGTGATTACGGGCCAAGCCATGTGCATGAGGCCTAACTGTTTACTCACTCTGAATTTACTGCTAAATCCATCTCCTCAAGACGAGACAGGCTATCATCTCACTGAGGGGTCAGGTTGCAGCTACCTATCAAAGTCTATAGAGAGGGGAAGGAGAAACGGGAGACGAAGCAGAGTGAGAGAGAGGCAAAGAGAGACAAAACACAGTGCAGCAGCTTCCTATTAAGTGTTGTACCTGACCCCAGTGCTGGATTCACAGCTACACTGCTCCTTACTGCTGTATGATGTCCTCCATGTTGCTGCTCTTTTTCTAAGGGTGTGCTACAAAGAGACAGGAAGCCAGGTAGGTGGAGTATGGAGCTAGCTCATGGGCTGAGCCCGCTCCATACAATGCAGGTGTTGACTTTATAATACAACAGTCACTGTATTGAACGGAATCTCGATTGTTTAACCCCTCAGATGCCACGGTAATAAGCGACCATGGCTTCTCTAAACTGTTAGAAAGATGGGGGTGGCCCCATCTGACAGCCCATCCACCCCACTGTGACATCATCAAGGGGTGCTGATGGCTGTCATGGCAGCCTAGGGGGCTAATGAATTCCCCCATGTCTGTGCAATATTTGTGCTCCTATTAAGCTCTGCCAGAGACAGGCCTAAAACATTAGTATTGCAATACATCATGCAAGCGATCAAACTATTGCTGGGTCAAGTCCCCTAGGGGGACTAATAAAAAAAAAAGTAAAATAAAGGGGTTTTTTTACGTACAAGAAAAATATTAAAAGTTAAAAAAACCTTTTTCCCATTTTCCCCCTAAAGCATTGGGAAAAAATAAAATAAATAATAAACATAATTTATATCGCCTTGCTATTTAACCTGCACAGTGAACACGGTAAAAAAACAACTGTCATCTACCACAAAAAATGGAATAAGAAGTGATAAAAAAAACCTTGCATGTACTCCAAAATGGTACCAATGGAAACTACAGCTCACCCTACAAAAATTAAGCCCTCTTACCGCTCAATCGATGGAAAAATGCAAAAAGTTATGGCGCTCAGAATGTGGCGACGCAAAATAAATTTTATTTTAACAATTTTTTCCTTGGAAAAGTAGTAAAACGTAAAAAAAAATTTATATGAATTTGGTATCGACGTAATCGTATTGACCCGCAGAATAAAGCTCATTTGGTTTGTTTTTGCACGGTGAACAATGTAAAAACTAAACCCAAAAAAACAATGGAGGAATTGCTGTTTTTTCCCCATTCCACCCTACAAAATAATTTTTCACAGTTTCTTAGTACATTATATGGTACAATAAATGGTGTCGTGAAAACTAAAACTTGTCTCACAAAAAGCAAGCCCTCATACGGCTATATCGACGGAAAAATAAAAAAGTTATGCCTTTTGGAACGTGGGGAGAAAAAAATTAAAATCCGAAAAGTGGCTGTTTTTAAACACTTAAGGTGGTTAAAGTGACCCGCTGTTTTTTTTAAATTAATCTTGCTTTAGACATGCCTTGGAGATGTCAGAAGGTAATACTGTTGAGGGTCAGAGGATCCTACCAATTGCTAGAATAATAGACCTCTACCAGCTATTCTAATCATTGCTTTTAGCTTGGAGATCTCCAGATAACCCAGCATATCTTAATGGCACTGCCTTACGAATGTAATGCACATGTCAAAAGAAAGATAAAAGCGGTGAGTAACATATGAATAGTAAACATAGCAGAAATGCAATTTAAAATAATTCATATATTCAGATGGCTGCTGCATCTTTGTTTGCCATTGCATTGCAGTCACAGTAGGTTTGCACCTTCCAATTTATTTCACTTTGTTAGGCTTCATGCACACGACTGTGTCCATAATTACGGGCACAGCCGGCCACGGATAGCCGGCCGATTTTATGAGCCGTGCTCCCATTATATAATATAGGAGCATAGTCCGTAAAATAAAAAAAGTAGGTCGTCCTATTTTTTTTTTTGGCAGGTTTCTACGGCACGGACACCCTCCCGTATACATACGGGAAGTTGTCCGTCGGCCATAGAAATTAATGGGCCCGTAATTATGGACCGTAATTATGGGCGATTTTACGGTCGTGTGCATGGGGCCTTAGGCGGTGCTGACTAACTTTAGTTTTTTTGCTTTGAAGGGGTAGTCTCACGAAGCCAAACACTTTTTATTTTATTTTTTAAATAAGGGCATGTTCAGACATGGCGGAATTGCTGTGGAATTCCGCTGAGGATAGTCCACAGTGGAATTCTCCAGCGGCCGTTTTTTTCATTTCTTTGTATACATTTTTAGGAAAGTTTGTTCAGACGTTGCAGAAAATTACTTTGCGGAAATTAGGCTGCGGTGCAGATTTTTCCCTCCGCAGCATGCTCTTTCCATTTCGGAGAAGAAGCGGAATTCAGCCTTTGCAATGCAAAAACTGAAATCTGTGGCAACTCCGCTATTATATCTGCAACGTCTGAATTATCTGTCAAATATGCAAATGTTGGTGCAGATTCGTTGCATAATTGCCCCAAATCTGCACCAACATTTGCAGCGGAAAAATTCCGCCACATCTGAACGTACCCTAACTCTGGCACAGTGATCAGCTAATCACCGCATGCTAGACTTCTCTGATACCCAGTGATTATTTGCCATACATTTCACCCGCAGAGGAAATGTAGCTTTACATGACAGCCATTTATTCATATAATGCATGGATGTGCCACGTCCACAAGAGCCGCTATCAATTGTGGCTCATACAGGGGGTCCACTCTGAGGGTATGTGCACACACACTAATTACGTCCGTAATTGACGGACGTATTTCGGCCGCAAGTACCGGACCGAACACACTGCAGGGAGCCGGGCTCCTAGCATCATACTTATGTACGACGCTAGGAGTCCCTGCCTCGCTGCAGGACAACTGTCCCGTACTGTAATAATGTTTTCAGTATGGGACAGTTGTCCTGCAGTGAGGCAGGGACTTCTAGCATCGTACATAAGTATGATGCTAGGAGCCCGGCTCCCTGCACTGTGTTCGGTCCGGGACTTGCGGCCGAAATACGTCCGTCAATTACGGACGTAATTAGTGTGTGTGCACATACCCTAAGAAGTTGATATGCCAAAAAGGACATATAGACATGGGTTTCCCTCTTGGTATGCAGTATTTATAGGAACAGCAAAGGCTATTCTTCTGTGGAAGCAGAAAATAATCACGCCGAATATCCTTTTGTTTTGACCACAGGCAGACCCATTCTCTGATCCGGACTCAAGCCTTTTTAGGGTTATTAGAAATGCCCAACCTTTGACACTGTCTAGTGACCACTTGTAATCCTAGGATCACGGTGTTCACATTGAAATTGAAGGAGCTAGGACTTCTGCATTGACATTTTTGAAAAAAAGAGGATTAATAGATTATCAAAAAAATGCACTGCAAAGGCTATAAAATACTGAAAATGAGGAAAGAACTTCGAACAGCCACTAAACTTAAAGATGACCATGACCTCTCCGAGAGGAAACTTTAACTTTGAGGAGCAATTGTTTGGTAAATTTAGCAAATTACACTACATTCATACAAAGCAACAAATACTAATTCTCGACTGGTTGACACCTTTCATTCGCGGTATAGGGTGGGATTTTATTACATCCCGACACTTGTGTGTAATATTTATTTTGTAAAAGTAGTATGTATTAAAGGGAATCTGTGGGGTAATTTTTTAAAACCACGATCCCACGTACCATTGTGTTGCTTGCTTTTAGCATATTTTCAGAGAAAATTTGCTTTATTCCAATATGTAAATTAGGTTGTAAGTGCCACTCTGGCAGTCCGTAGTGCGGCAAGTATTCCGTCTCTATACATTGAGCCCTCCCCAACTTCGGGCCGTACTCATGACTGACATCGCCAGGCCTTGGTGACATCAATGTTTCCTTGATTAAAGTCCTGCGCTTGTGCCGCTCGCATTATTCGGTGCACACACAGTACATAGCGTACTTACAGGCCCACAGTGCATGAGGCGTGATGTCAGCAGTACACCTAGAAGAGGCCACACATCCATATATAAATAATCATTCACACACATTTACACACAAAGGGCAAACGAGAATGTAAAAAACGTACTTAACGCCGATAGAGGAAATGGCTCCAATCAGTTGTACTGCTGTCGTTACGGTACTCGTTTAGTAGCCAAAAATTACCAGATTTCCTTAAATTATCTTTTGTTATAGTAAGACATTGTTTTTTAAAAAAAAATATCTTCTCAAGTCCTCATACAGTATTTTTGTGCAGATTGGCCGCTAGCACACAAAACTCTTCGTATTTCTATTCTGGAAACGATGGAGTAGATATTTTCTCTTGTGTGGTCGGACATGTCATTGGATTATACTGACTCCTTGTGGTAAACTGCAAGTCCATAATGTTTATTCCCAAAGTTTACAAGCTTCAAGGACTTTAACTTTGTTTTAGTTTTTTTACGTTCTCTTGTTTGCCCCTTTGTGTGTAAATGTGTGTGAATGATTATTTATATATTCATTAGTAAATTGTATCAATCAGAAATAGTGGTTTTGATTTTAAACTGGATTTTGAATTTATCCTAATTTGCCTGCGGCGCTCAATGGTCGCAGGCGAAAAACGCAGCGAAAATAGTCGTGCAGGGAGAGGAAAATCGGTCTCAAACTTCTAAGCAGAATTTTGAGGCAGAATTTCCGCCTGCAAAAAACTCTGTGTGAACCCAGCCTTAGGGTGACAGCAGCTTTTAAAATTTGAGTAAATTGTCATCTTGCTTTCTGTATTCGCTTATTGATATCTACCAGTTTTGGCATTTTACTCACCTTCAAGACAACCTAAAGTCCCCCATACTCGCTGCTAAGGGAAAACAACCAATAGGGCTATGCATATAGTCCTATTTCTGTACGGATGTTACATCGGATATTATATGTCAGACTAAAATTTACCTACTTATTACAGAGAAAAAAAATAAGGAAACTGAGCACAAACTCTAAATACGCTCGTGTGCATGAGGCCATATTTTTTGGCAACCGCATGAGTGTAAGAGAGAGCATTAAGGCGAAGACATTAGATTGGCTAAGAGCACACAGCATAGCTCTTACATCACACCAGGAATAGCCTGCCCACTCAGCAACCATAAAGAGAGAAAATATACATTATACATTTTAATAAAAAACAATTTATGGCTGCACAACATCTTATACACATTAATCTACAGTTATCAAAGTAGGGATTCGGTTTCTTAACTGGTTGCCAATGCCGTCAAGTATGATCGTCATGAGTGTCAGACAGTTGCCGCATCAGGATGAGAATACTCATCCTGCTGATCCCGCAGGCAATTCAAGTGTGCTCATGCAATCAGGAGCCAAGTGACGGCTGTAAGACACAGCCGTAGCCTGGCTCTAACAGCGTAGATCAGATGAAACTTTAGTCTTTGCCATTAACCTTTTTAATCCCGCGATAAACACTGATCCAAAGAGAGAGAGTGTGAAGGTGGGCACCCCCCATTGATCACATCACAGGGAATCTCTTTGACGTGATTGAAGGCAATACTTCGCATGGGCAATCAACCAAGGTCCACTGAAGGACCCCAGGGCTGTCTGGCCATATTTTCCGTATGCCCTAACAACTGCCTGTGTACTATTAGTATTATGTATTCATTATAATTTAAAAAAGACTAAATCAAAATTTAAACCCCCCCCCCTCCCCGTGTGGGATTAAAAAAACTAAATTATTTATGATAACCGGTGCATGCTCTAAATAGAATAATAATAAAAACTGATGCAGAATTGCTTTCTGCATTTCTGCCAAAACAAAAATGACTGTAAATTAAATGCTAATGTATGTGTACCAATAAATGGCACCTACAGTTGAAAGAAAATGTATGCCAACCCTTTGAATTAGGGCCTGTTCACATCAGTGTTTGGTTTTCATTCATCAGTTCCGTTCAACGTTTCTGTCGGAGGAACCGATGAACGGAAAGCCGAACGGAAACTATAGCTTCCGTTTGCATTACCATTGATTTCAATGGTAATGCTTCCGTTGCAGGGATTTTACAGGAGGTTTCACTTCTTCCCTATCTTCAACCAGCGGGAGGAACAGTGTAACCGGAAAGTCTGAGGCAAGTCCAGCTTAGCAGGAGACTGTATTTAGGTTTAACCAAATGTCGGGGATATTGTAGACCAGTTCGGTAGGATCCAGGTACTGCATGTGAGTCTGAGTCCATAATGCATGAGAGCTGTATCATGAGGTTACTAAGCTAAGAGCTGTAAGAGCAGAGGTCGGTGACTGTCAAGACCCGACCGTGAGGGAGGCCCACTGATGCTGAATAAAGGAACATTAAGGCAGGATATAGCTGGTTAGCGGACCATGGCAGGTTAGAGAGGTGACTCCAGACAAGGCACACACGCGATGCCAATAACTCGACCTGTACCTAGGAGGGAGAGTTACACAAAGGGAGGCTGGTCTACTCTTTGGTCCACAGGCCGTGACAATCTGGAGGCATCCATATGTTGGGAGGCCTCACCATGCTGTTTAGGTAGCCACCAGTGAGTGGCTACAGCACTTAGTAAATGCTCAAGACTAAAAGGTGGAGGTTGCAGCTTTAGCCTGGCTGTTTGCAGAAAAGAGTATGTGGGGAAAGGCGCCTTAGAGACATAGTAGGTGATGGAGCATTCCTCGTCCTATTGTTGCCTGCTCCAGTCAGGGAGGTCAGCACTGTTAGACTCGCAAGTTTAGAAAAGAGGGGAAGTAGTCTTAAAACGTGACCCACGTCAGAAAATGTAGGATAATATACAATAAAGCAGAAGGGTAAATAAAGCAGTATGACACATCTTGCCTCGAGTGCTTCCAGCCATGCCCCCGGTATTAGTGTAATCTTATGTGGACTGCACAGATATAATTCGCAAAGTTACATGTCACAGAGCCTGGAGAATGCACACAATGATATCACACAACAAGCATAATAAACACAGTGATGTCATAGTAAAGCATTTTTAAATATTATGTGCTGGTACAGGGGAAATAAAGTGATGCAGGGGTAATAACTAAACTAAATATCATTATGCAGGGATAATGCATAGAATGTCACAAAACATAACACACAGTGATGTCGCAGTACATGGATAAACACTGAAGTAATTGGAAAGAGTTAATGCACACAGTGATGTCACAATATGGTAATAATGCTCACACTGATATTACAGAACAGGGATAATAAGCATAGTGATATCACAGCCAAACACGAAGGATCACAGTGATGTCACAGCAGTATAGTACAAAGATAATAAACATAAGTTATATCCAAAGAGCAAAATTATGCCGATCACATACATTCCAATATTGAAACACAAGTGTGAACAGGAAATAGAAAAATTTTCAGATGAATTCTTATCTGCAGATTGATACTATGAGTTCACACTAGTAACAGGCAACCACCAAACAACAAATATAAGGTGTGTGTGTGTGTGTGTGTGTGTGTTTTCTAAGTTTAAAATGGTACAAAAAGGAAGTAAGTTTATTTCAGTTTTATAGCAGCAACTCAAGGTCACAGTATATGAGCAAGCTGGAGACACAGAGTTCTGTAGGTGAGCTATTGCTCAGCAGAAAGGGGCTGTTGGGAGCAGATATCATGGGAAAAAGTACAATATCCGTAACAAGTACATTAAATCCAGAGAGATTATCTGGGGCCCAGCAACTCTGTTGTACTGTAGAATGTGACCTCTCTGGCATTTAATGTCTCGCTGGATTTCACCCTCTTATTAGCTACCGTTAAACCTGGCTGACTGTGAAATGAAAGAAGAGAATTGGGTTTCAAAACACCCACTCAAACACTCAGAAGTCTGGAGAATGTCACTGCAAGAAACTTCCCAAAATGTCTTCAGGCAAGTGAAAAGAGGGAGCCGTGACAATGAGAAAAGATAACCTCTTTAGTTGCCCCATACAGTATGAAAGCAGCCTAGGCTTATTAACTTCTCGGTCTCAGCCTCTTGGAATGGATACTCATTAGGACCAGCTATGCATGAATGTTCCCATGAACTCTTATTTTCCGGACAAGTCACAGTGATGAGTCCAGAGGAAATAGCCTGTGTCTTTTGAAGAAGCTACTTGATGCACACATAAATACAGAGTGTAGAATTAGAACGTGTAAGCATGAACGCTCCATGTTCCCGGTATGTTCTAGGCTTTGCTCCACACTTGTGTACATAACAAAAAAAAAAAATAGCAAAAAAAATATATGAATTCTATAAAGATTCCTAAAAGTCTGATGAACATGTGTGCTTGGGTGTAACTATAGGGGGTGCAGTCATACCTCGGCCCTGGTGTTTAAGGGGGGCCCTAAAGACTCTTCCAACACATAAGAGAAAAATAGAATTATAAAGGGGCAATGCAGAGGTGTAATGTGGTTTTCATGATGTGCACAATAATACCTGTAGACCTAGCGGTATTACTTCATGAATGAATACTTATATAAAATATACACAATATATACTACATTACATAGTGCAAAGTCATTGCATATAATGGTATGTGATTATGGGAATGGACCCTGGTATATGATCTTGCACCAAGGACCAGGACCTTCATGCTACGTCTCCCCATGCATTTGTTCGGGGTACTATATAAATTTGGTATCGCCATAATTGCATTCAACTGGAGAATGTCGTTTTAACTGCACAGTGAAATTCTGTGAGAACGAGACCCAAAGAACAATGGAGAAATCACAATTTTTCCCATTCAATCCCAGTACATTATATGATAAATTAAATGATACCATTAAAAGCTACAACTCGTCCAACGATATCCCTCATATGGTTATGTCAACAAAGTTTCAAAGTATATGATCACTTTAGGTCACATCCACACAGGGAGGTAATGGTGTAGCAGAAATGAATACATTGTTGCCGTTTTGGAATGAAAATGTTCTAGAAAAATGTTGTAACATGCCATGGAAATTGGTGTTGCAGTACCGCAATGAAGCATTTAATGGAGGTGTGATGCATTGAGGAAGGTATAAGGGCTTAAAAATAGGAAGGTGTCCACGCCACAGATTATGATGCAGGTTTGTAAGACTCCCGCTCTTGTGACTTTTATCAATATACCTTTTTTTGTCCTGTTCTCTACTTTAGGGTGATTTATGAAGAAATGAAATGCGTAGGGAGATTGTAGATGGAAAATTTAGTTTAATAGGTTACTGAGGCCAATACTGAATGAAAGGCCAGAGTACAGAGCCCATAGAGCGATTGATACTTGCCAGCCTTCCTGCTCCCTTTTTACTACTTATGAGCAATCCATACATTTTGAATATTTACAAATTACCTATTCACCTAAAATTACCTAAATATTAGCTTTCAAATCCCTGTGTTATCCAGTTAGAAAAGTTATAATATTCTGACATTTCTGAATTATCTTGGTCTTAATAAGGATGACCACTATGGCAACCACTTTTGAGGCCATTCCATTACAGGTTAGGCCTCATGCACACGGCCGTGCCTGTAATCACGGCCTGCGATTGCGGGCATGGCTAGCTGCCGACGGCTGCGGACTGCATTTTTGTGCCGTGCTCCCATACAAAATATGGCCCGTAAAAAACGAAAAGTAGGACATGCTCTATAATTCCCGGCACGGACACCTATCTGTAGCTATACGGAAAGGTATCCGCTGCCAGTAGAATCAGGCGGGTCCATATTTGCACACCGTATTGCGGTCCGCAATTACAGAGTTTTTTTTACGGTCGTGTGCATTGGGCCTTATTCCTCAATAGTAAAAGTATAATGGGATCTTCTGTTAGAATGATTTGTTATTTGCATGCTCTACATACATGTCACTGGCAGCAGTGCCACCACTAGATTATACTACACCGTTTTTGAGATCCTGTCAGACAACTCCCGTCACTGCATGTCCCAGTAATTATAAAATAAATAAATGGTGAGCAAAGTGTGTGTGTTTTATAGATTTTTCTCTTTTACACATAATCTGCGAAGATGATCTCATAAAACTGTCACACTCCCATAATTCTCTGCTTATCGATTATCAATGAAAGGGAAAGAAAGCAAATCTTCCCTGTCTTACTGCTAATTTTTTTGCACCCTCATCATCATTCCCGATGCTCAAACTCATGGATGTGTTATAAAGGTAATGAAATAGCGTCCCAGCTATTTTCATGTTTACGTTTTTCCTGCTTACCGTTGTAACACTGTGTCTACCATTTTCAAATTGGATTTCCCAATTATTACCGTGAAGTTTAATAACGGCGGGAAATATCTATGTACTGTACTTCAGCTGACAAAAAAGTATTTTAAATTATATATAAACTTAAAGGAATTCAGCATCTGTTTGAATGGATTCCAACTTATGTATTTTAGCATTTTATTATTTCTTGGTGCACATTTTAAGCACACATACAGTATATTAGATTTGAAGCAAAAACAATCGGTTATTTCCTGTGAAGATTCCGTGGCTGACTTAGGAGAAGCCTGGTGCGGGATTTGTATTTTTGCCTGGAATATTTATTTACTTTTAGGCTACATTCACATGAGCATAACAGATTTACGCACGTAAAAAAAGGTGCGTAAATCTGTCCGTGTGCGTTGCGTTTTTGCATCGGTGTGCTTTGCGTGTGACATGTTTTTCACACACTTGCAAGCACTTTTTTTTCAATGTAATTGATGCGGACCTAGGGAGCACCCCCTTTTTTTAGGGGGTTTTACATGGAACAGGACTTCACCAAATTTTTTGTATGTGCCATTCATATATTTATATAAGTTAATCCTGTCCCCCCTTTAGTCGTCTCTTTTCAAGGCTAAATAGGTTTAATTCTTTTAATCTTTCCTCATAACTTAGAAAAAATACAAAGAAGAGCAAGTAAACTAATAAGGGGCATGGATAATCTAACTCCAGGGCATCCTTTCTATGAACTGGAGCCCAGAACTGAACTGCATATTCTAGATGAGGCCTCACTAATGCTTTGTAAAGTGGCAATATTACATCCCTGTCCCGTGAGTCCATGCCTCTTTTAATACACGACAATATCCTGCTGGCTTTTGAAGCAGCTGATTGACACTGCATGCTGTTATTTAGTTTATGATCTACAAGTATACCCAGATCATTCTCAACAAGTGACTCCCCCAGTGTAGTTCCCCCTAATTTACCAATTAGACGTCTATGAGGGACAGTGTCAAATGCCTTTGCAAAGTCCAAAAACACAATATCCACAGCGGCCACTGTCTAGGCTTCTGCTCACCTCTTCATAAAAACAAATCAGGTTGGTTTCTGTCCTTAGTAAAACCGTGCTGGCTGTCACTTATAATACTATTTTTTGTCACATAATCCTGTATATAGTTCCTCAATGGCCCCTCAAACATTTTCCCCACAATGGATGTTCAGCTTACTGGTATATAATTACCCGCGGAAGACCTATAACCCTTTTTGCAAGTAGGCACCACGTTTGCCCTGTGACATAAATATTATGAAGAGGGGTACAGAAATACCAATTTAGTCTGACCCCTCTCTAACCTAACTACCCCTTTATTTTCTACATCCACCTCCCTCCTCAGCTCTAGTTTAAATACTCTGCCACCCCAGCTAGAATTCTCTCCCCCAGCACAGCGGACCCCTTTACATTTAGGTGCAAATCATCTGCAGAATACAGTTTGTACCCCAATGAAAAGTCAGCCCAGTGCTCGAGGAACCCAAAGCCTTCTCATCTACACCAAGACTTAAGCCTTGCATTTAACTCCCTGAGCTCCCGCTGTCTTTCCTGTGATGCGCATGGCACAGGCAGTATTCCTGAGAATACTACCTTGGAGGTCCTTCGCTTCAGCTTGTAGCCTAGTTCTTTTAAATTATTCTTAAGGCTCCTCCACCTACTATTTATTCTGTCGTTGGTACCGACATGGACCACGACTGCTGGATCATCACCAGCCCCACCCAGTAATTTATCCACCCGATCCACCACATGCCGAACCCTGGCATCAGGGAGACCGCAAACCATTCGGTTGAGGTAGTCTTGGTGAGAAATTATTCTATCAGTCTTCCTGATTATAGAATGCCCTACAACTACCAATTGTCTTGCCTTACCTCCATTACCATCCCGCCGACTACTAGCTTGGCTGTTCTCCCGGCTGTTAATAGTTGTGCATTGTGTTTTCTAAATGTAATAAATTGTGTCTGTTGACCACTGTCAAGAAAGCCTCGTTATATCCACGGACACATTAGTGTCAGGCCACCTGCACATGGGATGGAAATGCTGCAGATTTTCCCTTTTCTTCTTCTGCAAGACTCTTCACATGAACTTATTTCATGTTTGTGTGCTGACCGTTTAAATAACCGACCGCACCAATGCAATTCAATGGGTCTATTCACACATCCATGTTTTTCACGAAGCGTGTCCCCGTTGCATGAAACTCACCACATGTCCTATTCTCGTCCATTTTTGTGGATCAGACTCGCTCATTAAAGTCTATGGGTGCGTGAAAAACACGGACGAGCACACAGTACACAGATGTCGTCCATCTGTTTTGCACACAACCGTTGCAGAGACAAAAGTAAAGCTAGAAAGTGCTTGCAGGGGAGAAAAACGGATGACACCCGAAAACCACACAGATGCGACATGAACAGTCATATGCATGAAAAACTGCACTTTTTTCAGACTCAAATTGCACCCGTCGTGTGAATAAGGCCTTGGGCTGGGTTTACACTGTTTTTGTTGCCTTTTTAACATGCGGTTTTTTTTTGTATTGGTACGTGAAACCTCTTTGAGAGACGTGAATTTATATATCAAAACAAAAATAATGCGTGTTAAAAAACGCATCCGAATTGCACATTGTGAACACAGCTTTAACTGCACTATGGTATGCTATTAAGCCAATAAAAACAAACTTAAAAAAATGCTCAATATTTTAGTCAACTGAACATATCATACAATTTAGTTCACTGCAAGAGAAATATCAGGACATTGTTGACTAACATGGAGCATAGTCTTAGGAAGGAGAAATCCTGTCTGTGATCAGCAGATGCCAGGGCTGAGGTTTTGATGTGAATGTGTTTTCTTTCATGCTCTGCGGTTAAAGCGTGAGACAAGAGCCTCACAAAGATGGGTGATCAATGAATAGCTATATAAGAGTCCACCAAATGTAGCTCTTCTGGCAGTCAGGAGGGGAGAATTATTCAGAAAAATAATCTGAAATGCATTTGATCATAGAGGGAACGGTTTAATAATTTATAATATACCTTATTAGCAAAGCCTGGTGTTTATTTTACTGCTGCCAAAACAAGATGAAAGGAGCCCTTCTCACAGCGGCAGAAAATGTGGTGTTCTCTCTCTTTTATTTAGCAGATTAATATGGGATTTCTTCCCTGCTTATCTTTCAGTTTGTTCCATGATTGCGTTTGATTCATGTTTCCTTATTTTCAGCAATTTAATTCATTTAATGTCTCAGGTTTATTTTATCTTGCACAGAAGGCACATAAAGACATCTAAGCCTTTCATGTGTGCCCACTATTCTAATTTAAAGTCCAGAATTACCGCGGGTTTGTTGTTCGGGGTAATTATTGCCAATCCCTTGCCATTAGTTACCACCACGTGTGTTTTCCCCTCAGCGCATTGAGTCGCACAGTACCTGCAATGTGCCTTAAGATAGGATCTAGCTTGCCTGTTTACAAGTTCAGCATTGAGGTTGTATACTTGGTTATATAGTTTCTGCATATTTTATCTAGTTTCAGTATAATAATAATAGCGCTATGATATATTCACTCCTGTGCCTAAACCCTGTGTCCAATCTGATAACTTGTTATATAAATGACAATACCTGAACTAATAGTCCTATTGTAAAATGAGGTAATTCAACCCTTTTGTGTCTGAAACAGTGTAGTACAGCGCCTGGCTGTTAGCGTCATTCTTGTTGACATTGATGAAGCGGCAGCGCATGCTTGACCGTAGCTACATTCAAGCTCCTCCTCTCTGTGTGGGGGGGGGGGGTGCAGTAAAGTGGATCTGTGGGTTTGCATCCCTGTTCCTGCGATCATATTTGGTCCCAGTGGTCAGTAAATTTTCACTTCTCCTCTGGAAAGGTGACAATTTTTGATAATGGGAATACCCCTTTTGATGGCATATATTGTGTGTGTGTGTGTGTGTATATATTTCTATTGTATATAGTATTGTATATTATGCATATATTTGAATAATTCTGTGCACATGTTTTGTACCAATAGGGTGGCTAATGAAGGGAGGGATTTGGCTACACTACGAAGTATTTCTATTCATAGGCTGGATGTTCAAATAGTTATGCTTGAAATAGAGCAAGTGTGGGTAGAAATGTTGCACTTTTTATCATGATGGATTAAAAACTATTGTTTCACAGAACCAAACAGATGCATAGGCTTTGGTGGGCCACATAGTAGCCACTGGTTATCGTACAAATGTTAAATCACTAAAAGCACCAACTGGTCAAAACAAGAGTTCAAATTAGAAACAGTAAAAGTTATATTTTATGATTAAAAGAAAAGAGTTATCCTTTCAATGGAGGTGGTAGTTATAATAGAGCAAACAACTGACCCTGAAGTACCCTAACAGGTCACCCTACCTAATCGGAGCACCGCGCCTATTCCAGCCACAACCGTGACCGCCAACCTAATCCTAGATGTCTCGTTAATGATCTAGTCAATTTTTATTTTTTTAGATGCATAAGATCAATTCAAGTGTGGTTGCTAAAATGTACATATCCTTTAATACAATTGGACATGTTCTGTCCGAACCTAATAATCAATTTCAGCGTTATCTGTTTTCTACCAATGATTTTATTAGGCTTTTAGCACTTTCACAAACATTGGATATGGTTTTACCAAGAACACGATGGCAATGAAATACCATAAGCTTATAAAATTGGTTCAATAGAGTAATCACGCTTTTTCTCTGTTCTATATCGATAGAGATTTTGTATTACAGATTTAGTTTTATTCCTCTGGCTCTGTTGTAGTGTCATACTCCGCTATCCCGATCATGAAATCTCTCAGCTGGCATTTGTGCTGGCAACTAATAAGACATGCACTTTCATCGAAAAAGCACACCATTACCGCTTGTGAGGACAAGAGAAGTTAAATAATTTTCTAGCAGACACATGACAGGTTTCTAGTGCAGGATGACTTTGGTTCCAACTGAGAGGTTCTTTGAAATCACTTCAAAAACAGATCATCCAAAACTCTGATCAGATGTATTTTTCTTCATATTAATATCCCTCAGACAACCATGTTATGGGAAAAAGAGCCTGTAATGTGCTTTGAAGTCTAACACTGGCTCAACTTGCATATATTGTCTTGTGAATAGATAAGAAATACTGTGTACATATAAGGCACCATTCAGACAAGCTTATTTAAAGTCCGTATTTTGGCTGCATTTAGTAGGATCTGCAATGCAATAGGTAAAAACTGCAAACGCCATTGGTGTTTTTGCATACGCTCGGTTTTCCATACATGACATCATTTTCAAAATCGCAGCATTGCATATCGCATTGCACATTACTGAACTTTACACCCCGTTAACCCCTTAATGACTGCCCATACGCCTTTTCACGGTGGTCATTAAGGGTACTTAAGCCACAGCTCTGCCTTTTCATGGCGCTGTGTCATAAGCCCGGCACAGGTGTCAAGTTGTCTAAAAACAACCAGCCTCCTGCTGTAATGAGCGGGATCCGATCAGCACCCCTGCAACATGATCTTGGGGTTCCGATGGTTTCCGTGGTAACAGGAGGCCTAGCAATCAGTGTATGCCTAATAGGCAACGCCTAATAGAATGCCTTTCAGTTTTACGCTGACAGACATAATACACTGCAATACAGAAGTATTGCAGTGTATTCTAAAAGCGATCAGAAGATCGCATAGTGAAGTCCCCTAGTGGGACTAAAAAAAAAGTTCAAAATAGTTTAATAAAGTTACTATTAAATAAATGAAAAATTCCAAGTATAACAAATTTAACTACGAAACACCAAAATGGTGCCATTTAAAAAAATACTTGTCCCCCCAAAAAATACGCTCTCACACGGCTATGTCTACAGAAATATAAAAAAGTTATGGCTTGTGAAATGCAATGATCAAAAAATGGAAACAATGGCTGGTCAGTAAAGGGTTATAGTGTGTAAAATACACACATTTCACATTTTTTATTGATTTTAGCACATATTTCATGCATTTTTTGGCACATTCCTTTGTAAAAATAATGTCAGGGAGGAGTTTTAGGAACCATGAATTAACCGATGAAAAGACAGAATAAATACGGATGGAAACACGGATAAAACAGATATACATATGGACAATAAATTGCATATTTGTTGCCTGTACAGTTCCTCGTTTCACTTCCGTATTTAAATACACTCACCTTATGTATATAGCTTCTGCTTTAAGTGAAACTAAAAAAAAAACTATTCATATATGCCACAATACAATAGGTAACATTGTGGAGTTAATAGTTAAAATAAATCATATACTGTACTAAGGTCATCCAAGGTAAACGTTTAGTTCTGTTCAATGAAGTGTTAATTTGAAGCTGAATCAGTGGCGTAACTACCGCGGTAGCAGCAGTAGCGGCTGCTACGGGGCCCGGGCCTTGAGGGGGCCCGTGCCGCCAGCCGACACGCCCACCCAAATGCCCGGTGGCGCCGCTAGCAGCCGTTATGGCTGCTACAGCGGTAGCAACGCTACTGTGGGGCCCGCGCCGCCGAGCCTTACACAGGCCCTCTCATCATGCCTGTAGGTGTCGCTAGCACCGGAGGGGGCCCCAGTGCTAGCAGCAGCCAAATACATGTATTAGCACTGAATGGCCGGGCATGTTCCGTGCCTGACCATCCAGTGCCTTACAATGACACTGATTGGCTAGCGGCGCGATGACATCATCGCGCCGCTTCCATGCTTGGAAGGTGCTGATTGGCGGGGCAAGTCATTCTGCCCCGACAATCAGCGTCATTGGAGGACGCTCGTTCAGCTCCTGCAGACATGCTCAGAAGAGAGCATGTCTGCATCGCCAGTGAACAGCGTGGGAACGGGATCATGTGAATGGCATTATCTATAATGGGGGGTCTATCTACAGGGGGGGTCGTCTTTATGTGGGCTATTATATATAGGGGGTCTATATGTGGGGCAGTAGCTACAGGGGGGTCTATATGTGGGGCAGTAGCTACAGGGTGGTCTATATGTGGGGGTGTGGGCCACTATATACAGGGGGCTCTATATGTGGGCCATTATATACAGGGGGGGTCTATATGTGGGCCACTATATACAGGGGGGGTCTATATGTGGGGCACTAGCTACAGGGGAGGTCTGTATGTGGGGATGTGGGCCACTATCTACAGGGGGGTCTATATGTGGGGCAGTATATGTGAGACACTATACAAGGGTGGGCTATATGTAGAGCACTATCTATAGGGGAGCTATTTTTTAGGGTACTTTCTATAGGGGTGGGCTATGTGTGGGAGACTATATACAGGGGTGGGTTACCTGTGGGGCACTAGCAACAGGGTGGCTATATGTAGTGCACAGTCTACAGGGGTGGGCTATATGTGGGACACTATATACAGGGGGAGCTATATGTGAGACACTATCTACAGAGGTGGGCTATACATGGAGCACTAACTATAGGGGAAGCTATATGTAGGGAAGCACGGTGGCTCAGTGGTTAGCACTATTGCCTTGCAGCTCTGGAGTCCATATGTGGGCACTATCTACAGGGGCTTCTATGTAGGTCACTATCTACAGGGGGCACGGTGTGTGTGTGTGTGTGTGTGTGTGTGTGTGTGTGTGTGTGTGTGTGTGTGTGTGTGTGTGTGTGTGTGTGTGTGTGTGTGTGTGTGTGTGTGTGTGTGTGTGTGTGTGTGACAGTTATATTTAGATGTGTTGAGAATTTTAACTTTGTTTATAGGTGCAGAAATGTTTTAAAAGTGAGAAGCTGAAGACATCTAAACGGAAAACTGCAGAAATGGGTCATGGCCGGGAGAAATCCATCATAGATGTCTGAACCGGAGGGAGAAGAAAAGAACTAGAATCTGAGACGTCACCGGTGAGTCACTTAATGTAAATGTTTATTCTGCCTCTAATCAGTATTGTAGTCACTGTATGATCTGCAGCGAGATGATGGGTGGTATGATTTTTTTTTTGTGAAACCGCATCTCCCAGCATATCCTTACCATTGTTCCTGCCATGCTGGGAGCTGTAGTTTTACACCGTACAAATCTATACGCAGTGGCGTAACTACCGCTATAGCAGCCGTAGCGACTTCTACGGGGCCTGCAGCATGAGGGGGCCCGTGGCACCCGCCGGCACGGCCCCCTCCCATGGCCGCAGGCTCCGCTAGCAGCCGCTATGGCTGCTACAGCGCGACGCCACTGAAGGGGTTGTTCCTACAAAAGACATGCATCCCCTATCCACAGGATAGGGGATACATGTGGGATCGCTGGGACGCCCAGCGATGAGGAGAACGGGGGACCGAAAGTCCCCCCTAAGTTCTCCATGACAAACCTCGGACTTCCGGGGTCTGTGTCGGCAGCTCCGTAGAAATGAATGGAGCGCCGGTCGCGCTTGTGCGCATGCGTGACCAGCGCTCCTTTCATTTTTATTGAACTGCGCAGACGCCAGAAGTCCGAGGTTAGTCATGGAGAACTTCGGGGGACTTTTGGTTCCCCGTTCTCCTTATCGCTGCCAGCGATCACACATGTATCCCCTATCCTGTGGATAGGGGATGCATGTCTTTTGTAGGACAAACTATAGGCCGTTTTTTTGGGGGGGGGCTATATGGCGTTATCTACAGAGGGGGTCTGTATGGTGTTATCTACAGAGGGGGCTGTATGGTGTTATCTACAGGGGGTCTGTATGGCGTTATCTACAGAGGGGGTCTGTATGGCGTTATCTACAGGGGGCTGTGTATGGTGCTATCTATAGGGGGGCGCTGTGTGGTGGAATCTATAGGGAGGCACTATCTACAAGTTTGCTATGGGGCCCAGTCTTTCCTAGTTACGCCCCTGAGCTGAATCATTTTGGTGAAGTGACAGCTGAACAAGCTGGCCAATTAAGCTAGGAATGTTTGAGGCAATGCAAACCCACTAATATTGTTAGGATCGCCACCTCGATATTGGAACTTCCAAGCCATGATCTAGTAGAGAGTGGATTAAGGTGTAACTACTAAGGATCCTCGAATGATTGTCCTTTCCAAGGGTTTTGAGGTGGTAGTTGAAAATGTATTAAATTGGAAGAAGCTAATGAAAATATTCCAGTCCAGAGATGAAAGCCAATTATGTAGCCAGAAGATAAGAGTAGAGCAGATGTAACAACTGTGCAATCAAAAGTAAAACCCATATGGCTGCACATCCCATTGTCACTTTTTCAAAAATTGACACCGAACAAAAAGAGAAAATGCTACTAATAAGCAACAATTTTGTATACTGCTCTAACTGCTGATCAACGAATATGTAGTCATTTTTGTGTTTTGGGTGAAAAACAACTTAAGAGCGTACTTAATCTTTCAGATGTCTTTTCAGAATATGCTTTTAATGTGTACATGAGAAATAACACTTTTTCTGACCATTACATGACTTGTATGTGCCATTTTTTTTTTTAGGAGTTTTCTCCCTGCAGACTCTATTTATAATTCTCCGTTTTCCCTGAGCTAGTGAGTGTATCCCAACTGCTTTCATGTCTCCTATACACTTCGCACATAGAGAAAAGCACATCCTGTGTTCATAGAACGCTCATTGCTGATAATTGCCCTGTGTAAACAGGGGAACGACTAGCAGATGAACGAGCAAGCGCTCAATCATCTGGTTGTATCGTTTTAAAATAGTAAAATATTATCGTTGTCGGCAGCACATCTCCCTGTGTAAACAGGGAGGCGCGCTGCCGACATGATAATGTATGAGGACGAGCGATCAGAATAACATCCGCTCGTTCCCATACATAGATTCGTGTGACCGGAGCAAACGAGCGCTGATCAACGATGATTCAAGCGGTGCTTGCTGCACCGGCCGAATATCGGCCGGTGTAAAAGGCCCTTATCTCTTTATCGCACACCCTCACAAATAGCAGCAACGTGGAGAACATCACACAGCAGTAAAAAGCTGTGTAGCTCTGAATCCAGCATCGGGATGACATAACTCTTACTAGAAGCTGCTGCAGCGTCTCCGTATATGTCTCTCGATCACTTTGATTCTGCTCACCCTGAACCTTCAGTGATCTGATGGTCCATCTCGTCTTAAGAAGACGAATTTAGCAGTAAATTCAGAGTGAAGGAACCGTTAGAGAGGAGGGGGGTGGAAAGGAGTCTTATAAATGTAGAAACACATTTTTCTCTAATATATATTGCAAAGTTTCTTATATTCGCTTGTTCTATTGATTTATGCCAAGTTAGTTGAGAAGTGACCATTTAATACAAATATCAGTCAATCATGTGCCAAAAAAAAAACCATTTACACATTTTTAAGAGGTTGATTTGTTCAAACCAAGTGCTAAAATGGAGAAGAAATGTGATCTGAATTACTTTTACAGTAGAATAAAACGAGGTGTTTTGAGTATCTCAGAGATTGCTGATCATCTGGGCTTTTCATGCACAATAATCTCTAGATTACTTGAGAATGTAAAAAATCATCGAAATCAGTAGCATATTTTTGGCCAAAATCATGTAGTTAAAGGGGTTTTCCACAACTGGACAATTGATGACCTATCCAGAGGATAGGTCATCAGTATATGATCGATGTGGGTCCGACAACAGGTCCCCGTACCGATCATCCGCTCCGGCTGCCTACGGACGCCTGATATTTTGAACGGTATGCAGTAGTTGGAGCCGAAAGCAGATAGCTCCGGTCACATAATAGCGTCCGAGCTTCAGTACTGCAGCTTTGCTCCTATTCAAGTGAACAGGAGCAGAGCTGCAGTTCGGCAGAATGGCCGCTGTGCAGTGGTCAGAGCCATCTGTTTCCGGCTCCAACTACTGCAAACCGTTCAAAACATCCGTCGCCCAGAGGCAGCTATTTACAGGCCTATCCTGTGGATAGGTCATCAGTTTTCTGGCCGTGGAAAACGCCTTTATTGAGAGAATTCAGAGGAGATTCACTAGAATAACATGATGCCACCTTAAGGCCACTGCTGGCCTGAATCAACTAGGTCCCTAACATAGGTCACTATGCTGCTTCTGGTATGGGTCATCAGACCTAAGGTTAGGCATGGATTTGTGATTGTAATACGACTGCATCATGCGAAACGGTCCTTGACCTGGCCATGGATTTTTTTCGGCAGATCTCAGGAATAATTTATTTGACATTTTAACAAAGTTCCTCTGGCTTCTCCTATTGAAGGAAACAAGAATATGACCGGTTTTGATTTCCAACTGTAATTCTATTGTTTTTTCCAAATTGATACTGCATGGTGCCTCTTATAACCCAGAGGAACAAAAGATCTGGCAGATAAAAATACAACCTCTGTTCATTCTTACCCTCTCTGGCAGACGTTGGGGGACCATCGGACAGGCACCATAGACCTGAAGTCTCTTGTGTATGTCCAACTTTAAATTGGCCTGATTTATGTACTCCTAGTACTAAAATACTGTATGACTAATAAGTAGAGACACAATTCACATATTTAATAAAAAGAAAGGACAGATCTTATTACAATGTTCCATCAAGCATGAAACGCTGGCTTTTGGAACCCTTTCAATCCCTAATAGCAAAATTAGTTTGTTCTGTTTAAGATATAGATTGAAAATACCTGTTATTTAAGTGGTCACCTTAGAAAATAACACATTATATATTGCCACATCCCTGATTATATATAGACTATTATTTTACAAATGGAATTGCCTGTTCCCTCAAAAAAGGTGCTATACGTTGACCCTGATTCAGCTGTTTTCAAGGTTTGTCGTTACTGTAACTCATTTGAAGAAGTGTGTTTTTGTGTGTTGGGGGTTCAAAACATGAATTCCACATATGTGTCATCACAAGACTCAAGACAGTTGCCAATCTGTGATCTGGAATTAGACACACCGGTAATTGGGTAGCCCAGCCTGAAGTTTCATATAAAGTCATTTTAAGTGTTATTTGGTGTGTGAACTTAAAAGAACACTCCAGAAAAAAAAAAAGGTTTTGTTCCATAATTGTTTATTAGTGGTAGTTATTAAATAAAACAAATGTTAGTAATATATTATTGAGCTCTCTTTATATGGTATTTGCTTCAATTGGCATCACAATAAACAAGACATTATTATAACGGGCTTGGAGGCTGAGACGTTATTCAATATTCAAATGTCTAATAAAATAAGCTAATAAATCAGCACTAGCGGGATGAAAATATTGTTATATATTTACAAGTCCACACTTTGCACACACACAATTATATAGCCCTTTCTCTTATATAAAAACTAAAACAAATCACCGAGTCGCAGCGAAAAATAAAATACTTGATGTTCCTACTAATCTTGGAATGCACACATAATAGCTTTCCTGGAGGCAGCCGAATAGCATTTAAGTGTAATTTCCCTCTTCCCTTCTCCAAGCGTAATGAACATTGGTCCCTGATTGAATAAAATCGAAAGAAAAATTAATTTACAGCCCGACGCTAAGGCAAAGCTGTGAGTTTCTACTCGGAACAGCACGACATAGACACTACATCCAAATCCACAGACAAAAACACTCTGCACTGTCTGTCTTCATCACCCCACACAGATGCAGTATTTCTAGGAGGTAAACAGTTATTAGCATGTTGAGGGAAAAGAATATCAAAGGCAAGAAATGAACAGACAGAGCTAATTGCTACTAAGAAATGCACAGTGTGATTTAGAGTCAATGTCATACAGGTGGAGGATTATAGGAGTTAGCACGGATGAGACTACTCCATTAACCATGTAAATGTTAATTCAAAAGCCATGTGTGTCCTCTGACTCTCTAGTTAGTTCCTTGGTGTTAAATCCTGAAAACAAGCCTACAAGATTGTGTAAATTGGCTGGATTTATTAAATAAAAAAATTAAGATTTCAGCTCTGGAGTATAGAGATAATTTAAAACACGTTACAACACCATTCTTTCTAATGCAACACTTTACACATGGTTAAGGCCATAAACATAGTAATCAATGGCCCAAACATCAAAGGGGACTCCTAAGGGTTCAAACCTATAGTCCGCAAAAAAAAAATATATATATACAGTTTAAAGACCTTTGGTTGGAGAACATATTTGCTTAGGTTTTGCAAGCTCAAAATGTCTGAAGCATTCCTCAGAATAAGCCATATCTGGATTTTGGTTGGTGTTAGGAATATCTGGTATGGTTGGTGGTTTACTTTATGATCTCGCAATTGCTAGGTATGGTTTTATTTTGGCACAACTTTTAGTTGTTTTATTTTTGGTTTTCCTTTTCTTTTTAATTTTTAGGACAGAAAAACATAGCTTGCGACGCTTTCCTATCCTGTCAAAAAGTTTTTTTTTGTAACCGCAGCACTCAACGGAAAACCGATGCATGTGACTCCTTGCAAAATGGTCGCTCGTATTTCCTATTTCATCCACCTGTGCTACATAAGCGTTTAGTGGAAATTCTGTGTCATATCAGCAAAGGGCCTTGTCTGTATTTGTGGTGTCTGCTGATATAGAAAATTTGTTCACTCTTCTACAGGGAATACATTAGGAGCGTGTATGTATTTGAAGCTTTGTTGACTAGACTTGGTGTTAAAGATTGGGTATTAAAATAGATGGTTCTATTTGTAGCACATTGAATGGCTTGGTGCTTGTTTAACTTCCATTGGGTCATTATCGGCAGTAGGTTCTGTGTTTGCCGTGTATTCACATGAGTCTAGTGCCATAGTCTAAAAACCTACTGTAAAATACTTTTTGGGAATATGAGACCTGCCATGTGTGATCCAGAGTGATACTAAGCCAAGTTGTGATTATAGAGTGGTTTTTTTATGCCTCAGTAATGGTCATTGAACGAGGCCTTAGGAATATTTCCCGGATCTGCTGATCGTGGTTACACCGCAGTAAAAGCCACATGTTTTAACCACTACTGTTACATTTGGATGGAGCCACACACAACAGTTCAGAGCAGCACATTCTTCAGATGTCATAATACGTGTAGTGGATTGGATAGCTTTGATTAAATGAAATATTTGCCTTGTTAATTATCGCATCCATTTGTATAATAGGCTCCGTTCACACAGAATTTTTTGGCATTGATTTTAAAGCGGAAGCCACGTTGGAATCACTGCCAAAAAACACCCCAAATCTCCCCCCCATTGATTTTCAAGGGATGCAGAGGCGTTTTTTTTTCCCGAGCAGCTTTTGAGTATTCGGGGTGGGGGGAGCTGCATGCCCATTCTTGGCCGGTTTTGGCCTCTGAACCTCCATTAAAATGAATGGGAGGCAGAAAAAAATGTGTCACTCTTTTTTTAAAACTTTTTTTTTTTTCCACAGGTTTTGAAAAAAAACGCCCTTTTTTTTGCATTTGATTCATTTAAAAAATAAACCTCCTGACAAAAACTTACCCGAATACCTTCCTGTCATCTGCAGGTTAAATGGTTCTGCCTGAATTAAATAATATCCTTTGCCTTACAAATTGTCAGTCAATGACCCTCCCCCTTCAAATAACAATACTAAATATGTCATCCTATAAATGTATTATACACTGTATTGGCACACACCTCTTTATCCTTGAATTCAGGTGTTTCATTCACTTCCATTGCCACAGGTGAAAATTAAGCACCTAGCCATGCAATCTGTCTTTATAAACACTAACTGAATTTGAGCGTGGCACTGTAATAAGATGCCAGCATTGCAACAATCAGTTCCTGAAATTTCTTCCCTCCTAGATATTCCACAATCAATTGTGAGTGGTATTATTGCATAGTGGTAACATTTAGAAACCACATCAACTCAGCCACGAAGTGGCGGACCACATGAAGTTGAAGGGCGGGGTCGCTGAGGCGCATAGTGCCATAAAGTTGCCAATGCTCTACTGATTTAATAACTGCAGAGTTCCAAACCTCCTCTGACATTAACATCCACACAAAAACTGTGCCCGGGAGCTTCGTGGCATGGTTTTCCTTGGCTGAGCAGTTGTATACAAGCCTTACATCACTAAGCACAATGCAATGCGTCGGATGGAGTGGTGTAAAGCACGCCGCCACTGGACTCTGGAGCAGTGGAAACGTGTTCTGTGGTGTGATGAATCACACTTCTCTATCTGCCAGTCTGATGGACGAGTCTGGGTTTGGTGAATGCCAGGAGAGCGTTACTTGCCTGACTGCCTTGTGCCAACCGTAATGTTTGGTGAAGGAGGGATAATGCTATGGGGTTGTATTTTTCAGGGGTTGTTCTAGGCCCATTAGTTCTAGTGAAGGGAAATCTTAATTCTTCAGCATACCAAGACATTGTGGACAATTGTATGCTAGTAGCTTTGTGGGAACAATTTGGGGAAGGCCTTTCCTGTTCCAGCATGACTGTGCCCCAGTGCACAAAGCAGGGTCCATAAAGGCATGGTTAGGTGAGTTTCGTGTGGAAGAATTTGACCGGCCCGCACAGAGTCCTGACCTCAACCCCATCCAACATCTTTAGGATGAATTAGAACGGAGATTGGGAGTCAGGCAGCCAGCCAGGTGAGTCTAACCTCCCTTATGCTCCTACCATCCCCAGATATATATGTAGGCTTAGTCCCAGTTCTGGGTGTATGTGCAGCGTAGGTTCCCACCTTACAGAGGTCGCCTTGTCGTGGCAGGTGGGAAAACACAGTTTGATCAAAGTGTGAGCTAAGAACCTCCCTATTGTAAGTAGATTTAACAGTAATGCAAATGTATATATATTTAGCGGTTTAGGTGACATTGGTGTTTGCAGAGTGCTGTCGCCAATTTTGTGTGTATATATATATATATATATATATATATATATATATATATATATATTATTAATGTCCTTATCTCAGTTGTAACAATATGTTCTTTAAAGAAGTCTATCTTGCAAACACCCTTTCCTCGATTACTAGCTAGCTGGCATATCCATAATGCTGCTTCAGTACTTGTTGTGTAAGGAGAAATTCACAGCCTCCTTTTTGTCATTTCTTTTTTGAAAAGGCAGCAGATCAATGCTTGGTTTTATAGGATGTGTCCATTTGCAAGCATATAACACTCTGATCACTTTCTCTGCAGGAGAGCAAGTCATTGCTGAATAATGGTTCTGGTTCAAGAGTGAAGCCCCCTGTGGAGCGCGGAGAGGCCTTCCTACAAGCGTCTTTGAGAGAGAGAAAAGAGAGAAAAGAATGGATGAATATTGTCTACTTTCTTGTTGCCGTCCTGGCTGTCCTAATTGCTTTTCTAGGGGCAAGGTTGTATCAAAGGGAAATTTTAGGAAATTAAAATGTAATTATTTCAAAATGTACAGGAGAGATGGATTCTGCCAGTCAACCACAGTATTGTGTCGTTTTTTTGTTGAGAGCTTATTTTATTTAATTTGTCACCAAGTTGTCAATACACTATGTACAGGTAACACGACCAGCAGATTATTTTTTATCTACAAACCATTTTCAATAGTCGTTATGAGAATCCAAGGCTGATTTTATCAAACCTTTTAATTAGTATTTAGTACTTCTTTTACCTTTTTTTTCACAACTGTGGTGCTACTGTCAGCATTTATAGTCTCATGTCTTCATTGTTATTTTATTTTTCCTGTTTATTTTTTATTTCTTTGTTTTTGTGCGTTTTTTCAGCTTTGCCAATGATTAGGTTTATTTAAATAATAGTGCAAAGAGCAATGGTGTGCTGGAACAATTGACAAATGTTTTGTATTTGTGTTAAATATCTTAGACCTCGCATACACATTGTATGTAAAGTCATTCCTCTACTCACTAAATAGGGTTCAAGCTAGCATAAAAACCCCTGTCAATCGGGACTTAGCAGCGGTAAACACTGGGTTTTTGGCACAAACGCTAGTGTGAACAGAACTATGCAGTTACAGTAGTGTTCCAGCTGCATTGTTTTATTAAAGGAACACTCTGGGTAAAACTGATAGTGTTCTGCCTAGTGCAGCCCCTGAGGGGGTGGGGCATGACAAAGCTACAGTATCTCTTCTGTGTTCTTTGAATCATTGTATCATGCACCGCCTCATCAGGCCCTGCACCAGGAATAAGGCCCCAAGTACACAACCGTAGAGTTAATCCGTAATTATGGACCGTAATTATGGACCCATTCATTTCTATTGCCCATGGACAACTTCCCATATATTTACGGGAAGGTGTCCGTGCCGTAGAAAGTCTCCGCAAAAGATAGGACATGTCCTATTTTTTGCTTATTACGGACCGTGCTCCCTTACTTTATATGGGGGCACGGCACGCAAATACGGGTGGCTGTCCGCAGCCAGCTGTGCCCATAATCGGACCATGATTACGGGCACGGTCATGTGCAGGGGGCCTAACACAGTGTATCTGTTTTGCCTGGAGTGTTCCTTTAACTTTTTACTATTCCCTTACGACTTCTGGCTGTATTTCAATTGTTGACTTTGCGATAAAAATTTTACTGAATAGTAATGAAGGTATTTAGACTGAAATATCCAAAATGTTGAAAGTGTCTGTACGCAAATAAAAATCTATAAACTACAAGTGAGTGGTTTTGTTTTAGCTTACAACATCATGTTGAAAAACTCCATCTTACACCACATAGTCTAAAAAACAGAAATGCTGATTAATTTCTCCTCATTTAGACGTGGCCTCTCTGGGCTGTGCATGAGTTACCCTTCACTTTGTCTAACTGCTTCGTATACGAGGCGATTGGATAATTGTGCACCATTTCATATTAGACAGATAGCAGTGATGTGCACTCTTATTTCCTCCAGATAATTAAAGTCTGTGGACCGCAACCACTGTTACGGTGTTTGTGTTTGAATATGCGTCATGTTTTTCACAAAATATTTACTCATTGTTTAATACTAGGAAGGTTTTATATTAAAATGAGTATGTCAACTGTACGTGTCACATAAAAAAGAGGGCTGAATTCAGTATTTTTTACCAAAAACAGGTTCCGAATAGTAGGGTATAGGGACAGGGCTTGGTAAGCCAGTCTCACTTTTATAGGGTCAGTGACAGGACTGAATATCTGTGCTGTTGTCCTACTAGGATTAGGGTGAGATAGGGATAGATTTGTTCCTCTGGCATCAGACCTGCTGTGGTTAAAAGCTCTGGAGCCGTTCTGCAACCAACTATGACAGGTGACATATAATGAATCCACGCAAGCAGTCTGCTAAGAGCAAACCATTTTTTTCTGTTTATGTCGCTTTTGTAATTTATCATATTGACGTGAATTATATGA
Source organism: Rhinoderma darwinii (assembly GCF_050947455.1). Taxonomy (NCBI): domain Eukaryota; kingdom Metazoa; phylum Chordata; class Amphibia; order Anura; family Rhinodermatidae; genus Rhinoderma; species Rhinoderma darwinii. The sequence continues at coordinate 140,305,455 of NC_134691.1, read as the reverse complement.
TTTGGTGGTCGTGCTTTGGCAGACCTCTTCTCTTAGCCTCTACAACATATAGGGTGGGATCCTTCTTTAGTAGGGTACTGTTATGCTATACACTCTAAATTTTCTGTATGTGCGGTTTGTATTGTATGTACATATCTTCTAATGATTAAAGTTATTTTTTTAGGTAGCTACATCTGCTGATTTGACTATATATTTTTTTGGGTGACTGGCCGCACTCTGTGACCTGTAGGTGCATGGCAGATTGACTAGCTTGGTATTCAGATGCCGTCAGAGGAAAGCAGGTAAAACTTTTAGAAAGAAAAGGCCGTGTGAAGGAAACCTAACAAAGATAAAAGCAGGACATGACATCCCAGTAGTGCATGGGATGATACAATCTGCCGAAATCTATGGGGACACAAACTCCTTATAGAATGAAATGCAGTGCTAGTGAAAAATGTTGAAACGCCTGACAAACTTTGTTTTTCCTGATCCTAGACGTTTTGAAGTAAAAGTTCGTGCTTAAAGGGGTTTTTCAGGCTTACAAAAACATGACTGCTCCACTTCATAGAGGTAAATAGGGCCGTATGGACAGGTGTGGGACTCTTTATGGAAGCAAGCAGCCATGTTTTTCTAAGCATGGACAAATCCTTTAAAAACTATATCCACCTTCACAAGCTATTTTTTTTATTGCTTTCATTTATCTAAAACATGAAGCAACGTTGTAAAAATAGTTTTACCTATATGTAAAATACTTCAAACAAACTCTGTGTGGTCTGATCTTGCAGTCATTTATACCCTACTTCTTTCTAACCTACATAATGCATGTTAAAGGGGTTTTACCTATATTAACATCTATCACCTACAGAATAGGTGATGAGTGTCTGACTGCTGGGACCCCCACTGACCACCAGAATGAGGTTCCCAAGCCCCCTGTTCCTCCTCATTGCACCCCCCCCCCCGGTAAGAATAAACCTGAATGGAGCGAAGGATAAGAATGCGCCCCTCTTCTCCATTCAATGTTTATGGGACTGACAAACAGCCGAGCGCTGTACTCGGACGGCTCTGTCAGCCCCATAGACTTTGAATGGAGCAGCACTCCGCATTCTTGTCCGCCTCTCCACTAAAATATCCCCCTGCCGTCCGAGCTAGGGATCCCCATTCTAGTGATCTGTGGGGCCCCCAGCGATTAGACACTTACCACCTATCCTGTGGATAGGTGATAAATTTACATTGTGTGAATACCCCTTTAACAAAAGTTGAAAGGGAGCATGACTTTAGGATCAGACTACACAGGGTTTGTATGTAGTCGGTCACCATGGAGACATATTTAGGTCTTCATAGGAGCTATAGACACAAAATGGTAGGACGGATATGTCATAAATCTCTGATATATACGGTGACCAGCTCTAATACTGGTAACTATATCCAGTACCGGAGTCACCCGACCCCCTTCTTCCGACCACATGAGGTGGCCGCGCATGTGTGCGGCTTTCTGTACATGCCTATGGGAGTTACGCAAAACAGCCGAGCAAGTGAGCTTGACTGTACTCCGTAACTCTCGAAGGAATAAATAGAAAGAGCCACGGCAACCTCTCCATTCATTCTCCGCCAGGCGGGATGGGGGCTGGGTGACCTCCGTTCTGGAGATAGGTTCGGGTCCCAGGGCTGGGATGTGTAATTATCAGACATTTATGGATTATCCTGTAGATATTGCATACATGTTTCAGTTGGGAATATTCCATTAAGTTTCTTGCAAGGGCAGAAACCATAAAGTTCTTGGTGCAGGCTTTCTTTAAAAATCAGACCAAGAAGTGCTCAGAATAAATGCTTGCACTGAATTTAATCAGCAGATAATCTCAACATGAATTGCTCAGAGGTGACTGAATCAGGTCTTCATGAGAAAATTGATAATGAAATTACTACTGAAGGAGAGCAATATAAAAAGAGGATTGCTGGCAGGAAGCAAAGGAATAAATTTGAACAATTTTTGGTTCCTACCACCGTATGTTCGCGAGACCGAGAAAGGGAAAGTGAGCGGTTCATGCCTGAGGCCCCATGCACACGACTGTCCCCGTAATCACGGGCAGTAATTACGAGCACGGCCGGCCACGGACAGTCCGCATTTGCGGAACGTGCTCCCATTATGAAGTATGGGGGCACGGTCCGTAAAATAAAATAGGACATGTCTACGGAAGGTTTCTACGGCACGGACGCCTTCCCGTAAATATACATGAAGGTGTCCGTCGGCCATAGAAATGAATGGATCCGTAATTACGGATCATATTTACGTTCCGTAATTACGGACTAAATCTACGGCCATGTGCTTGGGGCTTGAAGGTGTGGATCGCACCATGAAATATGAAGGGAGGACATCAAGTAAACCAGTGCTCAGTATATGTGGAAACACTTTCAAGAATCTTGGAAGAGTATCCCAGAGATTGAAAAAGGTGGCTACTGTAAAGAACCTCAAATGTAATATAGTTGTTTAGTTGCGATTCGTTTAATATTTTTGGTTACTGCATAGGTTCCATTATGTTTTGCCTACATTTGAGGTTTTTCCTATCATTCTAAAATGTGTGGACTATAGTAAAAATGAAGAAATCCCTAATGAGTACCCTCTCGAGATCACTATATAAAAGCGCTGTGTATATAATACCGAATGTTGTTACACTGCATCCTGTCATACACCATGATCCTTTCCTACGAGCGGAGATGCTGGATCTAACAATATCCACAGAAGCTGTTTGTGTGACAAATGTGACATTACAAGGCAGTTCTACCCTATAATTGAGGTAAGTGTGTCACCTCCACCCATACATTTAGCGTTCCCCCAAAAGCATTTGGTGACATTTTGGGGGGTAATATAAAAAGTAACAATAACAAATGGGAGTCGACCTGGCTGGTACCCAGGACCAAACTATTTGGTATGATACATGGAAAATAATATCCTCATGCTCCATATACACCAATACAGCGGAATATGATTGCAAAGTACTAATTCGCTGGGACATTTTTTCTGCATGAATAGCTTATATAGTCCCTGGCTGTCTAGCTACAGTAACTGCTTTAGAGGGTATTCCTTTAATGGTGACATCTTACACTTAGGCCTCATGCCCACTTCAGTTATTTTCTTCAGGGTGTTATCCGTTTTTTTTAACTGCTAGCACCCTGACACATTTTGTTGTTTTAATGGAACCTTGTGGCCATTCTGACAAAAATAGGACAGGTCCTCCACCTATCCGTTTTTGACGGAACAGTCTCGGCCTTTTCATTCATTTGGTCCATGAAGCAACGGACTGTACACGGAAGCCATCAGTGTGCAGTCTGTGTTTCACAGATCCATCATTAGTGGCCATACGACGGCCAACAGAAGTGTGCATGAGGCCTTATGGATTTGTCTAAGCGTGTTCTGCTTCTGGTCCCATGTATAAAGCATGGCCCGCTCTATATTTCCCACCTCTCTCAGTAAAGATCCATAGGAAACCTTAGTCCACCATGAGTCTTCCATCCTTTCTGGAGTACATTATCCATGACTAAACTTTATTTTTTCTAGCAGCTAAAGAAACTATGTCTTCTAGAAGAAATGATTGGACAATTTCATGACCAATAAACAGCTCACCAGTATCCCTTCTGATACGAAACATTTTTTTCAAGCTCTGTGGGCTTGTGAATATTTCATGCTCACCCACAATTGTCAATTACCACCTTTCCACTGGGTTAACTTTACATCTTAATATTATGTACCCCCACCCCCATATTCCTTTCTTTTCTCTTTTTTTTTTTTCTACTTTCTTTTGTTCTCCATAAACATTGTTAGTTCTATTCCAGTTATATCATCAGTTTAATATGTTGTTTCTTTGTATTACTGAAGTATTTACACTAATTTAAGGTTGTCAACTTTGTACCTTGTAGAATAAATCAACTTTTGGCTTCTTATTAGTGTAATTTGTTAAAAAATACTACTCCCCAATAATCATCAAATTGCCCATGCGAATGAGTCTGAAATTAATGGGTATTTTTATTTAATTTTTTTAAGCCAAAACGGGATTACTGATATACAGGTCCTTCTTAATAAATTATAATATCATCAAGAAGTTAATTTATTTCAGTAATTCAATTCAAAAAATGAAACTCATATATTATATAGATTCATAACACTCAAAGTGATCTATTTCCAGCATTTTTTTCTTTTAATATTGAAGATTATGGCGAACAGTTAATGAAAACCCCAAATTTAGTGTCTCAGAAATTTAGAATATTGGGTAAAAGTTAAAGATTGTAGACTTATGGTGTCCCCCTCTGATCCGCTAATCAACACAAACAGCTGCAAAGGTTTCCTAAGCCTTTAAATGGTCCAACAGTCTGGCTCAGTAGGCTACACAATCATGGGTAAGACTGCTGACTCGACAGTTGTCCAGAAGATAGTCATTGACACCCTCCACAAGGAGGGTAAGCCACGAAAGAACATTGCTAAAGAAGCTGGCTGTTCACAGAGCGCTGTATCCAAGCATATTAATGGAAAGTGGAGAGGAGGGAAAAAATGTGCTAGAGAAAGGTGCACAAGCAACAGGGATAATCACAGCCTTGAAAGGATTGTCAAGAAAAGGCCATTCAAGAATCTGGGAGAAATTGACAAGGAGTAGACTGCGGCTGGAGTCAGAGCTTCAAGAGCCACTATAGACAGACGTATCCAGGACATGGGCTACAACAGTCGCATTCCTTGTGTCATGACCCAGAGACAACATCAGAAGCCTCTTACCTGGGCTAAGGAGAAAAAGGACTGGTCTGTTGCTCAGTGGTCCAAAGTCCTGTTTTCAGATGAAAGTAAATTTTGCATTTCATTTGGAAATCAAGGTCCCAGAGTCTGGAGGAAGAGTAGAGAAGCAACAATCCAAGTTGCTTGCGGTCCAGTGCGAAGTTTCCACAGTCAGTGATGGTTTGGGGAGCCATGTCATCTGCTGGTGTTGGTCCACTATGTTATATTAAAGAGGCTCTGTCACCAGATTTTGCAACCCCTATCTGCTATTGCAGCAGATAGGCGCTGCAATGTAGATTACAGTAACGTTTTTATTTTTAAAAAACGAGCATTTTTGGCCAAGTTATGACCATTTTTGTAGTTATGCAAATGAGGCTTGCAAAAATCCAAGTGGGTGTGTTTAAAAGTAAAAGTCCAAGTGGGCGTGTATTATGTGCGTACATCGGGGCGTTTTTAATACTTTTACTAGCTGGGCGCTCTGAAGAGAAGTAACATCCTCTTCTCTTCAGAACGCCCAGCTTCTGACAGTGCAGATCTGTGACGTCACTCACAGGTCCTGCATCGTGACGGCCACATCGGCACCAGAGGCTACAGTTGATTCTGCAGCAGCATCAGCGTTTGCAGGTAAGTTGATCTTACCTGCAAACGCTGATGCTGCTGCAGAATCAACTGTAGCCTCTGGTGCCGATGTGGCCGTCACGATGCAGGACCTGTGAGTGACGTCACAGATCTGCACTGTCAGAAGCTGGGCGTTCTGAAGAGAAGAGGATGTTACTTCTCTTCAGAGTGCCCAGCTAGTAAAAGTATTAAAAACGCCCCGATGTACGCACATAATACACGCCCACTTGGACTTTTACTTTTAAACACACCCACTTGGACTTTTGCAAGCCTCATTTGCATAATTACAAAAATGGTCATAACTTGGCCAAAAATGCTCGTTTTTTAAAAATAAAAACGTTACTGTACTCTACATTGCAGCGCCTATCTGCTGCAATAGCAGATAGGGGTTGCAAAATCTGGTGACAGAGCCTCTTTAAGTCCAGAGTCAACGCAGCTGTCTACCAGGAAATTCTAGAGCACTTCATGCTTCCCCCTGCTGACAAGCTTTATGGAGATGCTGATATCATTTTCCAGCAGGACTTGGCACCTGCCCACACTGCCAAAAGTACCAATACCTGGTTTAATAATCACAATATCACTGTGCTTGATTTGCCAACAAACTCGCCTGACCTAAACCCCATAGAGAATCTATGGGGTATTGTCAAGAGGAAGATGAGAGACACCAGACCCAACAATGCAGATGAGCTGATGGCCGCTATCAAAGCAACCTGGGCTTCCATAACACCTCAGCAGTGCCACAGGCTGATTGCCACCATACCCAGCCACACTGTTGCAGTTTTTCATGCAAAAGGAGCCCCGACCAAGTATTGAGTGCATATACTGTACATACTTTTCAGTAGGACAACATTTCGGTATTAAAAAACATTTTTACATTTTGGGTTTTCATTAACGGTTAGCCATTATCATCAACATTAAAATAAATAAATGCTGGAAATAGATCACTGTGTGTGTAATGAATCTATAATATGAGTTTCACTTTTTGAATTGAATTACTTAAATAAATTAACTTTTTGATATTCTAATTAATTGAGAAGCACCTGTATTATACAGAATGGCCTTTGGTGCAAGGCCCCCTCATCTATCGAAATTTAGCAGATGCAGGTTCGCAAAATGTGATCTTGAGCGCCTATATTTATTTTCAATGAATAAGAGCCTATCTTAATACATTGATGGGTTTATAGTGTATCCTGTATTAGCTCTTTAGCTATGAGAAATTGCTTTAGGTTTGACTAACTAGAATTCACTGTGGACTGTCCTTTATCAATTGAGGATGATTCCCATGCACCATTGAGTGTCATGTGCCTATTATTCAAAAGGATTTGGCTGCAGGTATTTGTCTCTGAGTTTTATTTGGACCTCGACACCTCACTGCCTGCCCAATGGGGACCTTGTAAAAGATTCCACCAAAGGTTTTCTATGGTATCCTAATGTATGTTGGATGGTCCCAGTTCTTTCACTTTGAGGAGTCCACATGCGAGGAGTGGAGCAGCATTTGGGGTTCAAAATAATATATATGTGGTTTTAAAGTGTGAACAGAATTGTAAAGTGAGGTGGACGCCTCCCAGAGGGCCGTCAAAGTACTTTGAGGAGTGAGAGAGATTGCTGATGATAGTGTGATGGTTGAGGGCTTGAATGCATCTTGATCCTTGGGCATGAGGAACTAATAATTCATGACCTGGTAATAATGGGTAATGATTCTGGCGATTAGTTGTAGGTCTTAGAAACATCTTAAGTTTTAAAATGAAAATCTCGTCCTTGGCTCTGTTACTTTGTGTGCATCTGGGGTTGAACACAAAGTGCTCATTTATTTTCTCTCATTGTACTTTGTAAACAGCTCTTCACAAATGACAGTTCAGGAAAATTAAAAGGAAAAATGTGATGGGGCTTGAGATTAATAATGAGGAGGGGGAGGGCAACAGTACCTTTTGAAAAGCCGCGCCTTTGTCACATCCCTGTCTTCATATCTCTGAACATTTGACAGCCTGCGTTAATTTAGTTTTACTCCTCAGTTCAGCTCCACGTGAAGAAAGCGAGAGTGATTTTATGAATAACAGCAAGTAATATGTGATGTGGCAGCAACTGGCAACTCTGACATTGAGCTTGGCTGTACCCATTACCCACAATCCATTTGTGCTTCTTGAGAAGCAATTACAATTTCACAGGTTGGAATTAAAATTCCCTGTGGTATGCAATAGAGTAACAGAGACTGTCAAAGTGATTTCAAGCTGCTAATCTCTCACTGTTGTAGGAGTGAAAATAGAGTTCCTCTTATGGATACAGAGGTCTGACAACTCAAAAACTCTAGATCAGCTAAATGATTTAATACATGCCAATTTAGGTTAACTTCACCCATATTCACATTTTAGATGGTTAAAAAATTGGGAAGCATTGAAAATATGTATGTTAACATGTAAATGTTTATTTAAGCTGTGCTTAGTGCTAAACCCATGAACTTGTTTAAATTAAGTTCTTCCTAAATCCGAAAGCTTGCTCATTGTTCGTATGGACTTTTCAATGTATTAGTGTGTACAAACTGAATATACCACTGACATTAGTCCTGAAACAACCTGCATTAGGTGGTGAATTTAAAAGTCAGACCAATAGATGCTTTATCAGAAGACCCCTAACCCCTGCAGTTACAGAGACTGTTTATTTACAGGGGATAATCACCTGTTTAATTAAATAAATGAATACAAATATGTCCTTTTGCACTCTCACAAACCCATGCCCTCTCTCACTCCCATCTGGATGAGATTTAAAATCTGGTTCTTCCTGATCTCTCTGGTTCATGATTATATTGCCAGGACTGTTCTGACGCACAATTAGAGCAATTGGAAAGATGAAAAAGGGTACTTTAACAGTGTGGATTTATGTGCCATTCACGGAATTTATAACTATGGTTGTCGCATGACAACTTAGGACCTATGAATGCCATAGAGGTGGGACCCCCACTTTAGACCCCACTCTGTGAACCAATAAGGAGAGTCCCAAAGTCAGCTGTTTGCCGGAGCTATCAGGAGCCGGATCGCCATGGTGGCTACCATATAAAAGGAGTTTGCGGTCCGACTACCCCTTTAGGTCAAATTATAAAATGGCTTTAGTGACAGATCACAAATAAGATTTAGTAATTGCTGTCTAGTGCACGTAAATACAGAGCCTTGCGAAAGCATTCACTCTTCTTGGTGTTTTTCCAGTTTTGTTGCATTACAATATGGATTTAAAAAAAAGATTTTAAATTTGATTTTATGTTATGAACCTGACAGTCTAAATTGTTACAGTGGAATAAAAACAATAAAAAAAACTAAACAAAAAATTGGAAAGTTGAGAGTGCATATATATTTGCCCCCTTTGCTATGGAACCCCTGAAAAAGTTCTGGTCAAATCAATTAACATCAGAAGTCACATCATTAGTTGAATAAGTTCCCCCTCTGTGCAATCAAAGTGTCACATGATGTTACTATAAATGCACCTGTTCTGAATGACCCCGGAGTCTACAAAACCACTAAACAAGTAACATAAAGACCAAGGAGCTCTCCAGACAGGTCAGAGACAAAGCTGTGGGGAAGTATAGATCAGGTTTGGGTTATAAAAAAATAATTCCCAAACTATAAACATCTTACGGAGCACCATTAAATCCATTATAACAAAATGGAAAAAATATGGCACAAATACAAACCTGACAAGAGTAGACTGCCCACCAAAATTCACAGACCAGGCAAGGAGGACATTAATCAGAGATTCAACAAAGACAAAAATGATAGCCTCAAAGATCCACAGGGGAGATGGAAGTATTTATCCATAGGACCATTATAGGCTATATACGCCACAGAGTGGGGCTTTATAAAAGAGGGGATCACAAAAAAGCCATTGCTTAATGGAAAACATAAGAAAACACGTATTGAATTAGCCAAACACATGGAAGAAGGTTCTCTGGGCAGATGAGGCTAAAATTTTGCTTTTTGGCCATCATGGGAAGAAGCTATGTGTACTTTCCATCACCTCAAGAACACCATTCCCACAATGAAGCACAGTGGTGGCAGCATCATGTTGTGTGGGAGCTTTTTAAAGTCAGGCACTGGAATACTGGTCAGGATTAAAGGAAAGATTAGTGACAGAACAAAACGGCAATTCTTGAGGAAAATCTGTTTGTCTGCCAGAGATTTGACACTGGGATGGAGGTTCACCTTCCACCTGGACAATAACCCTAAGCATGCTGCTAAAGCTAAATTGTATGGGGTTTAAGGGGAAACATTTAAATGTCTTGGAATGGCCGGGTCAAAGCCGAGACCTCAATCCATTTGAGAATCTGTGGCATGATTTGAAGACGCTGTACACCAACACAACCCATCTAACGTAAAGAATTTGTAGCCGTTTTGACCGAAAGAATGGGAACCCCCCCCCCCCCAGTATGGAGATGTGAAAAGCTAATAGAGACACCCCAAGAGACTTACATCTGTAATGGTAGCAAAAGGTGGCTCCATAAAGTGTTGACATTCAGGGGGTGTGCTTATTCACAATAAAGTTTATTGTTGTGTCACAGTATATTTTAAAGGGGTTTTCCCATGAGGGACACTTTTGACATATCTACAGGATATGTCATAAATGTCAGATAGATGCGGGTCCCACCTCTGGGTCAAACACCTATTTCTAGAATGGGGCCCCTAAACCCCATTCTACCTCTTTGTGTGTCGGCTGATTTCCGACAATGAAGGTGAAAACCGCGTAGCTCGCTGAGCTACGCTGTTTTCGTAAGCCCCATATAAGTGAATGGTAGTTAAGGAAACAGCGTAACTACGCTGCTTCCATAACTGCTATTCACTATTATGGGAGTTACAGAAACAGCGTAGCTCAGCGAGCTACGCTGTTTCCGTAACTACCGACCATGAAGTCAAGAAGTGTCCGGGAGTCAGCGATAGCAGAGAAAGCTAGAACGGGGTTTAGCGGGGACCCGCATCTATCTGACATTTATGACATATCCTGTGGGTATGTCGTAAACGTCCCTCGTGGGAAAGGCCCTTTAAATGCTTCAAAGTGGTAGGCATATTTTGTAAATGAAATTATATAAAACCCCCAAGAATCTTTTTTAATTCAAGGCTGTAATGCAACAAAACACAAAAAACACCAAGAGAGGGGAGGGATGAATACTTTCACAAGGCACTGTAACTGAACAACTGAAAAGGGGTATTGCAAACTTAGCATATTACCATTTTGAAATAAGTAGCTGTAACTGGGTAGAGCTGCCTATATGAGTGCGGTTCTTTCCATTGAAGTGTATAGGAGATGTAGAAGCAGCCAAGCAATAATGCGGGGCTATTTTTCTAACTACACTAGATTACTATGGTAAGAGCCATACACGTGTCTAGCGCTCCCCAGCTGCTTCTATTTACAGTGGTCCTCCAAGTTACAATATTAATTGGTTCCAAGGCGGCGATTGTAAGTTGAAAATATTGTAATTTGAGACCAAAGCTCTATGGAAAAACAAGTAATTTGTTCCAAAGCCCCCAAAATGCACTGATACAGAAAAAGTAAGTTCTCGCATATAAAAGTCAGAAATACTGCAGCTGCTGGAAGGTGTAAATCACTTTCCACTTTGAGGACAGGAGCTTCTTCAGGAGCCTGTACAGTACACAGTGTACCAGAAATATAACATGGAGCTGCCCTCACCTGGTATCCAAAGGAGCAACTGATCCTAGCGCAGGTAAAGCGCAGTACAGGACATGCAGTAGTACTGTAGAGAGGCGCTACTAGACAGCCAATCAGGACATGCACTGCATGACAGCAGGTGTTTAACCAGTAAAATGCCCATGCTGATTGGCTGGATCTTCCAGGTAATTACACGCGCCTGAGATCCAGACATTTTTTGGCATTGTATGTTGAATGTGGTTTCAAGTTACAATGGCCCAGGAAAGAACATCGTATGTTGAAAATATTGTAACTTGAGTGACCACTTTATTGCATTTTTTGTAATTCAAAATGGGGACCATGGGTCATAGAGTTGAGGGACCCCACCCATCAGACATTTATGTGCATATCCTGGCATATGCATTATGAGTTCACCAATGACTGCCTAGAGCTCTAGGTTTGGATCATTCCCACTTCTATGTTCATGGTGAAGGTTTTTTGGTAACTAAACATAAAAACAAAGGGTAACTGAGCCGAATGTATTTTATTAATTCAAAGGAAGGAGAGTATCTGAAGTGGGGGAAAATGAGAGGACAAAACCTTATGTTTCCATGTGGGATATGGAAGGTCATCAAGCCAATGTTCAAATGGATGATTCTTTACTTTGTTAGATACTTGCTAACTACGGTACAGGATAATCAATGTAACTCCCTCAATAGCGGTTGCTGTGGGAGCCTTGCTGCTTACATGGAATCTGGATAGTTTCTACTTTTTTATATAATAAAATTGCCTTAAGTTGAATATGTAATAGTGTAATTTGATATAGGAAGCAGCATAACGTGTTGTAGTAAGTAGTACTAAGGGGAGCAGCAGGGAGAAATAAAGGAAGAGGATAGGTGTAGAGTGTTTTTAATCATGCCTGGGTCATCAAAAGCTTTTGGTCTGTTTGGGCATCAAGTTTATATTGATAGTTTTCTTTTTTCTATCAATCATGGGTTAAGATTTTGGGGAGTAAAACATTTTGCAAAGAATATTTTAATACATCAACTAACAATACACACAATAACCAATGATAACTTACTGAAAATAAAAGAGATAAAATTTAAAGTAACCACAAATCTTCTTGAAATAGTCACTACAGGATCCGGATAGTAACCAAGAATTTACTAGATGAATATTTAATTGATACAGCCAGCAACTCCCACAGAGTGTCGAGAGAAACCAAACGGCACATTTCAAAGTCCTAAAAACTACAATGAAATTCCTTATATGGGCAAGTTACAGCACTCGGCTTACAACACACATTTCTGCTGAGCCATGAAGTCTTAAAAGTTCAAAATAAGTATATTTTGGTTTCAATTATTTGTTTGTGTGGAGATTTATTTTCTGTATCCATAGTAGATCCTCATATGATCAGTGTATAATATGTATGTACAGTACCTGATGGGCACTTTATTATCTGAAATTCTGGGTTATTGGACAGATTTTATATAAAGTATATACATTTTATTTGCTAGCGAGTCTCAAGGAAGATGTAATGTGTAATGAAAATATGAATTTATAAAAAAAAAGTTTAAATATATTTTTTTTATTAAAGGAGGCTCCTAATTGGTTACCTCTTATTAGTCTTATAGTTCTGGCCCAGTGACATTTCTAGTGATCTGAAAATGTAACTGTAATTATGTTATATCAAGTTTTGTCAAACTTCATTTTGTTCATTGGATATAAGTGTTGTAATTTCAAGTAACACTGGAAAGCTAGAAGACATAAGGTACTAGATTCACAGGAAGACTGCAAGGTCCCTAAAACTTTAACTGGTTGAGGACTGCCCACTGTATATATGTGGCAAGGGTTTAAGCTTGCTGCATGAGCTATTGGGCAGCTGAATGTCGGATGCCCAGCAGTCAGAGACTGCCAGGTACTCTGGTGAGAAGACAAAAGCGGTTTTCATCGCATTTGTGTTTTCCGTACTCGCGTACATAGCACTCCATGGGCGCTGTGTATAGAATAGAGGCAGGTTCTGGTGATCAAGTAACTAGTCACGTGATTGTCGGTAGTAGCACACTGCTTTTGGGTCTAACTAGAACCAGCACAGTCCCGTCAGTGACAATAGTCACTATGTCAGGGCTGATTTCCCTTGTAACTGGGGCTGCTGTGCATCACCAAATACAGTGGAAAAGCATAGAGTACAAATATAAAATTAAATAATAACGTTTTCCCCAAAGGTTTTTATCTGGCCTTTGAGGGACAGGCCATAATAATAGTTGTAGAAAAAATTAATTAAATAAAAATGACACACAAAATACATCACCCAAAACATTTTTCTCCCTGACAATCACTGTCTTAATGCTAGCCCTGACCCAATTACCATAAAATCAAAATGTACAGTAGACAATGACAAATAAAAAGTCTGTTTTAGGGTAACACTATATTACCAGAAAAAACCAGTAAGAAATAATCTTTCTTACTTTTTAGCTGACTATAAGCCTAAAAAGGCTAAAAAAGTATGTGTATAAAAATGATAAGAAAAGAAACCTGCGTTTATCACCCAAAAAAATATCTAAAAAATCACATTGCTAACCCAACAAAAATAGCCGTTTAACTAACGCATGCTAAAAATGACTAAAATGTGCGTGGTCCTCAACGTACATGCGTAGTGACAACACATATGAGACACCTAGCGGAGTATAGCAGAGCCACACAGCCCCCCTTAGTACATAGTGACACACGCAGACCCCTGTAGATTGTGCCACACACAGCCCACTGTAGAAAGAGCCACAGCCCTCCCCCTTGTAAATAGTGCCATACTGCCCCCCTAGTAGATAGTGCCACACAGCCCCTTGTATATAGTGCCACACAACTCTCCCATGTGTCTAGTGCCACACAACTCTCCCATGTGTGTAGTGCCACACAGCTCCCCCTTGTGTATAGTGCCACACAGCCCCCCCCTTTTGTATAGTGCCACACAGCCCCCCTTGCGTATAGTGCCACACAGCCCCCCAAGTAGTACAAGGCAATGGCCCATCCAAGAAAGTTGTATCAGCCAGGGGGATGTCAATCAAACACGGAAAGGTGGGTTTGGAGGCAGGACTATGTGACTCTATACGATAGCGGCACTGCCTCATGACCCTTTAATAAGTAATTCGCATATTGTGCGCGTCGTTTTAAAAGATAATTTTAAAGATTTTGCTGCATCTGAAAAAAACATACATTTGGAATTATTGTCAGGTCATGTATTACCGCATGGTGGTGGTTCAAGGGGTTAAAACTACCAGACAGGTTCCCATGAAACATACAATGAATTGAGAACAATTCCATCTGCCATGCAATTTTGTTGTTATAAATATATCCTATATATTTACAGCTCCAGAACCAATCTCATACATATATACAGTACCACAACCAAACTCAGTACATAAATACAGCACTAGAACCAAGCCCTGACATATAAAGTACCTACCAAGCTCAGTACATATATACGGCATGAGAGCCAAGCTCAGTACATATACACAGCACCAGAACCAACCTCAGTACATATATACAACACCAGAACAAATACAGCTCAATTTAGTGTAACCCCTGCCGTATAGGTTTGTACGTTGTAAAACTACAGATCCCAGTATGGCCCGAACAATAGTAAGGATATGTTGGGAGATGCTGTTTCACAAAATAAAATCATACCACTTGCTGTAGATCATACAGTGACTACAGTACTGATTAGAGGCAGAATAAAAATTTATATTGTGACTCACCGATGACGTCTCAGATTCTAGTTATTTTCTTCTCCCTCCGGTCCAGAACTCTATGATGGATTTCTCCCGGCCACAACCCATTTCTGCAGTTTTCCGCTCAATGTCTTCATCTCACTTTTAAAACATTTCTGCACCTATAAACGAAGTTAAAATTCTCAACACCTCAAAATATAATAAAGTACCATACATTGTTTCCCTGATGATAATAGTACCATACACTGTGTCCCACACACACACACACACACACACCGTGCCTCCTGTAGATAGTGCCCCATAGAGCCTCTGTAGAAAGTGCCCTACATAGAAGCCCCTGTAGATAGTGCCCCACATACAGCCCTCTGTAGATAGTGCCCACATATGGACTCCAGAGCTGCAATGCAATAGTGCTAACCACTGATCCACTGTGCTGCCCTACATATAGCTTCCCCTATAGATAGTGCTCCACATATAGCCCACCTCTGTAGATAGTACCTCACATACAGCTCCCCCTGTATATAGTGTCCCACATATAGCCCACCCCTGTAGACCGTGCCCTACATATAGCCCCCTGTAGTCAGTGCCCCACAGGTAAGCCACCCCTGTATATAGTGTCCCACATATAGTCCACCCCTATAGATAGTGCCCTACAAATAGCTCCCCCTATAGATAGTGCTCTACATATAGTCCACCACTGTATATGGTGTCCCAGATATAGCCCCCCCTTGTAGATCGTGCCCCACATCCTCACATATAGACCCCCCCTGTATATAGTGCCCCACATATAGACCTCCCCTGTAGATAATGCCACTCACAGTTTAGTAGAAAAAAACATAAAAAATTACATACTCACCCTGATCCAGTTCCTGCGCTTTCCTGTGGCAATGCAGATCTGCGCTCTTCTAAGCAGGTCTGCTGGAGCTGAACGACGCAAGCGGCACGTCGTTCAAAGGTGATGATTGGCAGGGCAGAATAACCTGCCCCATCAGTCAGCGCCTTTCAAGCACGGAAGCGGCACGATGTCATCGCGCCACTAGCGTCATTGAAAGGCGCTGATTGCCCGACCATTCAGCGCTAATGTATGTATTTGTACCTGCGTGCTGTAGACGCAGGTACATTTACTGCAAGAGGTGGTGGCTGTCGCAAGCACCGGGGCCCCCTCCGATGCTAGCGACGCCCCCGGGCATGAGAAGATCCGTGTCGCCCGGCCCATACATGTTAGAGGCTCGGCGGCCCCGTAGTAGCGTCGCTACCGCTGTAGTTACGCCACTGTACAGGGGGCTTTGTGTGGCACTATCTACATTGGCACTGTGGCACTATCTGCAGGAGGCCAGGGCCGGCTGGTCGCCCAATCGATCAGTGTCTCAGGTGGCAGGGTACAGCATTTCTAAGGGGGCGGCACTGCAGCTAAGAACTGCTGTCTGACTAATAGCAGCACAGACCACGGCTGCTATCTAACAAATCTCCCTGTGCTACTTTAAAATTTCACCCCCCAGAGCCCCACTTCCCTGCTCTTCAGACATGCTCCCCTCCTGCTGCTGTTACCAGTTGGGACGTGAGGGTCGGGAGGGGAGACTTTCAGTGGCACTGTGTCGGGCGTCTGCGTGTGTGTATATACAGTGCCCACCAAAAGTTCCGGAACACCCTCATAACTTTTGAACAGCTCGAGGTAGAGGGTTGAAATTTGGTGGGATTTAATGGGGTCATAAAATCTACCCGTTAACACATAAAAAAAACAAAACACCCCCACACCCTTGGGGGCGGTGAGGTGGGCGAGGGCAGCAAAATCTTAAATGGCACGGGGGGCCGAGTGGGGCTCATTTGAAAGCTCTTTTAAATATGAAAACAACGCCGCAATCGATTTTGAGTTCGGATCTTTTTTCGCTGAGATATTTAACTTTAAATTTATCATCTTCGTTATCGGCCGGTGTTCGCGTTACCCAAAATGTACCACGCGTGTAAAATCCTAAATGTGTTTGGGCGTGTGTAAATGTGTGTGTGAGCTTGGGAATGTCACATCAAGGTGACTTCAAATTACGTATCATTGCAATCGGCCTCGGCGATACAAAATGGACCTTGTCTACGATTGTAAGATCATTTCATGTGTACACATTTCGGTAGTCGCTTGTGAATTTCAGAGAGCGCTAATTCGGAGAGTAATTTTCATTTTAGTACATTTCTATTGTCATATCACAAAATGTATTTCACCGAAACGGAAAAGATCACTTTATTGATGATGAGAGGGTATGGCGAAGATCCTATCGAGAAGTAACATATGTATGTACTGAGCCTGGTTGTGGTGCTGTATATATGTACTGAGCTTGGTTCTGGTGTTGTGTGTGTGTGTGTGTGTGTGTGTGTGTGTGTGTGTGTGTATACATGTAAGAGCTTGGTTCTGGTGATGTATATATGTACTAAGCTTGGTTCCAGTACTGTATATATGTATGAGCTTGGTTCTGGTCCTGTAATTATATAGGATATATTTATAATACAAAATTGCAGAGCAGATGGCATTGTTGCAATTCATTGTATGTTTAATCGGAACCTGTCAGGTAGTTTTAACCCCTTGAACCGCCACCATGCAGTAATACATGACCTGACAATATTTCCAAACATTCCCCTGTATGTTTGTTTCAGATACAGTAAAATCCATAAAATCAACTTTTAAAATAGTGCACGCTATATGCTAATTACTCTATTGTCATAAGTCGGTGCCGCTATAACTGCAAACCCACCTTTCCATGTTTGGTTGACATCCCCCTGACTGTTATACATTACTACCAGTCTCCTCCAACTTTCTTGTATGCACCATTCATCGAGGTGTACTCTGCCAGGCTTCATCACTGCACCTCGCGTGCCAAGGGATTACAAGGCAATCGAGAAGGCTGGTAGTACTGTAGAACAGTCAGGGGGGTGCCAGTCAAGATCTGGGGGGCGCCATTTCAATTTTCCCCTCAGGCAGCAGAAAAGCTAAAATCGGCCCTACTTTTCGGTACTATCTACATGGGGCTCTATGGGGGCACTATCTACGGGGAGCAGTCTGTGTGTGTGGGACACAGTGTATGGTGCTATTTTAATCAGCGGCACAGTGTATGGTGCGGTTATAATCAGGTACACAGTGTATGGTGCTATTATAATCAGGGACACAGTGTATGGTGCTATTATAATTAGAGGTGCAGTGTATGGAGCTATTATATTTAGGGGTACAGTGTGTGTCACCATGAGAATTTTATCTTCGTTTCTAGGTGCAGAAATGTTTGAATAGTGAGTAGCTGAAGACATCTGAGTGGCAAACTCTGCAGAAATGGGTCGTGGCCGGGAGAAGTCATCATAGTGGTCTGGACCGGATGGAGAAGAAAAGAGAAAAAGAACAACTAGAATCTGAGATCGTCACTGGTGAGTCACTTAATATACATGTTTATTCTGCCTCTAATCAGTACTGTAGTCACTGTATGATCTGCAGCTCCAAAGAGAGAAATCAGCAGCACATCACAGTCCCAGAAAACATTCATGAGGAGCGTTTTAACAGGAGAAAATTTTCAGTCAGTGCAGGCAGTGTCGAGTCGTAGCCAATCCGACTCCAAAATAGACACAAGAGGTTAGAGAGACCGCAGCACACGCAGTAATCAAGGTATCAAAAAAAAGTGTCTTTATTTCATCATAATGAATAGCTATTAATTATGGTGAAATAAAGACACCTTTTTTTGATACCTTGATTACTGCGTGTGTGCTGCGGTCTCTCTACCCTCTTGTGTATGATCTGCAGCGAGATGATGGGTGGTATGTTTTTTTTTGTGTGAAACCGCAACTCCCAGCATATCCTAACCATTGTTCGGTCCATGCTGGGAGCTGTAGTTTTACGCCGTGCAACCTATATGGCAGGGGTTGCACTAACTTGAGCTGTGTTTGTGCTGGTGCTGTATTTATGTGCTGAGCTTGGTTCTGATGCTGTATTTATGTACTGAGCTAGATTCTGGTGCTGTATATATGTACTGAGCTTGGTTCTGGTGTATATATGTACTGCGCATAAGTCATAAGTGTGAGTGGTGTGAGTGCCACGAATGCAGCATGTGTCATGCTTCTGGGTTGCATCTGTGCGTCATGTTTCCAGGATGTGTGTGTGTGTGTGTATATGGCTGAATATGAAATTGAAATCATACTATTTGGTTACACTATGGTGATATTTTAGTATTGTATACTGGTATAATTTGCAATCTTTATACGTCAGTATTAGGCCATGATCACGCAATCAGGATTTGATTAAGACGAAGACCCTGATTCCACACCCAAATCCCTTTCAAATCCACTAGCATTCTGCATCCATTAATAGTGAATGGGCTATTTTATACCCCATTCAAATGCTGCAGAAATAAGTCTGCTTCAAATTTTTTTGGTTCCGCAAACAAATACTCTAGAATAATGAGCATGTTCATTATTCTCGTGGGAACGTAGTGGATTCATTTGAGTTGGAGCTATCAGGAACTATTCCTCTTTTCATTTACACCTGTTTTAATAAATTTCCCCGTATCTTGTATAGCTGAAAGGTGGTCCCAGCCCAACACTGGCGGCTGCGTATGGCCTGCCGAGGGCCTATGTGCTTAAAAATGCCAGGGCTGATTTTAAATCCCAGTCCGGCCCTGTTTGGGACCCACGCCTATCTCTAGAACGGGGCATCCTAAACACTGTTCTTCCAATCTGTGATGCGGCTAATGCGTCTGATTTTCGACCATTAAGAAGAAAACAGCGTAACTCCCATAGTAGTGAATGGAAGTTACATAAGCAGCGTAGCATGCGAGCTATGCTGTTTCCGTAACTACCATTTCAGTTGTGTGGGACTTACAGAAACAGCGTAGCTCTGCAAGATACGCTGTTTTTGTAACCCAAGACCATATAACCTTTTTTATGGTCGGAATTCACCTCATTCAGCCGCAACACAAAGCGGTAGAACGGAGTTTAGGGGGCCCCGTTCTAGAGATAGATGCGGGTCCTATCTGACATTTATGACATATAATGTGGAGATGTCATAAATGTCCCTCCTGGGAAAACCCCTTTAACCATTTATCGGATCATCAATAACTTCAAGAAGATAGGTTTGATTGCTGTGATGAAAGCCTCAGGGCGCCCAAGAAAATCCATCAAGTGCCAGGACCGTCTCCTAAAGAGGATTAAGCTACGGGATCGGTTCTACACCAGTGCAGAGCTTGCTCAGGAATGGCAGCAGGCAGGTGTCAGTGCATCTGCACGCACAGTGAGGTGAAGGCTTATAGAGGCTGGCCTGGTGTTATGGAGGGCAGCAAAGAAGCCACTTCTCTCCAAAAAAAAAAACATTGAGGACAGTCCTATGCAGGAAGTACCGGGATTGGACTGCAGAGAACTGGGGTAAAGTTATTTTCTCTGATGAAGCCCCCTTCAGACTGTTTGGGACAATTGGAAGAATGATTGTCCAAAGAAGAAAGGGTGGGCGCTACCATGAGTTCTGCATCATGCCAACAGTAAAGCATCCTAAAACATATTCATGTGTAGGGTTGCTTTTCATCCAAGGGAGTGTGCTCAAAATTTTGCCTAAGAACACTACCAGGAATAAAGAATGGTATCTAAGCATCCTCAAAGAACAACTTCTCCCAACCACCCAGGAGCAATGTCTCCCAACCATCCAGGAGCAATGTCTCCCAACCATCCAGGAGCAACTTCTCCCAACCACTCAAGAGCAACTTCTCCCAACCATCCAGGAGCAACTTCTCCCAACCATCCAGGAGCAACTTCTCCCAACCATCCAGGAGCAACTTTTCCCAACCATCCAGGAGCAATTTGGTGATGAACAATGCTATTTCCAGCATGATAGACCATGTCACAAGGTAAAAGTGAGAACTAAGGGGCTCGGTGAACAAAACTTTGACATTTTGGGTTCAACTCCCCAGATCTCAATCACATTGAGACCCTGTAGTCACTCCTCAAAAAGTGGGTGGACGAAAAAAAAAACCACAAATTGAGATAGACTCCAAGCACTGATTAGGTAAGAATTGGTCATCAGTCAGGATTCGGCCTAGAAGCTGACATCCAGCATGGCAGAGCGAATTGCCGAAATCTTGAAAAAGAAGGGTTAACACTGTAAATATGTTATTATATTTTTATTAGGTACGTACATATGGTGGCATTATACTGTATAAGACAGCTAAGGGGAACATTATACTGTATGGGGCAGCAATGGAGGGCATTATACTGTATGGGGCAGCTATGGAGGGCATAATACTGTATGGGGCAGCTATGGAGGGCGTTATACTGTGTAGCAGCTATGGGGGCATTATACAGTATGGGGCAGCTATGGAGGGAATTATACTGTATGGGGGCATTATACTGTATGGGGCAGCAATGGAGGGCATTATACTGTATGGGGCAGCTATGGAGGGCGTTATACTGTGTAGCAGCTATGGGGGCATTATACAGTATGGGGCAGCTATGGAGGGAATTATACTGTATGGGGCATTATACTGTATGGGGCAGCTATGAAGGGCATTATACTGTGTGGCAGCTTAAAGAGCATTATACTGTATGAGGCAGCTATAGGGGGCATTATACTGTATGGGGCAGCTATGGAGAGCATTATACAGTATGGGGCAGCTATGGGGGCATTATACTGTATGGGCAGCTATGTTGAGCATTATATTGTATGGGGGGCATTATACTGTATGGGGCAGCTATGGGTGGCAATATACTGTGTGGGCAGCTATGGGGGACATTATACTGAACAATTACAAGAGCTGCAGGTCCAAGGGGGGAGAGGCGCTGTGTAGCACTATATACAAGAGGGAGTGGCGCTATGTGGCACTATATACAAGGGGGGGATTGCTGTATAGCACTATATAGAAGGGGGAGCGCTGTGTATCACTATATCTAGGGGGGATTGCTGTGTAGCACTATATACAAGGGGGGGGGGGCTTTGTGGCCCTATATACAAGAGGGGGAGGGCTGTGTGACGCTATTAACAGCGGTCTGTGTGTAGCGCTATCTACAGGGGGCTGTGTGTGGTGCTCTCTACAGGGGGTCTGTGGGGCGCCATCTACATGGGGCTGCGTGTGACGCTATCTACAGAGGTTGTGTGTAGCTATCTACAAGGGGTTGTGTGTGGCACTATCTATAGGTAGGGCTGTGTGTAATTCTATCTACAGGGGGATGTGTGTGGCGCTACCCACGGGGGTGGAGCTATCCACAGGAGGGGGTGGAGCTATCCACAGGGGGATGTGTGTGGCGCTCTCTACAGGGGAGTTTGGCGCTATTTATAGGGGGGCTGTGGCGCTATTTATAGGGGCGGTGTGGCCCAATTTACTGGGGGATGTGTGGGATGCTATCTACAGGGGCTGTGTATCGCACTATGTTCAGGGGGCTGTATGTGGTGCTATCTACAGGGGATGTGTGTATGTGGTGCTTTACTTTACAGTGTTTGACACATTTATATTCAGGGGCGCAGTGTTTGGTGCTATAATATTTAGGGGCACAGCATCTGGTACTATTTTATTCAGGGGTGCAGTGTTTGGTGCGGTTATATTTAGGGGCACACAGTGTATGGCATGATCATTTTATCTTTGTTTATAGGTGTGGAAATGTTGGAAATGTTAGGAGCCAAAGACATCTGAGTGCCAAATAGTGCAGAAATGGGTCATGGCCAGGAGAAGTCTTCATGAAGACTGGACCGAATGGAGTAGAAAAAAGGAAAAAAAACTACATATGTCACCTGTGAGTCACTAGATTTATAGAGAATCTGTCATCTCTCCCGACATGTTTATTATAGGAAATCCTTGTATTTCACAAAAAGTCTTTGGGCAGTCCAGGACTGATAGACAAATAAGTATTAATATTCCCCTTGTCAGGCGAATGTGTCCCTACACGGTGCGATACTGTCAGCAATGGTTGGAGACTGTCAGTATGTGGGGACACAGCCTTTTGACAAGGGGAGTCGTAACACCCATTTGTTAATGTCTGGACAAAAAGGAAGTGTTAACAATAGTTACAGGGCGGTGGTCGAGAACGGGGGGCCCAACTTTGGGTAACAGCCCAGGGCCTATGGTCTACTTAATCCGCCACTGGTCATCAGTATATCATCGGTGTGGGTCTGGCACACAGAACCCGCACCGTTAAACCGCTCCAGTGGCCTGCGGGCACCGGATGTTATGGCACATAATGCGATGTACGGAATCGGAAGCAGATGGCTCCGTACATAGCATAGCAGCCTTGCTGTAGAAGCTCGGCCACTATTCCGTGGCCGGAGACAACTGCTTCCGGCATGTAAGTCCAGTGCACGGAGGCACCGGACCAGCTGATCTGTGCAGTGTCGGGGGGTTGGACCCCCACAGATCATGTACTGATGACCTATTCGGTGGATAGGTCATCAGTTGTCAGAAGGTGGAAAACCCCTTTAACTACTCGACTTCTCTAGATGTTACCGACACCGTTCTCTAGTGTAATATTTGTGCAATATCTTTAGTAAGAATAAGAAGTATAAACTACTGTACAGTGTGGAGAAGAATGGTTAATAAATGAAGGTGATGGGGGGGAGGGGGACAAGACCATATGCCCTTTAAATGAGATTTACTGCTCGGAGGCTTACCTAAAATGATCATCTTGCCTCCTGTTGTTTGGCTTTCTTTCCATGTAAAAATAATAAAAATGTTCTTGCTTTATATTTGCTCTGTCAAGAGTCTTTAAAAAGAAAAAAAAAATATCACATCTTTGTAATTTGATTGTGTCATTTATTTTTCTACTTGATTTATATTGCGGTTCTTACTCCCCTTAAAGAAGCACTCCTGTGGAAATATGATGTCTCCTTCCGCCATTCTTTAACCCCTTAAAGAGACTCTGTCACCACATTGTAAGTGCCCTATCTCCTACATAAGGAGATGGGCGCTGTAATCTCGGTGACAGCAGTGCTTTTTATTTAGAAAAACTATCTATTTTTAACACATTAGGAGCGATTTTAGCTTTATGCTAATTAGTTTCTTATTGACCAACAGGGCGTGTTTTTACTTTAGACCAAGTGGGCGTTGTACAGAGGAGTGTATGACGCCGACCAATCAGTGTCATGCACTTCTCCCCATTCATTTAGTCAGCGCATAGTGACACTGCGTTGTTCGCTATGTGCTGTCTTATACTGACATATTTACGTTACTGAAGTGTTTAGACCGTGACTAGACATTCCTTCTGTAAAGGACCTGCCAGACACCGCTTCTGTGTCGACGCACGTGTTTAATTAGTCTGCACCTGCTCCTATCTCTGCGAGACTGACTCCATCTTCCACCACTCAGGATGGCAGGCTTAGGAGTGGGAGAGCCTATCACAGCCTGGCCAGACGGAGCTAGCTCCCGCCCACTGTCTATACCTGCTTGTTTCCTGGCTCTGCTGCTGCTGCTTGAACTACTGATCCTCGGCTTGTTATTGACCTTGGCTTACTGGCCACTCTCCTGCTCAGCGTTTTGTACCTCGTGCACTCCTGGTTTGGCTCGGCTCGTTCACTACTCTCGTTGCTCACGGTGTCTCCGTGGGCAGCTGCCCCGTTTCCCTAGCTTCTGTGTACCCTTGTCTGTTTGTCTGTCGTGCACTTACTGAGCGTAGGGACCGTCGCCCAGTTGTACCCCGTCGCCTAGGACGGGTCGTTGCAAGTAGGCAGGGACTGAGTGGCGGGTAGATTAGGGCTCACCTGTCTGTCTCCCTCCCCGTCATTACACCTTCCAGCCAAGACGGGATGTCTGTTCACAATCCCGACACTTCGTTAACGTTTCTGTGGTACTTACAGCAGAGCAAGCGTAATCTCGCAAGATCACGCTGTAAATGACAGGTTACAGGGAGATTACGCTTTGCTCCGCTGTAAGTACCAAACAAATTTATACGAGTTTGTTGCTTGTGCTTGGTGACGTTTTTCCAACAATTTTGGCAAGCGGCTGACGCTCAACAGGGCAATGCGTTTTTCCTTTAAAAGAATGCCTCGCCTTATGAACCTGCACTGGTGAAAGACTTTCAAAACTGAGACACAAGGAGGAGATCCTGGGGCAAGAACCCACACGTTCCTGACTCCTCTAATTCATCAGCAGAGAACATTATCAGTGCGCTACCTCTGCTGCCAAGAGCTGATCACAAACTCATCCAAAGATGACATGTTCTTATTCCTGCTGGAAGTAATGATTGCATTTGGTCTTATGGGGACAATAAGAAAGCCAATGTGAACTGGTGGTGGGGTTATTAAGTGGTGTCTAAACAGTGATTGTCTTTTGTGCAGCCCCTGGTTCAAATCCTGATGTGTGGCCTTGGCAAAAATGGTGTTTATAGTGGTGTGGAGGCAGTGCAGTGAGATTGTTGCTGCATAAGAAAGTTACTTATGCAGCTGTCTCTTTTGAGACCGTTGTATTTATAAAGTAGATTATTACGAATTTCAGCAATCTACTCATCCCACAAACAGGTATCATAAACTATCCCTCCATAGGTGGCACTTTGGGAACAGGGGAACAGACCAAGGTCACCAGGAGGACAACATGGGGATTGGAACCCACATTGTTCAGAAGTGATTCCTGCACTCAACTTGGATCACGCAAGCTGTGAGCTAGCTGCACGGCTGCTTTACAAGGACACATTTTTCCCCCTCTTTTAAATAAGGGGTATGTGGACCTTCAACAAGAAAAACTTTAGATCACATTGGGATTGGGACGGGCAGCATGACCACGTGGTTGCTTGGGGCTTAAGTGCCTAGGCCTTGTTTGCTATGGAGTTAGCCCATGTCCCTAGGTTCAAGCATCCTGCTTGTGCGGTAGATGGCAGTCTCCTCACTTATACGAGTTTGTTGCTTGTGCTTGGTGACATTTTTCCAACAACTTTGGCAAGCGGCTGATGCTCAACAGGGCAATGCATTTCTACTTTAAAAGGATTCCTCGCCTTGTGAACCTGCACTGGTGAAAGACTTTCAAAACTTGATCCTGGGGATAGAACCAACATGTCCCTGACACTTCTAGTTTATCAGCAGAGAACATTACCAGTGTGCTACCTCTGCTGTCGAGAGCCGGCCACAAACTCTTCCAAAGATGACATGTTCTTATTCTTGCTGCAAGTAATGATTTCATTTGGTCTAATGGGGACAATAATAAAGCTAAGATGCCAATGTGAGCTGGTGGTGTGGTGATTAAGTGGTGTCTAAACAGTGAGTGTCTTCTGTGCAGTCCTTGGTTCAAATCCTGATTGTCCAAAATGATACTTTGCTGGGTGGTGTTTATAGTGGTGTGGAGGCAGCACAGTGAGGTTGTTGCTGCATAAGAAAGTTAATGATGTAGTAGATATGATGTGTAGTAGATATATGTTATGTAGTAGATTATTACAGATTTCAGCAATATACTCATCACTCAAACAGGTATCCTAATCCATGCGTCCATAGGTGGCACTTTGGGAAAGGGGGAGCTGCCCAAGGTCACCAGGAGGACAACGTGGGGGTTAGAACCCACATTGTGCCGAAGTGATTCCTGCGCTAAACTCGGATCATGCAAGCTGTGAGCTACAAAGACACATTTTTCACCTCTTTTTGGATGACATTGCAACATGACCTTGGATGACATTGGGACATGACAGCAGAGTGACTTGGGGGTTAACTGCTTTTAAGGCTGGAGATCCTGGAGATAGAGGCGTGAGGACCATGTGAGTTCTAATTTATTAGCAGAGATCTTTACCAGTGCGCTACCTCTGCTTTCAACTGTTGGCAACAAATTCCTCCAAAGATGACATGTTCTTCTTCCTGCTGGAAGTGACGTTTACATTTGGTCTTATGGGGACAATAAGAAAGCTCAGAGATCAGCCTGAGCTGGTGGTCTGGTGCTTAAGCAGTGTCTTCTGTGTGGATCCTGGTTTAAATCCTGAAGTGTGGCATTGTCTGAGAGGCTACCTCGCTGGGTGGAGGCGGTGTAGTGAGGAGGCTACTGCATAACAAAGTTACTTATGTGGCTGAACCAGTTCTCTTTTACAGAACATTATTGCAGATTTCAGCAATATACTTATCACTCAATCAAGATTCACGTTCCGTCACCCCGTAGGTGTTGCTCTATGGGGAAAGGGGGAAAGCTGAATGTTGAGCACATAAGCTGTGAGCTAGCTGCTCCACGGAACGCATTTTCACCTCATAAAAAAGTGCAGTAATCTGATATTCAACAGAAATCACTTTGGACCGAATCGACTGACGTGTGCTGTGACTGGGGGGCATAGTGCCAGGGCCGGTTTTAGATAGAGTGTGTTGGCTGCTGGGGATTGTGTGGCAGGGCTGCTTTTTTTTCTCAGTCTGGCCCTGCAGGACACACACAGGGGGCGTTATTACAGTGTGGCATGGTTACTGATGGGGCACGATTATTGTGTTGAGCACTAAGGAATCATTATTACCATCTGGGGCACTGTGGATTATGCATTTGTTTAGAGGATGGAGGATAGAAGGGGAGGGTGCTGAAAAAGTGAGAAACCAACATGTCTGTGTCAAATTCTGCAGAGACATGTCGTGTCTGGAATAAGTGGTCACAGTGGTCTGGGCCGGATGGAGAAAAAAAGGGAAAGTGAACGACTCCAGAAATTAAAACTTAACCAATCTCCACCCTAAATGAAAAAAATATTTTTTGTGTTACTATGATTGTGATTGTGCCAATGGATTTTGCAACTGATTAGGGGAAGTATAACATTTCTATAAACTACTGCCACAATTTATTACCATCTTTTTCTTAAAGTGTAGCTAAACGTTCGACAAACTTCTGACATGTCATAGTGACATGTCAGAAGTTTGTATTGTTGGAGGTCCGAGCACTGAGACCCCCACCAATCGCTAGAACGAAGCAGCTGAAGCGTTCGTGTGAGCACTCAGCTGCTTCATGTCTGTTAGGCTATTTCCGGAAATAAATGTATTGGTGTACGAACTCAATAGAAAGCCTATGAGTCCGTACTCCGATACATTTATTTCCGGAAAAAGCCGAACAGAAACGAAGCATTTGAGCACTTACACGAACGCTTCCGCTGCTTCGTTCTAGCGATTGGTGGGGGTCTCCGTGCTCGGACCCCCACCAATACAAACTTCTGACATGTCACTATGACATGTCAGAAGTTTGTCGAACATTTAGCTACACTTTAAAGCAAATTTGTATTAAACTGTTTTGTATGTTGGCAACTTTTTTGTAAAGAAACTGTACTGATTGCAATACTCTATACATTCCTGTTCTGTATTCCACACTGTATGCATGAGACTTGTAAGCATGGAGCCTTAAAAAGGTGTCGAGGTTTTAGGAAATGCTTTTTTTTGTATAATGAAAGGTTATCAATTTTCTAATATACAGTACATTCTATTTCAATTCTACACTGTTTTCAAGATCCCTGCTTGCTGTCATTCAATAGGAACCCTCACTGTTTATTTCCAGTGGATAGAGATGAGTCCTGTCGTGTGAAGATCACACAGGTGCTGGACTGGTTGCCTCGCAGTTATTAGAGCTGTGTTTTGTAACAAGCCACGTACCTGTGTGATCATCAAATGAACAGGTCAGATTTTTATCCCCTGGGTGTGAGCAATGAAAGTTCCTATTAAATGACTGCAAGCAGAGATCTTGAAAACCGTGAGGAGTTCATAAAGTAAGTATATTGGAAAACCGCATCTGCACCTTCGCTTCAGCAACAGTGGGGTCTAAGACCACCACCGATCCAAACTTTTGATATGTTTCTATGACAGGTCAAAAGTTTGATGAAAATGCAGTCACTCTTTAGAAACACATAACACATTGATTTAAAATAAATAAATAATACTTCCTACTAAATGTGTATACAGCCTTTAATGCTCCTTCCATTAACAAAGAAGCAGACGCCAATCCAGCAAGTCAGTAAGGTCTGGACAGTAGCTTATTGGGTCACAATGTTTTCTACACACTAGCTTACTGGGTGACACAATGCTGGAGACTAACCCAGTGGGTCACAATGCACTGCCTACTAATTCACTGGGTCATTAGGGAGTTAGCAGAGTATTATCCATTGTGTCAGAAAATTATATCTTGTGTCAAGGTTTCTTATGAAGTGATTTATGTGTGTGCGAAGTGTAATGCTTGTTCGGTTTCTTAGACTCTTTGAAGATCAATAGTAATGCCTTGAATGGCTAGTGGGCTCACTTGTAGAGTGAGTGTGTATTTGTAAGTGGTAAAAAAACCGAGGCACAGGTGTATTCCAAAAGATGTAACTTTATTCCATCAGAGAGGGCATAAATCAATCAAAATAGACAACCCATAGGCCACATGCCCTTTTTAAGCCATAGAAACCACCACCACCAGGTTTAAATACATTGCATTTGGGCACAAAACAGTCCCCATCATGATACTACATTCGTGTGTATTTGCCAAATTTTCTTAATACTGTAATCATGTCCTGTCACTGTCCGTTGTGGAGAAAACTAATTTATGTAGTTACATGTGAGACTTTGAATAGCCAAGTAATAAAAATCAGTACATACTAAAGTCCCGAGTATATACTAGTCCTTCTCAATTAATTAGAATATCATCAAAAAGTTAATTTGCTTCAGTTATTCAATTGAAAAAGTGAAACTCCTATATTATATAGATTCATTACACACAGAGTGATCTATTTCCAGCATTTTTTTTCTTTTAATGTTGATGATTATGGCTAACAGTTAATGAAACCAAAATATAGCCTTTCAGAAAATTTTAATATTGGGTAAAAGTTGAAGACTCATGGTGTCCCCCTCTAATCAGCTAATCAACACAAAACACCTGCAAAGGTTTCCTAAGCCTTTAAATGGTCCAACAGTCTGGTTCAGTAGCTACACAATCATGGGGAAGATTGCCGACTTGACCGTTGTCAACACACACAGACGTATCCAGGACATGGGCAACAACTGTCGCATTGACTTGAGACAACGTCAGAAGTGACTTACCTGGACTAAGGAGATAAAGGACTGGTCTGTTGCCCAGTGGTCCAAAGTCCTGTTTTCAGATGAAAGTAAATTTTGCATTTCATTTGAAAATCTCGGTCCCGGAGTCTAGAGGAAGAGTGGAGAGGCTCAATCCAAGTTTCTTGCGGTCCAGTGTGAAGTTTGCACAGTCAATGATGGTTTGGGGAGCCATGTCATCTGCTGGTGTTGGTCCACTGTGTTATATCAAGTCCAGAGCCAATGCGGCCGTCTACCAGGAGATTTTATAGCACTTCATGCTTCCCTCTGCTGACCAGCTTTATGGAGACGCTGATTTCATTTTCCAGCAGGACTTGGCACCTGCCCACACTGCCAAATGTACCAATACCTGGTTTAATAACCACAGTATCACTGTGCTTGATTGGCCAGAGAATCTATGGGGTATTGTCAAGAGGAAGATGAGAGACACCAGACCCAACCATGCAATCAAAGCAACCTGGGCTTCCATAACACCTCAGCAGTGCCACAGGCTGATCGCCTCCATGCCATGCCGCATTGATGCAGTAATTCATGCAAAAGGAGCCCCGACCAAGTATTGACTGCATATACTGTACATACTTTTCAGTCGGCCAACATTTCGGTATTAAAAATCATTTTTGAAATTGGGCTTATATAATATTCTAATTTTCTGAGAGACTAAAGTTTGGATTTTGGGTTTTCATTAACTGATCACAATTAACATTAAAAGAAAAAAAAATGCTGGAAATAGATCACTCTGTGTGTAATGAATCTATATAATATATGAGTTTCACTTTGTGAATTTATTTACTGAAATAAATGAACTTTTTGATGATATTCTAATTCATTGAGAAGGACTAGTATACTGGAGTTCCCCAGTTTTAAAATCTTTTAATGCGTTATGTAGACAAACCAAGAAGTTACAGAGCTGGAACTTCACTGATACCCATAATAAAGGGGTCCCAGTACTGCAGTAATATCAATACCCATTCAGCTCTAATGCCTCTACATTTTTGACAATTGACATTTAAAAAAAAAAGAAAAATACTTGATTTCAGTGGAGGAATCATCTTTGAATTTGTGTATATATTTAAAGTGCATAAATACTCATGTCATCTGTACTAAACAGGTTACAAAGCATTTTGTAAATGAAAGTAAATGAGTACAGAAAGAGACTTCTGACTTGAGTCTTACATGGAGTTACACCGTTCAACTATAACATTAAAACCACCTGCTTAACCCCTTTGCGCACCTTGGCGTACATGCACGTCCAGTTGAGCAGTATCTTCATGCACCTGGGCGTGCAGTTACGTCCGCACATTAACAGTTAACCGCCGCGTGGTGCTACACTGCAGCGGCGGTTAACTGTGCGGGTTGTTTGCCGTGCTCTTCCCATTGCTCATCAGCGACCCGTCGCTGCTGAATTTGACAATTAACCCCTTGGATGCTGCGGTCGATTGTGATTGCCGCATTTAAGCGGTTTAGAGCAGATCGGCAGCCCCCACATGCAATTTCGGGGGCTGCCGATGGTTGTCATGGCAACCAGAGGCCAGACGATGACCTCCGGGCTGCCATGTAGGGCTGTCCTCATAGGCTTCCTGTCAGAGTGACTGTCACATCACAATGACCGCTAGAATACATTATGGCTGTTGGAATGCGGGGAGGGAAAAAAGAAAAAGCAAAAAGTGTGTGTCTGGAAAGGGTTAATTAATTTATAATAAAAACATTTATGACCACATGTGGTGTATTGCCGTACTCGGGAGAAATTGAAATACAAATGTTGGGGTGCTTTTTCTCCTTTATCCATTGTGAAAATGAAAAAAATCTACATTTTAGTGGAAATAATGTTGGTATTCATTTTCACGGCCTAATTCTAACAAATTATTCAAAAGCCTGTGGGGTCTAAATGCTCACTATACCCCTAGATAGATTCCTTAAGTGGTGTAGTTTCCCAAATGAGGTCACTTTTGGGTGGTCTCCACTGTTTTGGTCCCTCAGGGGCTTTGCAAATGCGACATGACGCCCGAAACCATTTTATAATAATAAGCCCCGCTGTGGGTCCAAACAGCAGTTTATTACCATATATGGTGTATTTCTGTAATCGGGAGAAATTTCTTTTCACTTTTGGGGGGTTTCCATAGTTTTGTTCCCTCCAGTGCATTGCAAATGCGACATGCAACTGAAAACTATTCCAGCAAAATCAGCGCTCCAAAATCCATATGACGCTCCTTTTCTTCTGAGCCCTGCTGTGGGTCCAAACAGCAGTTTATTACTACATATGGGTTATTGCCGTGATCGGGAGAAATGTCTTTACGAATGTTGGGGTGCTTTTTCTCCTTTATTTCTTGCAAAAATTAAACATTTTTATGTTTTTTCAGAAAAAGAAGTAAATTTTTCATGTTCACAAACTAATTCCAATGAATTCAGCAAAAAACTGTGGGGTCAAAATGCTAACTATACCCATAGATAAATTCCTTGAGGGGTGTAGTTTCCAAAATGGGGTCACTTTGGGGGGGGGGGGGTTTCCACTGTTTTGGCACCACAAGACCTCTTCAAACCTGACATGGTGCCTAAAATATATTCCCCCCCCCAAAAAAAGGAGGCCCCAAAATCCACTAGGTGATCCTTTGCTTCTGAGGCCTGTGCTTCTGTCCACACTAGGGCCACATGTGGGATATTTCTAAAAATTTCAGAATCAGGGCAATGAATATTGAGCTGCATTTCTCAAATAAAACCTTCTGTGTTACAGGAAAAAATGTATTAGAAATTAATTTTGGCAAAAAAAAGGAAATTTCTTAATTTCACCTCCACATTGCTTTAGTACCTGTGAAACGCCTAAAGGATTAAACACTTTCTGAATGCGGTTTTGAATACTTTGAGGGGTGAAGTTTTCAAAATAGCGTGATTTATGGGGACTTTCTAATATATAGGGCCGTCAAAGCCATTTCAGAACTAAACTGGTCCCTGAAAAAATAGCCTTTTTAAATTTTCTTGAAAATTTGAGAAATTGCTGCGAAAGTTCTAAGCCATGTAACATCGTAGAAAAATAAAAGGACGTTCAAAAAACGATGCAAACATAAAGTAGACATATGGGATATGTGAAATAGTAACTATTTTGTGTGGTATTAATATCTGTTTTACAAGCAGATTCATTTAAATTGAGAAAAATACAAATTTTTGCACATTTTCTCAATTTTCTCAGTTTTTCACAAATAAATATTGAATTTATCGACCAAATTTTTTTCACTAATATAAAGTAGAATATATCACAAGAAAAAAAAATCTCAGCAGCACTTGGATATGTAAAAGCATTCCGAAGTTATTACCACATAAAGTGACATGTCAGATTTGAAAAAATTTGCTTCGTCATCAAGGACAAAACAGGCACAGTCCTGAAGGGGTTAATATTGTGTATGTCCCCCTCCTGTTGCTAAACATCTATGACCCTGGCACCAAGACATTCGCAGCAGATCCTTAACTTCGGTAAGTCGTGAGGTTGACCCTCTATGGACTCTCTGACTTGTTCTGGCACATTTCTCAATCGGATATATATATATATATATATATATATATATATATATATATATATATATATATATATGCGCAGAATTTGGACTCCACGGGGTGTACTTTATCTGCAACAATGTTTAGGTAGACGGTACATGTTTAGGAATCATCCACATAAATGCCAGGAACAAGGTTTTCCAGCAGAACATTGTCCAGAGCATCACACTGCCTCTGTCTTCTTCCCATAGTTCCTCCTGGTGCCATCACTTTCCCAGGTAAATGACGCACACGCACCCGGCAGTCCACATGATATAAAAGAAAATGTGATTCATTAGGCCAGTCAATATTCCTCCATTAATCCACGGTTTAGTTCTGATGCTCAAGTGCCCATTGTAGGCACTGTCGGCATGGGCAGTCTGACAGGCCTGTAGCTACGCAGCCCCAAACAAAGCAAGCTGTGATGCACTGTGTCTTCCGATAAGGAGGAGGCCTCAATTCTCTTCAGTAGGCGTTGCCTCCTCCATCACTGTGAGGCTGTCCAATCAGAGTGGATAGCCTCACAGAGATGCAGAAGACATGCTGTGATCGGAACAGTGTCGCAGTAATGCAGGAGGCAATGCCTACTGAGGAGAGATAAGATCTCCTCTTCCTCTATAACTTTTCTCAAAATTAAGCATATTAGGCAATCTTGCAGAGCAGGGACCGTAGCAGGACAGCCAAAATAAAATAAAAATGACAGTGCTGGAATCAAGAGGACATCAGGAATAGGGGGAGGTATGTGGTTTAAAGAAAAAAAAAGCCATAACATGTCCTCTTTAACGTGACTTTTAACGCATTAAATACGCAGTGGCAAGAAACGTTAACTTGACTTTTTATATAGTTTTCAATGGCTTAACACCTTCAGGACACAGCCCTTTTTCAAATTTTCACTTTTGTTTTTTTCTCACCACCTTTCAAAAGCTAGAATTTTGTATTTTTCCGTCATATCGCCATATGAGGGCTTGTTTTTTTGCAGGACAAGTTGTCGTTTTTCATGGCACCATTTATTGTACTGAATAATGTACTGGGAAGCTGAAAAAATATATATTTGTGGGGTGAAATGGGCAAAAAAACAGCGATTACATCATATTTTGGGGGATTTTCGTTTTTACGGCGTCCATCAGGCGGTAAAAACGACATATTCACCTTATTCTACAGGTTGATACGATTACGGCGATACCAAATTTATATGTTTTGTTTTATGTTTTACCACTTTTAAAAAAATAAAACCATTTGCTAAATTAAAAAAAACTTTTGTCGTCGTATTCTGAGAGCCATAACTTTTTTATTTTTCTATCAATTTAGCGATGTAAGGGCTTAAGTTTTGCGGGGCGAGCTTTATTTTTCACTGATACTATTTTGTGATATATGCGACTTTTTGATCATTTTCTATTTCATTTTTTTTGAGCGCTAAAGTGACCAAAAAGCAGCAATTTGCGTGTTTTATACATATATATATATATATTTTACAGCATTCACCGAGCGCATTAAACAATGCTATATGGTCATAGTTCGGACTTTTACGGACGCGGCGATACCGGTTATGTTAACTTTTATTTTTTTTTAACATTGATTTAGGGGAAAAATGTGAGAAGGGTTTTTTTTTTTGAACTTTTAATACTTTTTTGTTTTTGGAACATAACAAAAATCTTTATTTAACTGTTTTTTTACTATTTTATTAGTCCCCCTAGGAGACTTGAAGCAGCAATCGTTGGTGGATCGCTTGCATGATATACTGCAATACTAATGTATTGCAGTATATCATGATTCTGACAGTCTCCTTTGAAGCCCTGCCAAAGGCAGAGCTTCAAAGGCGTACAAAGATGGCAGACCTGGGGGCTTTTGTTTGGCCCCCCCAGGCTGCCATAGCAACTGTTGTAACCGGCCGATCGTGCTGAGAGGGGGCGCCCTCCTGATTCTAAAACTTTAAATGCCGCGGTCGCGATTGATCGCGGCATTTAAGGTATTAAACGGGCGTAATCAAAGTGAACTTTGATTCCTTTTATTGTAGGGAGGTGTCGGCTGCGTGTAACAGCCGTCACCCACTGTGTATGGAGCGAGCTCAGCCCGTGAGCTCGCTCCATACATCCCCTTAACCCTCATTACGTACAGTTATGTGATTTTGCATGAAGGGGTTAAGTGATCAGATATCACACTGCAGCAAGTTATCAGAGTCAGGACAAGCATTGCTACATCTGTATTTTAAAGCCCAGCATGCACTACTTTCATTCATAATGCAGGTGAAAAACGTGCATTGAAGGCTATGAAGAGTGATTCAAATACGAATGCATACGTATGTGATCAAAATAGATTTCGTATGATTTTCATATTGCATCCGTTTTTTAAATGGGCTGTCTTATGTAATTCAATTATCTCCCTAGAAGACAGTCCATCAGTATTACGGATCTGTAATACTGATGACCTACTGATGCAATGTCATCTGTAAAATGTCCATATAGCGGGTATGTATTATGGAAATGTAACAATACGCTAGTGTGAAGCAGACCTATATCTAACAATTTTTTACATGTAGTTTTACATAATTGTATCTAGTTTGTATAGCACGATATCTGTGGTTTTAACCGGAGCACATTTCTATAGACTTGCCTTGAAGCTCCTGGACCCTGTTGCAGAATTTATACTTGAGCACGAGTTAATTGTTAACACATGCACAGTGGCTCGTCCGCCTAGTACTTCAGTTCAGGCCCTTCATTCTGCTGATGGTCAGAGGTCGGACACCACTGATCATTGATGGAAACAGCCGAACAGACACAAAGCGGCTGAGTGCTCACATGAGCGCTTCAGCTGCTTCGTTCTAGCGATTGGTGGGGGTCTCGGTGCTCGGACCCCTACCAATCCAAACTTCTGACATGTCACTATGACATGTCAGAAGTTTGTCAAACATTTAGCTACACTTTAACAATAGGAGTACATATAACATATAATCTATTTTTAAACCAATAATTTAACAGTATTTGGAAATAGACAATGCATTAACCACGGATCATGTGAGACAATCTAGTTATAAATATATTTTTATACCATTTATGCAAAAAAACAAAAAAACCTCTGTGTCTCTTATTAGTTATTAGCCTTTAACAACCAAATATGGACATAAAGTAGAATCCAGAAATTATGTTTTTTGCCGTTGTTAACAAACAGCAGGAAACCAAATATTGTTTTTGTATACTTAAATAGTCAATTGGCCATGTATCGATGAATTCAAGGAATAACATAGCAGCTGTCTTGGGTCGGGATGAGACTGAATACAAAGCTGCTTTTTTTCCATTGTGAATTTCTTGCTCTAGCTTAAACCTTTAGTTTAAAGTTTTATATATATATATATATATATATATATATATATATATATATATATCCATGTGTGTATATGTATATATATATATATATATATCCATGTGTGTATATGTATATATATATATATATATATATCTCCATGTGTGTGTATGTATATGTGTGTATATATATATATATATCCATGTGTGTGTATGTATATATATATATATATATATATATATATATATCTCCATATCCATGTGTGTGTGTATATATATATATATATATATCTCCATATCCATGTGTGTGTGTGTATATATATATATATATGTATCCACTGGGTGAGGAAAATAAAAGGTTATTTTAGGATTTCTAATTTTCTTTACTCTTTCTCCTTGTGTGCTGTCACAGGTCTGGCTGCTTTCTCCAGATGGTAACAGTCATCTCATACATAGGGAGCACTTTTCAACCAATTAATATTTTCAGATGAGGCTCAGCCTTAGCCCCGACTTAAAGGTGTTGATTATTTAGGAGTACACATATTGGATTAATAATTGTAGTTTATGTTGTGCATTCATTTGTTTAAGTTTGTAAAGAAGGAATCACTTTCTAGGAATATTGTAGGTGCAATAGTAAACTTTTAAAGGGAATACGTATATTTTACTATGTTATTTTATTTTTAAGAAAGTCAAAACAGAAACCGTCAACTCCAGAACTATTGGCACCTCTAAAGAAACTGGGCAAAAACAATGATCTACAATAAACCATATAATGATTCAAGTGTTCCTCAAAAATGTTAGAATAAATTATTTTTAATGTTTACTTTTAAAAACATATGAGCCATAATTATTGGCATGCCTAAAGAATATTTTAACCCCTTCCCGACATTTGTAATATAAAACAGATAATTCAGTTCTTTTATACAACCCACAATGGGAGGAGCCATAATCAAATATAAACATCTTCATAAAAGATTTAAAGTTATTATAGGTGTATAATCAATCGACCATACAAAATCCATCGTGACAGTGTCATAACATTTGTAAAAATAAATTTTCTGTGAACATATAAACAACAATGTTCTAGTAGGAAAAAATTACATAATGAAAAGTAACCACGCATTACCCTAATTTGGATCAAAAATTCAACAATTGTGAAGTTTCAGGTGGAAGGAGGTAATACATATAGGTATACATTAGTGTATTAGTATATAAACGCTGGCACTCACCCAAAACAAAGGAACATAGCAGCAGGTGTAATGCGTCATACTACTCCTTCCGCGGCGGGGCGTCCATGTAACAACTGCGCATGCCTAGCACTAAGTCATGTGATGTAAATATCACGTGAACGGCTGTCAAGCAGCTCTCTGTTAGCGTCTAGCAACCGAAGGGAAACCTACTGCGCATGCGTACGTGAGTGACGGAGAAGAAGACGGAAAAGTGTTAGAAGAGAAGACCTCAATGTGAGTCTATGATATCCAATGGATTTAATTGACCTGACCTATTTCACCCACAACAGGTAATAAGGTCTAAACTCCCAGCAAAATGTGGCTATGAGCAACCGACGCCATAATGTTAAGATAATAATGGGTTCTGATAAACCTGGGAGGAGAAAATAGACCTATTTCAACAGATATGTAATAGCGAGAGGCCAAATCTGTAATAATTAGATGTAATAAATACTGATCAATATCTAGATCCGCAAAAATCAAAAGCCCTCAGCGCAAATGTATCTCTCGGCTTGGGCCAGCATCCAGCGAAGTAATTCAAATCCATTTTGTTATAAACAAAACCTGAA
This sequence comes from Rhinoderma darwinii, assembly GCF_050947455.1. Lineage (NCBI taxonomy): Eukaryota > Metazoa > Chordata > Amphibia > Anura > Rhinodermatidae > Rhinoderma > Rhinoderma darwinii. The sequence continues at coordinate 140,267,192 of NC_134691.1, read as the reverse complement.
AAATAACTGAGTAACAGGAAATATAAATACCAAAATTAAAAAAATAAACAGTAATAGTTCAAGAAGGGATATGCGATTTTGTAAAAATATCAAAAGTGAGAAAAATATATATATATACACCCCTAATAAAAAAATAAAAAATATATAATACATCTTACTACATAAGGGGATAATATCATCCAATGGTAATATTGGGAAATAACCAAATCTCCCAGTATCCAAAGCAAGAGGACTTATGAAAACGCTTTTAGATTATACTCAAAATTGAGTCCATTAGGTTGTAACGTACCGAGTTTACTAATCCACTCAACGTCTTTTCTCTTGAGAAGTTTTCCCCTATCCCCACCTCTTCTATGAGGAGGTTTATGATCTATTATCCAGAAGCGAAGTTGATTAACCCTATGCTGGGCTTCGCAAAAATGTCTGGGAGTAGGTAATTCAGTCTTATTTGTATTGATAGTGGATTTATGTGTATTGAGCCCAATCCTACATTCAGTAGTCGTCTCCCCTACGTACAAAATTTTACATGGGCACATAAGGATATAGATCATATAATTCGATCCACAGGTCAAGTAGTGTCTAATTCTATAAGTCTTACCGGTCTTTGGATGTGTAAAGGAATCTCCCTTGCACATCAAACCACAATTGGCACAATTCAAACATGGATAACAGCCACTACGAGTAATAAGGTCCTGTCTAGCTGAATTGCCGCTCCCTTTCGGACCTATATCAGTTTTCACTAATCTATCCTTCAAATTGGATGATCTCCTATACGAAAACAAGGGGGGAGATTTGAATGAGGGGATATCATAAAAATTACCTAACATAGGCCAATGTCTACGAATAACCTGCATTATTTTAGAACTATGTGTATCATAAGTGGTTACACAAGGAACACGTTTTTCCTTTTTGGGATATCTAGAAACCCTACCATGGTCCTCACTATTCCTATATCGGACAATGTGGGACCCAATGAGTCTATCAGGGTAACCCCTAGACCAAAATTTAGCTCCCATCTCATTCAACCGATCGACCATTTTTGACTCGTCATCAACTATCCTTCTAATCCTCAACATTTGACTAAATGGAAGGGATCTGCCCATCCTTCTAGGATGCTGACTCTCATACCTTAAAAGGTCATTACGGTCCGTGCTTTTTATAAAAAGGTCTGTCACTAGATGGTCATTTTTAACAAAAACAGTGGTGTCAAGGAACTGTATCGATTCAGTAGAGCTAACCATGATAAACTTAATATCTTGGTCCATCCCTTTCAGGTCCACAAAAAAATCCTGCAAAGAGTCCTGTGTGTCCTTCCAAATGAGGAATATGTTGTCAATTTACCTCCATCACAAAACCTTGGAAAATGGTGGGACACATAGACAACAGATTCCTCAAGGCCCACCATATAAATGTTGGCATAAGTGGGGGCCATGTTAGACCCCATGGTGGTACCTTTTAATTGAACAAAAAAAATCGTGACCACATAAAAAATAATTGAAAGTAAGAATGGTTTCTAATAGGCCTAGGACAAACTCCTTGCAATCGGGAGAATAGTCTGTAGTATTCAAGGATTTTTTCACGCTAAACAGCCCCCTCTCATGACTGATAGAAGTATATAATGAAATCACATCAAATGAGACCAAAATTGTCCCCTTAGGTATATACAAGTCATGGATCTTAGATAGATAGTCAGTTGTATCCCTAACATAGGATCTAGCTGACGTAGCTGATTTCCTTAATAAAACGTTGTACCTTTTTCACTGATGGTTGAATAAATGTATTCTATTTTTGACCTGTAGAGTGCTGCCTCTCTTTCTATATCTTGTCGTATGGATACGTCATAGAAAGCTAGTGCTTCCCGCATTTTGCCGTATCCATATGACAAATGATGGACACCGGCTCAGAAGCTGAGTTGGTGCCACCATCCCCGGGTGTCGGCTGCATGTTATAGCTGACACCCTGGGGTAATGGCGGGGACCGAAGTTTGCTCCAATCCCCGCAATTAACCCCTTAAATGCAGTGGTCAAAAGCGATTGCTGCATTTAAGGTTTTGCAGCTCATCGGCACCCCAGCAATGAAATTGCCGGGGGCCGGTAGCTGCAAAGACAACCGGATGCCTAAAACTGGCCTTTCGGTATGCCTAGTACCGAAGGCTTTCAGGCCCCGACAGGAGCTGAGCAGGCGCCATCAGCGGTGGATGTCAGCTGTATGTTACAGCTGACATCCACCTGTAATGGCAGGAACCGGAGCTAGCTGCGATTCCTGCATTAACCCTTTTGATGCAGCGATCTAAAGTGATCGCTGCATCTTTGTGGTTGGTAGCAGTTCGGCAGCCCTGCTATGCCATAGCAGGGCTGCCGACTGCTGCTATGGCAACAGGAGGCCTAACAATGTCCTCCTGCTCTGCCGTTACAGAAGCCAATTAGGCGCCGCCGTCAGTGAATGACTGACAGATCTAATGCATTGCGCTACCTATGTAGTGCAATGTATTAGAAAAAGAACCTGACAGTTGGACCTTCAAGTCCCCTAGTGGGTCTAAAGAAAAGTGAAAAAAAAGTTATAAAATATATAATGAAAGTTTCAAATAATAAAATAAAAGACAATTGCCCTTTTTCCCTTACCAAGTCCTTTATTATTGAAAAAAATAAATAAACCATACATGTTTGCTATCACCGCGTCCGTAACGGCCTGAACTATAAAAATATTATGTTATATATTCCACGCGGTGAACAGCGTAAAATAAAACCCTGTAAAAACAACGGCAGAATTTCATTTTTTTGTTCACTTTGCCCTACAAGAATTGGAATAAAAAGTGATCAAAAAGTCGCATGTACCCAAAAATACTTATAAAAACTATAGCTCGTCTCGCAAAAACAAGCCCTCATACAGCTCCGTAGACTAAAAAAATGTAAATGTTATGGTTCTTACAACATGGCGACAGAAAAAAATGCATTATTTTTACAAAAGTAATCTTATTGTGCAAAAAGTTGTAATACATAAAAAAAGTGCTATAAATTTGGTATCGCCGGAATCGTACTGACCCGCAGAATAACGTTAACATGTAATTTATAACGCATGGTGAACGGCGTAAAAAACCTGTAAAAAACTATGCCAGAATTGCTGGTTTTTGGTCACCTGGCCTCCCAAAAAATAGGATTAAAAAAGTGATCAAAAAGTCGCATGTACCTAAAAATGGTACCAATAATAACTACAACGCGTCCCGCAAAAAAAAGCCCTCATGCCACTACGTCTATGAAAAAATAAATTAGTTAAGGCTTTAATAAGTCAGGAAAGAAAAATATGCAGTTGTGCAGGAACGAGGGGAACGTTTCTTCTGTTTCAAAAGGCGATTTATCAAGGCCCTAAAATTAGGAAACCAGGAAGGGTAGGACCCAAACATATCTGCTGGAAGCGAGGGTGCCCATATTATACCAGGAAAACACTTACCAGCAAAATTCCCCAAACTGCAAATGTGCAGATTGTGTACCAAAAGAGGGATAATAAAGAACACCATTTAGTAGTCTGACAACTTCCTGTGCAGAATGGATTGCTTCACAGCGTAACAAATACCTATGGATTATTTTGGTTGTTTTCCCCATTATTATACCACCTGACTATACCCCTGATGTACTCTGCCCAGCTTACATGTGTCCCCACATTATAAACCGAAATACTAGTAATACTCCAAACAAAACTACTACCAAGCAAAATCCACACTCCAAAAGCCAAATAGCGCTCCCTGCCTTCTGAGCCCTACAGTGTGCCCAAAGAGCAGTTTACTTCCACATATATGGCATCGCCATACCCGGGAGAACCTTTTTAACACTTTTTGGGGTGTGTGTCTCCAGTGGCATAAGCTGGGCATGACCTATTTGCCGCTGAAATGGCATATCTAGGGAAAAATTTAGATTTTTACTTTGCACCATCCGCACCGCAATCATTTATGGAAAAGACCCGTGGGGTGAAAATGCTCACTACACCTCTTAATAAATGCCTTGATGGGTGTAGTTTCCAAAATGGGGTCACTTTGGGGTTTCTTATATTATTTCACATCAGAGCCTCTGCATTTGTGAAGCAATACTGTGTAAGTAACCAAATTAGGCCTCAACTCTGCATGATACTCTTTCACTCCTGAGGCTGGTCGAATGTCCAGGAAAAGGATTAGGGCCACATGTAGGGTGTTTCTAAAACTAGGAAACACAGCATAATAACTAGAGAGCTGTCTTGTTATAGTGGCACAAGCTGGGCACCATATATTGACATATCTATGGAAAAATCCCAATTTTACTCTGCTACATCGCGTGCACACTAATTTGGGCAAAACAGCTGCAGGGTTAACATGCTCACTACACCCATAGGTGAATACCTTGAGGGGTGTTTCCAAAATGGGGTCACTTCTGGGGGATTTCCACTGTTTTGGTCCCACAGACGCTTTCCAAATGCGACATATCGCCCAGAAACCAATCCAGCAAAATCTGCACTCCAAAACTCAAATTGCGCTCCTTCCCTTCTGAGCCCTACTGTGTGCACAAACAGCTGTTCTTTTTTCCTTTTATTTGTTGAGAAAATGATTTGTTTTTAGCGAAGGCTACACCTTATTAAAGAAAAAAGGTTTTTTTTTTTATTTTCACTGCCCAATTCTAATAAAATTTATGAAACACCTGTGGGGTAAAAATGTGCACTACACCCAAAGATGAATTCTTCAAGGGGTGTAGTTTTGTGAATGGAGTCACATGTAGGTAGTTTCCACTGGACTGGTACCTTAGGGGCTTTGCCAAAAGCGACATGGTGTCAAGAAACCAATGCAGAAAATCTGTGCTCCAAAAGCCAAATGGCGCTCCTTCTCTTCTGATCATTGCCGTGTGCCCAAACAGCAGCTCATGACCACATATGGGGTATTTCCGTACTCCAGAGAAGTTGCTTTACAAATGTTGGGGTTCATTTTTTCCTTTTATTTGTTGAGAAAATGATACATTTTGAGCTAGATCTACATCTTATTGAAGAAAAAGGATTGTTTTTTTTCACTGCCCAATGCTAATAAAATGTATGATACACCTGTGTGGTCAAAATGCTCTTTACACCCCTAGATGAATTCCTCAAGGGGTGCAGTTTCCTAAATGGAGTCACTTTTTGGGCGTTCTCTGTTTTGGTCCTTCAGGGGCTTTGCAAATGCGACATGGCCTCTGCAAACCATTCCTGCTAAATTTGAGCTCCAAAAGCTAAATGACGCTCTTTTCCTTCTAAGCCCTGCTTTGTGTCCAAACAGCCGTTTATTTCCACATGTGGGGTATTGTTTTACTCATGAGAAATTGCTTTACAAATGTCATTGTCTCTTTTTCTCCTTTAGTCCTTGTGTAAATGAGAAAAAATTTGCTAAACTTACTTTTTCTTTGAAAGAATGTAGATTTTAATTTTCACAGCCTAATTCCAATAATTTTTTCAATAAACCTGTGGGGTCAAAATGCTCACTATACCCATAGATAATTTCCCTGAGGGGTGTAGTTTCCCAAATGGGGTCACTTTTGGGGGATTTAAACTGTTTTGGCGCCGCAAGAGCCCTTTAAAACTGACATGGTGTCTAAAATATATTCTAATAAAAAGGAGGCCCAAAATCCACTAGGTGCTCCTTTGCTTCTGAGGCCGGTGTTTCAGTCCCGTAGCACACTATGACCACACATGGGATATTTCTAAAAACTGCAGAATCTGGGCAATAAAAATTGAGTTGCGTTTCTCTGGTAAAACTATGTGTTACAAAAAAATAGAATTTGTAAATTTCACCCCTACTTTGCTTTAATTCCTGTGAAACGTCTAAAGGGTTAAGAAACTTTCTAAATGCTGTTATGAATACTTTGAGGGGTGGAGTTTTTAAAATGGGGGGTTTATGGGGTCTTTCTAATACATAAGGCCCTAAAAGCCACTTCACAACTGAACTGGTCCCTAAAAAAATAGCATTTTGAAAGTTTCTTAAAAATGTGAGAAATTGCTGCTAAAGTTCTAAGCCTTGTAACGTTCTAGAAAAATAAAAGGATGTTCAGAAAACGATGCCAATCTAAAGTAAACATATGGGGGATGTTAATTAGGAACAATTTTGTGTGGTATAACTGCCTGTCTTACAAGGAGATACATTCAAATTTAGAAATTTTTCACTAAATGTTTGTGATTTTCACAATTAAAGGGGTTTTCCACCTTCTGACAACTGATGACCTATCCACCGGATAGGTCGTCAGTATGTCATCTGTGCGGGTCTGACTCCCGGACCCCGCACCGATAAGCCGCTCCGGTGGCCTGTGGGCACCGGATGTTGTGGAACATAATGCTATGTACGGAGCCCGGAACATAGCATAGTGGCCGTGCTGCAGAACTGCAGGTCGGCCGCTATTCCGTTGCCGGAGCTAACTGCTTCCGGCATATACGTCCGGTGCACGGAGGCACCGGACCAGCTGATCTGTGCGGGGCCCGGGTGTCATACCCCCACAGATCATGTACTGATGACCTATCCGGTGGATAGGTCATCAGTTGTCAGAAGCTGAAAAAACACTTTAAATACTGAATATATCGAGAAAATTTTACCAGTAACATAAAGGCTAATGTGTCATGAGAAAACAATCTCAGAATCGCTGAAGTTATTACCACATAAAGTGAAACATGTTCCAGTAACATAAAGGCTAATGTGTCACGAGAAAACAATCTCAGAATCGCTGAAGTTATTACCACATAAAGTGAAACATGTTCCAGTAACATAAAGGCTAATGTGTCACGAGAAAACAATCTCAGAATCGCTGAAGTTATTACCACATAAAGTGAAACATGTTCAGACATGCTGCTGATCTGCCACTGATCTCAACCTTTGCATTGCAAAGGGGGAAATGCATGGTGAAAATGCGCCTTTTCCGCTAACAAATGTTAAAATCTGCAGCTTGCTCTTATTTCTGCACTGTTGTTTTTCATTATGTATGAATGAGGTTTTGAAAACCCCATCAGTATTGATTGTGCTATAAATTGCCACAGAATTGTAGAGCAGAATCTGCGCAACAAATCTGTAGCAATTCCGCAACATCTAAACTCCGATTTATATTCTATTTTAAATATGTCGATGAATAATTGATGCTTAGGAGCTGTTTTGCTAATTGTGGTCTCTTGTAAAAATTAAAGTTATAATGAATTCCACTAAATACCAGTATACTTTAGCTTGTAATCTGTCTCTTCCAGAAGGCAAAAACTTGGGTGAGGTTGTACTTTTCAGCAAGATAATGAACCCAAACACACATCAAAATCCGCGCTGAAATGGTTGCAGGAACATCTAAGTTTTACAAGATGCCCTTGAGATTTGAACCTAATTGAAAACCTGTGGTATGTATTGAAAAGGTGCATTGCACAAGAATATCAAGAAACTGGAAATGTTCTACGTGGAGGAGTGGTCCAGTATCTCCAAACAAGTGTTCTCCAACTGTGTTAAGCAATACAGAAAAAGTCTCAGTGCTATTATTCTTGCTAGCAGTGGCGTCAAGAGCTGAACTTCCTGGACCTCAATTTAGGACTCCCGAGTCTTGCTTTGATGCCTTGACCAGTCTGCTACAGAGAGTCTTGCTTGTTATAGCTTTGTCCTAGCCGTGTGTTTGCTGCTCTTGGCAATGTAGCCAATCATAGTACTTGTTGCACTATATATACCCAAAGATTTATATTTCTTGTGCCTGATTATTCTGGCTTTCCAGTAATTCAGCTTCCCTGTGCTTAAGCCACTATTGCTCTCCAGTTGACAGAACTCTGCATACATTTGACTATGGCTGATCTCTCGTACCTGTGTAGCGAACACTATACAACTGACCGTAGCTGATATTCCGTGTACTGATCTTTGCATACCTATGACCACAACTTATCCCTCTCTGCGTTGTACTCCTTCACCTGCAGCCCAGCTGAAATTTTGGGACTATCCTTGGGACAACCACCTGGGAATCCCTGTGCAGCAAACCCCATAGTTCAGGGAGAAGACCAGGAGATTTCATAGACTCTGCCCCCCAGGTTAACCTGCGCCAACCTTATTACGGCTATTCTTCCAGCTTGCTGTATTACAACTCCTTGAAGTGTAACTCCTAGAGTGATACAAACTCTGCATTACCACTAACTATTATTGTGACCTGTATCATTGCCTCGCCTATTGGATTCCATATCCGAGTATCGGCATCGCTACAGGAGGCTTCACGAAATATTTAATTGGCTGTCCAGTGGCATGCACTGGTGTTAGGTGCACTGTGGCAGCAGGCTTGTGCTTTTATGTGGTCACAGAAATCTTTGGTGACTTCTAATATTTGTATAATTTAACGTAGGGGGGATATAATATAAATATACAATCTATTGTGTATGTTTGTATTGTAGTTAGAGATGAACAAATTCTTTAACCTGATTCAAGTTTTTCTGATTTGAGAATTACTTTAAAAGTCGCTGGCCATTAGACTGCATGGATGAATTTACATTCCTCAACATTTGAATTTGCAACACCAAGAAGGGCAAGCGGAAAGTTTAAGCAAATCGAGGAAATAGCAGGTGTTGCTAAGTTCTGCAAATGATCAAATTTTCAAGCACCCACATCCAATCTCTGGCATGTAAAAGGGGCATAAAAACCAGATTGAAAGCAAAGTTTTTCAGCCACAAAAAAAAATAAAAAAAATTGGATCAAGTAGTGTGGGATAATTGTGCGTTACCTCCTGTTCGTCGACATGCCAGTTATCGCCACTTGTCGCAAACTGTGTGGGACAGAATCCTTGAACTGAGAGACCTTGGTTTATCACTCCGGCAGATCGCTACTCATCTAGGCCGAGATGTCAGCACTGTTCAACATTGTGCATCTCGGAGGTTGGGAGAATAACAACGAATGGGAATGACAGAAAGTGGTGCGCGCAGGCGAACGTCTGCATGGACAGATCGTCTTATTGGAAGAATGGCGCATAGCGATCTACTCTGTACTGCAAGTGAAATTATACGTTACATCCCAAGCCTAGGGCAGCAACCAGTGTTGACATAAAACATCAGAAGGTATTTGTACGAAATTGGGCTACGAGCCAGACGTCCAGCTACAGGTGTTCCATTGACCACATGCCACCGCTCTCATAGGCTATTATGGTGCACAGCAACACGGCAATGGTGGCTGGAATGGAGGTCTATACTCTTCAGTGATGAGTCCCGCTTTTCTCTCGGACGCCATGATAGCCGGAGATGGGTCTGGAGACCACATGGGCAATGCTATGAAGAGGCCTTCACAAGGGAACGTTACGCCAGTCTTACTCCCAGGATTATGGTGTGGGGTGGCATAGTGTACGGTAGCCGGGCCACTCTAGTTTTAATTTTAGGTACGCTAACAGCTCGGCGCTACATTGATTTGGTCATGGAACCACCGGTACGGCCATTTCCCCAAAGGGTCCCAGAAGCCGTTTTTCAACAGGACAACACCAGGCCATATGTTGCTCGTGCTATTGTGAGAAGCCTATGTGGACTACCATGGCCTGCAGTGTCTCCGGACTGGTCTCCCATCGAGCACATCTGGGGCGTCATTGGTCTGCAATTGCAAAGGGAGCTGCCAGCAGCCCATCTAGATGATTTGCGTGCCCAAGCGTATTTAGCGTGGCATAACATTCCTCAGACAACTATTACTAACCTCATTGATAGCATGCCAGGATGTGTATTTCTGCATGTGGCGCCCATATTCGATGCTATATAATTCAAGATGTTTTTATAATTTGCATATCGTTAATATGTTGATCCTCAATTTCAAAACTTTTCCTTCTTGGTGTTGCAATTTCAATGTTGAGGAGTATATATATAATAGGGTTGAGGTTCAGTTTTAGCAAATTTAAGAAATATATTGGCAAATCCATTCTCTTATTGTAATCTATGGACCGGTGAAACAAATTACTCATCTCTATTTATAATCTTTGTGTTATGTGTTTATATAAAACTGTCCGGGGTCCTGCAGATAAAGCTTGAAGCAAAGGAGAGATGCTGTTAATCTCATCTAGGGCTGCTTGTCTGGCTTTTAGCCTAAGCTGATTATTCTCACCTGACTTTTGGCTGCAAGAAGAGATCCAGATGGGTAATCGCTCCCACAGGAAAACTGATGTTTTGGGTCTATGTAGAAAAGTGAAATGGTAAAGGGAGATTTTTTTTACATGTTACCGAAGGAAAGTAGTTTTAAGTTGCAGGTTCAAAATTTTTGCACAAATAAAGGTAAAACTTAAATTGCTACAGCTTGAATACATTTGTATGTAAATCATATGCAAGTCTGTTAGAAGTAGCTACAAAATATTCATAAACTGAAGGAGAGTTTAGTTTAGTTTAGTGCTACTGGAGTCCTGCACAATGACCTTTGAAAAAATAAATTATGAAATGACTGTCACCTATTCTCAGGGCAACGGGTCATTTAGAGCGCTGGACCAAAATTCACGTTTACTAGGAGCTATAAAGAGACAGATGTAAGACACCACTACCCATTGCTTTATAAGTCATGTGTGGCATTTTAAAATTTTATTTTCTGAGTATTTATCAGCAGTATTCACTTTGTTTGACAGATGTAGCAGCACTGAAGTGGTCATGTAATTGTTTTATTAAACTCTGTGATAATCCCCTCAATTAAGATAACTTGGTAGGTTTACCTGTAGTCTTATGGGAACGATAGAAAATATAGTATAATATGTCAATGAGTTGCACGAAATAACAAACCCTGCTACATCTGACAAACCCAGTACTACTTTTGTGATTACGGTGGTTCACAAAGTTCAGTGCATATTTCTATTCATTCTATTCACTTGGACTTTACACGGTCAATAAGCAGGGGAGTCTCATAGGTCTTGGTAGACCAGGCATGTGAACAACTGTGTACATATTTCCGTCTTCTGTCTGGATGTGTGTGCTGATCAAGCCTGTGCCCGTATTCCTGGCAGAACTTTACAAGTCATCAGAGTTATTTATTTGCCCACTGGAGGAAATTAGTTTCACCATCAGTGATTACTAAATACCTGAACCAATCTTTGTTTTTAATTATTGCCTTTTATAGGAAGACCTACGCATAAAACTCCTGACCCGCTACTGCCCAGACAATAAGCCATTAGTGTTTTCTGGGTATATAATAACCAGCACATTGAAGCTTTTCTCACTTGGCCACTACAACTAGACTTATAAAAAAGACCATGGGCAACTGCATTGGGTGAACTGTGTTGTTGTAAAATTGAACTAAGTCATGCATGTATCCTCTGCCATTATTATTTGTAGAAACACTTTTATAACCATACCTTCGGTTATCGGACGGAAACAATCTATCTTACTGATGGTAGCTATACAAGGGGCATAGTAGCTGTGCCAAAAATAATATATAAATAGCAGATCATGTCAGATCAAGAAGTCGGCAAGTTCTAATGTTTTGTTATTGTGTAAATTACAATAAATAGTGTACAAAAATCCTGCCAAAAATGATCATGTCACAGATAACATGTCAGCAGATCGCATTGATGGAGTGCTTGAATTTGGACTACCACCGATTTCCAGAACAAAGGGGCTGTGTCCCGCTATGAAACACCAAATCCTGTTTAGCACCACTCACTGGAAATCTGACACAACATTTCTTTTTTTAAATCAAACCAATTTTATTGATACGAACACAGAAAAGAAATAACATAGTAACATTCACATTTCAATTTTCCAACATCGTATACAATAATGACAGCATATCAGGAAATCCCCAACTTCCCCCCTTTCCCCCCTCCCCGCACGGCCCCCCACTATATCTCTGCCCTTTGTTTCTAGTACCAATCCTGGCCAGAGCACATTTCTCTTATCAAGTTTCCCCACCACCCCTTTTTGCTCCAGACTCTACCACCTCCAGTTCCTCAGACGACTCTCGCCCTTATTCTGCTCAGTTCAGGTGTCAGCACCTCCGGACAGGCCATCCATCTGCTCCATTGTTTCTCAAATTTTTTTTCCGTGCCCCTTTTAGAAAATATCTTATTCTCCATCAGGATATTATAGTTCACCATTCCTACAATTTCCCTCATCCCTGGTGGCTCCTCATCCAGCCAGTGTTTAGCAATGCATTTCCTTGTTTGATATAATATCTTGGCAATTGCCAGGTTTGCCATTCTGTCACTCTCCAATTCTCCCACTGCTCCCAACAACATAACTTTAGGGTCTGCCGCCAATTCCCGACCATACACCTGTTTTATCAGATCCAATATTTCCCCCCATAGGGTCCTCAGAGCCTCACATGACCAAAACATATGCAGTATATCCGCTTTCTCTTCCGTGCACCTAGGACATTTAGGATCCGCTCTAATACCCATCTGTTTTAATACCCACGGGGTGCGATATACTCTATGTATCAGGAAGAGTTGTGATCTCCTCTGCGCCAGACTGAGCGATAAGTGACATGTGGATGCTAATATCTCCTCCCACTCCTCCTCAGTCAAAGGACCAACATCCCGTTCCCATTTCGCTTTTACCAGCACCATTGGATTTCCCAGGTGTTTGGACAGCAAGCTCCTGTACGCCATTGAGATCAGGCCTTTGGTCGTGTCAGCCCTTCCCACATAATCCAGGACCCCAAGAGCACAGACCGTCAGGTCCACTACCTGCGCCTGTAGGGCATGACGGATCTGCAAATATTGATAAAACATATTGTGCTCTAGTGGAAATAGGTCCTTCAACTGCTGAAATGATCTCAGCCCGTTATCATCATATAAGTGTTGTATTCGTCTAACCCCTGCCAACTCCAATTTTTGCTTGCCCTCTAATTGGTATAATTCCCACAGGACCGGATTATGCCATAGGGGAGTATATTTGGTGCACATTCCCACTCCCAGGATTTGTTTGCATTGCCACCATACTTTATGTATCAGGAGTAACGTTGGTTTAGCACTCGTCAATCTCTTAAAGGTATGCGCTTCCAGACTCTCTAGTGGATTGTGTCCTCCCCCCATGTATGACAATAAACGTGCACTGGCACCCCAAGTCTCTGTGTCCTCCCATCCCTTAAATTGTTGGCTCTGGGCAGCCAGGTAATATATCCAGGCATTTGGCAGCGCGACCCCCCCTTCATCTTTGGGCAATTGCAATTTCTCCAATTTAATCCTTGGAACCCCTTTTTTCCATACCAGATCCCGAAAGAGATTGTGCAATCGTCTGAACCATTGCTTAGGTATCCATACTGGGGAGTTATGAAGAATGTATAAAACTTGAGGCATAAGGATCATCTTGATTAGGTTAGTCCTCCCCAGAGCAGAGAGCGGGAGCCTGTTCCAGGCATCCACCTTTTGTTTCACCTTAAGCAGCAGTGGTGAGACATTCAAAGACATTTAGTCTTGGACCCTAGCCGTCACCTTAACCCCTAGATACGTAAATTCAGAGACTATCGGAATCCGGATTCCCACTCCAGTATCTACAATATTCACTGTATCAAGTGGCATCAAAGCAGACTTGGTCCAGTTAATATTTAATCCCGAGAACTCCCCAAACCTTGTGATCGTATCCATTACTACCTGCAGTGTATTCTCCGTGTCCGTCATATATATTAAAATGTCGTCTGCATATAATGAAATTTTTTCCTCCATTTCCCCATATTGCAAGCCTCTTATACGCTCCTCCTGTCTTATGAGGCACGCCAGTGGCTCCACCGCCAAGGCGAATAGTAATGGTGACAGTGGGCACCCCTGTCGTGTACCCCGGGCCAGTGAAAATTTCTCAGACATTGCACCATTCACCCGTATGCGGGCTGTAGGGGCCACATACAACAACTGTACCCACTTTACGAAGTTAGGGCCGAATCCCATCTTTTCTATTACCCGCCATAAATACCCCCATTCTACGCAGTCGAACGCTTTTGCAGCATCTAACGTTAGCACCGCCCTTCCTCCTTGCTCATCCGGTGCCGCCTGAAGATTTAAAAACAGCCGCCTGAGGTTGACCGCTGTCGATTTGGAGGGCATGAACCCCGATTGGTCTTCATGCACAACATGCTGTACCACCCTATTCAGCCGCAGTGCCAATATCTTTGCCAAAATCTTGACATCCGATGTCAACAAGGATATTGGTCTGTAGGACTCCGGTAATTGACTGTCTTTCCCCTCTTTTGGGAGAACCACTATCGTAGCCTCATATAGGGAGTCTGGTAGTTTACCTCTGTCAAAACTATCCTGCAAAGTACTCAAATATTCTGGCGCTAGTTCCGTCCCATATTCCTTATAGATTTCCCCCGGTAACCCATCTGGACCCGGAGCTTTCTCATTTGCCATATCTCTTATCGCCTGTTCCAACTCCTCTAGTGAAATAGGGGTCTCCAAACTTTCACGGTCCTCCCGGCCCAAGGTAGGCAAATTAATGTTTCCCAGGTACTTGTCCAATTGCTGTGTGTCGTAATGCACTTTGGATGTATATAGGTCAGTGTAAAACTGCTGGAATATTTGCAGGATTTGCCCCGTGTCTGTCTCCACTCTCCCCCCCTCCCCCCTAAGGCCATGAATGAAATTATTGCCCCCATGCGGTTTTGCCATCCTAGCGAGTAGTCTCCCCGCCATTTCCCCTTCTTCATAATATTGCTGTTTAAGGAATAGTCGTTTATTATCCGCCATTGTTAGTTGGTGATTTTTTAACAACGTCTGTGCCTCCACCCAATGTCGAAGTGTCTCCTCGGATCCCTCTTCTACATGTCTCCCTTCTGTTTCTGTCACCCGCTCCTCTAAACTTTCTCCCAACTGCCTGGATTTAGTTTTAATTCGTTTAATATTTTGAATGAATACTCCTCTCAGCCAGGCTTTCATGGCATCCCATAACACTCCTCGCGGCACCGACTCAGTATTAAAATTAAAATATTCTTTTATCAGGTTCCGTATTTCCTCACCATCCATCAATCTTAACCAAAACGCATTCAGCTTCCAATTCCCGGGGTTCCTGGTATGCCTTACACCCACTTCCAGCGTCACCGCCATCGGAGAATGGTCTGACAACGCCCTCTGTAGGTACTCTATTTGCGCTATGTACGGCACCGCTGAAGCTGAGCATGCTACCATGTCTATTCGCGAAAGTGACTGAAATGTGGATGATGCACACGAGTACTGCCTCACCCCTGGATGTTTATCTCTCCAAATATCCCGCAGACCCAATTCCTCCATTAATCTTCCAAAGGCGGTCAGATCTCCTCTTTGCCCTCCTCCTCCTCTATGAAACCTGTCCAACCCTTCAGACATCACTGCATTAAAATCCCCCATCACAATTAGCGGTACCTCAGGCCACCTGGAGAGTTTCTCCGTAACTCGTTTCAGTACAGTGCTAGAATAAGGCGGAGGGATATACAGCACTACCAGAATACACTCCCAGTGATATATAGTACAATGCACTCCCACATACCTCCCCTCCTCATCAGAAAAGGACGAATGACAGACAAAGGGAAGACTCCTGTGTATCAGCAAACTCACCCCCCTGGAATAAGTCGTGTGAAATGAGTGAAACCCATGTGCGATCCACACTCTCTGCAATAATGATACAGACTCTCTAGTCAGATGCGTTTCTTGCAACCCCACTATCAGGGCATTTTGCTGTTTAACCCAGTTAAAGATTGCCTGCCGTTTCCTAGCTTCCCGTATTCCCCGGACGTTCCAGGATAGACATTTAACCGATCCCATCAGGCGTCATATCTTTAAGAAATCTGTTACTCCTCCAGTCTGCTCCAGTCAAGATATTGGGCCGTGCGTTCCCTCCCTCCTCCCCTCCCCCCCCAACAAAACCTCCCCTCCGAAAAGGGTCAGAGCGACATGTACTGTCTCTCCTATCCAGCAGAAACGCACCATAGTGCGAACTTTTAACATGCCCTACTGGCATCTTCTCTTTGAACCGTTTAACTTTCTCACCACGTCCAGTGAGCGCTGGCTCCCACTGCTATTCGCATGTATTAAACAATCCCACACAATCAGCAGAATTTACAGACACATTAGGTACCCAATAACATTCCCTCAATAACATTGCTGTCAGGTGCGGCCATTCTTGTTAAAAGGATACCACCCTGCTCTGTTTCAGACAAGGGTGTTCACCCACTTCGGAGAACTGCATAATAACATATAATATGCTACAGTCCCGCAAACGCCAACATGGCTCCAGACTTCACCGCCCAGGCGGCTTTCACGCATCTTCTTCTCCAGCCAGTCTCCGCAACCGTGCCTCATTGCTATCCAGCCATCTTGCAGCCTCTCTGGGGTTCTCAAAGAATGAAGCAGTCCCAAAAGCAACCACCCGCAATTTGGCCGGATACATCATGGAATATGTTATGGACAAGTTCCTCAGACGTTTCTTTACATCCCAATATTGCAGCCGCTTCTTCTGTACCTCCGCGGAGAAATCCGGATAAAAGGATATTTTGGCGCCATTGATGAAGATATCCTGCCGTTCCCTTGCCTTCCTCAGGATCTTATCTCTGTCCTTGTAGTGCAACAGCTTCACTAAGACCGGCCTCGGGGGCCTCCCCGGTGGTCCCGGTCTGGTAGGCACTCTGTGCGCTCTTTCAACAGCATATAAAGGAGACAATTCATCCCGGCCAAACTGCTCCAGCAGCCATTTTTCAAAAAACTCATCCGAGTTATTGCCCTCCGTTTTTTCCGGCACTCCGACCAAACGCACGTTGTTTCTGCGTAGCCGATTCTCTAAATCATCCGCCTTAGCCTGCAGGGCCACCACCGCCAAGGACTGAGACTGCACATCCCGCCTGAGCTCCGGCAGAACATCTTCCACTTCAGACACTCTCCCCTCAATAACTGTGGTTCTTTCTGCCACTTTCTGTAAGTCATTACGTAACAGCAGAATATCTTCCTTCAGGCTTCCCACCTGCCCGGTCAGCACAGATAAAAGTGAGGAGTTCTGCTTTACCGCAGCGAATATATCCGCAAGGGAAGGCTCCTTCACCTGGTCTCTCCTGCTATGCGTTCTGCCGCCATCTTCCTCCACATGCCTGTCCCGCCGCTGACTCCCCAGCTCTTCCTCCTCCTCACTCACCGTGTCCTCTCCCAGCACGGAGTATCTGGAACCGGAGGCCATGTTGTCTGCCTTCCCACTGCCAGCCACCGGCGTCTTGCCTGCTGCAGATCCGCTCGCACGAGGGGTTCTTGCAAATCTCTCCAGCCTGTCTGCCGCCTCAGACCGCATGTGCCTGCTCCTGCATTCAGTCTCCTCGGCGCCATCTTGCCTCCTCGGCCCCGGACTCGCCGGCGGCGTTTTTTGCTTCTTAGAACGGGTCATTGTAGCTGTATTAAGCGGTACCGACTCCTCCAGCCTCCCAGCCTCCAGCTCGGTGAATATTACCGGGTAATTCAGGGATAATCTGTACTTTCAGGATGAATACAGCAGGAGCTCCAGCCACACACGTCCTCTTACATCTGCTGCTAGGCCACGGCCCTGACACAACATTTCTAACAAAGCACCACTTTCTTAATGACTCTTTCTATAATGTGTGTCATATTTGCAATGATGGTTTCAAAGTGGCACTAGGGTGGGGGGATGTGCTCTATAATCTTGAAAATTAGCAGAGATATTCTCTTCAGATTGTATATATTGTATACATTTTTATTGCTCAAATGCATCTAAAATGAAAAATAAAGCAAATTTGCATATAGTCTTGATTGAAAATGTTCTACAGTTTTGTGTATACAGCTCTCCTATGAAGATCTATATGTCTCCATGGTTACAGAGGACTAGCAAGCAAGCAGTCTGATCTTTCAATCATACTCCCTTAGATGTGGCCCCTAGTCTTCAGGTTGGTGGTGGAGGTGTACGTGCCCTTTGGTCACAGGTATAAGAGAACAGAAAAAGAAACTATGGATAGTTATGTATCTATAAGCCAAAAGATGTCTTTATAGAGCTGGGAACATATGTTTTACGTAACATTCCGCTCTATTCAACATTTATGATTATAACTAAAGAAAACCATGCTACAATGTTACATTACAAGCATACAATATACCTTACATACAGTGAAGGAAATAAGTATTTGAACCCTTGCTGATTTTGTAAGTTTGCCCACTGTCAAAGACATGAACAGTCTAGAATTTTTAGGCTAGGTTAATTTTACCAGTGAGAGATAGATTATATTTTAAAAAAAACTGAAAATCACATAGTCAAAATTATATATATATTTATTTGCATTGTGCACAGAGAAATAAGTATTTGATCCCCTACCAACCATTAAGAGTTCAGCCTCCTCCAGACCTGTTACACGCTCTAAATCAACTTGGTGCCTGCATTAAAGACAGCTGTCTTAAATGGTCACCTGTATAAAAGACTCCTGTCCACAGACTCAATTAATCAGTCTGACTCTAACCTCTACAACATGGGCAAGACCAAAGAGCTTTCTAAGGATGTCAGGGACAAGATCATAGACCTGCACAAGGCTGGAATGGGCTACAAAACCATAAGTAAGACGCTGGGTGAGAAGGAGACAACTGTTGGTGCAATAGTAAGAAAATGGAAGACATACAAAATGACTGTCAATCGACATCGATCTGGGGCTCCATGCAAAATCTCACCTCGTGGGGTATCCTTGATCCTGAGGAAGGTGAGAGCTCAGCCGAAAACTACACGGGGGGAACTTGTTAATGATCTCAAGGCAGCTGGGACCACAGTCACCAAGAAAACCATTGGTAACACATTACGCCGTAATGGATTAAAATCCTGCAGTGCCCGCAAGGTCCCCCTGCTCAAGAAGGCACATGTACAGGCCCGTCTGAAGTTTTGCAAATGAACATCTGGATGATTCTGAGAGTGATTGGGAGAAAGTGCTGTGGTCAGATGAGACTAAAATTAAGGTCTTTGCATTAACAACTCGCCGTGTTTGGAGGAAGAGAAATGCTGCCTATGACCCAAAGAACACCGTCCCCACTGTCAAGCATGGAGGTGGAAACATTATGTTTTCGGGGTGTTTCTCTTCTAAGGGCACAGGACTACTTCACCGCATCAATGGGAGAATGGATGGAGCCATGTACCGTCAAATCCTGAGTGACAACCTCCTTCCCTCCACCAGGACATTAAAAATGGCTCATGGCTGGGTCTTCCAGCACGACAATGACCCGAAACATACAGCCAAGGCAACAAAGGAGTGGCTCAAAAAGAAGCACATTAAGGTCATGGAGTGGCCTAGCCAGTCTCCATACTTTAATCCCATCGAAAACTTATGGAGGGAGCTGAAGATCCGAGTTGCCAAGTGTCACGGACACTGGGTTTGTGGACCCACAAGGCCGCTCCGCCGTAGCGGGGAGGCAGCTGACCAGGTCACAGTCTATGTGAAAGTAAGATAGCAGACAGTAATGCTTAGGTACCTGAAATAGTCCGGACGGTGACTGTGGCTTCAGCACCGATGGAGGCAGGTGCGGAAAGTAGCGCCAGACGTGGCGGGCAGTATCCGATGAGCAGATAGCACTTGACGCGGCAGATGGCACTTGACGCGGCAGATGGCACTTGACGCGGCAGATGGCACTTGACGCGGCAGATGGCACTTGAACACGGGTAGGCACAGGAACAATGCGGAATACAGGAACGGTAACAGGGCACGGGTAACAGCTGGAACGGGAGACACTAAGGGACCATTTGCGAGACAGACAGGGAAAGACTAACAATGCTCAGGCAAGGATCAGAAGGGCTGGGGCATTCTTATAGGGCAGGGAATCACGTGGGTTAATGATCATTGTTTTCATGTGCGCGCGCTGGCCCTTTAAGAGCGGGCGCGAGCGTGCGCGCGCACCATACGGGACCTGGCCGGACGGAGCGGAAGTGAGCGCTGGCATCTCCTAGGAGGGAGACGGAGACCAGCGCTCACAGATCCATGGCTGCGGGCGTCGGGAGGTGAGTGAACCCGACGGCCCGCGGCCATGGGCGCTACAGTATCCTCCCTCTTACACCCCCTCTTCTTGGGGCCAGAGTGAGAGAGGAACTTTTTAATAAGAGCAGGAGCACTGAGGTTCTCTTCTGGCTCCCAGGACCTCTCCTCAGGACCAAACTCTCTCCAGTCCACCAGATAGAAAGTCCTTCCTCCTACCCTCTGGCGGTCCAGGATCTCCTTTACCTCGAATACATCAGAAGGACCGCTGGAAGCAACTGAGGAACTAGAGGTCTTGCTGTAGCGGTTCAGGACCACTGGTTTCAGGAGGGACACATGGAAGGAGTTAGGGATTCTGAGGGTAGGGGGCAGCCGCAGCTTATAGGAAACAGGGTTAATTTGTTGCAGGATCTCGAAGGGACCAAGGAACCTGGGAGCAAACTTGTATGAAGGCACCCTCAAGCGAATGTTTCGAGAGGACAGCCAGACTTTAGTCCCAGGAAGATACTGAGGCGGCTCTCTTCTTTTAGTATCTGCCTTACGCTTCATGCGATCTACCGCCTGCAAAATAGAGGACCGGGTCTGTTGCCAGATTTGCAGGAAGTCCCCATATGCAGAGTCAGCAGCGGGTACCTGAGATGAAGTCGACACTGGAAGAGGAACTCTGGGATGTTGACTGTACACGATGTGAAACGGAGTGGAGGTGGTGGACTCACTTGTGTGGTTATTATATGAAAACTCCGCCCATGGTAGAAGCTGTACCCAGTTATCGTGCTGTGAAGAGATGAAGTGGCGGAGGTAATTTTCCATGATCTGGTTGATCCTCTCAACTTGCCCATTGGACTGGGGGTGATAGGCAGAGGAAAAGTCCAAACTCACATCCAGGAGTTTACAGATGGCTCTCCAGAACTTGGGAGGTAAACTGAACCCCCCGGTCGGACACAATGTGAAGAGGCAAGCCATGCAAGCGGAAGATGTGCTGAATGAAGAAGCTTGCCAGTCGAGGAGCAGAGGGTAGGCCGGTTAGCGGGATAAAATGTGCCATCTTAGAGAACCGGTCCACCACCACCTAGATGGTGTTGCATCCTGCTGAGAGAGGAAGGTCCGTGACAAAGTCCATAGCGATGTGCTGCCAGGGGGCACTGGGTACAGGCAGGGGTTGAAGAAGGCCGGCAGGCTTGCTGTGAGCCACCTTGTTAGAGGCACACACCGTGCAAGCAGAGACGAAGTCCAGAACATCTTTAGGTAGCGTGGGCCACCAGAAGTGACGAGCGACCAGGTCTTGGGTTTTACGGACACCAGCGTGCCCAGCCAGTTTAGAACTGTGTCCCCAGCGGAGAATTCTTTTTTCTGTCAGCCAACCGAACAAAAGTTGTCCCTGGAGGGATATTTCTAAGCTGCAGAGGATTGGCGGTGACAAAGCAGGATGGGTCTATGATCGTCTGAAGGGACTCCACCGTGTCTTCCGTTTCTAATGATCTGGACAGGGCATCGGCCCTCACGTTCTTGTCCGCGGGACGGTAGTGGAGCAGAAATTGGAAACGGGTGAAGAACAGTGACCACCTGGCTTGACGAGGATTCAGTCTTTGAGCGGACTGAAGGTAAGTGAGATTCTTGTGGTCGGTGAAGATCAGGATGGGGTGAGCAGCGCCCTCCAGAAGATGTCTCCACTCCTCCAGGGCCAATTTGATAGCCAGTAGCTCCCGATCTCCAATGGAATAATTGCGCTCAGCAGAGGAAAACAGTCTTGAGTAATAGCCACACACTACTGCCTTTCCTTTGGAGCTCCTCTGGAACAGAAGTGCGCCTGCGCCAACAGAGGAAGCGTCCACTTCCAGTGAGAACTGCCGAGATATGTCAGGGTGATGGAGGATGGAAGCTGAAGTGAAGGCTTTCTTGAGGCTAATGAATGCGGACTCTGCCTCCGGAGTCCACACCTTGGCGTTCACACCCTTCTTGGTAAGGGTAGAGATGGGGGCCGTCAGAGAAGAAAAGTTCGGAATAAACTGCCGGTAGAAATTGGCGAAACCCAGGAAGCACTGTATGGCCCTTAGGCCTTGAGGACGTGGCCATTCCAGGACAGACTTTAACTTCTCAGGGTCCATCTTAAGGCCTTGATCCGAGATGACATAGCCCAGGAAGGGCAGAGACCTCTTTTCAAATGTGCATTTCTCTAACTTGGCATACAAGTGATTCTCTCTTAGTCGCAGAAGAACTTGACGAACGTGCCTCCGATGGGTCATCAGATCTGGGGAGAAGATTGGAATATCATCGAGATAAACTACAACACACGTATAGAGGAGATCTCGGAAGATGTCATTAACGAACTCCTGAAATACTGCGGGAGCGTTACACAGTCCGAAGGGCATCACTCGGTATCCGTAGTGCCTATCGCGGGTGTTAAATGCCGTCTTCCATTCGTCACCCCGGCGAATCCGGATTAGATTATAGGCCCCCCGCAGATCTAGCTTGGAAAAAAATGTGGCTCCTCGTATGCGATCAAACAGCTCGGAAATGAGTGGCAACGGGTATTTTGTGCTTGACCGTGATCTGATTGGGACCACGGTAGTCAATGCAGGGTCGGAGAGATCCATCTTTCTTTTTAACGAAGAAGAATCCTGCCCTGGCCGGGGAGGAAGATTTTCGAATAAAACCCCTCTCCAAGTTCTCCTTGATATAGGCTGACATTGATAACGTCTCTGGCAAGGAGAGAGGATATACTCGTCCACGGGGAAGAGAAGCATTGGGAACCAGTTCAATGGGACAGTCATAACTCCGATGTGGAGGCAACGTCTCAGCCTCTCGTTTGCAGAAGACATCCGCAAAGCTGGCATACTGAGAAGGTAGATCGGAGAGTGACTGAGGCAGAGGGGGCACAACAGGACGGACTTGTGACAGGCAATGGCTATGGCATCTGGAACCCCATTGAAGAACTTCTCCAGAACCCCAGTCGAGTGTCGGGGCGTGTAGATGGAGCCATGGCAGACCCAGCAGGATAGGATTGATAGCCTTGGGTAGTACCAGGAAGGAGATCTGTTCTGAGTGAAGAGCTCCGACCCGTAATGTCACCGGCTCAGTGATGAGCATGATTGGATCAGGCAGTGGTAGACCATTCACAGAGGCAACTGCCAGGGGTCTCTCCAGACGGACTGTGGGTAGTTGAAACCGATCCACTAGGTCTTGGTGGATAAAATTAGCAGCCGCTCCAGAGTCAAGATAGGCGGAGGAAGGATGTGATGCCTGTCCGGTGACGATGGCCACAGGTATCAATAATTTGGAAGAGGTTTTAACGTTTGGAGACGTTCCACCTAGAGTTGCCTCTCCAACCAACCCTAGGTACTGGAGTTTCCCGGTTTCTGTGGGCATTGACGCACAAAATGACCCTTGAGGCCGCAATATATGCCAAGTCCAGAGGAGCGTCTGCGCTACTTCTCCTGTTCAGATAACCGGACTCTGTCTACCTGCATGGGTTCCTCAGGTAGCACACTAGGAGTGGACAATTGTGGTCTCTGGGCAGGGAGTGCTGGTCTGTGGGCCCGGCTCTCCTGATGAACCTCTTGAGAGCGCTCCCGGATTCTCATATCAACCCGGGTGGCTAACAGGATGAGGGCATCCAAGGTAGAAGGAAGGTCGCGGGCTGCCAGTTCGTCCTTGATGTGAGAGGACAGTCCCTGCCAGAAGGTCGCCACCAGTGCCTCATTGTTCCATGCCAGCTCGGCTGCTAGGGTACGGAAGGAGATCGCATACTCCCCTACTGTGGAGCCTTCTTGCTTGAGGGTCAACAGAGTGGCTGCGGCAGAGGATGTTCGACCCGGCTCCTCGAACACGGCACGAAAGGACTGCAGGACCAAGGCTAGGTCCGCGGATACAGGTCCTTGTTGCTCCAAGATTGGGTTTGCCCATGCGAGGGCCTTGCCAGCGAGGAGGGAGATGATGAACGCTACTTTAGCCTCCTCGGAGGGGAAGAGATGAGGCCGTAGCCTAAAATGCACCGTGCATTGATTGAGAAATCCTCTGCATGCTCTGGGGTCACCGTCATAGCGAGGAGGAAGAGGCAGAGGAACTGAGGATCCGGAACAAACAGGGAGAGCAACAGGCAGTGGCACGGCAACAGCTTCTGGAGGAAGAACCGGGGGTGGAACAGCGAGTAGATCCAGGCGGACCAGAATAGAATTCACCGCCTCAAGGAGTTTATCCTGACGAGTGCGTAGGTCATGCATCTCTGTCTGAATCTTCTGTACTGGGGTCTTGGGCTGGCCAGCGGGTTCCATGGCCTGAGCGTACTGTCACGGACACTGGGTTTATGGACCCATTAGGCCCCTCCGCCGTAGCGGGGAGGCAGCTGACCAGGTCACAGTCTATGTGAAAGTAAGATAGCAGACAGTAATGCTTAGGTACCTGAAATAATCCGGACGGTGACTGTGGCTTCAGCACGGATGGAGGCAGGTGCGGAAAGTGGCGCCAGACGTGGCGGGCAGTATCCGATGAGCAGATAGCACTTGACATGGCAGATGGCATTTCACGCGGCAGATGGCACTTGACGCGGCAGATGGCACTTGACTCGGCAGATGGCACTTGACGTGGCAGATGCCACTTGAATACGGGTAGGCACAGGAACAATGCGGAATACAGGAACGGTAACAGGGCACGGGTAACAGCCTCGAAATCTTAATGATTTACAGATGATCTGCAAAGAGGAGTGGGCCAAAATTCCATCTAACATGTGTGCAAACCTCATGATCAACTACAAAAAACGTCTGACTGCTGTGCTTGCCAACAAGGGTTTTGCCACCAAGTATTAAGTCTTGTTTGCCAAAGGGATCAAATACTTATTTCTCTGTGCAAAATGCAAAGAAATATATATAATTTTGACAATGTGATTTTCTGTTTTTTTTATATAGAATCTATCTCTCACTGGTAAAATTAACCTAGCCTAAAAATTCTAGACTGTTCATGTCTTTGACAGTGGGCAAACTTACAAAATCAGCAAGGGATCAAATACTTATTTCCTTCACTGTATGTATTGGCTAAATTTATGCCACATGGACGTTTGCTGTGTACAAGTCAGTAGCACTCCTCACATAACCCTAAATAATTGGACAAGTGGAACGCTTGCATGTTAGGCTTCGTTCACATATCCGTTAGGGCTCCATTCTGCCGTTCCCTTCGGAGCTTGCCTTCGGAATGGAACACTAACTGACACAAACGGAAACCATATGTTTCCGTTTCTATCACCATTAATTTCAATGGTGACGGATCCGGTGCCAATGGTTTTCGTTTGTCTCTGTTGTGCAAGGGTTTCCGTCGTTTTGACGGAATCAATAGCGTAATCGACTACCCTATTGATTCCGTCAAAACGACGTGTTAGTCAGGGCTCTATTCTGACGGAAACCTCTGACGGAACGTGTAATGTCTGTAGTCACTGACTACGAACTTCTCCATCCAGTCGATGCCCTTCTCTTAAGAGATGTCTGCACATACGGCCGTCCTGCTCCACAGTGACCACCAGGGTGCGATCTTGAGCTCAGTCCAGACTTAAGAAGCCAGAGCGCACGCATGTTAGTGATTGAGCTAATTGCTCCTGAGCACCCTGGGCTATAAGAAGGTCCCAGCCCCATCCTCCCACGCCTGAGCTTTGTTGTTGTATTCCAAGTCTGTCTTGCAAATGGTCCTCTAGTGTTTCCTGCTCCCAGTGTTTCCTGTTCCTGCATCATGTAACCTGTATCCTGATCTAGTGCCGTGCTGAGTTATAGACGTGCTGTGCTGTATACTATGTCTGTCCTGCTTCTCCATGCCTGACGACTACCTGATGCCTAGTTCCTGCCAAGCCTGCCTTGCTACTGTCCGAGCTGCCACAGGTACCTTATATAAACTATAGACTCTGACCTGCGCCCTGTTGGCCAGCTGCCATACCGCCAAGGCGGTACGGCCCAGTGGGTCCACGAACACTACGTGACAGTAAGCTCAGGCCATGGACCCCGCTGGTCGATCCAAGACCATGACGACGTCACAAGAGATGCGGGCGGATATGCTAGACCTCCGGTCTCGACAGGACCAACTCCTCCAGGCTTTGAACATTCTCGCACGTCGGCAGGAGGCACGAGCTGCTGTTCCTACTACTACACATCCTGGCAGTGTTGATCCTGAGACTACACCTCCTGGCAGTGTCGACCCGCATTTTTCTTTGCCACTTCTGGACCGCTATGATGGAGACGCAGGTACCTGTCGTGGATTTTTGAACCAGTGCCAGATCCACTTCAGCCTGTATACTAGGACATTTTCATCTGACGGCGCAAGGGTCGCTTTCATCATCTCTCTCCTCACTGGCAAGGCTCTTGCATGGGCGAACCCTATCTGGGAGAAACAAGGACCAAAGACCCGTGACTTCCAGGGCTTCCTCCGGACTTTTCGCATGGTGTTTGAGGAGCCTGGACGGGTCTCATCTACAGCGGCTTCCTTGATTAACCTATGCCAAGGAGACACCTGCGTGAGGGAGTACGCCATCCACTTCCGCACCCTGGCGGGAGAACTGTTATGGAACAATGAGGCCCTAGTGGCTGCATTCTGGCATGGACTGTCTTCTAAAATTAAGGACGAACTTGCCGCTCGAGACCTGCCATCTACCCCGGATGACCTCATTCTTCTGTCTGCCCGGATTGATATGCGGATTCGAGAACTCCTCCAAGAGGTTCGTCGGGAGGGAGGCCTTACCTAGTCTGGGCCCTACTTTGCAGCAACCCCTGCTGTCCTCACATGTCGATCCTCCTAAGGAGTCTGTGATCATGGACCAGTGTAAGCTATCCACCCAGGAGAGATAACGCAGATGCACTTCAGGACTCTGTCTATCTTGTGCGCCTGTGTCCCCAAAAATTCTAAAGCCTAGGGTTGCTAGGAGAGACAACCTTGGGTAAGAAAGGACTTTTATCTAAATTGTCCATACCAGTGACCATAGTGTCCAGCGAGAGAACGCATCAGGTCTCTGCGTATCTGGACTCTGGATCCGCTGCTAATTTCATCCGTAGAGACCTGGTGGATCTTCTTCAATTACCCACCACCCCACTGGAGAGGCCGTTGACAGTTGCATCAGTGAAAGGACTACCTCTGCCAGACCCAGTTATAGCTGTGACCAAGCCGCTGAGGCTCCAAGTGGGAGCTCTTCACTCCGAACTCCTGTCGTTCTATGTCCTATCCAAAGCCGTTAACCCTGTGTTGCTGGGCATGTCTTGGCTCCGACTACATGCCCCAGTCCTGGACTCGAATTCTGGAGATGTTCTCCAGTTGGGCCCTGAGTGTCAAAGCCGATGCCTGGTTCAGATTCGTTCGGCTCAGCCTTCGCTGCCTCGGTCATTGGCAGGATTGCCGGGTCATTCTGCTACATTTTTGGACGTCTTCAGCAAGAAGGAGGCGGAGACATTGCCTCCACATCGGGGGTATGACTACCCTATCAAGCTGGTGCATACCTTCCCCGTGGTAGGGTATATCCTCTCTCCTTGCCAGAGACTCTGTCCATGTCGGCCTATGTAAAAGAGAACTTGGAGAGGGGCTTCATACGGAAGTCTTCCTCCCCGGTAGGAGCCGTTTCTTTTTTGGTAAAAAGAAGGATGGTTCTCTTCGTCCTTGTATTGACTACCGAGGTCTCAACCAGATCACGGTGAAAAATAAATATCTGTTGCCACTGATCTCAGAACTGTTTGATCGTATACGTGGTGCCAAGATTTTTTCCAAACTAGACCTACGTAGGGCTTACAACCTAGTCCGGATTCGCCAGGGTGATGAATGGAAGACTGCATTTAACACCCGTGATGGACACTATGAATATCTAGTAATGTCCTTCGGCCTGTGTAATGCTCCCGCGGTCTTCAATGAGTTTGTTAATGACATTTTCCATGACCTCCTCTATGTTTGTGTAGTAGTCTACCTTGATGATATCTTGATTTTTTTCTCCAGATCCTATGACGCATCAGAGACATGTCCGTCAATATTTGCTGCAGTTAATGGAGAATCGTCTGTAAGCTAAGTTGGAAAAGTGTGTGTGTGAAAAAGATGCTCTACCCTTCCTGGGCTATATCGTGTCGAATCGAGATCTCGAGATGGATCCTGAAAAGGTAAAGTCTGTCCTGGAATGGCCACGCCCTCAAGGCTTGAGGGCCATATAGCGCTTTCTGGGATTCGCCAATTTTTACAGACCGTTTATTCCAAACTTCTCACTGACTTATCCTATCTCTAACCTCACTAAGAAAGGCATGAACGCCAAGGCGTGGACCCCTGAGGCAGAGTCCACATTCAATAGCCTGAAGAGTACCTTCACGTCAGCCTCTATCCTCCATCATCCAGATGTCTCTCTACAGTTCTCGTGGGAGGTGAACGCATCCTCGGTCAGTGCTGGTGCACTCCTGTTCCAGAGAAGCTCCAAGGGCAAGTCAATGGTATATGGCTATTTTTCTAAGCTCTTCTCTTCCGCAGAACGCAACTACTCGATTGGGGATCGGGAGTTACTGGCCATCAAATTGGCTCTGGAGGAGTGGAGACATCTACTAGAGGGTGCAGGTCATCCCATCCTGATTTTTACGGACCATAAGAACCTTACCTATCTTCAGACGGCCCAACGGCTGAACCCTCGTCAGGCCAGGTGGTCACTGTTCTTTACGAGGTTCCAGTTTGAGCTCTGTGAGGGCCGATGCCTTGTCCAGGTCTTTCGAGACAGAAGATACCATGGAGATTCCACAGAACATCATTGATGCGTCTTGCATTGTCTCTGTCAATCCCCTGCAAGTTGGGGACATCACTCCAGGGAGGACTTTTGTGCGCCCGGCTGACCGTGGAAGAATCCTCCGCTGGGGACACTCCTCTAGACTAGCAGGTCACGCGGGGACCCGTAAGACTAGGGATCTGATTGCTCGTCATTTCTGGTGGACTACGCTGTGCAAGGACTTTATGGACTTTTTTCTTCCTGTTCAGTATGTGCAGCCAACAAGGTCACGCACTCCAGACCTGCTCGTCTTCTCCAGCCATTGCCTGTGCCCAATGCCCCCTGGCAGCATATAGCTATTGACTTTATTACGGACCTGCCTCTCTCTGGCGGATGCAGTACTGTCTGGGTGGTGGTGGATCGATTTTCAAAGATGGCCCACTTCGTTCCTCTGACCGGTCTTACTTCTGCTCCTCTGCTGGCCAAGCTATTCATCCAACACATCTTCCGCCTGCACGGCTTGCCGCAGCATAATGTGTCTGATCGGGGGGGTTCAGTTTACCTCAAAGTTCTGGAGAGCCCTCTGCGGACTCCTAGGTATAAAGTTGGATTTTTCCTTGGCCTACCATCCAATGGTCAGGTCGAGAGGATCAATCAGATCTTGGAGAACTACCTACGCAACTTAATTTCCAAGCAGCATGATGACTCGGTCAAGTTGCTTCCATGGGCTGAGTTCTCTTACAACAATCATACCAGCGAGTCCACACAGAAGACACCGTTCCTTATTGTCTATGACCAGCACCCACAAACTCCTCTCCCGGTCTCTGTTACATCCGAGGTGCCAGCTGCTGACACGGCCTTTGGGGACTTTCTGCAGATCTGGCAGCAGACTCGATCCTCCATCCTGCTGGCGGTCGACCGCATGAAGCGGAAGGCGGACACAAGGAGAAGAGAACCCTCTCAGTTTCTTCCTGGCACGAAGGTCTGGCTGTCCTCCAGGAATATTTGACTGAGGGTGCTGTCGTACAAATTTGCTCCCAGGTTCCTCGGTCCCTTCGAGATCCTGCAGCAGATCAACCCTGTCACCTACAAGCTTCGGCTGCCTCCTACCCTCAAGATCCCCCACTCCTTCCATCTTTCTCTCCTGAAGCCAGTGGTTCTGAACCGCTTTACCAAGACTCCAAGCCCTGCAGTTGCTAACAGCGGCCTTCGAGGTTAAGGAGATCTTGGACATTAAAAAAGTAACAAAGAGAACCTTTTATTTAGTAGATTGGAAGGTGTTTGGTCCAGAAGAGAGGTCCTGGGAGCCAAAGGAGAATCTCAATGCTCCTACCTTC
Organism: Rhinoderma darwinii; assembly: GCF_050947455.1. Lineage (NCBI taxonomy): Eukaryota > Metazoa > Chordata > Amphibia > Anura > Rhinodermatidae > Rhinoderma > Rhinoderma darwinii. The sequence continues at coordinate 140,237,338 of NC_134691.1, read as the reverse complement.
ATTAAGAAGGTTCTCTCTCGTTCTGGACCCAAGAGGAGGGGGGCGTAAGAGGGGGGATACTGTAACGTACGTTGTCGCTAACCACGAACTCCTTCCATCCAGTCGACACCCTTCTCTCTAGAGATGTCTGCACATACGGCCGTCCTGTTCCAGAGTGACCACCAGGGTGTGCTCACGAGCTCAGTCCAGACCTAAGAAGCCAGAGCGCACACATGTTGGTGATTGAGCTAATTGCTCCAGAGCACTCTGGGCTATAAGAAGGTCCAAGCCCCATCCTCCTAAGCCTGAGCTTTGTTGTTGTATTCCAAGTCTGTCTTGCAAATGGTCCCCTAGTGTTTCCAGCTCCCAGTGTTCCCTGTTCCTGTATCCTGTAACCTGTATCCTGATCTAGTGCCGCGCTGAGCTGTAGCCGTACTGTGCTGTATACCACGCCTGTCCTGCTTCTCCACGCCTGACGTCTACCTGCTGCCTAGTTCCTGCCAAGCCTGCCTTGCTACTGTCCGACTTGCCACAGGTACCCTATATAAACTATAGACTCTGACCTGCGCCGTGTTGGCCAGCTGCCATACCGCCAAGGCGGTACGGCCTAGTGGGACCACGAATCTTACGTGACAGAATGTCAGAATAGAGCCCTAACAGATATGTGAACGAAGCCTTAGCAGAGAAAATGAGCATAGCATCCTATATGTCGTGCTGCGTTCTGTGATTTTAGCCTGGAAATATCCATTTGGCTGCAAAAGATTCTTTTCAGAATAATTCCCTGCTGAATTTTCTCTCAATTGGTAGCATTTGTTCTACGAATCATACGTGTGAGTCAGTCTTTTTTTAATAAATAAATAACATATGGTCGCCTTATTACGTTCTGAGACAGAGAGTATTTGCGGATGAGCAGTAAAAATATTAACAAAGGATGTTGAAATAACACAAGACTCAGCAATTAGTCGGATCCCACCCAAGAACATCACACCACCTTAAAGCAGGACCATGGAAGGAAACATGCAGTTAAGTCTTATTAACCCTTCCCATTGTCTTTCATTGTTAAAATATTTTAGAGCTTACAATAATGGAGTTAATAAACTCCAAACCACGAATGCAGTGATATAAACAATAAAACATGGACAATGTGTAAAGTCTAAGAATATCACTTCCTGCTATTCTAGAATTTCCAGTTTAATTGAAAAAAATAATTGAATACAAACTTTTCATATTAGAATTTAGAATAGTGGAGGCAAAGTAGACCAAGCAGATCATCCCCTGCCCTATTTATATTATTTTGTTTTAGTGTAAGGCCTTTTGCACATGATTGTATCACAGATAGGTGTTGTAAAGGATCTGCCAGGCACAGCTTCGGGGTTAACTCCCAGAACTAATCAGTCAGCACCTGAGAATACATCCCTGAGACTGACTCCTGCTTCCACCATTCAGGCTGGCAGGCTTAGGAGTGGGAGAGACTATCGTAACCTGGCCAGACTCAGCTAGCTCCCGCCCTCGGTCTATTTAAGCCTGCACTTCCTGTCCCTCGGTGCTTGTGATTCTTTCCGTGTGGTTTCCTGGCCCAGCTACAGCTCCTGCTATTTTTGATCCTGCTCCATACAGACCCTGGCTTACCGACTACTCTTCTGCTTTTCGTTTTGTACCTTGCACACTCCTGGCTTGACTCGGCTCGTTCACCACTCTTGTTGCTCACGGTGTTGCCGTGGGCAACGGCCCCTTTTCCTTGCTTGTGTTCCTTTGTATGTTTGTCGTGTTTGTCGTGCACTTACTGAGCGCAGGGACCGCCGCCCAGTTGTACCCCGTCGCCTAGGGCGGGTCGTTGCAAGTAGGCAGGGACAGAGTGGCGGGTAGATTAGGGCTCACTTGTCCGTCTCCCTACCCCCTGCCATTACATAACTAATGGCCAAACTGAGAGGACTAATCAATCTCTAGAACAATACTTAAGGTGTTTTGTCTCTGTCAATTTGATTGGGTCTCTTTCATTCCCCTCGCCGAATTTTCCCTTAATAACCGGGTCAGTAACTCGTCAGGGGTCTCTCCTTAAATAAGTCCGAGAGCAGAAAAGAAACAATCAACGGAGGAAAGTTCAGGGGCGTCAGGAGCCAAGGAGAAGGCCCACTCTTGGGGCCCTTCCTGGAGCCGGGACATAATTATACCCACCCGCTGGCTCTCAGAACCTGAGGAATGAGGCTTTAAACGAAAGTAAAGCCTACAACTCTCCCGAAAGGAGAAAAAAGCCCTCCGGTCCCCTGAGAACCGGTCGGGCAACTTGAGGTGGGGTTCAAGAGGTGCGGTGAGGGGAACTACCAGGGTAGCATCAGGCTGGTTGACCCTCTGAGCCAGGGCCTGGACCTGTAGGGAGAGACCCTGCATTTGCTGAGCCAGGGTCTCACGGGGGTCCATAGTGGTGTCAGGGACCAGGCTCAGTTTGGCCATTAGTTTCGGGATGGAAGGCGGAGGAGAAGGACAGATCAATCCCCAACTTCATACAGAAGGCTCTCCAAAACAATGAAACAAATTGTACCCCTCTGTCCGAAACAATATTGACAGGGACCCCATGGAGACGCAGGATGTGTTTGACAAACAAGGTAGCCAACGTTTTGGCGTTGGGTAGTTTCTTGAGGGGCACAAAGTGGCACATCTTACTGAAGCGGTCCACCACCACCCACACCACCGACTTGCCTTGGGATGGAGGCAAATCGGTGATAAAATCCATGGAGATATGTGTCCAAGGTCTCTGGGGAATGGGCAACGAACACAGTAAGCCCGCTGGTCGGGACCTGGGAGTCTTGGACCTAGCACAAACCTCACAAGCGGCGATGTGGGCCTTAACGTCTTTAGGCAACCCAGGCCACCAATAATTTCTGGAAATGAGGTGTTTGGTACCCAGGATGCCTGGATAGCCAGATAGTGCGGAGTCATGATTTTCCCTAAGTACCCTTAGCCGGAATTGCAGGGGAACAAACAGCTTGTTCTCAGGAAGGTTCCGGGGAGCTGCACCTTGATCAGCAGCAATATCAGAGACTAAATCAGAATCGATCGAGGAAATGATTATACCTGGAGGCAAAATACAAGCAGGATCTTCCTCCGAAGGAGGGCTGGCCATGAAGCTACGCGACAGTGCATCAGCCTTAATATTTTTAGACCCAGCCCTATAGGCAACTCGTCAGGGGTCTCTCCTTTTTTTTTGTAATTTTGGGTTTAATCCACGGTTCTCCTCCGTTTCACCTGGTAGTTCCAACAATCCCGAGGTAGAGGTCGTTCATCGGGAACTGTAGATTATAGACCATTGTTTTTGGGCTTTATTTTAGGATATACTTAACTTTTTTTTTTTAACTATTAACATGCTTAAAGGGGTATTCCCAACTTAGACATTTATGGCATATCCTCAGGATATGCTATAAATGTCTGATCGATGTGCGTCCCAGCTATGGGACCTACACCTATATAGAGAACAAGGGTCACCTGCCCTCTATGTCGCCTGGTGCGGCGGCTGCTAGCCGAAGATTCCAGGCGGTTACTAGAGAAGAGAGGCCACACGCGACTTTATCCATTCTACTCTATGTTTCTCTCTGTTTCGGATGACCCTTGTGCGGGTACCAGAGCTGGGGCTTGCTTTTATCAGACATTTATGGCATATCCTGTGAAGTGCCCTAATGCACATTGCCCCAGCCAGATTGCCTTTGACACTACCCTCGTTCTTTGGATCCGCAGCATCACTCAATAGCTGTTCACAATGCACTATTTAGAAGGCAGGAAAAGTGTCCATGTCCTGAGGATACAGGTACAATTGATAGCATTGACAGCTTACAATTGATAGCATTGACAGCCAGCTGCCTCTGTGCCTTATTTTATGTGTAAAAAAAATAAACTGCCATTTTCACTTTCTTGACCATTTCTCCAGCCTGTCTATATTCCAAAAATAGACATTACAGACTTTTATATCATCCATCAAAAAGAACTTTACCTTCTAAACCCAGTGCTATGTCACTTACCACATAAGCATATCAGTCAACTATCAATCATTAGATATGATATCATTGTCATCTGGCAAGTGTACCACCTTAGGATTCGTTCACATCTGCGCCAGGGTCCCGTTCTGACGTACCTTCGGAGCTTTCCGTCGGAACAGGACCCTGACTGACACAAATGGAAACCATAGGTCTCCGTTTCCATCACCATTGATTTCAATGCTTGGAAAAAAACAGAGAAAAAGAGACGCCGCTCCTATAAGATGATACCGTATAGACAATACGTCTTTTCATGCAAAGATGAGTGAAGATAAACTCACCTTATCCTGTTGTGCAAGATCGTCAGCACAACTTAACTTAGTTGCTCGTCAGGTGGAATCACCTTGGTCTCGGATACACGGTGCTAGCCTCTGGAGCAGACCCACGGTAGATAGCTCCAATCCTGGGGTTTCTTTGCTGTGGTCATTCAAAATCAAGAACCTGGAAAAAATGCTCCTTGCATCAGGCGCTCCTGTGTAGCTGGCTCAGTGATTACAACAGAGCCATCAGATGGGATTTGAAACAATTTATTTAAATAGAAGTTGTCACAAAATTTTTTTTTTTATCATACTGCTTTTAGTATGATATGAACATAAATTTTATTTATTTGTGTTCTTGTGTCTAATTTATAATATTAAAACAATGTGTAATCACTTAAATAATAATTGTTTAACTAAAAAAAAAAAAAATTTCTAGCGACACATTCCCTTTAAGAACGTGCTAAAAAACAATAAAAATAGCTACCGCAACGCGTTTCAACCTCGTAATGACGAAGACCTCCGTACGAGGTTGAAACGCATTGCAGCAGCTATATTTATTGTTTTTTAGCAAGTTCTTAAATAAATTGTTTCAAATCCCATCTGATGGTTCCATTGTAATCACTGAGCCAGCTACACAGGAGCTCCCGATGCGAGGAGCATTTTTTTCAGGTTCTTGACATTGATTTCAATGGTGATGGATCCAGTGCCAATGGTTTCCATTTGTCTCCGTTGCGCAAGGGTTCCGTTGTTTTGACGGAATCAATAGCGTAGTCGACCACCGGATCCGTCCCCATTGAAATCAATGGTGATGGAAACGGAAACCTATGGTTTCCGTTTTTGTGTCAGTCAGGGCTCTGTTCCGATGGAAAGCTCAGATGGAACATCGGAACGGAGCCCTAACGCAGATGTGAACGAAGCCTTACCCTTTAAGAATGCAGCCTAGTTTGGCAAATTTTAAGGGGTTTGTCATCACCGTTCTTAGAGAATTTTTGCGAGATGAGTTGTGTTTTGTAATGGATCATATCAGATAACATAAAAGAGGTCATCAGGCTCGTTATTCGTAATTTCAGCTTTTAATCAGGTGATGCGTTTGGACACCGAACCGGTGTCTTCAACAGACCATTTACATAAAATACCTAAGACTGTGTGATTTATAAACAAAAAAACGCCAAAAAAACCATAGTGACGTCATGAGTGGGAGTTCGAATAACCAATCAGACGTTTAATGCAGTTAAAAAGAGCTGTACAGGCAGTGGTTTTCACCTGTAATGCAATACATATGGCGTATATAGAATTTTTAGAGTAATGATAAATAGAAGGATACATAATTAATTAAATGAATTATTCATTTATTGAAAAAAATAATAAAGGATTTTAAAAATGTCCGAAAGGGGACAGGGGTATTGGTGTGCATAGTCCTACGTTACTTGTAATTAGGATCTGCCTGGCTTTTATTCAGTGCGGCTTATAACGTGAAAAAACAATGGGGAAGGAGCAGGGGGAGAAGCAAAGGATCAATGGACCATGATAACTGGGTACGTTCGGTTTATATGTTATGTAATGGCACCAGTTTGAGGTAAGAATGAAAAAAAAAAAAACAGCATTTCCAGCATAGTTTTGGGGGATTTTTTTTTACACTGTTCACCATGGGGTATAAATTACGTTTTATTGTTATTGCAATTGTTACGATTACGCAATACCAAATTTATATATGTTTTCTTATGTTTTACAAATTTTGCCCAATAACACTTTTTATTTCTTTTATATGTTTTTATATCTCTGCATTCAAAGAGCCATAAAATGTTTAATTTTTGGCCGACGTAGTTATGAGAGCTTGTTTTTTTGCAGGACGAGTTTCAGTTTTCATTGGCACCATCTTGGGGTTCATAGAAATTTTTTTTTCTGTAAACTTTATGGATCTTTGTTTTACTTTTTTATCTTTTAGTCACAGTTTAGGACTTGATGATGTGATTCTTTGATTGCTTACATAATACATTGCAATACCTAATAGGCCTTGCCCCAGGCAGGGACTACGAACCTCACATACTGTACGTGGCAGACCTGGGGGCCTATTTTAAGCTATCTTTATCTGTCATGGTAACCCATTGGTACCCCAGAATTGTGTCATGATATATAATATATGGTGTTTGAAAATGAGTTTCTTAACCCCTTAGTGACCAGCCCATTTTAGGCCTTAATGACCAAGCTATTTTATTCGTTTTTCTATAGTCGCATTCAAAGAGCTATAACTTTTTTATTTTTTCGTCTACATAGCTGTATGAGGACTTGTTTTTTGCGGGATTAGTTGTGCTTTTTAATAGCACCATTTTTGGGTACATATAATTTTTATATTAACTTTTATTAACCTTTTTGGGGGGGATTATAAAAAAACCTGAAATTCCGCCATTGTTCTATGCGCTTTTAAATTGACGCCGTTCACTATGCGACGTAAATAACGTGTTACCTTTATTCTATGGGTTGGTACGATTACGGCGATACCACATATGTGGAGGTTTTTTTTATGTTTTACGACTTTTGCACAATAAAAACACTTTTGAACTAAAATTATTTGTTTTTGCATCGTCGCTTTCCAAGAGCCGTCATTTTTTTATTTTTCCATCAATGTAGTGATTTTTTGGGCTTGTTTTCTGCGGGACAAGACGTAGTTTTGAATGGTACTGTTTTGGGGTACATGGGACTTATTGATTAATTTTTATTATGACTTTTTTGGGGGGCAATGGAAAAAAATTGCAATTTCGCCATAGTTTTTTGCGTTTTTTTTACGGTGTACACTTTGCGGTTTAAATTACATATTAACTTTATTAATGGAGTCATTACGGTCGCGGCGATACCACATATGTGTACTTTTTTTTTTTTTTTTTACACTTTTACTAAATAAAACCACTTTTTATGGAAAAAAATGGTTTTATTTATTTTTTTACTGTACTTTTTATTAATAATCTTTATTTCACTTTGATGACTGATTTTATTAGTCCCACTAGGGGACTTTACTGTGCGATGTTCCGATCGCTGCTATAATGCTCTGGTATACTTCGTATACCAGATCATTATTGCCTGTCAGTGTAAATCTGACAGGCAATCTGTTAGGACGTGCCTCCGGCGCGTCCTAACAGGCATATGACCCGTCTGCGTCCTGATGGGAACGGGTTTTCACCCACCCACCTACCTAGTAAGTATGGCCTTTTTGGTGGTTTTGATGATATCTATGTCCCATTTTTTCTGTATATGTCCAGGGCAGACCTGGGGGCTTTTATCAGTCCCCCGGCTGCCATGACACCCCATCGGAGACCCGCGATTGCATTCGCGGGCCGCCGATGGGTGACAGAGGGAGCGCACTCCCTCTGTAAACAAAGTTAAATGCCGCGGTCGCTATTGACGGCGGCATTTAACGGGTTAAACGGCCGCGATCGAAGTAAACTTCGATCGCGGGCGTTGGAGCAGGAGCTCAGCTGTCATCAGACAGCAGAGCCCCGGCTCCTGCCTGCACGGGAGACCCGTGCAGGACTTAGACTAGGCTGACGTGAAAAGGCGTCAGCCTAGCCTAAAGCCCATTAGTGAATCACGTAAAAAGGCGTATTAGTGGTCACTAAGGGGTTAAACCAGACAACACTTTACACATACAAATAATTGGCAGTTGAAATTTTTTTTGTACAGAAATAATCACGCCTGTGAGTTACTCGGCCCTTTCACAAAACATAGTGAGTCTGGCAGCCCCAATACGATGCCGATTATTGACAATTTTCACCAGAAACTATAGACTTATGCTAGAACCTTATGTGTATGAGGTGACTTTAGTGTAACATAATATAATTAGCTATAAGACAAATTAATACTTAACTAGGACTACATTACTGTGAAATTACAACTAAATGACCATACTATGTAACCCGTGATCCAAATTTAAATATTGACTTCTACACTTGAGTTAAATTTTTTGCATTTATCTTTGTCTGATAAAATCTGCTCATCTGGCACTTGACTGTTTCTGGATTAGGAGAATTGACTATTTTTGAAATGGTTGTTTATTATGTGTTAATGATTTATGTATCGATCTGTAAAATCTACTGTTCTTTCTGTTAAATATCTTCTAGTCAGAAGTCACTGGCTGGTCATTCCTGAAAGAAAGCAAGGGTCCATCCCTTCTCTTGCTGAGCATAGAATAAAAGTTTTAGTAGCAATAGAAGTGTCATGGAGGCATCCATGACTGCTTCCCCCCGACTCATACTTACCTATCCCCGGCGTCACCCCTGTCTAGGCTGACTCCAGGCTGCTCGACCGGTGGTTGTCCCCACTGCTGCTCCCTTACATTCTCCCCTGCTGTCTACTAGTGGGCACGCTTACCCATCCTTCCTTAAAGGGCCAGCACTCGCCAAACCACTCAACTTTTCCAGGGTTCATAAGGTACCCCCCCTTTGCTTTGAGCAATTCAGTTCTTTGCTTCCTGCATGATTACTTTATTGGATTTACTGTTGCCAACTCTGCCTGAATTTTGATCACGACTGCAACCTGCCCTGATCTTCTGCCCATCTTCCATTATAGCCAAACTCTGCCTGCCTTTGACCTCGGGTTCATCTTACCGTCAGTGACTGTCTGCTACCTGCCCTGACCTCTGCTAGTTTTGACTGTCTGTCTTGCCTGCAGTTTTACTCTGTCTGTCCACGTCAGCCTTTGCCAACAGAGATTGCTTTGGGGGTAGCGACCTGGGGACACTAGCCACCAAGTCCACATCTCTGTATGGAGGTTGAAGTGTGAACACCTGGGAATCTACTACGCTGTCCAGATTAGAAGAACGCACTCCGCTGGCCTTGCGCGAAGTAGTAGTACTATATTTTCTATTCTTACCTCAGGTCTTCAATAGATCATGCACTTTGAAAGTCATTTGCCTTATAAGTAAAATCATGTGTTGGATTTTGTGTACTGTTTCAGACCTTTTGAGGTACAGGTTATACAGGTCCCAAAGGCCAAAATACTGCTTTCACAGAACTGCTGCTGCCGACACTATATAACATTCTGTAAAATGGAAATAGTGAGCTGGGAGATGTTTAACAAAATTAAGGTGCACAGTATTTGCTGACAGAGATTATATTTCTTAAAAAACTCCATCCAGATGTTTTTTTTTATTGTACATTGTGGTTACAATTATGGTAAAACAATATACTATGTTATGTGTTATATATACATATAGGAAAACTATCCACAGTGTATTGACATGCTATGCGGACATAATGCTCAGTTTATAGTATTCACTAAATACACATTGTTCACTCTTATATCATAGACAGGACTGTTTTTTTCATTAGGCTCAAGAGGCTAATGCCTATGGGTGGTCCTGCAGAAAAGGACGCCTGCTCTACAAGGTCATGGCTGGATTTTAATTTATACAGAGAATATTGGTGCAGTGGCCATTCATTTATATACATGTTATATCTCTAAAATAGAAGCACTGATGAAGAAGAATACTTAGTTGTACTCCACTTGTTTGGACATCCATGAATTACTGACTGTTCTACTAGAAAACATTTCATGCTTACAAGCTCATGCTACATAATTCTTCTACTTAGCAGAAGGCTGTTTTATTCGTCCGAGACACTATGCAGTATATCCAATGACTTTAAAGGGTTTTGGTTTCCTAAACATCCCTACAACCAAGTGAATAAATTAAACAATAAAAAAAATGTATGGATACCCGTTGTAGGACAGTAGTGCCCAAGACAATTATGTAAAAACCCAGTTTGTGATATCCAATGGCTCAGAGTGTAATGGTTTTGTACCCCGTTTTCCAAAATGCAGTTTTAGTTCACTAGCCAGTCCCTGGTGTCCAGTGGTTTGGTATGCTGTAAATAGAATCCATGGATTTGGAAACCAAAACAGTCCCTCTGGTCTAGTGGCTTGTTTCCTAGCCCACGGTTTGCTTACTCATTTTTACTTGCGCTGATCTACGTGACTAGTGATGTATGATGAAATCTGACCGTCTGTTAGATGTCTTGACAGAGACCTACATCTCACTCCCACTGTCTTCCTTAAACACCCACAGTTCTGGGTAAACACCTCCCCTGATCAATAGGATCACTGGATTGACAGCCTTCTATCATTATGGCACTGGTGACGGTTTACATTACACCATCACTGTGCGTCCATTGAGTACCATTACTCTGTGAATGGTGCATTTCACCAGACAGCCAACTATAAATGGATTTTAACTTGACCCCTATGTATACATAAACACAACGCACCCCTTTAGAATCACAATTTCTCCTATAGTTTATCAGTCTTTCACAGCATAGTTGAGGAATTTCAGCCCATTACTATTTAATGCTGTTTGTCGTTATTAATTTACATGTAGATTTGTGGGTCTTTAGATGATTTTCTGGGATGTTTTGTTACTTTCTGGACAAGTTGTTGCAAAGCCAATCACTTTTTTAAGTCTTGGAGATGGTGACTTTCATTATGGTCCAAAGAGGGAGGATAAGTTTGATCTCTCGCGGGCAGGTACGGCAAAGTAGTTAAGTTGTTTCTTCAGCTGGAAGGGCATAACAGCTGAAACTGTTTTTGTAGATAAAAGCTGAGTACAAGTCCAGAGCTGAAGAGACGCACGTCTGAGATCCTTTGCCACTGGCCATGCCCGATATTTCTAGAACTGTGTAATGTGTTTACTTTGGTTCACTTTCTCTGATATTACATTTTATTTAATCATATCAAACTATTAGTTATGGAAAATATGTAGTGACATGGGACACCTTTAGGAGCAAACATGTTTTTACTGCACTGTTTACATGTCTTTTTTTTTTTTCTTCATTTCTTTGGGTTAGAAGTTGCTGTTTTTATCAAGGATTCAAAAATTCTAGAATTGTTTGGTGATACTTAAAACGATGTGGATTCAGAGCCATGATTGCGGATTTTTAGAACTTTTTTGGTCCAATCATAACTATGAAGATTTAAGTCTAATTTGCATTTAATTGTGTAATCTACAGATATTCAATAAATGGAGAACTTTAAGCAGAATAATACAATTTATCTTGTGAATTCAGGGTTTGGAATCATATCAGATTCCACAAATTGCATACATTAAAGGACTGTCAAAAGTAAAATCATCTCTGGGATTGAAATACTGTACAATTTTTGGTAAACCTTTGGAACGTCTATCTGTCCACAGTTACTTCATATGTAATGTCACCTGATTATTTTTGGATCTTCAGATTATGTAGAATTAATATCATTCTAGGATACGATCCTTACATGACGACAAAGGCTAGTATAAAGTTCATTTTATGAGTTCATTTTCTGTTGCTTTTAAATGAACAAACTACCCAAAGTCTCCCCTCTGTAGGTAAGTAAAATGGATAACTGGTATACTGGTAAATTGAACACTATGTGCAATCTTTTTAATTCACATTTTTGTCAAGTCAATGATAGGCCCCATGTGCCCATGAAGTATGCAGACTTTTGTCTGGTATAAGCCCTCTAGAGCTACCTGCCATCCAATTTTAAGTAAAGTTAATTCATTATATAATGAAAAGCTGTGTTACTTACCATATTTTTCTGACTATAATACGCAGTTTTTAGCAAGAATAAATCCTTCTAAAAAGTCCCTGCGTCTTATAGTCGGCAGTCAAGGGACCCTGACCGCTCCTTACTTAACCCCTTCCCGATCCATGATGTGCCATTGGATGTATGCACCTCTGGGACCCGTATCCATCTCTAGAACGGGGCCCCGTTCTATCTTACCTGGCTCCGCTGTCTTCCGGCCACTTCCTGGTTACATAATAATATGTATAGAACCTACAACACTCTCATTTTAGATCTGCTTATGTTAAGAACTAACATTACGTGCATTTGTCCGTAAAGGAGTATTAGCATCTTATAAAGTAATGCCATCACTTTATGATAGGTCGGGGGTCCGACCTCTAGAACCCCCACCAATCCTGAGAATGAAGGGGCCACAGTTCTGATTTTCCCTGCACAGTGGTGCCCCGACCACCCACCCTTCAGGGAACTTCAGTATGGCCACATTCAAGTGTATGGGCCCCTTCAATCTCAGGAACATGGGGTTCCCAGGGGTCAGACCCTTACTGATCATAAAGTGAGGTCAAATCCTAGCAATATGGTATCTCTTTATAAGATTGGAATAACCCTTTAATATAATTTTGTGCCTTCATTGCTGAAACTACACTGCACATAGACACTTTTCATAGATGCCTATATTTTGATTGAAGGTACAGATGGTAACATTTGGTTGGACTGCTGCCAACAATTATCTCTCAATGTTTTACAAGTCAGGCAGAGATTAATGTTTAGTACTTTAACGTGTCTCTAATATAAGGGTTCGGGGATGCATTAAATTACCACCCATAGTTTCTTCATTTTCCTTTAGCTACTAATGCATCATATGTATGCAAGAAAGTGAATGACAGTAGCGTCTTGACATGCTCACTGTTTTAAAATACTATTAGAAAAAAAACATGTCTGGAATAATGATCATGTTTTTTCTCTCGGCTGATAGGGGTGTCTGAGCACAGAGCCTTCTTTATGTCTTTTATCCAACATTCATCATCGACAATCACACTGCAAGCTTTATGTTTTATCCATGTGAATCCAAAGAGAATTTCATAAGTAAAGCTAAAAGAAGAATCACTCCACAATGTCCTCTTTTGTCACCCTTTGGAGCATCAATATAAGCAATGTTATCTTCAGGAGTAATGCATTAATGAAAAGCATGAATCTAGAATTCTCTCTCTGCTGCTGAACAATCTAACACCAAGTTATGTCCTGTCAAATATATCACTTTTCAGAGGAAGATGAATTTCTGCGGCACTTTTTGTACTTTGGATACATGTATTTTGGCTGTAGGCCAAGTAGTTTAATGTTTGTGTCCTGTGTATTTTTTACTGATTTTTAACAGTAGTATTGTTGTAGTAGAAATTGTGAAGCCTGGTTGGAAAACTGTGATCATTGTACCAGATGGCAGAAAATCTATACATGGTATGGAGTCCTCAAAACAATTCTAAAGCCAATATTATAGCACATATACACATATCTGAACTGTTATCAAAATGTTCGGGGTTAGACTTCTTGTAAATTCGGCTCTTGACATTGAATAGAAGCATTTAAAATAGTGGTGAGATTTAGCAATGGTGTCTTTGAATGCATGCATTTATGAGTGGTAGAAATCGCGCACACATGATAAATTTTACCAAAATTCGACATTTCTTTCTTTACACCAATATTTTGTGCTAAAAACCTCAACTTAGCTACACACATATGTCTCTAGACACATTCAAAACTGTTGAGGTTGGTGTATAAAAGTGTCTAAAAACAGGAACATTTTGCACACACCATATACACAGTTTTTTGGTGCAATTTGTGACAGAATATTAATGTATTTTGCATAACAAATCTCTCCATTGTGTCTCTTTATGAGTTGATCTATAACAGGATACCAACTTCTGTACCTAACCTGTACTGCCGATATCCCACTGCTAGTCTCACTGCCACTGTCGTTCTCTTCATGGCAGTGCACGTGTGCACTCTGCTACATCTTAAAGGAACAGACCCATGTCAGCAGGTGGGTGCCTATCCAGTGGCTGATCACCTCTGATTATTTAAAGAGGCTCTGTCACCAGATTTTGCAACCCCTATCTCCTATTGCAGCAGATCGGCGCTGCAATGTAGATAAGAGTAACGTGTTTTTTTTAAAAAAACGAGCATTTTTGGCCAAGTTATGACCATTTTTATATTTATGCAAATGAGGCTTTCTAAAGTACAACTGGGCGTGTATTGTGTGTGTACATCTGGGCGTTTTTACTTCTTTTACTAGCTGGGCGTTGTGAATAGAAGTGTATGATGCTGACGAGGCTCTGTCACCAGATTTTGCAACCCCTATCTCCAATTGCAGCAGATCGGCGCTGCAATGTAGATAAGAGTAACGTTTTTTTTAATTTTTTAAAACGAGCATTTTTGGCCAAGTTATGACCATTTTTATATTTATGCAAATGAGGCTTTCTAAAGTACAACTGGGCGTGTTTAAAGTAAAAGTACAACTGGGCGTGTATTATGTGCGTACATCTGGGCGTTTTTACTTCATTTACTATTTGGGCGTTGTGAATGGGAGTGTATGATGCTGACGAATCAGCATCATCCACTTCCCTTCGTTAACACCCAGCTTCTGGCAGTGCACAGACACAGCGTGTTCTCGAGAGATCACGCTGTGACGTCACTTCCTGCCCCAGGTCCTGCATCGTGTCGGACCAGCGAGGACACATCGGCACCAGAGGCTACAGTTGATTCTGCAGCAGCATCGGCGTTTGCAGGTAAGTCGATGTAGCTACTTACCTGCAAACGCTGATGCTGCTGCAGAATCAACTGTAGCCTCTGGTGCCGATACGATGCAGGACCTGGGGCAGGAAGTGAGTGACGTCACAGCGTGATCTCTCGAGAACACGCTGTGTCTGTGCACTGCCAGAAGCTGGGTGTTAACGAAGGGAAGTGGATGATGCTTATTCGTCAGCATCATACACTCCCATTCACAACGCCCAAATAGTAAAAGAAGTAAAAACGCCCAGATGTAACACACATAATACACGCCCCGATGTACGCACATAATACACGCCCAGTTGTACTTTTACTTTAAACACGCCCAGTTGTACTTTAGAAAGCCTCATTTGCATAAATATAAAAATGGTCATAACTTGGCCAAAAATGCTCGTTTTTAAAAAAAACAAAAAACGTTACTCTTATCTACATTGCAGCGCCGATCTGCTGCAATAGGAGATAGGGGTTGCAAAATCTGGTGACAGAGCCTCTTTAAACCTACTCAGAACTGCCACACCTTGCCTGAGCAACAAGGTTATTTGCATCCTGTCTATTTCTGAGGGCGTTTGCTGTTTTGGATTTGACCCGGACATTTTCCTGACTGGGCTTTTGAAAAGCTGCCTGTCTTATTGCATTACATAAACTTCGCCAGACTTGACCTCAGTATGGTATGTCAGCAGTTGCTATTAGGGACATTCCCCTGGGGAACGACCTGGTATTTTCCTGCACAAAGCCCATACCCTTGTGAAGAGTGTTTTACGATGAAGATTGTAAAGTCCCTTAGACTCCACCCCACGGATAAGGCCAAGTCAAATCTAATAGTGACACAATGGATCCACACTGCTGTCCTGAGGCCTTACCGTGACATGGTCACAGTTTAGTACACACTAAACGCTCTCCTTTCTAGATTAGCCCCCATAAAACAGGTTTTGTTAATATTAGTAGAGGTGATATTTCATTGACTTACTAAATGAACATTTTGCTAGTGACATGATCACAATGGCACATTATATGATATGCGATCATTAGTGTCGTTATAAAACTATTGGTTTCCAAAAGGACATTCCAATTTTCAAATTCCAGGAGGGTTATTGAATTATGATCATTTTGTGGTAGATCGCTGGTGGCCAATTCCCAATCTAGGCTTGGAATAGTTGGAGGGCATGCGTAAATATGCCTTCTCCCTTTTTGAATCTCATTTACTGTACATATATTGTCACATTTGTGTGTGGATATATATATAAGGTATCTAAAGCAGCGCCACTTTCTGCTGTCTCTCAACTTGCATGAGACAGCTTCAACGGCGACAGTCATACATGTGTGACCTTCATGCAACTCTCTTTTTTTATTGTGTCTTTAGTGTTGATATATTTGTTGTGCCACATGAAAATCACAAAGTTTGTGTGTAGTCCCAGCATTGATATGTGTTTCATACAGTACATGGAAACAACTCTTCCAATGATTTTGTAGGACCATGCTTAGAAATCTATCGAATGTTACATTAAATACATACATTAAAAATCATATAACTAATATGTACGTTGCAGTGCCACAAAATATTCTGGTCAGATTTGTTAATGTGCTAGAATAGTTTCAGACAACCCATTTTCAAATGTCTTTTTACGGTATATTTAACTTTTAAGTGCGTTCTCCTCCTACACCCCCTCTTTTATTTTATAGTGGCCCCTGGGATAGAATGAACATAAAGAGCCAATGTGACATGTACTTACCTTGTTATAGTATCATTAGTGAAAAAAATGGCATAAACCTTGCCAATGTACTCTGCAGACTGAAGACCATTTTATAAACAGTAGCTTTAAAACATGGCAATAGGGGTGTAACTAAAGCGGGTGCATAGGTAGCAGTTGCACGTGGTGCCTGAGGGGGCTCAAATACCCTTCTGCCACATAAGAAGATACCAGTATTACAAATGACACATGGTTAAAGGGGGCCCTGTTACAGATTTTACATTGGGGCCCGGGAGCTTCAAGTTACATGGCAAAATGTAGCATTCTAACAGTGTGCCCATTTGTGGAAGTTAGATGTATTCAAGTTGCATTTTGTAAATGATTTAAACAGTTCTTTATCTCCAATATGTAATGAATTGTGACTCCATGGACTGTAAATGTTGGAATGCAGCTCATTTAAGTACCTCCAATACATTCTGTGAAAGTGCGGTGTTCTTTGTAGTATTTTTTCTGATGTAATTCAGCCATAATTGATGAGGGGCTAAATAACAATGGAGCTTGCTGTGGCAAGAAGGAACGCACTGGAAAGATATATGGACGTTTTGTTTTGTAAGACTTTGCATTACCAAAGATAGAGAGCTTCATTAGTTTCAAGCTGAACACTTTTTACTCTTTGGATTCTTTGTTCCAATAGAATCCCACGTGGCCATTATCTTTAGAACTGGACACAATGGCTAAATCGCACACCCTGCACCGTTATCTCTGCCTTTGGGCTTTCATCCGCTCTGTCCTGGCTGGTGACAAATACCCATCCTCATCATGGAGCATTGTTGTGCAATTACAAGGCAATCATTTAGGTACATTTGCTTTCTAATGTTACCACGCGCTTTGCATTTTTACGTGCCTGCTTCTGAAGGATTTTCTTTTTTTTTTCTTTATAGCACAGACAGGACATAATATAATAATATTCTATAGCATATGAGGTTTCAGTTGGAATCTGGTACTCTGTTATAGTGAAGAACATTCTATTTGAGTTAGGAGCATTTCAGGACTCACAAGCTGTAGACTTCCGCCAATGTAACATGAATTGATTTATGCAAATAATTTTCATGTATGTCCAAGTAACTGAATATTTTATCTGCTCAATATCTAAGTGTACGGTATTTTAAATCAAAATTCTCTATAAAAGACCAAAAATCTTTGTAATAATGTCGCTATAACTTCTCTGGTTTTAGAAAGTCTTGCCTATTCATCGCCTGCCAGATTTCTTCATAGGTTTCAATGTAGAAGTTTCTATCATTTTAAACATGTGATATACTCCTATAGTTAAGGGGACTCCGCTGTATATTTTTCTTTCGATACAAACTTCATCATCCATGAAAGTCTATGATAAAGGAAAACCCGTTACAAATAGTCAGTGCAGAGAACCATGAACTAGCCCTTCACTTGTGTGGCATGAGAGATTTCCACATTCTGTTGCATCTGGACATATAGATATAGAAGTTCAGTGTTGCTTCATTCAGCTCTATTGACACCAAAAAAAAAAAAAAAAAAATCAGGCTTTTTCTCTGTTTAGTCGAAGAGTCTATTATTTTCTATTTCTAAGTTGTCAGCCTGTAAACACATGGTTATATTTGGAGAGAACCCACCACAAATTTGCAGCAGAAGTCATTGAAGCGCTCAATATATCTTTAAAAAAAATAATAAGATGTTATCTGTGTGCTAATGCACTTTTGCTTTGCATTTGAAAAGGGTGCTATCGAATCCTGAATAAGCAATTCCGAGGTGCTATTGATTGCTCTGTAGCAGAATGGTTGTTTCTAATCTGCCATATCATCGTCACCTGAGGCCACTAGAACCCATCAGCTGCCAGGCTTGAATAGAGCTTTAGTTATATTGTTCATTTATGTAGCAGAAGCAATTGCATTTTTTGCAATCGTATACAGTATACGTAACTTAAAAGCTGTCAGTTCAGTGAAAGGACTTCTGTTTAAATGTTGCTTGAGAGTTCTTGTCAGATGAACCATCATTTCCAACAAAGCAAGAGGAAATGTTTTGTAAATTGGCTTATTTAATTTCCTTATTGGTGTGCATATGTCGTGACTACATTCAAGTTCTGTTGACTGTGAGCTTCAGATGAAAGTGTTAGTACTACTACTTGAAGATGAGTATCTAGAATAAATCTCCAGGCAATATGCGGCTGGTTTCTGACACTTTGAAAAGACATTGTACTTTTTTGTCATCCAAAGATAAATGGATTTAGGAAAAAGCAATATGTATATACTGGCAGACTTCAAGCTGGTAATTTTTCTTTCTGCTTGGCATCAATATATTCTAGTGAAATAACAGTGCAATTCTATATCTGCATGCTTACACCTAACAGAAAATGAAATTCTCCAGTGAACCCCAAAGAGAACAAGTTTTTAGCCTAGTGCTTTTGAAGCTGAATATTCATTTCATAGTCGATCAGGCCCCTCATCTTAATCAAAACAGCAACGTTCAATTATAAAAATGTCCACCTATGAACACCATTTTTTATTTGTTTTTAGTTCAAATAGGTCCAAAATGCTGTGTGGTTAAAGCTGTTTTTCCTATTTAAAGAGCAAGAATCAATTGCATAGAAATAGAGTTAATTGATAAAATTCTGGCTACCTGCAGCCACCACTAGGAGGAGCTTACTGCGTACTGTTCATACATTGAGCTAAACAATAACACAGTATATAGTAAGCTCCTAAGCTCCCTCTTTTGGTGGCTGCGGCTAGGCAGAATTTTTTCATTTGAAGGATTTGTTAAATTGTTATTTTTTATTTATACATAGAATAGGAAATCATGAAGTTTTCTAATATACATGTATTTAAAATTCTGCTCACATACCAATTTTATACCAGTGTCATACACCTCTGTCTCTGCACAGACAAATTATATCTTGATCTATTCACCTGTTAAATACCTGAACAGTGTTAATTGAATACCATTGGTCAGATGATGTGTGAGTGAGTTCACATGACTGTCGTCTTGCTGTGTGCATTCAGTTAGCCTATTAATGCGTTACACTAGACTAATCTGTGGGCTACATCATTTTTTTTTAGACAGAGACAACCACACTATTCTAAGAAGGGTGAGCGGAATATTAAATTCATGTATATTAAAAAACTCTTTGATCTGATATTCTATAAAAAAATTAAAAACAGTCGCTTTAACTCTATGTTCATGTAGAGGATTCTAGATCAGGAAAAAATGGAGTGCAGGTTGCTATAAAGATGTATTACAAAATTAGAATTTTTAGAACTATATAAATCTAAATCACTAGATGATAAATTATGCAACTTTCTAATATACATTGTGTTTCGATCCCCTGCCATTTTAAAGATTTGAACGCTAACTTTTTTTTTTACGTCCTGAAGATGGATCCTTACCTATTATTTATATTAGAGTTTGTTAATCCTCTATGTTCTAAACAATTAACAATTGTAGCAAACCTTAAACTGTAAGACATATGGATTTTCAGCCCTTAGGCTTCATGCACACGAACGTAAAAACACCCGTAATTATGATCCGTAATTACGGCACGTAATTACGGGCCCATAGACATCTATTGGCCACGGGTACCTTCCCGTATGCTTGTGTGAAGGTGCCCGTGCCATTGAAAAATATAGAACATGTCCTATTTCAGGCTGTAATAATGCCACGGGCAGGCCCATAGAAGTCTATGGGGCTCCCGTAATTACAGGTGGCTATGTGTGTGCACCCATAATTACGGGAGCGTTGCTAGGTAACGTCAGGGGATAGTCACTGTCCAGGGTGCTGAAAGAGTTAACTGATCGACAGTAACTCTTTCAGCACCCAGGATAGGTACTACCGCTGGAGTTAATAGTATTAAAAGTTAACTTACCTGCTTCTTCCTCCAGTCCGGCCTCCCGGGATGACATTTCATCCCATGTGACCGCTGCAGCCAATCACAGGCCAATCACAGGCTGCAGCGGTTACATGGACTGCCGCGTCATCCAGGGAGGTCGGACTGGATGTCAAAAGAGGGATGCGTCACCAAGACAACGGTACGTATGAACTTATTTTACATTCAATCGCTGCGGAAACTCTGCCCGAAAGGGCTGCCCCTTCTCTCTTTCCAGCACTGATAGAGAAAAGGGGCTGCCGATTTGTGCAGAGAAAACGGGTCCATAAATACGGGTGGAATACTGGTGACACCGGACCCGTATTTGCGGGCACGGGTCCGTAAATACTGGTGGAATACAGGTCGAATACGTGAGACAAAGGACCCGTATTTACGCCAGTATTTACGGGAGGAACAAAATAAGTTCGTGTGCATGAGGCCTTAGATGTAAACAAGAATGTTCCTGACCTTGAAAATGTTTAGGAATTTACCCCAAGTACATTGTAAACCTCCAAAATTTTCATTACACAATAGTTACATTGAATTTTCCACATTGGATAATCCCTACTTGTTAGAAGGGTCACATAACAATAAGCAATAAGTGTTCCCCTGCTGGGACCCATAGCAATCAGCTGTATTCTTTAGGGAAACCTGGCAAAAAGTCTTTCATTTCTCTACCACAGGGGAAATGAAGCATTATACATTGCCCATTCAGTTCAATGGGCTGTCTGTGTAATGCAGGATAGGACAGGTCCTCCAGTGCAAAAGACGCTCTTTGCAACCACTGAAGGACCACCCCCTCCATTAATGCAGAATTCCCTAATAGGGTATATTTAAATGGGGTTTTCTAAACTGGACAACCCTTGTAATTTAAATATGACATTTAGTGAAACAGATTAACACAAGACAGTGTATTATATTACAGCCTGTCATTCTGAATAAGTGAGCTCAAGATAGCATGGTATGTAGGTCTATTCACTTACTGTAATCTACATAGACAAAATACGGCCCCATGCACATGGCCGTGCCCGTAGTCAGGGACCGCGATTGCAGGCACGGCTGGCCACAGAGCCGCCCGCATTTTCGGCCCATGCTCCCATACAAAATATGAGAGCACGGTCCATAAAAAGCAAAAGATACGACATGTCCTATCTTTTTCGGTACACTTCTATGGCCCAGACACCTTCCGTAAATAAACGGGAAGGTGTATATTGACAATATACACCTTCCGTAAATAAACGGGAAGGTGTATATTGACAATAGAAGTGAATGGGTCCGTAATTGCGGACCATGATTGCGGTCCGCAATTACGGAGGATTTTTACATCCATGTGCATGGGGACTTAATAGTCAGCTTGTGAAATCTCTCATCTGCCCCAGTAAGTGTTATTATTGTGAAGTGGAAGTGTCTAGGAGTAACAACAGCTTAGCCACAAAGCAGGAGAATATGCAAAATCGAGTGGTAGACGATACAAAGTCACAGAGTGGGGCAGATGACTGCTGAAGCTTGCGGCGTGTAAAATAATAATAAATTATAATCCAGTGTTGCATCACTCACTACAGAGTTCCCAACTGCCTCTGGAAGTAACATCGGCACTAGAACTGTACGTCACAAGCCTCATGAAACAGGTTTCCACAATCGAGCAGGTGTACACAAGCCTAAGATCAGCATTTGCAATCCCAAGTGTTGACTGGAGTGGTGTAAAGTGCACCGCCAATAGACTCTGGAACAGGGGATACATGTTTTCTGGAGTGATGACTCACGTTTCACAGTCTGGTAGTTTAATGATGAATCTGGGCTTGGTGGATGTCAACAGAACGCTACCTACTGGAATGCATAGTGACTAGTATAAAATTTGGTTTCAACTGTGTTTTTATTGAAAATTTTTGAACAATATACATATAACTTAGAGCAGCATGAAGGGCCATGCAATTCACATAGTAAGACAGTAACTTTCAATAGACAGACAAAACATCTGGGAAAAAACACAGGGGTTTAAGGGGGTGAGGAGGGGGGGGATAGTCGGAGCTCCACCTACCACCTAATCTTGAGTTCCCTGTATCCAATACTTGTCCCACGGGTCCCACACCACTTTGAACCTGTCCAGTTCATTGTCAATAGAGGCCGTCATATGCTCCATTGTACGTATTTCCCTAATTCTAGTTACTAAGTCGATGTGGGAGGGAGGGGTTGTCTGTCTCCATTTCCATGCTATCAACGTCTTAGCGGCTGTAAGAAAGTGTCGAAAGAGTCGAGCTGGTGATTTCCCCAAAGACCTAGGGGGAACATTTAGGAGGTAATGAAGAGGGTCTAAGGGAATATCCTGCTGCAACACCGCCAATGCCAAGTTCTTAACTTCCAACCAATACTGTTGTACCAGTGAACAGCTCCAGAAAATATGGAACAGATCACCTCTCTGACCTCTACATCGCCAGCAATCCGACGGAATACCCGGATTGAAGCTATGCAGAAAGGCAGGGGTATGGTACCAAAACATAAGGATTTTATATTGGTTTTCCTTATATGCAGTGCAGATGGAGGTTTTAGCTGCTTGCGACCAAATAATCTGCCACAATGAGAGCGGGATGGATTTATTCAGTAAGGCCTCCCACTTCAACATGTATCTATGCCCAGGCGGAGGGGAACCCTCCGGGGATAGCAATAATGCATAAATGGCTGAGATAAGCCCCCTAGTGGTGGTAGCATACCGACATAACCTTTCGAAGCTTGTAGGTGCAGTAACCCGCGTGGATCTAAAAGTTTGCTGCATGTAATGTCTAACCTGAAGATAGTGAAAGAACGCAGCGGAGGGAATATTATGATGTTTTTGAAAGTATGAAAACGGGTGAAGCTCTTGCGTGTGGGGATCAACCATATCAGCCAGGTGAAATACCTCAATTCCCGTCCACAATCGGACTATTCGGGAGGTAGTGCCCCCCGGGATAGTGGGAGTGTAGAGTACCGAAGTCAAGGGCGGGCAACCCGATGCCAAATGGAAGCGGTTTTTACAGGTTTCCCACACCTCCCTTTGAAATCTCATGGGACCCAATAAAGATGCAGTCGGCATTACTAGTGGGTCACCCCATAACAGGGAGTTTGGGTGGACCGGGGCCATCCATAGCTTCTCTATTTCGGTCCATTTATTGTACGCCCTTAAAGACACCCAGCTGGGTATGCGACGGAGGTGTGCCGCCCAGTAGTACTTCACCACATCAGGGACCGATAGCCCACCCGCAGATCGACCCGATAATAAAACTGATTTCGGAATTCGATGTCTGCCGGAGTGCCATATGAACCTGAGGATAGAAGACTGCATAGCCCGCAATTCCTTCATAGGTACTGCTACCGGCAAAGTCTCAAAGTAGTACAGTAATTTAGGGAGCAAGGTCATTTTGACCGCTGCTATGCGCCCAAAAAATGACATGGGAAGAGGATCCCACCTGGCCATTAGCTGACGTAGCTCTACAAACAGAGAGGGGAAATTAGCCTTGTAAACCGACGTATAGGAGGGAGTGAGTTGAACTCCTAAATAAGTCAGGGAGGTTTCCTTCCAGTTGTAGGTGTAGTTGTGTTTGAGTAGCTGGAGCTCCTGGTGTGGAACATTAAGAGGGAGCGCTTCCGTTTTAGATGTATTAGTTTTATATCCTGACAGCCTCCCATACCTACGGAGAACTGTAGTAAGGTTAGGGAGGGAGGTATGAGGTTTAGTGATAGTCAAGAGGACGTCATCTGCAAACAGGGAAACCTTAAACTCTTTATCTTGTATCTGGACCCCCGCTATATCCCTGGATTTCCGTATTTGAGCTGCTAAAGGTTCTATGCATAGCACAAATAAAAGTGGGGATAGGGGACACCCCTGACGTGTACCATTCCAGATTTGAAACGGAGGGGAGGTGGAGTGTGGGAGTTTAATTGCCGCTGTTGGTTTGGAGTAGAGACCACGCAGTGCTGTCAAATAAGGGCCCGAAATCCCAAATGAATTTAGAGTTTCGAACATAAATGGCCATCCCAAGCGGTCAAACGCCTTCTCTGCATCTAGACTAAGAAGGATCGCCGATTCCTTTTGCTTTTGGAGGGCATCAATGAGGTCAAGGGCCCTTCGTGTGTTGTCTCCTCCTTGCCTAAGAGGCACAAAGCCCACTTGGTCTTTGTGAATCAAAGAAGGGAGCCAAACATTGAGTCTATTAGCTAGAAGACGGGTGAAAATTTTTAGATCCGAATTCAGAAGGGCTATGGGTCTGTAATTGGAGCACTCTGCGTGGTCTCTACCCGGTTTAGGGATCAGCGTGATATGAGAATGCAGGAATGTTTGAGGGATGGGAGAACCCTGTAGGAATTCATTAAATAACGAAGCCATCCGTGGAACCAAGATCTCTGCAAAGGTCTTATAATACCCATATGTAAAGCCATCTGGTCCAGGGGCCTTACCACTAGGGAGGTCCTTCAATATATCAAACAATTCCTCCGCAGAGATCGGGGCATTCAGGGATGAAAGCTCCTCATCTTTCAGTTTAGGGAGAGCACAGGAAGAGAGATATGCTTGCAGCGTTTCCCTCCGACGAGCCGGATCAGGTGGTAAGGTATTTGGCAGGTGGTATAAGGATTTATAATAGTCATGAAAAAGTGTGGCTATCGTGTCTGGGTGATGCTGGAGTATGCCCGCCTTATCCCGAACCGCCTGTGGAGTACGAACAGTCGCCTGATCCCGCAATAGTCTGGCCAGAAGCGAGTGCGCCTTATTACCTTTGTCGTAATATTTCCTTTTTGTGTATAGTAATGACTTTTCTACCCCCTTCATAGCTAAGTCCTTGAGTTGTGCTCTAGCCTCTATCAATTTCCGTAGTGTCGGGACCGCCGGTTTAATCCCCATTTCTCTCTCCAACTTAGTAATTGTCCGATGGAGAGCCACCCGCTTGGCCCGAGAGTCTCTTTTCAATCTAGATCCCATTACTATGCATTGCCCTCTCATCACCGCCTTATGCGCCTCCCAAAGAGTGGATACTGAAGGAACCGATCCCTCATTAAGTGCATAAAATTCCCGCATATGCCCGGCCAGGCTGTCCCTAAGAGAAGGGGACTTAATCAAAGTTTCGTTTAAGCGCCAATGACATACTCTCGTATTTGGTTTCCCTATCTGTAGGGACACAGAAACTGGTGCGTGATCTGACCAAGAGATGGGGTCTATATTCGCCCCCTGGAGCGCACGGAGGGCAGGGACATTACCAAAAAAGTAATCTAAGCGTGTATGAGTGCTGTGCGTATGGGAGAAGAAGGTATAGGACCTATCACCTGGGTGATCCACTCGCCACAAATCATAGAGCTGGTGCTCTCTAATTAGTTGCCTAAAACGTGTAGAAAGTCCTGTAAGGGTGGGCGTCGGAGTAGCGTGTGTAAGAGAGACCCTATCCATGGACGTGGAGAACGGGACATTAAAATCTCCTCCCACCAGCCATGCCCCCCTAGGAAGCTTCTGGAGTTTAGAAAGGAGTCTACGTAGGAATGGAATCTGTGCGGTATTAGGAGAGTAAACGTTACATAAAACGATGGGCTGTCCAAGCAAAGTCCCCTCTATTATAACATATCTGCCTTTCGGATCTAGATGTGAGGTGTGAACTTGTATGGGGCAGGAAGCTGCTATCAAAATGGCCACCCCCTCCCTTTTGCGACCTGACGAGGCAGAGTACACAGCAGGATACGCCCCTCGGGCAAATTGGAAAGTTCCGGATGAATCTAAGTGTGTTTCCTGCAGAAAACCAACTTCCGCTCCAAGCGATTTCAACTCCCTGAGAAGCAAGCGTCTCTTCACATTGGAGTTGAGACCCTTGACATTAAGTGTGACAAATTTAACCATGGTCAAAGATGTATGAAAGAGCAAAGAATGATGTGGAAAGTGCGGATGTATACAGCTCACAGTTATGTCGGGGCCAGTCCCATGTCGGTTTCAAAGCAAGCAGTGTTCTACGGCGTCCTTCTACCTTGGAGGTTCTTGGAGGATTCACTGTCGTCTCAAGTGTTATTTCGGATGAAAGTAGGAGGGGAGGGAAAGACACTGGGGTAAAGACGTACCAGGGAGACAATACACATATCTGCAGTGAGAACAAAGAGAAATGCATGAGATCAATGAATTTCAAACACACTCAGAAAATACTACCAGGGAGAATACTATACCCTGGGGCGGGTGATATTAAAGCAAAAGAAAACTGGTAATACAATATTACCCTTTGCAACTCTCTCTAAAAACAGAGGGAGAACTGCAAAACAAATTACCCCTATCAAAAAAGGAGGTCGGGTCTCAACAGTCGAGGAACCTAGTACAAAAGTACGTATAAATACGTACAGGCCGAGAAAAAACAAAAAGGGGGTGAAAGAGCCAAGTGTATCCCGGGCAATCGCGCCCTGCCACAATTTACGTTAACGAATTAAAGCGAAACAACATAAAATCAGAAATATAATCCTAAATGCATTTTTAGCCTAGGATAGTGCAACTGGCGAAGGGAGCAGCTGGTATGGGTGACCAGGCTCCTTCACATATATTACGGAGGTGCCGTGTATCTGCGCAGCGTCAATCAATTCAAATCAGGTCTTGGTGAACTTCGGGTAGACTGTCGTCTTGGAGAGGTCCTCCGCTTATTTCGGACCGACTGCCAGACTGGAGGTGGAGACGAAGGCGGCAAAGGAGTCTCCCAATTCTGCATCTTGGGCGTTGGTATACCAAGGGAGTCACAGAAATGAGGCAAATCCCCTGGGTACCTCAGGGTTGCAGAAACACCATCTCTTCGGGCTGTAAGGGAGAACGGAAACCCCCATCGATAAATAATATTGTGGTCCCGTAGGGCTGCGAGAAGTGGACGAAGCAGACGTCTTTTCTGTAACGTAATCCAGGAGAGATCCGGGAATAACTGAATCGGCACACCGGCATACTCCAGGTCTTTACGCTGACGGGCTTTAAGCATAATGTCCTCCTTAGTGCGGAAATCCTGGACACAGCAGATGATATCTCTGGGCTGAGATGTAATGGATTTTGGTTTCAGTGCTCTATGCGCTCTGTCAAGCGGTATCCGATTAGACGGGGGTGCACCCAAAAGGTCGTTAAAGATAGTCTCTAACACGATGGGAAGATCTTCAGACCCCGAGGGCTCCGGTATGCCCCTTATCCTTATATTATGACGGCGACCTCTGTTATCCAAATCCTCTAGATGCAGTTGCATATCTCTAATGGACGCCAGCTGGGAGGACACTGAAGACTGTATCACAGAAACATGGCGCCTAGTGGCATCGTGGTCATCTTCTAAAGCCTCCACCCTCGTAGCAATCTGCTGTATATGCTGCGACACCCCCGCCAATTCTGAACGAAAAGCTGCCTTCACTTCTTGTATCATACTCTTAAAGTCCTCTTTAGTGGGCAACTGTGAGAAACATTCCCTCCACATAGGGGGCACATCTGAAGGAAGTGAGGCTGAATCCTCCAGGTCAGAATCTGAGGCATATACCGGGGCCTGGGCATAGGGGGTCAAAGATGGTGTATCCCCCAGATCGTCTCTCCTCCCCGGCTGCTGGATCGTGGGCCGTTGGGGTTTAGGTGCAGGCCAAATCTGTAGGGCCATTTGTGCTGAGGGCTGTGACATTGGTGGTTCAAGCAGGTGTACTGGGGCCTCTGACTGAGCTGATGCTCCTCGTGGCCTGGCCTCCATTGCTCCTGGGATAGGGGACCCCCTTCCCTGCTGTTCACAGGACGAGGTGGAGGACAGCTTAGGGGAGCTGGGAGGGTGAACTTTAGCCATCCGGCTATTCAGCTTACCCTGTACGTGGGGCACTGTCTCCTCTCCCTGCTCGGACATCTCCCCTTCCTTCTGACACGAGGCTGTCCAAGATGGCTGCGGCTGAGGGAGCGGCGTGGCTTGCCGCCGAAGAAAGTAGCCGTCGATCGTTGGTGGAGCGGCGGCGACCTGGTGCTGTGCTGCAGGGGTGAGTCTAGACCCTTGGGGTCTTTTTTTCCCCATATGAGGCACCTTTCCCCGCTGTA
The DNA here is from genome assembly GCF_050947455.1 of Rhinoderma darwinii. Taxonomy (NCBI): domain Eukaryota; kingdom Metazoa; phylum Chordata; class Amphibia; order Anura; family Rhinodermatidae; genus Rhinoderma; species Rhinoderma darwinii. The sequence goes on along the minus strand of NC_134691.1, from coordinate 140,209,142 downwards.
GGCTGCTGGATCTGCGTGGCAGGGCGCGGAGCTCTCAGTTTATGCGACCGGCGCCATCGACTCTAGTATAAAATTTGCAATGCTACAGCGTGCAAAGACATTTTAGACAATTGCGTGCTTCCAATTTCGTGGTAACCGTTTGAGGAACATCCTTTCCTGTTCCATTTGGACTGTGCCCCTAGGCCGTACCTAAACTTTACACAGACCCCATAATAAACCCATACCTCAGACCAGACAACAAATTAATTCAGAACCCATATCAGAGCCAAAAGTTCATTCAGATCCTAGACTAGGCCCTTAAATCCGACCCCAGATCAAACGCCAAATTATATTCAGTCCCCACATCAGACAATATACTTCCTCTACCCGCTACAAGCTTCCCTTCAGTTCCGGGTACCGCCTTCTACCGTGTTTCCCCGAAAGTAAGACAGTGTCTTACTTTCTTTTTATCCCCAAAAGCCCCACTATGTCTTACTTTCGGGGTATGTCTTATATTGGAAAAAAATTGTCGAATTATTATTTTTTTTTTTTTCACAAACTTTATTTAACTGTTTTACATTTTTTTTTTTTGTCCCACCAGGGGACTTCACTATGCGATGTGCCGATCGCATATATAATGCTTTGGTATACTTAGTATACCGAAGCATTATTGCCTGTCAGTGTAAAACTGACAGGCAACCTATTAGGTCATGCCTCCGGCATCGCCTAACAGGCAGATGCTGAAGGCAGACCTGGGGGTCTTTGTTAGACCCCCGGCTGTCATGGAAACCCGACGGCGACCCGCGATTTGTTTGTGGGGGCGCCGATTGGGTGACAGAGGGAGCTCCCCCCTCTGTCAAACACATTAAATGCCGCTGTCACTATTGACAGCGGCATTTAATGGGTTAAACTGCCGGAATCGGCGCGCGCTTCGATTCCGGCAGTTGCAGCAGGAGCCAGGCTGTGTATAACAGCCGTGCTCCTGCCGCTGATCGCGTGGGTACAGTCTCAGTACCCGCGCCATCACAGGACGGCGCGGTGACGTATGGAGAGGGGGGCGGCGCGGAAGTGGGCAGGAGGCGGCAATACCCCCGTGTTTCCCCGAAAGTAAGACATATGTCTTACTTTCGGGGTACGGCTTATATTAGCCGACCCCCCTGAAACCCCCGATACGTCTTACAATCGGGGGTGTCTTACTATCGGGGAAACACGGTAGCATTAAGACGTTGTGTGCACTGGCTCTGGATGACTTCAGGAACCAGTGCAAGAGCACATAGAGCTGAACAGTAGTCAGGAGCGATAAAGAGTAAGCATACCGTCCGTTTTTTATTGCATTGATCCAATGGATATTTTGTATTTTTTTAAATGTGGAGGGGGCTTTTTGCATCATTCCCTCCACATTCTACGCCTGAGACAAGTGACCCGATAGCTCCCCCCTAGCTTCGCCTCTGATAGTTTTGATGGTTCAGATACCCAAATACTTTTTGACATCGTGGAGATGATTATTGTTGAATAGACTGGAAATTGTTGTAAGATGATAACCTACTAGGTGTACGTGGTTATATAGAGACTGAAAAACAGCCTACAAGACAGCCTACCACCATGTACGCATGCAGGCTATGATGAAATTAAATTATAAACCTGCCATAGGATTCATATGACATTTTTGCATGATTGCCTGTAGTTTGTTACTCAAATACAGTGCTGTGAAAAAGTATTTGCCCCTTCAAATTTCTTCTATTTTTGCATATTTGTTACACTTTAAAGTTTCATTAATGACACTACTTTTAATATTAGACAAAGATAACCCAAGTAAACACAAAATGCTGTTTTTAAATGATTATTTATTGAAGGAAAAATGCTGTTCAGCCCTACTTGGCCCTATGTGAAATATAATTGCCCCATTAGCTACAAAATTAACCTGTTAAACAAATTAAATTGCCAATTGGGTTACATTTTACTAGCTAGAACCAGGCATGATTGCTGCCAGACCTGTAGAATCTAAACATCACTGAAATAGAACCTGTCTGCCAATGTGGAGAAGGCTAGGTCTCAAAAAGCAGCACATGATGCCCGTTCTAAAGAGGTTCAAATATAGATATGAAACAAAGTCACTGAAATCTACCAGTCTAGAAAGGGTTACAAAACTATTGCTAAGGTTCTGGGACTCCAGCGAACGGCAGTGAGAGCCATTATCAACAAATGGAGAAAACTTGGAACAGTGGTGAACTTTCCGAGGAGTGGCCGGCCTATCAAAATCTGCAAAAGCATTTTATGTGTACTTGTGTTGTCTTTATCTCATATTAAAATTAGTTGGATGATCTGAAACATGTAAATGAGACAAATTCGCGAAAATAAATCTGGTGAGGGGCAAATACATTTTTATAGCACTTGTACAAACAATATTACATAGGTTAGTGCATACAATAAAGTCCATTTAAAAGGGGAAAACTTACACTCACCCTAACTCATCAATAGAGCTTTTAAGGACAACAGAAAAGATCCTTCCATGGGCAGAAGGTCAATTAAACTTCGAAAGATATTTTTCCCAGGAGTAAAGAATTATCTTTATCAATCTTATCCGTTACATATGTATGTGAATGTTATTTATATTGTTCTCTCTAGACCTAATAAGCTTCTATATCAGGTTTAGTTCTATTTTAGGTTTTATGATCTCTTCTGGCTTTCTTCGAAACAGTTCGGAAACCTCATACGCAGTGAAAAGAGTCCAGAGTTCTTAAATTGCTAATCCTTTCCACTGGTCACCTGAGACAAGAGTGATTTACAGTTGGCTCATGGGTTAGAAGTTACGGTATAAAAGTATTCATTACATGTGCTTTTGTGGTCATATAGTAGATCATAAAACTCAAAATAGGTGCAAAAGGAAATTTGGGATTTTGTGTTATAATACTTCCAGCCATTTAAATGAAGTACATTGGAACTGTAATATTTGATGTAGTTCTGCTGAATGTCAACTACTATACATGAAATTCTTATGTTATTGATCTCTGTAGAGTGTATTATAGAAGGTTTAAAAAAAGTAGGACAATAGGGAGAGGGGGAAAAACCACTGCAATAATTGTCCGGAATCTCCTTGTTTTCCCAACAGCAGACGTTAGGACCTCCCCCCATACACCCAACACTTTATTTTCACCTAATATATTTATTTTCTTTGTTTTCTTCTCCCAGTAGAATTAATTATTTTGTCACAGGAAAGTCACATAATAGTTGTATGTACAGATTTTTTTTGTTAGTAAATCCCATTTAGGAAAAATGTTGTGCAACAGTTTGTCTCATTGTATTACTATGTACTGTGATTGTCCGTGTGTGGAGTGGTTTTAGATATGTTTAGCCAACTTGTCACTGTAAATCAAGGGGGAGACAAACTTTTTGGCATTCACCTGAATGCTTGGGAAAAAAATTTGAAATGGATGATTTGTGTCCCAACAATAAACCAGGATATTTCATATTTATACTTTTGATCTTTTACTTATTTGTCTGTGACACAATTGCAGTACTGAAATACAGATTGGCAGCACTGTGGTTTCAAGGTGTGGTGCTAAGAAATAAGTTCCAGGTCCAGACTTTAGTATGATAAGAAACTCGGCACACATTTATTTTTACTTAATATTTTACTGTAATCCAGAAATAAGCAATCCAGAAATGTTTTCAGTCTTCGACCTTCTTCACTTTTCTGTAAGCAATAAAGTACAAAACACTAAATTTGCATTTGCGATCTCCTTTGGTGCCATTACTTTAAGGAGCTCGCAGATGCCACTAGAACTTTGTTCTATATTACTCGCATGATGGTGACCAGAAGAAGTAATGGAAAGTTTACATTTCTGGATTTTCTTAATTACTGATCACACAATTGCAGTACTAGTATTGTCTTGGTATGAATAAATATATAAAAAAATAATGTAATATAACAAGAAATCAAACAAACTGTACACAGTGTTCCTGTAAATTGATGTTAATAATTCATCTATTTGTTTCAAGATCAGTGACTACAATTTTGCTCCTATCTACCATGAACGGCACTTCTTTCAAGTCTTTATTTGTGGCAGATGAAGCTTTAAATGAGATGGTTGTGAGGTTTATTGATTTGTTGCTTCTGCCTCAGGGGTTTTAAGGAAAGCTCTAACATGTTTTAAGATTATTATAGCACTTTATCAATTTAGATATCTCCACACTAATTCCAATACAATACACTACACAACACTATTTTCGTTTGTTAGATCTGTATGGCAACTCATAATGATGTAATGTTAACTGTATAGAAGACAAACTAATGCAATGCACTTCCTTGCGTTACACCCCATGTTGAAAAAGAACATAGGTGTAATGACGGGGGTAAGGAAACAGACAAGTAAGCCCTAATCTACCCGCCACTCAGTCCCTGCCTACTTGCAACGACCCGCCCTAGGCGACGGGGTACAACTGGGCGACGGTCCCTACGCTCAATAAGTGCACGACAGACAACAGACAAGGGTACACAGAAGCAAGGGAAAAGGGGCAGTTGCCCACGGCAACACCGTGAGCAACAAGAGTGGTGAACGAGCCGAGTCAAACCAGGAGTGTACGAGGTACCAAACGCAGAGCAGGAGAGTAGTGAACAAGCCGAGTCAAACCAGGAGTGTACGAGGTACCAAACGCAGAGCAGGAGAGTAGTCGGTAAGCCAGGGTCAATATGAAGCAGGGTCAAAGGTTCAAGAAGCTGCAGCAGGGCCAGGAAACAAAACGAGAAGAATCACAAGCAAGGAGGAACAGGAAAGGCAGGTATAAATAGACAGAGGGCGGGAGCTAGCTCCTTCTGGAAAGGCTGTGATAGGCTCTCCCACTCCTAAGCCTGCCATCCTGAGTGGTGGAAGATGGAGTCAGTCTCACAGACATAGAAGCAGGTGCAGACTGATTACCTATGGGCGTGGATACAGAAGCTGTGCCTGGCAGATCCTTAACAATAGGTATGAGTAGCAAATGCTTTTCGCTCCATTATGTCATGTTAGATGTATGCAATTCATTATACATAGAGAAAAGTTTCACCACACCTTTGCTAGAATACTCTTCTACTTTTCCTGTATCTCAGACTATGGTCCTACTCTACTTGACATATGTGTAATAACATCTAAGTGTAGAAGATGACATCCAAGTAGCAGGAGAAACGTCAGCTAAAGATCTCTAAGCAATTGAGACTACTCTCTGGATTGATGAAATGTGACATGGATGTTTATCTAGACTTCTGGAACCAGTTGCAACCCCAGAAGATTGTTGTCGACTGGTGACCACCAGCTGCCTGGAATTCATTGAATGTGCATTGGGTAAGGCAAAAGTGCTAATGTGATTCTTGGAATAACTGCAGTCATAAATTAATTTTCATGTTTTGTGGTATTTGAATTTAGTATCAGCACTGACAGATTTATTAAATGCGATAGGAGTAGTCTCCCCCATAACATTCACCCCAAATGGTTTTTAATGTTGTTTCTAACCACAAACCAGCAGTAAAATCCTCTCAGAGAATGGTTACTCCCATGGTCCTATGACCACGCATGCACGATACCACAGAGAGGTCCTGCAGCCAGGGTTGACAGGAGATTAGAAGACACATCTGAGAAGATGTCTGCATGAGTGAGCATATGCTTGAATGTCTACATGAGTGAGTGTTCACCTTACCCTAATTTTCTGGGTGAAGGACTGTATATTACATTTGTTTTGTCTTTTTAAAGGGGAGGATAATGTTTTTGCAGTTCTTCTTTTCCAGAGGGATCTAAATATATTCTGTGCAGATCAATGCGACTATATACCCACATGTTTATATCTTCCTGCAATTTACTTCTATTATATTTACTTATTTGGAGGTTCTGAAAATCATATTAACCTACTCTATGCTTTTCAATACCCTAAAATAAAATTAAAAAAAAGAGATATCCATACTTGTATGCCAAGCAGACTGATGAAGTCCTGATTGGACACAACATATTGGTGATGTTAGATAGTCAGTTAGCCATGTGTTTGGACCTACAGGCTACTATGGCTTGCACTGAATAGGGCGGGGACCATTGACAATGTACATGGGTATGGTTGAACTTTTGGGCTTACCTATTTCTTAGTGACTTATAAATAGCTACCTGGGATTCTAGTATGCAAAGTTCTCTTACCAAACTTGCAGATGCATATGCAGTGAGGATCTGCCTGAATGCGTGGTCCGTGAGAAAAACTGGAATAAATCATCCATTATACAATTTACGTGCTCTACAGTCTATGTAGCCGGTGCACCGGCATTGGATTTGTTAATGCTTATCTTTGGATCATTGAGGTATTCCTGAATTATACCTATGCTACTGCCATTTTGAAGGTAGCCTGGCTATAATACCCATGCCTGCTCTGCAATTTTGTTTTTGTCAACGATCAAAAACATTGACTTGAACTTTTATTGATCATACTCTATAAACCATTGGCCCCAAACAGTGGTCCTTCATCCAATTCTAATATCATACAGTCATATTTAAGTAATTGAGTCTTTGATTATAGGCTTCTCATAATTATAACTATAATCACGGGTCACATTAGTTTGTTTGTGGACAGGCTTCGACTAAGTTTGTGAAGTAGTTGCACAGTATTTATGAATTTTCTACTATGATTTTTACATATTATAAATAAAAAAACATTTTTATTCGATATTGCTCATTGTGAACCCATATCTCTGTGGTTTCTTGTTCTTGTTCTCACAGTGTAGATTTGATGCAGATATTGCATTTATTTTTTAAGCAAAGAAATGAATTTAAATCAGGAGAAAAAGAGACCTTAAAGTGTCATCAGAAAATGACCTATTGTTTAAATCACGTTTTTAGGTTATACATATTTTTTAAGAATTTTTGGTGATGTTATTTTAAATTTTCTATGTCATTATCTATATTCAAAATAATCCTAAAATCTTACAGTTTTCACTCTGGCCTTACAAGAGACTGACACTTCCTGTTCTGTAGGGATTACATTTTAGCAGTTATTTCACTATCACCACAGGCACAATGCCAGGTAACACCTATACATAGGTCCTTTTACACCTGCCGATATTCTGCCGGTGCAGCGATCGCCGATCAATGAGACATCGTTGATTGTCGCTCGTTTGCTCCTGTCAGAAGGAGCTATGGATGGGGACGAACGGTTGTTACTCCGATCGCTCGTCCCCATACATCATTATCATGTTGGCGGCGCATCTCCCTATTTACACAGGGAGATGTTCTGTCAACAATGATAATATTAACTTTTTTTAAACTATACGACCAGCAGATGATCGAGCGTTTGTTCGTTCATCTGCTGATCGCTGCCCTTTTTACACAAGGCAATTATCAGCAACGATCGTACTATGAACACTCGTCTGCACGATAATCGCACTGTGTAAAAACCCCTTTAGTTCCCTTCTTATCCATTGGGCTGCTGTAAATCATATCTCTAAGTGCTGTTAACAGCAGCTCAGGCAAGATGGTTGCCCCTATAATTATGTAGAGGAAATATAATATAATAAAACTAAAAAAATTAAAACAGATTAGAAAAAAAGATTATGTCTCACTATCTGGTTTTAATTAAGGAAAACAATACAGGTGATACATTCTCTTTAGGGCATTCCTTTATATATTTATTCTGTTCCGTTCCTGTTTTTGGCTTAAAAAATACATGAAAAATCTGTACTATGTAAACAAGGCCTTAGACAAGATTTCAGGTCAGTTATCGTTCACCTGTTGTGTTATTAACTTACTTTTATAATATAGTAAAAGAGGGCAATTTTTCTTAAACGTACAGCATTATTTTACCCTATTTACAACTGATAGCAGTATCCAGGAAAGCTTAACCTTTCGCTTGGCAGAATCTGCTGAGCTCTTAATGACTTTAGATATATTACATTACAATGCATTGTATCAGCACAACTACAAAAGATATGAAACGGCTCCATGTGATTTATAACAAGTTTCACTGAGTTTAGAAGAAAATAATTAAGTGACTATTGTAATGTAATGGTATCCTGTACGGCTTCCTTAATGTTACCAGATTACATTAATCATAAATGTCAGCAGTGTCATAGATGACTTCTTAACTTCTGACAAAAAGCCTTAAACTTGGCCTTTTAAATTCCAAGGTCAAGGAGACTGTAACATTCAGAATAATTATTAGCATTATTTTACATTGACATTTCAGCCCTGTCTGGAGTTTAACGTTCTGCCCGGGCAATGAAGACAGATGTCATCTTTCCTTCCACTGGAGGGATTTGCCCCAATTAAATCTGACTTTAAGGATATTCGAATCGCTGTGCTAATTTGCTGTCTTCTCTTTTTTTTTTTTTTTTATATGGAAATAACTTCACGAGGAAGGGAACTTTCATTAAATGCATTAAAGATTTACAGTGACAAGAACAAGCAATTTTTAAATTCGTTTTCTCCCTCTGGGCTGCAATAATCAGGGCGATTCAGTGAAAGGGACGTGAGAGTGATAGGACAGAAGGATACATGTCATATTGCATGACGTCCTAAACATTCACTTTTCACTCATCACAATGGAAAGGTCACATACATAGAAATTTATTCCTGCTGTCTTATGTGAGCTGGATCCTTTTCAACTGGAAAGCTTTTTAAGGAAGATCATTACTGATTTGGAAATACAAGACCTCGTTCTTTAAAGATAAAATAAAGGACTTACATTTTTTAAATATTTTGGCTTCAATGAGTATTTAGAAATTATTACAATTAAAGCGGTTGTCCGGTTTCAGCAAATTAATTTAATTTTTTGTATAATTTAAAGTTATACAATTTTTCCATTATACTTTCTGTATTAATTCCTCATGGTTTTCAAGATCTCTGCTTGTTGTCATTCATTAGGAACCTTCATTGTTTACTTGCAATGGATACATTTCTGTCCATGGTCATGTAATGGGCACATTAGAAGACACAGCTCTGATACACATACTGTAACTGTAATGTTTTATGGGCTTTTAATACCATGTAATGATACTTACAGCTTTTCATATATGTTTGTGCTTCTTGTGTCGGTATGTGTTACATTAGACCTGGCCTGTAAAGACTGGCCTCCATATGCTTGAAACAAGAATCCTTTGACCTTTATGTACAACTGGCCCTTTGGTTTGTCTGTAGTTTGTCTTCTTTCCCTTGATCATAATACAGAACAGTCGGATAAACACGCAGCCTGATATACATATATTTTGCTTTTAGTCTACTGTAAAACCAAGACGGACTGTTAGAATAGCGCGGTCTACTATGCTATTCTATCCTTCACCCAAAAGCTATACTGACCAAGCCAAAAGGAAAATTGGCACATGTAGCATGTACGTTTGGAGCTTTACCGACGTACACGCTAAACTGACATCACAGATTTGTGATGTGAACAGGGCCTAAGCGGTAAAGCAAGTCTAAGATAGTTATAACACAAACTTGCTGCCTCATCAGAGGCTCTGGCTGCTACTCTGTCTCTCCCCCATACTTTACACCGCTGCTCTGTGTGTTCAGATTGGCTGCTGTGAATAAGCACAAGCCCAGCACAATTTGACTAGGTAGAAAGTGCATGTTGAGATAATTTATATTACAGCAGGAATAGAATAAATCTAGATATATAATTCTAGATCTAAATACACATTAGAAACAACTAAATCACCAGTAAAAAAGTGAGCATGGAGTTCTGCGAAAACTCAGCTCCTGAATCACTTATTACAGTATTGCGTAACGTTGTAAAGTGTTTGCTTTGCTTAGCTTGAACAGCTTTTTAATGACATTATATTTAATTGACCATTCACATAAAATGATACATTCAGAATTCTGCTGAATTCCGGTAGCCAGAGCGCATTGCATTGTGGGAGCTGTGATGACACTTCGATCTCAAGTCTGACAGAGGAATGGAGATTAAAGAGGCTCTGTCACCAGATTTTGCAACCCCTATCTGCTGTTGCAGCAGATAGGCGCTGCAATGTAGATAAGAGTAACGTTTTTATTTTTAAAAAACGAGCATTTTTGGCCAAGTTATGACCATTTTTGTATTTATGCAAATGAGGCTTGCAAAAGTACAACTGGGCGTGTTTACAGTAAAAGTACAACTGGGCGTGTATTATGTGCGTACATCGGGGCGTTTTTACTTCTTTTACTAGCTGGGCGTTGGGAATGGGAGTGTATGATGCTGACGAATCAGCATCATCCACTTCTCTTCGTTAACACCCAGCTTCTGGCAGTGCAGACACACAGCGTGTTCTCGAGAGATCACGCTGTGACGTCACTCACTTCCTGCCCCAGGTCTTGCATCGTGTCGGCACCAGAGGCTACAGTTGATTCTGCAGCAGCATCAGCGTTTGCAGGTAAGTAGCTACATCGACTTACCTGCAAACGCCGATGCTGCTGCAGAATTAACTGTAGCCTCTGGTGCCGATGTGTCCTCGCTCGTCCGACACGATGCAGGACCTGGGGCAGGAAGTGAGTGACGACACAGCGTGATCTCTCGAGAACACGCTGTGTGTCTGTGCACTGCCAGAAGCTGGGCGTTCTGAAGAGAAGTGGATGATACTTCTCGTCAGAACGCCCAGCTAGTAAAAGTAGTAAACACGCCCCGATGTACGCACATAATACACGCCCACTTGTACTTTTACTTTTCAGCACGCCCAGTTGTACTTTTGCAAGCCTCATTTGCATAACTACAAAAATGGTCATAACTTGTAAAAAACAAAACGTTACTCTTATCTACATTGCAGCGCCGATCTGCTGCAATAGCAGATAGGGGTTGCAAAATCTGGTGACAGAGCCTCTTTAACCACTATCTGAGAACTGTTATATATATGAAATGAGAACACAACATCAAATAACGTGAAATTAATATCAAAAAGAGTAAAACAAACTATTTGCAATGGTACACAACTTTTTATTAACATTTAAAGTGAAAAATTTTGCAAAAACTTGCATTTTGCAAGTAAATCTCCACTTTTTAACACCAGGTTGTTAGATCCAGCATTCTGTTCTAATTTCTTAATATATATTTATAGATGTTGAGGCTCCAATTTGTTGACACAGAGCTCCAAATATTGTGCGTAGACCTGGATTTAACCCTTAATGACCAGGTCTGAAAAGACCTTAATAACCAGCTAAATTTTTCTGTTTTTGCCTCTCTGCATTTCAACAGCCATAACTTTTTTATTTTTTCATTGTCTTGGCTGTATAAGGCCTTGTTTTATGCGGGAGAAATATTTTATTTTTTTCCCTCAGTTTGGGGGTAGATTTGTTTTTTATTTTTACGGTGTGAATATATGAAAAAGCGATTTTTAACATCGTTTTTCGTGTTTATTTTTTATCTTGTTCACGATCCACGCTAAATAACCTGTTAAATTAATTCTTGAGGTTATTACGGTCGTGTAGATACCTAATATGTGTAGGTTTTTTGTTTTTATGTAATGTAGGGGCAATAAAATATATTTTATGCAAAATAATTACTTTTTTGGGGATTTTTTTTTTAATCCCATTAAGGGAGTACTTTACTTACAACAATATATTTTACTTGTAATGCATTAGCATACTCTTGTATGCTAATACATTACACTATGTCACTATGACACAGGTGGCTGTTAGGGAAGCACATAGTGGGCCCTAACAGCAGGCAAACTGAACAGACAGCCCTGGGGTCCTTTCTAGGCCCCCGGGGGTGACTGCAGAGGGATTCCCCAGTCTTTGATCATGTCACTGGGTTTCCGATGACACGATCAAAGAGGGGAGTTCCTTTTGATCATGCCGCGGTCACGGACCACGGCCATCAAAGAGTTAAACAGCTGGCGTCGGAATGTTTTCTGACCCTAGCTGTATTTAGCAGGCTGCCCTAAGATCAAGAGCTATAAGTTACAGCTCCTGCTTAGAGGATGAGCGCACATCAGCCTCTTCTACAGCGACACCAAAATACATCGCTGTAGAATATTCACCTGCACCGCCTGCTGTGAAAAGACGGTGGGCGGCCATTAAGGGGTTAAAACATAACATTTTGGTTACCTGCAGCCACCACTAGGGGGATACTGTGTTTATTATTGAGTTCAATTTATAAAAGTATGCCGTAAGCTCTTAAGCTCCCTCTAGTGGTGGCTGTAGGCAGCCAATTTGTTAAGTTTTGAATTTATGTCTATGCATGGGATTTGGAGATTCGTATCAGAAAAACGGAGCTCTAACCACTATGAAGATATATTATGAAATTAATCAGTGCTAAATTTTGAACCTAATTACATTAAAAAAATTTAAATGGTGTTCAAGGTTGGACATTTACTTCAAGTATTTCTAGCTGGAATAATATTCTTCACGTACTTATGAATGAATTTCCTATTTAGATAAAATTATAAACAAAGAAGACTGATTTACTGACAGGTAAGTTATTAAGAATGAGCAGGACGTCTTCAAAAGTTGGGATGGAGAAAGAGTTTAATATACCAGAATAAAGCCATATGGGATGCTGCTATAGACTGAAGATTAAGGGACTGTTGTAGTTGCTGTTGCTCATTTTAGAAGGGGATTGTAAACTTGTGATTTAAGAGAGTATCTCAAATCCCTGCACAGCTTTAACATTCATCAGATTCTTCTGTTGTCATTTTCAATTCATTGTATTTCCCTATGGAATATCATGTCCTGTAAGCTGTCCTGACCTTCAGAACCTCTGTCACTTGGTGGTAGACTGATGTACCTTTTGGTGATCGCCAAGCTCCAGGATTGACCTCTTGCTTTATGTTAGCATACTACAAAGTTAAAGCGTGTCACACATCTTCACACACAAAGATTTGGACATGTGCTACTTGGACACATGCAATAAATCCACAACTTACGGTATTTATTTTATATAATGCTTCTTTTCAGATGTTTCAGCTTCGCAATTGCCTGCTACTGTATATGTAATATATACGAGGTTCATCCAAAGCTGGGATAATTCATTGTAGACGGAAAATGGTTCAGGAAACCTAAAAGTTTTGTTTTTTTTCAGCATTTACCCTTGTTAGGATGGGTTCATATTTGTATTTGGTTTTACAATCATGTTTTGTTTAATAAAAAAAATGATGGATCCTATTCAGCTCAACTTATTTTCCAATATGCATCCATTTTACAGGATGCGTCATTATGGTTTATTTCTTTTTTTTCTAATTGATGTCAATGAAACACGAATAAAAGAAACCTCATGCAAGCCAATGTCAAATTGTCATCAGTTTTTTTTATTTAGTTAGACTCATAAGGCCATTTTACACGGGCCAATGACCAGGCAAATGAGCATTCATACGAACACTGGTAACCGATCATTGCCCTGTGTAAACAGGCTAACGATCAGCAGATGAACAAGCAAATGCTTGTTCATTGGCTGATCTGCTCGTTTATGCGGTCAAAACATGGTCGCTAGTCGGCAGCACATCTCCTTGTGTAGGGAGATGTGCTGCCGACATGATGGAAATGTATGAGGATGAATGATCGTTGTAATTATTACTGGTCCCCATACATAACTGATTATTGCTCCATGTGAAAATGCTAAACGAGCGCCGATCGCCAAGCTGTCTCGTCGATTGGCGCTAGTTTTCACAGCATATATTTGACTGTGTAAAAGGACTTTTATACCCTGTTCACACGTTTATCAAATTTGCTAACATTCTGCATCCAATGCATGTGAGTTGGGTTTTGTTACCCTGTTTAGATGCAGAGGAAACAAAAACCCACGAGAATAAGTAGCATGTTACTTGTACTTGGGGATTTCGCACAGAAAAGCCGGCGGATAAGTCCCACGTGGATTAGACCCATTGAGATCTATAGATGTGTCCCATCCACACAGCAGCCTTAAAGATGAGAAGTGAATAAGCAGTGGGGAGAGAATTCCATTGCAAAGTTTGAGCACTAGTTATCTGTCATTACGGCCGTGAACTACTGTATAGCGATTACATTACTTGGTATTTTTGACCTTGGGTTGTGGTAATTAACAAAAGTACAGGTGTAGAGCTTGGTCCTGCTGTCATCGGCTTTGCTGCCTATCAAAACTGGCTCATTTGTGGCATTCTCTAGGTGCCCCTTGTCATCACTCCAGATACAATTAGATGAAAAAATTTGCATGGTAATGCTTATAATTATGCGCATTTTAGTGATATTAATCTATGTATCAGCTAGCACGGTTTCTGACATTCAATGATTCCAGTGTACATGATGGAAAGCAAATAATTTTCACCTGTATAAGGGTTTAATGAATCACACAGAAAATTTGCATGCAAGCCACAGATTGAATTTTGCAAGTTCCACAAATTCGACTTTGATTAATCGAGTCTCTGTACCTGTAGACTATAAATGTCATTTTTAAAGAGATGGCCACATTTATAATCAGAGATGTATGTCAGAGCTGCAGGATAAATGCGGCTTTGGGATTTTACATATTTTTTATTAGGGTATTCTATAACTATCAAATTATGATCAGTCCAGAGTCATTCTACACAGTATCTGTTCTGCATGCAGAACTCGCTGCCAATAAGCTGAATTGTCTTGCTTTGCATGCTGCGCTAATAAAGAAGTAAACCTCTTCTTCATTAAATCTCTTTTTAATATGCCTACAGGCTGGTTTATATTCTTTACCAAGATAATAAAATGGTTGGTAACTGCATACTGGTGGAGCTGTACTATGATGGCTTCGATAAATTATGATTCTAACTAGATGTCAGGTGATTTGTTAGAAAAAAAGTTTAAGCGGACCTTAGTTGTCAAGAACCTGAAATCTTATCATCTTTTTTAGTGTGATGAAGATTATTTACTAAAAGGAAGAAAGATCTTGCTTCTACTTTGACTTTGTGATGAATACTATTGGCACCAACATTAGGTTGGACAACTGCCCCTAGATACTGTGGGATAAAGCACAATGTAGTGTATGCTGTCCAATGTCAATGGTGACTAGTATAATAAAGGCTATTATCATTTTGTCTGTTATAATGTACTATGACATTTTTACTGATGAAGTAAAAAGCAGAAAAACGGACCAACGGCGCTGCAATTGAGGTCGGGAAATAAGGACCTTTAGACGGACATCACGGCAAATATTTTAATGACAAGGCTACGCGTTTCGAGACCGGACTGGTGTCTTCATCAGGCCAACATAACATGTGTGGTTCAAGCACATTTATATACAAGTGAATACAAGAGGAAACAGGAAGAGGGAACAAAGTCCCGCCAAAAAACACAGGTCAAAGTTCAGAGACATTGAAAATAAAAAAAAACTAAAAAAAAACAAACGATTATACTTGAACCATTATAATGAGAGATAGATATTATAGAATCCTTTGCAAAATAACACTAAAAATACATTGAAGGAAAATGATCGGCACTACACCAAACCACGCCGTTTTCAAACACATATACACATATACAAATACACTTCATATCTTGGGTAACAGTACTAACCATGGTACTGAATGTAAATTCTAAGTATTGATCCTTGATCATGACACAGAGACAAATTTAAAAGCTTTGCGGTATTTGTAAACCTACCACTCTGTTAAAGCTTCCCCGGTTGCTAGGAAACCCAAAAAAATACGGCGGCCGAGACACAAGCGCTGAAACGCACAATGGAACGCACAGAGCCCATTCGGAAGTTACGATCAAAAAACACTTGCTAGGCTTCCCAGGTTGCTAGGAGACCAAAAACACACAATGGCCGAGACATAAGCGCTGAAGCGCATAGTAAGACGCACAGAGCTCATCACGGTGATTGGGATCCCAAGACACCTGTTACTTCCCGTTTTAATTTTTACTGATGGTGAGTTTAGTATAACCTGGTGACTGACAAATGACTGCTACTGTAACATTTACATTGTCGTCTTTCTCATAGTGAGAGTTGAAAAGACAGGCAGTGTTGTAACGGTTGCGGTTGCACCAGATGTGACGGCGACCAGGCCCAGAGGGGAAGGGGATCCACTCGCCTTGGATCTCTACAAGTCCCCCTGGCACATCAGGCCAATTACTCAAGGTCTGTGCTGTGGCGCATACAAGGTCCTGACACGGGGCAGCACAGGTTTCATCGGTGTATGTGTTAAATGCAGGTGCAGAGTGAGGCTCTCCCTTGTACACCATTATATGCATATAATAGATGGGAGCCTGTTACCTATTCCGGCAGGCAGGTCTGTGGGCCCCGGCTGCACGGCCCACATCTGGGTGACCACAACAGTTAGTAGCAAAAGCGTAGCCATGCTGAAAATGTGAGGTGAAAGGAGAACCTCAATATGTACTATCTGGCCAATCAGAGACATGACAAGGAACGAGTCGTGCCAGGAGTGGATAAATGCTTGTTGTTTTTTTTTAAATTATTTTTATGTCTGATCTGATGTCTGATTTAGGGGTCTGAAATTGGGGGGCCATTACTTTGGCATCTCCATGGGAGTTTGCGTTGGGATTGGCAGCAGCTTTTCATCACAAATTACATGCCAGTAATTTGCAGCCATTTATGTGCATTTCTGCTCATTTACCTATTGATTCCGCACATTTGGCGCCGTGTCCTTTTGCTTTGTTTCAGTACATTTAAAAGTGTGGCAGGGGCAAAGCACACTCTAGTTCCAAGCCTCGTGACAGTCCCTGTAAGGACTGCATTCACGGAAAAGAATACTGTAAACTGGGCCTGTTTTTTGTATTTTGTCACCTTCTGGGAGGTGGCACGGAGTCTGATTTCCCTGCTGTTTAGACGATAGTGCAGATTGGGATTAGGAGATTGCAGTGGGCAACACACCAGAGAGCCAAATACACTCACATTTTCCAGCCGAATACACTGCTGCCTGCACAACCGAGAGTTAAAAGTGGAGGTCGGAGGAGGAGGATACTGACTCAGTTATAGGCAGTCCTTATCTGTCTGAGGCTTCCAGACCTCAGACAGATAAGGCCCTATGCACACTTCCCACACCGTTTTCACGGCCGTTTTTGACGGATCCGTGTACCCGTTTTAGCGGCCGTGTGCACTCAAGTGTGTACTCCGTGTTTCTGTTTCTGAGCGCCGAACATGGTACTGTCCAGGGTGCAGAAAGAGTTAATGGGCTGCACTGATCGGCGGTAACTCTTTCAGCACCCTGGACAGTACTATGCTCGGCGCTCGGAAAATACAATTTTAATGAAATAAAAAAATTAAAAAAAAGTTCATACTTACTTTCCTCCTGTCCGGCCTCCAGGGATGAAATTTCATCCATGTCACCGCTGAAGCCAAACACAGGCTGTAGTGGCGGTCACGCACGTCAGGATGATGTCAGAAGCCCGGCCTCCAGGGATGACGCTTCATCCCACTTGACCGCCTCTGCAGCCAATCACAGGCTGCAGCGGCCTCTGCAGCCAATCACAGGCTGCCGCGTCATACCTGAAGGTCGGACTGGAAGAAGAAGAGGGACTCGTCACTAAGACAACGACCAGGTACGTATGAACTGCTTTTTATTTTATTTTTAATCTTTTAATCAGCAGCCACTTTTCTCTATCAGTGATTGATAGAGACAAGAGGCTGCCGATTAGTGTAATATATCTGTAATGAATTTCTGCCCGCCCGGCCGTTGCTAGGCAACAGCTACGTCACACACAGACGGCACACGGATGCCTTCCGTGTTCCTTCAGTTTTTTTGACGGCCCCATTGACTTGCATGGGCCTCATGGTCACGGAATCTCGGACCAAAGTAGGACATGCTCTACTTTGGATCGGAACGGAGCAACGGGACCGTCAAAAAAACTGAAGTGTGCATGGCCCCATTGAAATGAATGGGTCAGGGTGCTAGCCGTCAGAAAAACTGCTAGCACCCTGAAGAAAAGCACTGAAGAGGGCATGAGGCCTAATAAGTGGCATATCACAGTCAGGTTAAATTCATGCACAACAAGCACACCCAGTTTTTACAGGCTACATTCACACATTCAGGCTACATTCACACGAGTGCGACCTATTTACACGCGTAAAAACCGCACGGAAATCTGTCCATGTGCGTTGCATTTTGCATCAGTGTGCTTTGCGTGTGGCATGTGTTTTTCACGCACTTGCAAGCACTATATGTTTTTTCAATGTAATTGATGCGTTAAACACGGACAGCACACGGATGTGCATCCTTGTGCTGTCCGTGTTTTTCATGTACCGATTGACTTCAATGGCTATGTGCGTGAAAATACATCAATATAGGACATGCAGTGAGTTTCACGCAATGGACACTAGCTGTGTGAAAACTCACGCACGTGTGAATAGCTCCATTGAAATGGGTCCGTGTGCTGTGTGTTGTTTCAACCCACAGCACACGGACAAGAATCACGCTCGTCTGAATGAGCCCAAAAGGTGACAAACAAAGAAACAAAACCGGCACGCGTAAGTACACTCCAAAATGGGCTATTATTTTTTTGGTTTAAAAAGGTGGAAACCCCCTACATATGCTCTAATCTCTTCATTTAATTGCTATACTTTTATAGTTTCTATCTTTTACTTGAGTGTTGCGGTCGATAACTTTGTGTGTGTGTTCGGTCAGTTCTTGTGTACATCTCATTCATTTGTAAAGCTGACCATCCATGTAAAGATTTTAGCCCAATAAAATAAACTTTCTGTTTTTTCTTTATGGCCCAAACTATTTCCCACAGTATGAACCAATTTACAGATTGAGATTTTTACTTTATATCTCATTGAATTCTAACCGGTTTCACTTAATCCATGTAACTGTTTGATGTCTGTTGTCAATTTGTATGATGTCTTTATGTTTCCATTGTAACCATATGTTTCTATTTCGATGTCCGTTTCCCAGTTCTGTTGGTTGATTTAGGCATTATCGTGAGATGACCTTTAACATGTAAGTGTTGTGCCATACATTACACATCTAATAAACAACCATTATAAGAAATAAAAGCATACCTATTAGATGGAAGGCAAAAAGCAATACTTTGATCTGGAAGGAGTTGCTGTATCGTTGGGAATCTGAGAAGCCAAATTCATTAAACCCAGCTAATCATATCAGCGTATAATCAACATTAACCGACATTCAATCCAGCAGCTGTTAAGAACAAGCACATTTCATAAGAACTTCATTAAATCCACACAGTGGTTGCTATTTTATCTCCCACAATCTCCCTTCTTAAACATTGTCATTGTTTACTTGTCCTCTGTTCTGGATGATGGTATTTATATTATCTGACACCTTCATCTGATACTATCTGTCATGTTGTTTTAACCCTGCAGCAGGAATTCATGTTGACATTCCACTTTTATAGGAAAAAAATAAAAAAAATGTAGGTCTCAAATGCTGTTGGGGGAAAAAAAAAAGGTTAAACTTTTTTTGTTTTGTTACTATAACTTTTTCTATAATCAGCACATAAAAATCCTACATGTACTTTTTTTAATAATACATAAAAACACACCACACCATGGACATACCTCAGGCCTCATGCACACAGCTATACATCTGAATTGTACTGAACCCGTAGTCCAGACGGGACAGAAATGCTGCAGATTTTCCTTCCGGATTTGCTGATGGAAAGTCTTCAGAAAAATATAGTAGCAGGCAAGGGGAACTTTTCCGCACAGAAATTCAGCTTTAGCAAAAAAAATTAGATCCGCATCATGTAATTTCCTTTAGTCGAATGAGCACAAAATACATACAATGGGAAAGTTAAAATCCGCAATCAAATTCTAGTGTTGTAGATTGTTGCTGCGGATTAACTGCAGGTGCAGATTTCATTTAATAAAAAAAACATCATACTCACCTCACCAATTCTCTGGCACTCCCGTGGTAGCACTTCCCCATTCCCCCACTGGTCTCTGTTTACCGCTCTCCAGCGGTGACTGTTTTCTTAGCACATTAAAAGCCAATCACAAGCTGCAGTGGTCACATGTTTTAACACATCTTTGCTGGAGCCGGAAGAACAGAGGGATCAGGGAAGCGTCACCACGGGAGTGCCAGGGGATTAGAAGGTGAGTACACATTTTATTCCACAAAAGGGATATCTGCAAGCAATTCGTACAACTTTTGATGTTGATTTTGGGCTGCGGAATTACCCTCCGCAATTATAACCGGTGTGCAACCGGCCTAATTGAGCACCCATAGGGATTCCTAAAAAAATCGCTAATTTGCCACCCCCTGCCGGTCCAATGTTGTATACATTACTTTTAATCAATAATTCAATCAAATTAATCTTGAATGACATCTAACAAACTATCAAGTCCATAACAGTTAACTGTTAAGTCACTGAAAACAACAGAATTAATTTTATCCACCGAAGCGACAAAATCTGTTTAATAGCTGCTCCAACGCTTGTTCCTCACAGACGAGTCTCAGCCGTCAGAAAGTGCACCTTAATCCTTCTGAAAGAGTTCACCCATCAGGGCAGGCTACTTCTGCATGCACTGCCTTGGGGGATCTGTCAGAATCGGCACACACTGGTGAATTTTATACCCCTAAAGGTAAATCCTTACCTTCAAAAAAACAATAAGACCAGAACATACTACACATTTCTGCTGACGCGGTTGTCCCGCGTGACCCCCATTTTATTACTGACGGTGCATTTTACATTTGCTAAAATATGACAACCTATAATCAATAAAAACAAATGAAACTACGATACATAAAAGATCAGTGTGACAATTAGCGTGATATTGTGCTGGTGTAAAGTCAATTTCTACAGAGTTAATTGCAGTTCTAAGGGCCGGTTATAGCATTACTGAAACCTGACTCCTGGGTGAGTGTCATATGATATTCCAGGTGTTATATCGGCAGCTGCCAACTCTTTTAGAGCCATATTCAATACCCACTGGTTTGGAAACACTGATCTATATGTTGCAATATAGGCTTCATTCACACCAGGATGTGTCTGTAATACAATGCACAATACGGAATAAAACTTTTTTGATACAGGGGTATGTTTAACCCCCATTAAAATGCATTAACATTGTATTCAGGATCAGTGTGAAACAGATCCCAAACACACTTGTGTGCATAAGGCCTTGGTTTGGTGGCAGCTCACTGCAAATAAGAACATGATGTGCTAACTCATTGAAAATATTGTTTTATTTATTCCTTTTTTTCGTAGAGATAGAGTAACAATTAATATAGTAGCTATTAGGAAAATCAGTCAAAATAATTAAATACAGAAATTTAAACAGTAATGACTTGAGCACATGTAGAAGACAAGGCAATTTGAGACCATATGCAGGAATTACTGGACTGCAGAATATTAGTCATTGCTTAGACAGAGTATCTTGACTTTACATGGGTGCATCTGTGTACTAGATTAATTTATTAGGAAAATGTGAATAAAATAAACTGCTGTATAATGGTGTTATAGATTAAATGAGCATTAGGTCTCTTTCACACACGAGTATTTTGGCCAGTATTTTGCTACAATATTTGAAACCAAATCCAGGAGTGAGTCCAAAACATGGAAGAGGTGCAAATCTTTCCATTATACTTTTCTTTGTTTGTATTTCACTCCTGGTTTTTGCTTCTAAATATTGATGTGTGAAAATGGCCTTAAAGTGGTTTTCCCCAAAACCCAAAAATCTTCCAAACTCCTAGCAGAATATTATAAGCCTACAAACATCACACTAGCGTTATTTTCATTTACAAATAAAGTCTCTAGTGGTGCCCTTTACTTTAAGTCTGTGTCTGAGAAAAGTGGATGTGAATCTATACTCTGCCGCAGTAGTTCTATACTATGCAGTGGATTCCATAGTCCCTCTTCTTATGTGTGCTTTCCAATCCTATCCCTTCCTTACAGCTCTCCTCTACATTGGTAAAGTTGTCTACTTTCATACTGCTCGAAATACTATGATGCAGTCGGCTATGCAGGCGCGAAGAGAACAAACTCCATCCTTGGAGGAACACAGGGTTCTTCTGCGCATGATTTGCCATTTAA
The DNA here is from genome assembly GCF_050947455.1 of Rhinoderma darwinii. Taxonomy (NCBI): domain Eukaryota; kingdom Metazoa; phylum Chordata; class Amphibia; order Anura; family Rhinodermatidae; genus Rhinoderma; species Rhinoderma darwinii. The sequence continues at coordinate 140,187,297 of NC_134691.1, read as the reverse complement.
CTGACAGACCTCAGCATGACATAACCAAGGGCAACTTGAAATAAACAGAGACAATATCATGGGGTGGAGGTAGGGGAATGTCTTTGCAGCGGGTCAACATTTTTGATTACTTTGCATAAATATTTGGGCATGCAACCTCTGTTGGAAAACCCCTTTTAGTTTCATTTATATGTACTAGTTGTATTGCATTTACAGTCATACCACCCAATCATTGTAAGACAAAATAATCTCCCCCAACAGGTGCGTACACCAGGATGGCCACTGAGCAAGAGATATGGGCCCCTAGTTTTTCAACTGGTAATTTGATGAAAACGGAATGAGTTGACTTTCCAGAAAATCTCTAACCAGCGTGCTGTATGCTGCTAAAACCACAATAAAAACATTACTTATCCATATCCTCTGAGATGCTTGTACAGCTTCCAAGCACTATTCACTTTTCTCAGTCACCTTAACCCATCTCATCCCACTGCTCAACATAAAAATCGCTCTCATAAATCACTGACCCATCTGCTGTCTCTCTCCATTCTCCTGCTACTAGCTGCAGAGGACATCTCTCCCAACCCTGGTCCTCCCTTTTCTTCTGCCAAGCTCAACCACTTACCTGCCACACATAGAAATCCTGCAAATCTTCTTGCCATTCCTTGTACGTCTTCTCCTGTCTCTTTTAACTGTGCTCTCTGAAATTCTCGGTCCATGTGCAACAAGCTCACCTTTATTCATGACTTATTCCTTTCTAACTTTCTCAACCTTCTGGCTCTTACGGAAACATGGCTACACCTTTCTGACACTGCTTCCCCTGCTGCTCTATCTAATGGTGTTCTCCATTTCTCTCATGCTCCCAGACCCGAGAACAGGCAGGGTGGAGGAGTAGGTATACTTCTTTCCCCACACTGAACTTTTAAGGTCATTCTCCTTGTCCCCTCGCTCGCATTTCTCTCTTTTGAAGTCCACACTCTTTGACCCTTTTTCCCTCCAAGTGGCAGCGGTCTACCACCCCCCAGGCACACTCCGCCAATTCCTGGATCATTTTGCTGCCTGGCTTCCACAATTTCTATCCTCTGAAACACCCACTCTCATCATGGGTGACTTCAACATCCCCATTGATAACCCAATCTCCCCATCTGCCTCCCAGTTACTAGCTTTAACCTCCTCCCTGGGTCTGTCACAACTTACTAACTCTCCTACACATGAAGACGGGCATTCGCTTGACCTGTCTTCTTCCGTCTCTGCTCAGTTTCTGACTTTATTAACTCTCCTCTCCCGCTCTCTGACCACAAACTTCTCTCCTTTACTATCAAATATCCTTTGCCTCCTCAGGTCATGCCTACCTGTCAGACATCCAGAAATCTACATGCCATTAACACTCAGCAACTCATAGACAGTGTACAGTCCTCATTGTCCCCTATTTCTTCCCTCTCCTGTCCCAATCTGGCTGCCAAACTTTACCGTAACACTCTCAAAAATGCATTGGATGAAGCAGACCCCCTACACTCCGAACCACCCGACAAAGACGACGATAACCCTAGCACACGCCTCAATCCCGCTTTCTTCAGTGGTGCTTGAGATGTGCCGAACGACTGTGGAGAAAATAGAATTTGGCTGCAGACTTACTCCATTACAAATTTATGCTGAAAACGTACAACTCTGCCCTTCACCATGCCAAACAAGTGTATTTCACTTCTCTCATCTCCACACTATCTAATAATCCAAAACGCCTCTTTGATACTTTTTACTCCCTCCTTAGTCCTAAAGTGCAGATGCCAATCACGGATCTCAGTGCTGAAGACCTGGCCACTTATTTTAAAGTTAAAATTGAAAACATCCGGCATGATATTATCTCCCAGTCCCCTAGTAACATCGATCCCCTTCCCTCCCGCACTCCCTCTTCTTCACTTTCAGCATTTGACCCAATAACAGATGAAGAAGTCTCCAGGCTCCTTCTTCTCGTCCTATTACCTGCCCTAGTGATCCTATTCCCTCACACCTACTCCAGTCCCTCTCCCCAGCTGTCACTAGTCACCTGACTAAAATATTTAACCTCTTTCTTTCTTCTGGTATCTTTCCCTCCTCTTTTAAACATGCCATTATAAACCCATTACTGAAAAAAACAACTTTTGACCCATCCAGCGCTGCTAACTACCGACCAGTCTCTAATCTCCCCTTCATTTCCAAACTCCTGGAATGCTTGGTCTACTCCCGCCTTATTCGCTATCTCTCTGCCAACTCCATTCTAGATCCCTTACAATCTGGTTTCCGCACTCTACACTCCACAGAAACTGCCCTTACTAAAGTCTCAAATGATCTCTTGTCGGCTAAATCGGACGGTAAATACTATCTCCTGATTCTTCTGGATCTCTCTGCGGCCTTTGACACTGTAGACCACCAACTCTCACTTAACATGCTCCACTTTATTGGCCTCTAGGACGCTGCTCCCTCTTGGTTTTCCTCCTATCTCTCTGACCGCTCATTCATTGTGTCATTTGCTGGTTCTACTTCTCCTTATCCACTTGCTATCGGGGTTCCTCAGGGATCAGTCCTAGGTCCACTCCTCTTTTCTCTCTACACAGCCCCTATTGGACAAACCATCAGCAGATTTGGCTTTCAGTACCATCTCTACGCTGATGACACCCAATTATATGCCTCTTCCCATGACATCACCTCTGCTCTAATACAAAACACCAGTGATTGTCTGTCTGCTGTCTCTAACATCATGTCCTCTCTCTATCTGAAACGTAATCTTTCTAAAACTGAGCTCCTTGTGTTCCCACCATCTACTACCCTACCTAAACCTGATGTCTCCATCTCAGTGTGAGGCACTACCATAACTCCTAAGCAGCACGCCCGCTGTCTCGGGGTTATTTTTGACTCAGATCTTTCCTTTACTCCTCACATTCAATCACTTTCACGCTCCTGTCATTTTCACCTCAAAAACAGCTCCAGAATCCACCCTTTTCTTACTGAGGAAACCGCCAAAACTCTCATTGTTGCTCTGATTCACTCTCGTCTTGAATACTGTAACTCATTACTAGTCGGTGTTTCCCTCACTAAACTCTCCCCTCTCCAATCTATCCTCAATGCAGCAGCCAGACTCATCCTTATGACCAACCGCTACACCAACGCCTCTACTCTGTGCCAGTCCCCTTCAGAATAAAATTCAAACTTATTACTCTTACCCACAAAGCTCTCCACAGTGCTGCACCTCCTTACATCTCCTCCCTCATCTCTGTCTACCACACTACTCACTCTCTACGTTCTGCCAATGACCTTAGATTAAAATCCTCCGTAATCCGAACCTCCCACTCCCGTCTCCAAGATTTTTCTCGTGCTGCACCAGTCCTCTGGAATGTGCTACCCCAGACAATCAGATTAATTCTTAATATCAACAGTTTTTAAACGTGCCCTGAAAACACATCTTTTTAGACAGGCCTATAACATTCCCTAATCGGACTCCTTTCTATGGCCCCTCTTTTAGATTAGTCATCAGAATAAGATTCCCTCACACTCCTTCTCTTCATGTCCGTCATACACGGATACTGGCCGGTGACCGGCTCATGCAGCTTTATGTGTACCACCCCATGTGTATAAAAGATGGCTAGACCATTGTACAGAACAAACACTGTTACACTTTGTGTCTCCCTTATTTCCTCATAGATTGTAAGCTCTTGCGAGCAGTGTTCTCACCTCTCTGGTTTGGCTTTTTAAATTAACTTTGTCACTATGTAATGTCCGATATTGTTTGTTTCATTTTTCCTCTAAATTGTAAAGTGCTGCGTAATATGTTGGCGCTATATAAAGATTATTATTATTATTAGATGCAGTTCTCCATGTGAGTGGTCCGTATATTTTTGTGTCCGACAGCAGGAAGTCTCGGCTACCTCATCCATGTATAATTGGTTCCATTCTGACGTCACAATACACCTAATACGCAAATATTCTTCACCGATATGTGAATGGCAAATTTTCTTTGATGTGTATTATATAAGCTTTAGGTTTAAAGTCCCTTTAATAGCCAATAAAATGGAGAACCGAGAAATAAATGCAATACATACAGTAGCTACAGCTGTCTATAGATATTACCTTTCTCTCAGTGTATCCAGCTAGTTTTGTATTGAACCTTAATAACCTAGTATATGTGAGGACTTGCTGATGGTTATCCACAGGACCGGATATGCTTTAAGACACAAGAGGCCGGTGCCTATGTGCGACTCTGTGAGAAAGGGTGGTTGCTCTTCAGGGATACATTATATTATAGTTCATGCATTGGGAAGTGGAGCAGAAGTCTCTATTTAAAACTTACACACATGCAACGTCTCTACAATATAGAATATTTAGTTGTACTCTACTCAACCATCATTGAAATGTTTGAGTCCACGGGGAGTTTCTTCTGTCTATGTAACAGACCGTTATACTGGTTACAGGTTCCAGAGATTTAAATCTAGTACTGGTCACACGACGGTGGCAAAAAGAATCTAAAGTATGGATTTCAAGTGGTCTAATCCTATATTTTTTAACTAGATAAGCGGTGCCAGGTGTATAACATGAACACTTCTCTGAGCTGAATGTGCTTTTATTATGAAATGTGGATTGGCATTCATAAGCTTCTATGAAACATTGGAGCTGGCCAAACCTCACAGACTTTTTGACTTCTGAAATGTTCATGCCTGCACGTATAGTTATTACAAAAGACATCCTAGCAAAAACACAATTTAATACAATGTTTATACATTGATCCTAATATAGAAAACGCAGTGCAACTACTACTACTTTAGTAAATAAAATAAATTGTTCTAAAGTGTTGGGGCCGTGCTAGATTGGCACAGTTGTGACATCTGCCACCCTGGCTACATGCTACTACACTAGTCACTGGCAATCTGCTGCTTAATCACTATCTTAACTTCTTGTCTGGCTGTAAAAAATTCCTGTTTATAATTAGTGTATCCTGTCTGGATTATGTTTACAGCTATCAGCAATCACATTGTAAATGTGGCTAGTTTAGGCCGATTCATTCATTATGAATGCTGTAAGTAAGCGGGTGTGATTTTTATTTTCATTTAAAGAGGTAATTGAATAGAGAAGCCCAACCTATTAACTTTTATGGAACATGCATATGTAAGGAAATTTAAAATGGCTGTGTGAAGAGCAAAAGCAATGTTATAAAATGTTGTAAGGAGCCAAAATGTAATGAATAATGATTCTCAAAATGTAAACATCTGAAATGTCTGAATGCAAATATTAAAGAGTAAAGCTTTTGACATGTCATAGAGTCATGCTGTACCAATTTTGATCGATAGGGGTCTGGGTGCTGAGACCTCCACCATCGCTCAAACCAAGGGGCAGAAGTGCTAGCAGAGCCCTCTGCGCCTTCGGCTGTGATTAGCACTCTTCGTTAGCCCAAGGACAGGCTTATAGACGTTCTATATCAAATACTTTGTGGACTTTCTTTTTCTTTGCTATATTAAATTGATAATTGATACAACTGGAAATCTTCACTGCACACAAATTTTACTCTAACCATACTGTACGCTGTCTCATTTCATGGCCTGATCCAATGACACTGAGGACATGTATTGTGGAAAATAGAGAGGGTTTAAAAAAAAAAGAAAAAAAAAAAAAAGAGAGCATGTTGGTCCATGTGATGAAAACAATGGTGTTTACACCATGCACACCACAAGTGAGACTTAGGAGACCTCAATATTGGCTCGTATGGGTACGAAGGGCAGGTGGATGATAGGTATATGAAGAGTGTTATGTTTGCTCTCCTGAGATGGCAAAAAAACGCAACACTCACTGCAACGGTGACTGGCAGAGGATGTCAGTGTCGGCAGAGAATGTTACAAAGTTGATAAAGCTTTTCATCAACTACTTCAGTTCTTTGGTTGGTTTATACCATTCGTAACTCTTACTTCTCTTGCTCAGGTAAGTTAAAGCAGGTACCAGGTAGTACTTGACAACTGTTATAAAGTCTACTTAACAAGCCTCATTCAGTCTATAAAGTTATGGCTATGACAATATAGAAACATAAGACCTGTTCTATCAACCATAGTAGGTAGATAAAGTCGTTTTCAAGTGGCCAGTTGCAGTTACTTTTTGAAGAAATATAAATTTGTAGCCATTGGATTTTCTCTTAATTGTATATATAGTAGCCTATGACTTTATTGAAGTCAGTGAAAGTTTCTTGGTTTGCCTTGGCATTACGATTCACACGTATCCATTCTGTTTAGTGGAAGTTTTTAGTGGACACCTCTGCCAAGATGCCCAATGTTTATTTGGCCTTCAACAGCTTGCAGCTCTTTCATCAGCACTGCTAACTCTGAAAACTCAGAACTATAAACAAGTTTGAAATATTTTGGATGTCTAATCCTGTGGTCCAAAGACAGCCTAATTACAGCTACTGTCAGAGATAAAGGATATTATTTCTGGAAACACAGCAGGCTTTTTATTAAACAATTGCACCAGCTGGAGACAAATTATTGCCTTTATTTCCAACGACCATTTGTAAGTCTAATGCTTCCATTTCAATGGGACATAAATGTTTGTGAAAATTAGAGTTCTTGTATTATTGCAGTGCAGTGGTCACTCAGACTAGTGTAATTACGAGTGAGGTGGTTAGCGGCTGCTGTTGTAACTAATGGGCTGTTATTATTTGGCAGTTAAAGCTTAAGCCCTAATGTTATTTTTCCCCATGTCTGACTTTTGTGAATGTCAGTGAAGGTAGAGTCATAGTAAATGTAACAGATGTCTAATACAAAGCCCTGACAAGTGCAGCATAATAGCACTGTCCAAACTACCAACGGTTTTCAAAATTCTTTTCCTTTTGGTGGTAATTTTGGCAGACATTCAGTGTTGGCTCTTGTTTTAGAAATGACAGATTAAGTAAAAATAGCCCAAACCACTAATATAGCAGGTGAATATCAACACCTATAGTGGTATGAGCTCTGTTCAACTGGCTGAAGTTGCCTGGGCATTTTAAAGCCTACTAACTTTCACTCACTAAGGGGCATTTCACATGAAAATGCGCCAAAAAAACGGCCGAAAATGCCTCTCATTGATTTCAATCGGAGGCGGTTTTTCCCGTGAGACGGTTTTTACGAAGGGACATGCCCTATCTTCGGGCGTTTACGCCTCTGACCTCCCATTGACATCAATGGGAGGCAGAGAAAGCATATTTCACTGCATTTTTTTGCCCGCACCGCTCAATGCCCGCATGCGAAAACGCCACGAAAAATGCCCCGAAAATCGGCGTGCAGGCAGAGCAAAATCTGCCTCAAAATTCCAAACTGAATTTTGAGGCAGATTTTCCTCCTGCAAAAAACTCTGTGTGAACCCAGCCCATATATATATATATGTGTGTATGTATGTTTTTAAATACACATTTGAGTTGCATTATTATGACCACCAGCTAATATCCGGTGTAACCGCCGTGTGCGGCATGGACAGCAGCTAGACGGGCTGGGTGTAACTCAATAAGCTGCTGGTAGGTAGGTTATCTCCGGTATCTGGAGCCATGCTGACTGCAAAGCATCCCACATTTGCTGGAGGGTGCGTGGGGAAGATCCATAGAGTGAACAAGACGATTGAGGTGGTCACACAGATGCTCAATTGGGTTCAAGTCTGGTGAATTAGGGGGATGGGGAAGTACTTGGAAGTCTTGGTCGTGTTCTTCCAACCAGTGTCGGACATTTCTGGAATAGTCCATCTGCCCCAGGGAAGACAAACAGCATGTATGGGTGGACATGATCTGCAACAATGGATTCATACCCAAATCGGTTGAGCGTGCCTTCCACATGAATTAGTGGGCCCAGAGAATGCCATGAAAAAAATCCCCAGACCAGAACTCTGCCGCCACTAGCTTATGTTCTTCCAGCAATGGTTGCAGGGTTTTTGTTCTCTGATGTTTCTCCCCTGACACGCCAATGTCCATCTGTTCGATGAAGCAGAAAACATGAATCATCAGAGATGGCAACACTTTTCGAATCATCGGTGGTCCAATTCCGATACTGATGTGCAAATTAAAGCCTTTTTTTCCTGATGCACCTTTGTTAGGATAGGAGCAGTGACCATCTGTCTGCTTCTGAGCTCTATACGCAGTAAGGTTCGCTGAACTGTTGTTTTAAACACAAATCTGGTAGCCCTCTGGCTGATTTTCATGGTGATCTGCTTCACTGTAGTGTGTTGTTCGGCCCTCGCGCACTTTCGTAGCCAACGTTCACCTCTCACATCATTGCCAGGTGGTGCTCTGCAGTTTCCACGTCTGTTATTCACAATGGTGTAATTTGTCCACTCATGATACACTTTTAGCACAGCAGCATGTGAACAGTGCACAAACGGCGCTGTTTGAGAAATGCTGCCAATAATCATCCCTTTTTGAAACAGATAAATCGCTCCTTTTACCCATGGCAACAACTAGTGATATGTGTTCAGAGAGCCTATCGCACACCAATATCCACCAAGCCAGCCCACAACACATTACTTTCTTCATGGCCTGCGCGCTGCCGACGTCAAAAGTAGGATGTCATAATAATGTGACTCGACTGTGTGTGTGTGTGTGTGTGTATATATATATATATATATATATATATATATATATATAGCTCAGATTTCTGTATACTACTGTTTCAAATAGGATATACAGTATAATGTGTGATATCTATCCATCCAACTATCTTTTTATCTGTGTCCCGCCATGCATATTGACATATGTATTAAATTGATCTCTAAAATCTATACTTTTTCACAAAGATTCTTGGCTTCAGGAGACAGTCTGACGCGAACTATAATTACAGTCAGTGATATCTGTCCCTTAAATTTATATGTAAGGGTCAAATTGGCATGGAAAATTCAATTATAGCAATATGCTGGCCTCAATCATTAAGAACTCAAGCAGAAGCTAAAGCTTATGCTTAATAAAAAGTCCAAACTTGGCCTCTGTAAAGATGCTAATCTAAGGCAATGCAAATTTAATGAAGACTGATTAGAAAATTGAAAGTGCATCTCAAAGCAGAAAATTAGACTAATCAATAGCTTAATGTCATGGTCTAAATCATTGGTACAATTGTGGTCAATAGGATTGGCTAACTTAGTTTATGACATGTGATATGAATGTATTCAGACAGTGCAGAGAATTTAACTTGAAAGTTGAACTATATTTCCGGTCCTCATAGAGAATATTCATGTATCCGTAAATTTAAAATGCAAAAATGTTCATAGGTTAGCAGTAAAGAGTTAGGATCCAAGATGCAAAATTACTCCTTTTATGTCTGGTCTATCTGTACAGTTGGAAAGAAACCCATATATTCTAACTATCTCATTTCTCACTGTGTTGCCAACTGATTTTTCGTAGGGCTAAACTGGGGAACAGAGTCTAAGGATAAGCTAGGTGTTAATCTTTTAACCTCCTTACCGAGAGGTGGACTTGGCTCCTAGAATCCCCCCAAATAGTCTCTGTTGACAACGGCCAATGTGGATAGACAAGGTAAAATCACAGTAGACAGTTGCAAGGTCCGAACTAAGCCGTAGGTCAGAGTAGGCGGCAGATGTTCACTCACAGCAGTGCCAGAGGTCAGGGCAGGTGGCAGACTATCATCATGGTAAACAGGCAAAAGGTCAGAGTAGGCTAATACATGAATCGTCAAGTTCAAGCAGGGTCAGTTACAGTAAATAAAAAATTAGAGCAGTGCTAGCAAGCTAGACTAAAGAACCTAATTGCTCAGGCAAAGAGCAATGGGGAAGGGTACCTTAAATACCTGGAAAAACTTGGTAAATTTGGTGCTTGCAGGCCCTTTAAGAAGGGAAGAGTCAGCACGCGTGAGAGGGGAGCTGAAGGAGAGCGGCGGCACAAAATGTCCCTAGCAGCATGGAGGGGAGGAGAGATGCGGCACTGGCTGGTAGTCGAAAGACACTGCAGACTGGTGAGTACACAGTGGCGGGAATGGGCAGCAGTGGCCATGACACTTTCTATCAGTTGAGAAGGGAAAAGGTGTTAGTGCAAGGCTGACTCCAGGCTGACCGAGTCATCCTAAGCCCATTGTATAACCAATTGTTGGCTTGATAAGTATATTGCATGTTTACCCAGATTGCAAAGGCACCCCCTAAGTCCAGTGGTACCTGGCATCTTCCCAATTTTGCTTGGTGCTGACCCTAGCCCTGTGTTGGAAAGGTTGGACAGATTAGTCTATGCAATAGTACTACTATTAATGCTGTAAATTACTCGCAATGATGCCTCTGTTATACACTTCATAGTCTGAAAATCAAGATGGTAAAAACATATCCAGTTAGCAGTTGCTGGTTGGCTTTTGGATGGTCTATTTAAGTGCTACACGTACAGCAGGGGCGCACCTAGCTTTTCTGCAGGATGAGGAGAACAGTGGAACGGCACCCCACACATGCCCTATAGGGTGATAGAGGACAGATTGTACAGAAAAAAACAATATAATTTTTATGTTCACATGTTATGGACATCTGTTTAATAAAAGTATATAGGATTTATAAAAATCCTGATTACATGCTGCATAAAATCTGCAGTTTATACATGCAGATATATGACTTGCCTATCTACCTGCACTCACTATATTACACTCATTCATTATAGACCTATTTGTGCATATTCAGCATCATAGGCATGCATATTCACTGTGTGCACTGGAACAACCAAGCTCCATACATACATTCAGCCCCAGAAGCAAGATCTGTACATAAATGCAACACCAGAACCAACATCAGTACAGATATATACAGTACTAGAACCAAGCTCAGTACATAAATACACCAGAACCAAGCTCAGTACATAAATACAACACCAGAACCAAGCTCAGTACATAAATACAACACCAGAACAAAGCTCAGTACATAAATACAACACCAGAACCAAGCTCAGTACATAAATACAACACCAAAACCAAGCTCAGTACAAAAATACAACACAAGAACCAAGCTCAGTACATATATACAGCACTAGAACCAAGCTCATTACATAAACACAGCAAACACACCAGAACCAAGCTCAGCACATACTAGTCCTTCTCAATGAATTAGAATATTATCAAAAAGTTAATATATTTCAGTAATTCAATTCCAAAAGTGAAACTCATATATTATATAGATGCATTACACACACATTGATCTATTTCCAGCATTTTTGCTTTGAATGTTGATGATTATGGCTAACCGTTATGGAAAACCAAAAATTTAGTGTCTCAGAAAATTAGAGTATTATGTAAACCCAATTTCAAAAATGAATTTTAATACCGAAATGTAGGCCTACTGAAAAGTATGTACAGTATATGCACTCAATACTTGGTAGGGGCTCCATTGCATGAATTACTGCATCAATGCGGCATGGAATGAAGGCGATCAGCCTGTGGCACTGCTGAGGTGTTATGGAAGCCCAGACTGCTTTAATAGCGGCCTTCAGCTCGTCTGCATTGTTGGGTCTGGTGTCTCCATCTTCCTCTTGACAATACCCCATAGATTCTCTATGGGGTTTAGGTTAGGCGAGTTTGCTGGCCAATCATGCACAGTGATACTGTGGTTATTAAACCAAGTATTGGTACTTTTGGCAGTGTGGGCAGGTGCCAAGTCCTGCTTGAAAATGAAATCAGCATCTCCATAAAGCTTGTCAGCAGAGTGAAGCATGAAGTGCTCTAAAATTTCCTGGTAGACGGCTGTGTTGACTCTGGACTTGATATAACACAGTGGACCAACACCAGCAGATGACGTGGCTCCCCAAACCATCACTGACTGTGGAAACTTCACACTGGACCGCAAACAACTTGGATTGAGTGTCTCCCCACTTTTCCTCCAGACTCTGGGACCTTGATTTCCAAATGAAATGCAAAATTTACTTTCATCTGAAAACAGGATTTTGGACCACTGAGCAACAGTGTTGGTCCACTGTGTTATATCAAGTCCAGAGTCAACGCAGCCATCTACCAGGAAATTTTAGAGAACTTCAGAAGCAAGCTCAGTACATAAATACAGCACCAGAACCAAGGTTAGTATATCTATACAGCACCAGCACCAAGCTCAGTCTATATATACTGCACCAGAACAAAGTTCATAACATAATACAGCACCAGCACAAATGCAGCTCAGTTCAGAGATGATTTTGAAATTCATTTTTCCCCCTGACGTATAGATTTGTATGGCTTAAAACTACAGCTCCCAGTATGGCCTTAAGAATGGTAAGGATATGCTGGGAGTTGCTGTTTCACAAAAAGAATAATACCACCCATCATCTCGCTGCAGATCATACAGTAAATACATTACTGTTCAGTCAGAGGGAGAATAAAGATTTACATTCGACTCACAGGTGAAATCTTAGATCCTAGTCGTTCTTTTTCTCTTATCTTGTCCATCCAGTCCATACCTTGACCATGACTTATCCCGGCCACGACCCATTTCTACAGAGTTTAGTATTCACACGTCTTTGGCTCCTCACCCTACAAACGTTTCCCTACTTATAAACTAAAAATACAATTTTCATGGTGCCACACAAATAGCACATTTTAAAAACAGGGGTAACACACCACTGTGAAATAAGCCCCACCGTGATAGTTTAAAAACGTATTAAACAGAAAACACTGAGTCATTATGATAGATATATCTCAGTGTTTGTAACAATGTTTCACTGACAACAGCATTTAACCTGGGCACAACAGTAGTACAATCCCCAAAGTGCACCAGTGTCCGTGAACAAAACACCGGAACTCCTAGCGCTGGGTGTAAACAATGCTACTGTCCCCTATGCAGATATTCAGTATACAATGAAAGACCCTACGCGTTTCAGATACTCATCCTCAGGGGTCCGTATCTTGGTCACTCTGGCCTCATCACCAGCGATAATGGTATTCAACAGCAGATATTCTGCTGTGCGTCACGGGAAGATGCTCGTATCGATGTCAACGGCATACTTCATTACAGGCGCTAGGTTACTATAAGCCCCAAACTCCACCCCTCATTTTGGCGGCGATACATAAACTGACCAATCACAACACCCCCTCGATTCGTGACACCTGCCCATGTGACCCCCCGCCGTCAGCTGACAGCCAGGGGTCATCATCGGCCGCATCAATCCGAACGCGCAGGCGCAGTGGGAGCCAGGGACGTATCGCCCGGACTGCCAAGTAAGAGGAAGGTAAGAGCAAGCCGATAATTTGTTTGTGAGTATGTCTTGCGGGACAGTTACCCACCGCAAGTGGACTGCCTCAAATAAGCAACTCTTTAGTTTAAAAACACATATTAGGTGGACGAGATAGCGGAATCCCTCCCATTTGAAATATTTAAACACAAGATCTCTGAATATGTTAGGGGGCCAGTATGGCCATATCAAACATAGTGAACTATGCAAAATACCACCCAACCAAAAGGCCACCCAAGGTGAATATTGGCCGTCTAAGGTGGAGGAATGGTATAACATATTAAATAAAACAAGTATAATTAGTCTGCTCGTTTAAACCCGCTGGTTGTATGCATGCCAATCTATGGATCCATTGGGCTTCTTTTCGTAGAATAAGGTTGTCCCAGTCACCTCCTCTTTTGGGGGGTCTAATAAGTTCAATTGCTTGAAACTTTAAACATGCTGCTAGGCCTTGGTGTTTGGCATGCACATGCTTAGATATTGGGGTGTCCCTAGCATGGATAATATCTCCAACATGCTCCCTTATCCGGCGCCGAAATTGTCGCGCCGTTTTTCCCACATAATTAAGGGGGCATGGGCATGTAATGAGGTAAACCACCCCCGCTGTTTTGCAATTGACAAAATCCCGAATGTTGTATTTCTCCTGTGTTGCAACACTGGTAAAGCTATTCCCTTTGAGAATGAAGTCACAAGCTTTACAGCTACCACATCTGAAAGTGCCTGGTATTTGTCTATCCAGCCACGTACCCCTAGGTAAAATGGGGTCAAAACAGCTATGCATGACTCTGTCCCTGATGTTTTTCCCTCTCCGATACGTAACAGAGGGCCACTGTGTGATCTGATCAACCAAATCTGTGTCAGAACTGAGAATACGCCAATACCTTTTCAGGATTTGCATGATATCATTTTGTTTAGAATCATATGTGCCTATGAGTCTCGTAACTTGTTCTTGTTTACGTTTTTTAGGAACCAGAAGACATTGCCTATCTGCGTCCCTTGCTCCCTCATAGGCCTTTCTGATTACACCCTTGGGGAAACCTCTATCCTTCAATCTTATCTTGAGTTCCTGAGCCTGGAACTCAAAGTCACCCATGGAGCTACAATTCCTGCGTACTCTCATAAATTGGCCTTTTGGAATGCCACGTTTGAGGGGATAGGGATGACAGCTGTTCCATTGCAAGAAACTATTGGTTGCTGTTTCTTTCCGGTGTACCTTTGTACGAATTGTACCTTCTCCTGTTTTTATAATTTTCAAATCCAGAAAAGACAATTCTTTTTCACTGATCTCACACGTGAACCTAAGCCCTATATCATTTGTGTTGAGGGCTGCTACAAAGCTATGGAACTCCTCTGCTGTAGAGTTCCAAAGAAGCAGCACGTCATCAATATATCTAATCCATAGTCCAATGGACGAAGTCCATTTTGTAAAATTGTCCCCAAAGACAATCGTCTCCTCCCACCAGCCAAGAAATAAATTTGCATAGGTGGGAGCGGCAGGACTCCCCATTGCAGTGCCACATTGCTGATGAAAGATCTTGTCTTCAAAAATAAATATATTTTTTTCAAGAACGAATTGTAATAACTGCAAAACAAATTGGTTATGGGCTGCAAACTGAGTGCCCCTTGATCCAAGGAAGTACTCGATCGCCTTGTAACCCAATTTGTGAGGTATGGATGAATACAACGCCTCAACATCCAGGCTAGCCAACAGTGTGCCTCTCTCCAAAGAAATACCATCAATCTGTTTCAGAACATCCATAGTGTCACGTACATATGATGTGAGACTCAAAACAAAAGGGCGCAACACCTGATCAACATATGTACTCACATTTTGAGTTAGATTATTAATGCCTGAAACAATAGGTCTGCCACGTAAGGGGGGATACCCTTTGTGGATTTTGGGCAGGCTATAAAAACATGCCATGATGGGAAATTGTGGAAACAGGAACCCAAACTCGCTAGCACTGATCAGAGATCTGCTCTTTGCATCACTCAGAATGCCCAGCAACTCTTTCTTGAACAGTGCTGTGGGGTTATCCTTCAAAATGGTGTAACAGTCAGGGTTAAGTAAAATGTCCTCACACATTTTTTTATAATCATCTCTGCCCATGACCACGATGTTCCCACCTTTATCAGATGCCTTTAGAACGATACTTTGTTTTTTCTCTAAGGTGGTCAGAGCTACTCTTTCGGACCAGGACAGGTTGTTGTCTACGCCCCTAATGTCCTGACTGAGATTTTTGATCTCATCTCCCACCATTTCCACAAATAAATCCACATTGGTAAAATCTCCTATAGGTGGCAGCTTTCTACTCTTCAATTTAAGATCGGTGAAAGGACCTAAACCTGGGGTTCTACCAGATTCCTCTAGTAACCCCTCTAAGGCCACCAGGCCTTCCATATCAGATTCTTCTAGCCCTAATTCAATACATTTTTTTCTATTATGGTGTTTGAAGAATTTGATCCATTTGAGTTTGCGAGCAAACAAATTAAGATCCTTTATCCAAGAAAATGAGTCAAACTTAACAGTGGGGACAAAGGAAAGGCCCTTTTCTAGCAACGTGTTCTCTGATGCACTCAGATTATAATCAGATAGGTTAATGATTCGTAGTCTATCCATATTTCCCTTCACTAATCCTTTTGTCCCCTCAGCATGTAGCGGGAAATGGGGGGATTGTTGGCTAAAAAATTATTGCCACTATTAGAAGAGGTTCTAGCACGGCCTCTATTCCTACCTCTAGCTCCTCCCCTATATTTTTGTTTCCCACCACTACCACCAAAGAAAGGGCCCACTCTTTCAGAGTCTGTTGTTTCACTCTCTGATGTGGAAGGGTCAGTTTGCCTCGGCCCCCTATTAGTCTGTTGATATTGCTGTTGTTGGGTATTAACAAAGTCGTAAGCTTTTTTCTCCCTAAATTCCTGTAGATCTCTCTGGAACTGGAAGTGTTTACGTTCCTTTAAATGATTAGTGAACCTTTCTAGCGTTTGTTGTAGGATTTTATCTTTTTTATCAAAACCAGGGGTATCTACCAAAGACTTAGCGGCCTCGATCTCTTTTTTGAGCTCCGCACTAATAGAGTCAAACTGGACTTTCTCTTCCTCCAATAGAATCTGCATAAGCCTAAGTGAACTCCCTGTGATCTCCTGTTCCCACCTTTCTTTTATATTAGTGGTTTTTAATCTTGATGCTGGAACAATGGGGACCCTCAGGCCTCTGGGAACTATATTGTTTTTAAGATAGTTCTCCAAACTCTGGATCTCCCACCAGCTTCTAGTATAATCCTTATGTAATCTATTAAGGTTTTTAAAGGTAGTTTTAAGAGACGCACCCTGTGCTGTATACATCAGTTCACATTCAGAAAAGACACTTTTAGCCTCACTCATCCACCCTTCCGTGTTTAAATCAGAGAGTGCAAAGGCTGCCATACCCAGATATATTGAATATAATAACTGTATGGATTAAATATAAATTCACTGGATAAATTGATATAAATATAATTGTGCTCCCACAATATGAGAAAATTAGAAGGTTCACTGAAATGACAATTGAGTAAGATATACCTTTTATTAGTAACTCATTTTAAAAACAGGGGTAACACACCACTGTGAAATAAGCCCCACCGTGATAGTTTAAAAACGTATTAAACAGAAAACACTGAGTCATTATGATAGATATATCTCAGTGTTTGTAACAATGTTTCACTGACAACAGCATTTAACCTGGGCACAACAGGCCAATTTATGAGAGTACGCAGGAATTGTAGCTCCATGGGTGACTTTGAGTTCCAGGCTCAGGAACTCAAGATAAGATTGAAGGATAGAGGTTTCCCCAAGGGTGTAATCAGAAAGGCCTATGAGGGAGCAAGGGACGCAGATAGGCAATGTCTTCTGGTTCCTAAAAAACGTAAACAAGAACAAGTTACGAGACTCATAGGCACATATGATTCTAAACAAAATGATATCATGCAAATCCTGAAAAGGTATTGGCGTATTCTCAGTTCTGACACAGATTTGGTTGATCAGATCACACAGTGGCCCTCTGTTACGTATCGGAGAGGGAAAAACATCAGGGACAGAGTCATGCATAGCTGTTTTGACCCCATTTTACCTAGGGGTACGTGGCTGGATAGACAAATACCAGGCACTTTCAGATGTGGTAGCTGTAAAGCTTGTGACTTCATTCTCAAAGGGAATAGCTTTACCAGTGTTGCAACACAGGAGAAATACAACATTCGGGATTTTGTCAATTGCAAAACAGCGGGGGTGGTTTACCTCATTACATGCCCATGCCCCCTTAATTATGTGGGAAAAACGGCGCGACAATTTCGGCGCCGGATAAGGGAGCATGTTGGAGATATTATCCATGCTAGGGACACCCCAATATCTAAGCATGTGCATGCCAAACACCAAGGCCTAGCAGCATGTTTAAAGTTTCAAGCAATTGAACTTATTAGACCCCCCAAAAGAGGAGGTGACTGGGACAACCTTATTCTACGAAAAGAAGCCCAATGGATCCATAGATTGGCATGCATACAACCAGCGGGTTTAAACGAGCAGACTAATTATACTTGTTTTATTTAATATGTTATACCATTCCTCCACCTTAGACGGCCAATATTCACCTTGGGTGGCCTTTTGGTTGGGTGGTATTTTGCATAGTTCACTATGTTTGATATGGCCATACTGGCCCCCTAACATATTCAGAGATCTTGTGTTTAAATATTTCAAATGGGAGGGATTCCGCTATCTCGTCCACCTAATATGTGTTTTTAAACTAAAGAGTTGCTTATTTGAGGCAGTCCACTTGCGGTGGGTAACTGTCCCGCAAGACATACTCACAAACAAATTATCGGCTTGCTCTTACCTTCCTCTTACTTGGCAGTCCGGGCGATACGTCCCTGGCTCCCACTGCGCCTGCGCGTTCGGATTGATGCGGCCGATGATGACCCCTGGCTGTCAGCTGACGGCGGGGGGTCACATGGGCAGGTGTCACGAATCGAGGGGGTGTTGTGATTGGTCAGTTTATGTATCGCCGCCAAAATGAGGGGTGGAGTTTGGGGCTTATAGTAACCTAGCGCCTGTAATGAAGTATGCCGTTGACATCGATACGAGCATCTTCCCGTGACGCACAGCAGAATATCTGCTGTTGAATACCATTATCGCTGGTGATGAGGCCAGAGTGACCAAGATACGGACCCCTGAGGATGAGTATCTGAAACGCGTAGGGTCTTTCATTGTATACTGAATATCTGCATAGGGGACAGTAGCATTGTTTACACCCAGCGCTAGGAGTTCCGGTGTTTTGTTCACGGACACTGGTGCACTTTGGGGATTGTACTACTGTTGTGCCCAGGTTAAATGCTGTTGTCAGTGAAACATTGTTACAAACACTGAGATATATCTATCATAATGACTCAGTGTTTTCTGTTTAATACGTTTTTAAACTATCACGGTGGGGCTTATTTCACAGTGGTGTGTTACCCCTGTTTTTAAAATGAGTTACTAATAAAAGGTATATCTTACTCAATTGTCATTTCAGTGAACCTTCTAATTTTCTCATATTGTGGGAGCACAATTATATTTATATCAATTTATCCAGTGAATTTATATTTAATCCATACAGTTATTATATTCAATATATCTGGGTATGGCAGCCTTTGCACTCTCTGATTTAAACACGGAAGGGTGGATGAGTGAGGCTAAAAGTGTCTTTTCTGAATGTGAACTGATGTATACAGCACAGGGTGCGTCTCTTAAAACTACCTTTAAAAACCTTAATAGATTACATAAGGATTATACTAGAAGCTGGTGGGAGATCCAGAGTTTGGAGAACTATCTTAAAAACAATATAGTTCCCAGAGGCCTGAGGGTCCCCATTGTTCCAGCATCAAGATTAAAAACCACTAATATAAAAGAAAGGTGGGAACAGGAGATCACAGGGAGTTCACTTAGGCTTATGCAGATTCTATTGGAGGAAGAGAAAGTCCAGTTTGACTCTATTAGTGCGGAGCTCAAAAAAGAGATCGAGGCCGCTAAGTCTTTGGTAGATACCCCTGGTTTTGATAAAAAAGATAAAATCCTACAACAAACGCTAGAAAGGTTCACTAATCATTTAAAGGAACGTAAACACTTCCAGTTCCAGAGAGATCTACAGGAATTTAGGGAGGAAAAAGCTTACGACTTTGTTAATACCCAACAACAGCAATATCAACAGACTAATAGGGGGCCGAGGGAAACTGACCCTTCCACATCAGAGAGTGAAACAACAGACTCTGAAAGAGTGGGCCCTTTCTTTGGTGGTAGTGGTGGGAAACAAAAATATAGGGGAGGAGCTAGAGGTAGGAATAGAGGCCGTGCTAGAACCTCTTCTAATAGTGGCAATAATTTTTTAGCCAACAATCCCCCCATTTCCCGCTACATGCTGAGGGGACAAAAGGATTAGTGAAGGGAAATATGGATAGACTACGAATCATTAACCTATCTGATTATAATCTGAGTGCATCAGAGAACACGTTGCTAGAAAAGGGCCTTTCCTTTGTCCCCACTGTTAAGTTTGACTCATTTTCTTGGATAAAGGATCTTAATTTGTTTGCTCGCAAACTCAAATGGATCAAATTCTTCAAACACCATAATAGAAAAAAATGTATTGAATTAGGGCTAGAAGAATCTGATATGGAAGGCCTGGTGGCCTTAGAGGGGTTACTAGAGGAATCTGGTAGAACCCCAGGTTTAGGTCCTTTCACCGATCTTAAATTGAAGAGTAGAAAGCTGCCACCTATAGGAGATTTTACCAATGTGGATTTATTTGTGGAAATGGTGGGAGATGAGATCAAAAATCTCAGTCAGGACATTAGGGGCATAGACAACAACCTGTCCTGGTCCGAAAGAGTAGCTCTGACCACCTTAGAGAAAAAACAAAGTATCGTTCTAAAGGCATCTGATAAAGGTGGGAACATCGTGGTCATGGGCAGAGATGATTATAAAAAAATGTGTGAGGACATTTTACTTAACCCTGACTGTTACACCATTTTGAAGGATAACCCCACAGCACTGTTCAAGAAAGAGTTGCTGGGCATTCTGAGTGATGCAAAGAGCAGATCTCTGATCAGTGCTAGCGAGTTTGGGTTCCTGTTTCCACATTTTCCCATCATGGCATGTTTTTATAGCCTGCCCAAAATCCACAAAGGGTATCCCCCCTTACGTGGCAGACCTATTGTTTCAGGCATTAATAATCTAACTCAAAATGTGAGTACATATGTTGATCAGGTGTTGCGCCCTTTTGTTTTGAGTCTCACATCATATGTACGTGACACTATGGATGTTCTGAAACAGATTGATGGTATTTCTTTGGAGAGAGGCACACTGTTGGCTAGCCTGGATGTTGAGGCGTTGTATTCATCCATACCTCACAAATTGGGTTACAAGGCGATCGAGTACTTCCTTGGATCAAGGGGCACTCAGTTTGCAGCCCATAACCAATTTGTTTTGCAGTTATTACAATTCGTTCTTGAAAAAAATATATTTATTTTTGAAGACAAGATCTTTCATCAGCAATGTGGCACTGCAATGGGGAGTCCTGCCGCTCCCACCTATGCAAATTTATTTCTTGGCTGGTGGGAGGAGACGATTGTCTTTGGGGACAATTTTACAAAATGGACTTCGTCCATTGGACTATGGATTAGATATATTGATGACGTGCTGCTTCTTTGGAACTCTACAGCAGAGGAGTTCCATAGCTTTGTAGCAGCCCTCAACACAAATGATATAGGGCTTAGGTTCACGTGTGAGATCAGTGAAAAAGAATTGTCTTTTCTGGATTTGAAAATTATAAAAACAGGAGAAGGTACAATTCGTACAAAGGTACACCGGAAAGAAACAGCAACCAATAGTTTCTTGCAATGGAACAGCTGTCATCCCTATCCCCTCAAACGTGGCATTCCAAAAGGCCAATTTATGAGAGTACGCAGGAATTGTAGCTCCATGGGTGACTTTGAGTTCCAGGCTCAGGAACTCAAGATAAGATTGAAGGATAGAGGTTTCCCCAAGGGTGTAATCAGAAAGGCCTATGAGGGAGCAAGGGACGCAGATAGGCAATGTCTTCTGGTTCCTAAAAAACGTAAACAAGAACAAGTTACGAGACTCATAGGCACATATGATTCTAAACAAAATGATATCATGCAAATCCTGAAAAGGTATTGGCGTATTCTCAGTTCTGACACAGATTTGGTTGATCAGATCACACAGTGGCCCTCTGTTACGTATCGGAGAGGGAAAAACATCAGGGACAGAGTCATGCATAGCTGTTTTGACCCCATTTTACCTAGGGGTACGTGGCTGGATAGACAAATACCAGGCACTTTCAGATGTGGTAGCTGTAAAGCTTGTGACTTCATTCTCAAAGGGAATAGCTTTACCAGTGTTGCAACACAGGAGAAATACAACATTCGGGATTTTGTCAATTGCAAAACAGCGGGGGTGGTTTACCTCATTACATGCCCATGCCCCCTTAATTATGTGGGAAAAACGGCGCGACAATTTCGGCGCCGGATAAGGGAGCATGTTGGAGATATTATCCATGCTAGGGACACCCCAATATCTAAGCATGTGCATGCCAAACACCAAGGCCTAGCAGCATGTTTAAAGTTTCAAGCAATTGAACTTATTAGACCCCCCAAAAGAGGAGGTGACTGGGACAACCTTATTTTACGAAAAGAAGCCCAATGGATCCATAGATTGGCATGCATACAACCAGCGGGTTTAAACGAGCAGACTAATTATACTTGTTTTATTTAATATGTTATACCATTCCTCCACCTTAGACGGCCAATATTCACCTTGGGTGGCCTTTTGGTTGGGTGGTATTTTGCATAGTTCACTATGTTTGATATGGCCATACTGGCCCCCTAACATATTCAGAGATCTTGTGTTTAAATATTTCAAATGGGAGGGATTCCGCTATCTCGTCCACCTAATATGTGTTTTTAAACTAAAGAGTTGCTTATTTGAGGCAGTCCACTTGCGGTGGGTAACTGTCCCGCAAGACATACTCACAAACAAATTATCGGCTTGCTCTTACCTTCCTCTTACTTGGCAGTCCGGGCGATACGTCCCTGGCTCCCACTGCGCCTGCGCGTTCGGATTGATGCGGCCGATGATGACCCCTGGCTGTCAGCTGACGGCGGGGGGTCACATGGGCAGGTGTCACGAATCGAGGGGGTGTTGTGATTGGTCAGTTTATGTATCGCCGCCAAAATGAGGGGTGGAGTTTGGGGCTTATAGTAACCTAGCGCCTGTAATGAAGTATGCCGTTGACATCGATACGAGCATCTTCCCGTGACGCACAGCAGAATATCTGCTGTTGAATACCATTATCGCTGGTGATGAGGCCAGAGTGACCAAGATACGGACCCCTGAGGATGAGTATCTGAAACGCGTAGGGTCTTTCATTGTATACTGAATATCTGCATAGGGGACAGTAGCATTGTTTACACCCAGCGCTAGGAGTTCCGGTGTTTTGTTCACGGACACTGGTGCACTTTGGGGATTGTACTACTGTTGTGCCCAGGTTAAATGCTGTTGTCAGTGAAACATTGTTACAAACACTGAGATATATCTATCATAATGACTCAGTGTTTTCTGTTTAATACGTTTTTAAACTATCACGGTGGGGCTTATTTCACAGTGGTGTGTTACCCCTGTTTTTAAAATGAGTTACTAATAAAAGGTATATCTTACTCAATTGTCATTTCAGTGAACCTTCTAATTTTCTCATATTGTGGGAGCACAATTATATTTATATCAATTTATCCAGTGAATTTATATTTAATCCATACAGTTATTATATTCAATATATCTGGGTATGGCAGCCTTTGCACTCTCTGATTTAAACACGGAAGGGTGGATGAGTGAGGCTAAAAGTGTCTTTTCTGAATGTGAACTGATGTATACAGCACAGGGTGCGTCTCTTAAAACTACCTTTAAAAACCTTAATAGATTACATAAGGATTATACTAGAAGCTGGTGGGAGATCCAGAGTTTGGAGAACTATCTTAAAAACAATATAGTTCCCAGAGGCCTGAGGGTCCCCATTGTTCCAGCATCAAGATTAAAAACCACTAATATAAAAGAAAGGTGGGAACAGGAGATCACAGGGAGTTCACTTAGGCTTATGCAGATTCTATTGGAGGAAGAGAAAGTCCAGTTTGACTCTATTAGTGCGGAGCTCAAAAAAGAGATCGAGGCCGCTAAGTCTTTGGTAGATACCCCTGGTTTTGATAAAAAAGATAAAATCCTACAACAAACGCTAGAAAGGTTCACTAATCATTTAAAGGAACGTAAACACTTCCAGTTCCAGAGAGATCTACAGGAATTTAGGGAGAAAAAAGCTTACGACTTTGTTAATACCCAACAACAGCAATATCAACAGACTAATAGGGGGCCGAGGGAAACTGACCCTTCCACATCAGAGAGTGAAACAACAGACTCTGAAAGAGTGGGCCCTTTCTTTGGTGGTAGTGGTGGGAAACAAAAATATAGGGGAGGAGCTAGAGGTAGGAATAGAGGCCGTGCTAGAACCTCTTCTAATAGTGGCAATAATTTTTTAGCCAACAATCCCCCCATTTCCCGCTACATGCTGAGGGGACAAAAGGATTAGTGAAGGGAAATATGGATAGACTACGAATCATTAACCTATCTGATTATAATCTGAGTGCATCAGAGAACACGTTGCTAGAAAAGGGCCTTTCCTTTGTCCCCACTGTTAAGTTTGACTCATTTTCTTGGATAAAGGATCTTAATTTGTTTGCTCGCAAACTCAAATGGATCAAATTCTTCAAACACCATAATAGAAAAAAATGTATTGAATTAGGGCTAGAAGAATCTGATATGGAAGGCCTGGTGGCCTTAGAGGGGTTACTAGAGGAATCTGGTAGAACCCCAGGTTTAGGTCCTTTCACCGATCTTAAATTGAAGAGTAGAAAGCTGCCACCTATAGGAGATTTTACCAATGTGGATTTATTTGTGGAAATGGTGGGAGATGAGATCAAAAATCTCAGTCAGGACATTAGGGGCGTAGACAACAACCTGTCCTGGTCCGAAAGAGTAGCTCTGACCACCTTAGAGAAAAAACAAAGTATCGTTCTAAAGGCATCTGATAAAGGTGGGAACATCGTGGTCATGGGCAGAGATGATTATAAAAAAATGTGTGAGGACATTTTACTTAACCCTGACTGTTACACCATTTTGAAGGATAACCCCACAGCACTGTTCAAGAAAGAGTTGCTGGGCATTCTGAGTGATGCAAAGAGCAGATCTCTGATCAGTGCTAGCGAGTTTGGGTTCCTGTTTCCACAATTTCCCATCATGGCATGTTTTTATAGCCTGCCCAAAATCCACAAAGGGTATCCCCCCTTACGTGGCAGACCTATTGTTTCAGGCATTAATAATCTAACTCAAAATGTGAGTACATATGTTGATCAGGTGTTGCGCCCTTTTGTTTTGAGTCTCACATCATATGTACGTGACACTATGGATGTTCTGAAACAGATTGATGGTATTTCTTTGGAGAGAGGCACACTGTTGGCTAGCCTGGATGTTGAGGCGTTGTATTCATCCATACCTCACAAATTGGGTTACAAGGCGATCGAGTACTTCCTTGGATCAAGGGGCACTCAGTTTGCAGCCCATAACCAATTTGTTTTGCAGTTATTACAATTCGTTCTTGAAAAAAATATATTTATTTTTGAAGACAAGATCTTTCATCAGCAATGTGGCACTGCAATGGGGAGTCCTGCCGCTCCCACCTATGCAAATTTATTTCTTGGCTGGTGGGAGGAGACGATTGTCTTTGGGGACAATTTTACAAAATGGACTTCGTCCATTGGACTATGGATTAGATATATTGATGACGTGCTGCTTCTTTGGAACTCTACAGCAGAGGAGTTCCATAGCTTTGTAGCAGCCCTCAACACAAATGATATAGGGCTTAGGTTCACGTGTGAGATCAGTGAAAAAGAATTGTCTTTTCTGGATTTGAAAATTATAAAAACAGGAGAAGGTACAATTCGTACAAAGGTACACCGGAAAGAAACAGCAACCAATAGTTTCTTGCAATGGAACAGCTGTCATCCCTATCCCCTCAAACGTGGCATTCCAAAAGGCCAATTTATGAGAGTACGCAGGAATTGTAGCTCCATGGGTGACTTTGAGTTCCAGGCTCAGGAACTCAAGATAAGATTGAAGGATAGAGGTTTCCCCAAGGGTGTAATCAGAAAGGCCTATGAGGGAGCAAGGGACGCAGATAGGCAATGTCTTCTGGTTCCTAAAAAACGTAAACAAGAACAAGTTACGAGACTCATAGGCACATATGATTCTAAACAAAATGATATCATGCAAATCCTGAAAAGGTATTGGCGTATTCTCAGTTCTGACACAGATTTGGTTGATCAGATCACACAGTGGCCCTCTGTTACGTATCGGAGAGGGAAAAACATCAGGGACAGAGTCATGCATAGCTGTTTTGACCCCATTTTACCTAGGGGTACGTGGCTGGATAGACAAATACCAGGCACTTTCAGATGTGGTAGCTGTAAAGCTTGTGACTTCATTCTCAAAGGGAATAGCTTTACCAGTGTTGCAACACAGGAGAAATACAACATTCGGGATTTTGTCAATTGCAAAACAGCGGGGGTGGTTTACCTCATTACATGCCCATGCCCCCTTAATTATGTGGGAAAAACGGCGCGACAATTTCGGCGCCGGATAAGGGAGCATGTTGGAGATATTATCCATGCTAGGGACACCCCAATATCTAAGCATGTGCATGCCAAACACCAAGGCCTAGCAGCATGTTTAAAGTTTCAAGCAATTGAACTTATTAGACCCCCCAAAAGAGGAGGTGACTGGGACAACCTTATTCTACGAAAAGAAGCCCAATGGATCCATAGATTGGCATGCATACAACCAGCGGGTTTAAACGAGCAGACTAATTATACTTGTTTTATTTAATATGTTATACCATTCCTCCACCTTAGACGGCCAATATTCACCTTGGGTGGCCTTTTGGTTGGGTGGTATTTTGCATAGTTCACTATGTTTGATATGGCCATACTGGCCCCCTAACATATTCAGAGATCTTGTGTTTAAATATTTCAAATGGGAGGGATTCCGCTATCTCGTCCACCTAATATGTGTTTTTAAACTAAAGAGTTGCTTATTTGAGGCAGTCCACTTGCGGTGGGTAACTGTCCCGCAAGACATACTCACAAACAAATTATCGGCTTGCTCTTACCTTCCTCTTACTTGGCAGTCCGGGCGATACGTCCCTGGCTCCCACTGCGCCTGCGCGTTCGGATTGATGCGGCCGATGATGACCCCTGGCTGTCAGCTGACGGCGGGGGGTCACATGGGCAGGTGTCACGAATCGAGGGGGTGTTGTGATTGGTCAGTTTATGTATCGCCGCCAAAATGAGGGGTGGAGTTTGGGGCTTATAGTAACCTAGCGCCTGTAATGAAGTATGCCGTTGACATCGATACGAGCATCTTCCCGTGACGCACAGCAGAATATCTGCTGTTGAATACCATTATCGCTGGTGATGAGGCCAGAGTGACCAAGATACGGACCCCTGAGGATGAGTATCTGAAACGCGTAGGGTCTTTCATTGTATACTGAATATCTGCATAGGGGACAGTAGCATTGTTTACACCCAGCGCTAGGAGTTCCGGTGTTTTGTTCACGGACACTGGTGCACTTTGGGGATTGTACTACTGTTGTGCCCAGGTTAAATGCTGTTGTCAGTGAAACATTGTTACAAACACTGAGATATATCTATCATAATGACTCAGTGTTTTCTGTTTAATACGTTTTTAAACTATCACGGTGGGGCTTATTTCACAGTGGTGTGTTACCCCTGTTTTTAAAATGAGTTACTAATAAAAGGTATATCTTACTCAATTGTCATTTCAGTGAACCTTCTAATTTTCTCATATTGTGGGAGCACAATTATATTTATATCAATTTATCCAGTGAATTGCCACACAAATAGCCCCTAAATAGTAGCACCATACTCTGCACACCTGAATATAATCATGTCATGCACTGTAAAATAAAGCACCACACACACACACGTGGATAATACCCTACATAGAGCCCCCTATGGATAGTGCCTCCATAAAGCCCCCTATAGACCGTTTTCCTCACAAAGTCACCTGTAGACAGTGCCCATCATAAAGCCCCCTGTAGATAGCGGCCCCCATAGAGCCCCTTGTAGATAGTGGCCCCCATACAGCACCCTGTAGATAGGGGACCCCATACAGCCCCCTGTAGAAAGTGTCCCTGTAGCCCTTTGTAGATAGAGTGCCCTGTAGATAGCACCCCCATTGATAGTGCCCCCATTGAGCTTCCTTAAGATAGTGCCCCTGTAGATAGAGTCTACTGAAGATAGTCCCACCCATAGATCCTCCATTGATAGAGCCCCCCGTCAATAGAGCCCCCATTGATAGAGCCCCCTCATAGATAGTGTCCCACATAGAGCCTGCTCTATATAGTGCCACCTTGTAGATAATGCCACTATCAATGGTCACAGAAAAAAAACTCTCTACATAATCCCCTGTTCCCGATCCCGCGCGCTCTTTCTGAGCTTGGTGGTTTAAGTGGCTTGTGAACTAAGTGGAGTTCTAAAACCGGATTGTGTTGCTGTACTTCTGTATTGTGTTGCTGTATTTCTGTGTTTGTGAATCTGTTTTGATTGCTAGCAAATAGAAGATAGCAAAAACTCACACAATTTAAAAAAAAAATTTGTAAATTTTTTTTTTTTTTTTTTCCCTTGCAGATTCGTTCCAGCTGAGCAGTTGACGAGGGGGAAGGGGTTAACTGGACACAGGTGGTATAAATTAGTCATCAGACCTCATTTTGAGCTTGCTCTTTCTGAGCTTGGTGGTTTAAGTGGCTTGTGAACTAAGTGGAGTTCTAAAACCGGATTTGAAAAGAGGAGTTGAAGCCCCAGTAAGTACTCTTCTTTTTCTTTGACAATTGTTCGCTGTTTTGGTGTAACTTGGATAATGGATAGCAAGATTGGAGGTTTTCTTCAGTGCACAGTTTGTCATATGTATACACGACTGGAGCCGGAGTTCCAGGGTGAATATCTCTGTGGCAGATGTGAGCATGTTGTTCACCTGGAAGCTCGTATTAGAGATCTGGAGGAGCAGAATGCAACACTGAGGAGGATAGACAATTTTGAGCGGAGCTTGCTGCTCACAGAGCATGCAGTTAGTGGGTTAGAACTGGAGGGTGAAGACATGGGTGAGCAGGATCAGGTAAGTAGCTGGGTTAATGTAGTTAGGGGCAGTAGAAAGGGGTCAAAGACAAGGAAGGCCGATCCGGTTTCTGGCATTCCAAGCAAAATTGCCAGGTTGGGTGATGATGCGAGGGTGTCAGTCTCAGAAAAGGCAGCCCTAGTGGATACTGATCTCCCTAACAGCCGGGAGAACAGCCCAGCTAGTAGTCGGCGGGATGGTAATGCAGGCAAGCCAAGACAATTGATAGTTGTAGGGGATTCTATAATCAGGAAGACGGATAGAATAATTTGTCGCCAAGACCGCCTCAACCGAATGGTTTGCTGTCTCCCTGGTGCCAGGGTTCGGCATGTGGTGGAACGGGTGGACAAATTGCTGGGAGGGGCTGGTGATGATCCAGCTGTCGTGGTCCATGTCGGTACCAACGACAGAATAAATGGTAGGTGGAGGAGCCTTAAGAATAATTTTAAAGAACTAGGCTACAAGCTGAAGGGAAGGACCTCCAAGGTTGTATTCTCAGGAATACTGCCTGTGCCATGCGCATCACAGGAAAGACAGCGGGAGCTTAGGGAGTTAAATGCATGGCTGAAGTCTTGGTGTAGAGGAGAAGGATTTGGGTTCCTAGAGCACTGGGCTGACTTTTCATTGGGGTACAAACTGTATTCTGCAGATGATTTGCACCTAAATGGAAGGGGGTCCGCTGTGCTGGGGGAGAGAATTCTAGCTGGGGTGGCGGAGTATTTAAACTAGGGCTGAGGAGGGAGGTCAATGTAGAAAAAAAAGGGGTAGCCAGGTTAGAGAGGGGTCAGACTATATTGGTGGGGGGAGAAACAGAATGTGGGGAGAGGACTAGACAACAAGATAAGGAGATCCTTTCGTTACAAAACATCAGTGTAAATAAAAAGGACCGATTAATGTCAAATCACATTTCTGATAATAAAAGTGAAAAACTGACAGGCAAGTTAAAGTGTATGTTCACAAATGCCAGAAGTCTAGCAAGCAAAATGGGGGAGCTGGAGGCCTTGATACTGGAAGAAAATATAGATATAGTTGGTGTTGCTGAAACATGGCTGGACTCTTCACATGACTGGGCTGTAAATCTACAGGGTTTTACACTTTTTCGTAAAGACAGGACAAATAGGAAAGGTGGTGGTGTATGTCTGTATGTGAGAAGTGATATGAAGGCGAGTGTGAAAGAGACAATAGTGGGTGAAGACTGTGAGGAGGTTGAAACCTTGTGGGTGGAACTAGAAAGGGAGGTAAACACTGAAAAAATTACTTTTGGTGTAATCTATAGACCCCCCAATATAACTGAGGAGATGGAAGGTCAGATATATAAACAGATGGAGCGGGCTGCACAGGCGGGTACTGTAGTGATAATGGGAGATTTTAATTTCCGGGATATTAATTGGTGTCATGGTTCGGCTTCAACTGCAAAGGGGAGACATTTCCTCAACCTGTTGCAGGAAAATTTTATGGGCCAGTTTGTGGAAGACCCGACTAGAGGTGAAGCTCTGTTGGATCTGGTCATTTCTAATAATGCAGATCTTGTTGGGAATGTCAATGTTCGTGAAAACCTCGGTAACAGTGATCATAATATAGTTACATTTTACCTATACTGTAAAAAACAAACGCAGGCTGGGAGGGCAAAAACATTTAATTTTAAGAAAGCCAATTTCCCCAGGATGAGGGCTGCAATTCAGGATATAGACTGGGAAGAACTAATGTCAAATAATGGAACAAATGATAAATGGGAGATTTTCAAATCTACTTTGAGTTATTATAGTGCAAAATTTATTCCTACAGGTAATAAGTATAAACGACTCAAATTAAACCCCACATGGCTTACACCTTCTGTGAAAGGGGCAATACATGACAAAAAAAGGGCATTTAAAAAATACAAATCTGAGGGTACAGCTGTAGCCTTTGTAAAATATAAAGAGCTTAATAAAATCTGTAAAAATGTAATAAAATTAGCAAAAATACAAAATGAAAGGCAGGTGGCCAAGGATAGTAAAACAAATCCTAAAAAATTCTTCAAGCATATAAATGCAAAAAAGCCAAGGTCTGAACATGTAGGACCCCTAGATAATGGTAATGGGGAGTTGATCACAGGGGATCAAGAGAAGGCAGAGTTACTAAATGGGTTCTTTAGCTCTGTATATACAACAGAAGAAAGAGCAGCTGATATAGCCGGTGCCAGTGCTGTTAATATATCAGTTGATATACTGAATTGGATGAATGTAGAGATGGTCCAAGCTAAATTAAATAAAATAAATGTGCACAAGGCTCCGGGACCAGATGGGTTACACCCTAGAATTCTTAAAGAGCTTAGTTCAGTTATTTCTGTCCCCCTTTTCATAATATTCAGAGAATCTCTAGTGACAGGTATAGTGCCAAGGGACTGGCGCAGCGCAAATGTGGTGCCTATTTTCAAAAAGGGCTCTAGGTCTTCCCCGGGTAATTATAGACCAGTAAGCTTAACATCCATCGTGGGGAAAATGTTTGAGGGGCTATTGAGGGACTATATACAGGATTATGTGACAATAAATAGCATTATAAGTGACAGCCAGCACGGTTTTACTAAGGACAGAAGTTGTCAAACTAACCTAATCTGTTTTTATGAAGAGGTGAGCAGAAGTCTAGACAGAGGGGCCGCTGTGGATTTAGTGTTTTTGGACTTTGCAAAGGCATTTGACACTGTCCCCCATAGACGCCTAATGGGTAAATTAAGGACTATAGGTTTAGAAAATATAGTTTGTAATTGGATTGAGAATTGGCTCAAGGACCGTATCCAGAGCGTTGTGGTCAATGATTCCTTCTCTGAATGGTCCCCGGTTATAAGTGGTGTACCCCAGGGTTCAGTGCTGGGACCACTATTATTCAACTTATTTATTAATGATTTAGAGGAAGGGATTAATAGCACTATTTCTATTTTTGCAGATGACACCAAGCTATGTAATATAGTTCAGACTATGGAAGATGTACATGAATTACAGGCAGATTTAAACAAACTAAGTGTTTGGGCGTCCACTTGGCAAATGAAGTTTAATGTAGATAAATGTAAAGTTATGCATCTTGGTACCAACAACCTGCATGCATCATATGTCCTAGGGGGCGCTACACTGGCGGATTCACTTGTTGAGAAGGATCTGGGTGTTCTTGTAAATCATAAACTCAATAACAGCATGCAGTGTCAATCAGCTGCTTCAACGGCCAGCAGGATATTGTCGTGTATTAAAAGAGGCATGGACTCGCGGGACAGGGATGTAATAATGCCACTTTACAAAGCATTAGTGAGGCCTCATCTAGAATATGCAGTCCAGTTCTGGGCTCCAGTTCATAGAAAGGATGCCCTGGAGTTGGAAAAAATACAAAGAAGAGCAACGAAGCTAATAAGGGGCATGGAGAATTTAAGTTATGAGGAAAGATTGAAAGAATTAAACCTATTTAGCCTTGAAAAAAGACGACTAAGGGGGGACATGATTAACTTATATAAATATATTAATGGCACATACAAAAAATATGGTGAAATCCTGTTCCTTGTAAAACCCCCTCAAAAAACAAGGGGGCACTCCCTCCGTCTGGAGAAAAAAAGGTTCAAGCTGCAGAGGCGACAAGGCTTCTTTACAGTGAGAACTGTGAATTTATGGAATAGCCTACCGCAGGAGCTGGTCACAGCAGGGACAGTAGATGGCTTTAAAAAAGGGTTAGATAATTTCCTAGAACAAAAAAATATTAGCTCCTATGTGTAGAAATTTTTCCTTCCCTTTTCCCTTCCCTTGGTTGAACTTGATGGACATGTGTCTTTTTTCAGCCGTACTAACTATGTAATACTATGTAACACAGGCCTTTTCTAGCCAGACTTGCTCCTTAGTAACGACGCAGGTCGTGATGACATCATCGCGCAATCTGCATCATTGAAAGGCGCTAAATGGTCGGGCAAGGAACTGATGTTCCCTGCCATGCCAGCGCTAGTGAATCATTCAATTGTATCTGTGTTCTATAGATCCAGATACAATTGCAGTGCAGGGGGGTTGGCGGCTGTTTGCTTAGGTGGTGCCGCCGTCCCCTCAGAGAGGCAGCAGGCCGCCGCCTGAGGCGAGAGGCTCATCTCGGCTCATGGCAGGTTCGGCCCTGACGTACAGATATAGCAGTCGCCAACTTGACTGCCATGGCAGCTGCTACAGTTAGGGAGTTAGGGACTCGCAAGTCTGGGGATCCTTGTCGTGGATTGCGAGCTTGCGTCCTTTTGGCCAAAATGATCACTAATACCCCAGGTATTTTTCATTATTACTTATATTTGCTTCTTTTGGACACAGCCGGGTCTTTTATGCTGGGAGAGCGTGGTGTGTTGTTGTTTGGCTTAGCAACATATGAAAAAGAAAGACCCCAGCGGTTGGTAGGAATAAATGACAATATATTTACAAAAGGCTGCTACCAGCAGAACAATTCCTCTTATACCAACTGCCAATATTGAATGTACAGACAGGTAAACTAAATAAATTTAAAATTTTTATTATGCTTCTTAGAGCAAAAAGACTAACTACACTAATTTGTTTAAAATGAATAACATCACCTCCGTTTAAAATTGGATTGACTGTGCACCACGTATGTGTGTATTAGATACAGTGCCGCTCCTGGCTGCAGTCCAGCGAGTCAGACACTCAACATGTGTGGAAGACAACGGAGGTACGTATTTGAATTAAAAGGTATGTATTAGAGCCCCCCCGACATGTTTCGCTGTGCTATACAGCGTCCTCAAGGGTTCAGGGGCTTAATGAGATAGCGCCGAAAAGAACACGTTGTTTTAAGCTGTCCTGACGGAACAGCTGGGAAAATCATGCCACCAATCACACAGCATCCTTGTAACCAGGCCCCCACGACGGCATGATTGATATCACAACTGGCCAATCGGTGACTTAGCACCGAAGGCCAATGGGAAGGAAGCCTGCGCCTCCATTCAGCGCCACGCAAAGGGGAAGAGATAAAGTCCCCACCCCCCCTGACAGACACCAGAGGAAGCCAACCAGAAGAGGCTAGCGGCAGGGCCGTAGCTTGCATCCACCCCCGTGTGTTAGCCCATGTAAATCTCGTCCAACAGAACGCTGTAAGCCGTTCACATATAGCGGTACCGTACTCAGCAGGAGACTGGACATCTACCACGCTCACACACGGAATTAGTGCAGTACATTATGCATTGCTCTCATATGGCAGCATCACATGGATCAGGCAGTCCGATACCAACTGCACTTGTGCGCAAGATTTGTGTGACATGTTGTACATTCCTCATATTTAGCAGCACCATATAGGACAAGGGGCCGTATATCCACTGCACAATGTGCAGAGTTTATTGTGTTTTATGATGGATCATAAACATCCAGGCAGCATTTACATTCCGCTATTCCGGCAGCGCCGCATGGTGTGAACGGCCACTTATTAACTGCACAGATGTGCAGATTTCAAAGGGTCCTCCTGCTGTTCCGAACACACAGAGGGGGCTAAGGGGGCACAAAAGTGGGGTCGAGACCAGTGTATACCTCCCGTGCGTGGTCACATCATATCTCCTCATGGATGTTGTGGAGCCGTTCCTGGGGACATGCCAATCAATGAATCGGTGTCTAACGAAGGTGGCAAAGATATATACCCTGCGTTGACATAGATTTAAATGGCGCACTCTCTCAATACATAGTAAAAAGGAACTTAGGGTAGTCAGTGTTACTCTGTCACACCGACTTAAGAAATGGAAAATTTATGATGGTTAATCAAACCGGAAGGTGTGCATTGATGCACTGACCATTCCAGTAGAATTAGTATGTAAATATAATATAGTGGTCAGCCCAACCACGTAGCATGGTTGTTTGGCTTAGCAAGCAGGGTAGCCCGCTCTATGAATTATCAAGGCGTCACAAATAGGCTTCTACCTGGCTATACACGTTGCGCCTCATGACTTACACACTATCCCTCCATGTTTCACACACTTGCACCCCATTATTCATTTATTTGTATTGAGGCATTTTACTCATTACTGCCCCCTATATTTCACTTATATTATTACACTTGCACATACACTATTCATTTATTATTTCTTACCACACATCCCATGCACCACACACCACTCCCCTCAAGACTAGTGGGAGTGGCTATTATTATTTAAAGCACCTGATCACTCTCCTTCATCAGCGTTTCTGACCTGGCTGTGTCCATTTGTAAGTATGGCCTTTTTAGGTGTTTTTGTATATATGTCCCCTTGTTTTTATCTATTTTTTTTAAAATCTGTTTTATATGTATGTCATTGTTTATGAGCCAGGTCCTACTAAAGAACTTACCTATTGTTTTGTGACTATGTTATTTTGTTACCATAGGAATATGTAAGCACGTTTGGGAATAAAGTTACAACATCATTAAAATGATCAAATATATTTAACCATAATGTTACTTTTTAGACATATGGAAACCCCTACACTCTACTCAAGAGCAACTGCTATTAGTTTCTATAGGTTTCCACTAAGATTATTGCCTAAGACTCCATCCATACTTGCACTATAAGCCTCAGTCAGTGGTTCTGCTTTTTTTCCCCCTCTTGACAGCGAAAATAGTGCAGCATGCAGAGCTATTCTTGCCACCAAAATGACAGAAAGCTTACTTTCCAACTGTAACTGGCACTGCACAGCAGGGAAATCAGCCCTGTTATAGTGACTATTATAATTATTAGGGCTGTGCTTGGTCTAGTTAGATCCAGCACCAGCATCCTACTACCGACATCCCATCCATCAATTGACCAGTCAGATGACCAATAGTTGCCACTGCCTTTATTCTATACTCATTGAGCGCTGTTTATGTGAACACAGACAAGAAAAAAGCGGTACAAAACACTTCTGTCTTCTCTCCAGTGTCCCTGGGGGTCTCTGACTGCCAGGCACCCGACATTCAGGTGCCCAATCGCTCGGGAAATAAGGTTAAAACTGCGCCGTATACATACAATGGACGGTCCCGGTTAACTATTAAAAGAAAGCACACTGAAATCCCTGTGTCTGTCACTTTTTTATGCTTCCCTCAGACACTGTAGCATAAATATCTGACTAATTTGCTTTAAAAAAAAGCCATTTTCAAATACCCTGGAGAATTCTGAGCTAATAGTGGAGGTTACCCCATTCAAGACCTTCAATTATTAGACAGAGAGGAGAGTGACTACAAAGCGTTTCTCTCGCTTTGGAGAACCCAACGTATCTGTGATTTCAATGGGTACCATGTAATGTTCCATTTCTTCGGGGGGGGGGGGGGGGGGGCACTGTTGGGGAATTGAACATTTACTGCTAGTAGATTAGAGTTTGAATAGTTATGGATTGTATAACTCTTTAAAGAAAGATTTTTCAATCTGGGGTACATAAACTGATTTATAGCTAATGGTGATTAACTGATGCATTTATGGAGAAAGCAGGTAAACAATTATAGCAAATTAAAGACTGTAAAACTTTGAAAGTGTTTTTTGTTACTAAAAAGGTCAATCAATGTGTTTTGTGCAATTTTATAATAAGTTTTTATAGAAAATTATTTTTACTTTTAAAGATACAGTTGCTCTTTATTCTGTATACAGAGCAGATGTATCTAATACAGAATCCTGTACCTGTCAGGTCCGCAGAATCCACCTGTTATCCATCACATAACTTGGAACCTGCTGACTCTGAACCCGTCAGTCCCGCGGAACTGCCGGATTCAGTTCTTAGTGCACGATACAGCTGCTCTGTATACAGAATAAAGAGCAGCAATACACGTTTCAATGGAAAAAAAACAAGGAAAAGAGCAGCACTCCAAGTAAATATAAAATACTGTATAAAGGCATTTTATTCCCCCAGTGTGTAGGCAACGTTTCACCCTCCCATTGAAGGCATTTTCAAGCCTTTATATTTACTTGGAGTGCTGCCTTTTTCCTTGTTTTTTTCCTTTGGATCCGTGTATTGATTAACAGAAGGGGATTTGGTCAAGACTTTTTAGGGTTTAGCACCCACCAATTTTTTTGTTTCCTTTCACGTGCAGCTTCTCTATCGTTTGGATTCTGAATAAAGAGCAGCTGTATCTCAAAAACTAAAAATTATTTTTAATAAAAACTAACTATAAAGTTGCACAAAACACACTGAATGACCTTTTAATAATAAATTTATTTATTTATTTTTTAACTTTTGCATAGCCTTTAATGCTATATTCAAGGAAAATGTACAGAAATCCTACTGTAAAGTAGCAGTGCACCTTAAGTGGGTGCATGTTTCTTAAAATATATGCTGCCTGGTAATAGAACCTGTCAGTCAGAACACAGGCATTTTTGTTGTGCAGCTCTTGACATAAAAAAAAGAAAATGCATTCATAGCAGTGTTTAAAGGATAAAATTGTTATCATTTAACATACCTGCGGCATGATTGTTCTTTGTAACATGATTTATGTTAAAATATGGAACCTAAACCTTTTATATTGTCTCCAGAAACAAATATGCATGCTTCAGTAAACAACAATACCATGAAGATAAAGCTATTTAATTGGATGCAGAATATATAATGAGTTATTACATCTTCGCTGTTAACAAATGCAATGAGCAATAATTTGAGCTCTTGAAGCCTGAAACATGTTATCACTTACAAGATATCACATCTCTTTACAAGCATATTACTAATATAATAATGATGTCCATGGCAGTGCCCACTACAGGCTGGTTTAAGACCACTTTACAGAAAAGCCAAGGCAGCTAGTAAAGGCCTGGAACGACAGTTCCTAAGAACCCTCATTTGGACGATTAGTGGCCCGTGAAAATAGGCAACGAGCAAACACTCTTTTGTCGGCTTATCACTGCGTTTCTGAAGGTTACAATATCGTCGTTGTCTGTAACACATTTACCCATGTAAACAGGGAATGGGCTGCCGACTATTATGTAAACTCATGGGGACCGAACGATCATAATAACGATTGTTCGTCCCAATACAGTATAGCATCAGCCCGTGAAAAAGGGCCTGTTAACGAGTGCTGAACGACCTGTTATATTGTAATTTGGTGCCTGTTATTGGCACTACCCATGTAAACCAGCCTTTAGCCAATGCTTACTTGTACCTAAGCAGATAAAACAGTAGTGTAATATATATATATATATATATATATATGTCGTGGCAGGTGGGCTAACACTTTTTGATCAAAATGTGCACTAAGAACCTCCCTATTTGTAAGTAGATTTAGCTTTAGTGCATATTTATTTATATTTAGTGGTTTAGGTGGCATTAGTGTTCGCAGGGTGCTGTCGCCATTTTTTGTCTGCTGTATTTCTGCAGTCACAGGTGTTCTTGCACCTGCATACATTTTGTATCATTTAGTTGGAATGTGCTGTTCAACTTTTTGTTGTGTTTATGTGATCCATATATGTGGGGTTAGTGACTGCCTCCACTTGTTGTTCTTGCACTCCTCCCATTCTGCCCTGGGTGATTTTAATCAGTTCAATGCTGGATCCTACCATCCCCAGGTATATATGTAGGCTTAGTCCCAGTTCTGGGTGTATGTGCAGCGTAGGTTCCCACCTTACAGAGGTCGCCTTGTCGTGGCAGGTGGGCTAACACTTTTTGATCAAAATGTGCACTAAGAACCTCCCTATTTGTAAGTAGATTTAGCTTTAGTGCATATTTATTTATATTTAGTGGTTTAGGTGGCATTAGTGTTCGCAGGGTGCTGTCGCCATTTTTTGTCTGCTGTATTTCTGCAGTCACAGGTGTTCTTGCACCTGCATACATTTTGTATCATTTAGTTGGAATGTGCTGTTCAACTTTTTGTTGTGTTTATGTGATCCATATATGTGGGGTTAGTGACTGCCTCCACTTGTTGTTCTTGCACTCCTCCCATTCTGCCCTGGGTGATTTTAATCAGTTCAAAGCTGGATCCTACCATCCCCAGGTATATATGTAGGCTTAGTCCCAGTTCTGGGTGTATGTGCAGCGTAGGTTCCCACCTTACAGAGGTCGCCTTGTCGTGGCAGGTGGGCTAACACTTTTTGATCAAAATGTGCACTAAGAACCTCCCTATTTGTAAGTAGATTTAGCTTTAGTGCATATTTATTTATATTTAGTGGTTTAGGTGGCATTAGTGTTCGCAGGGTGCTGTCGCCATTTTTTGTCTGCTGTATTTCTGCAGTCACAGGTGTTCTTGCACCTGCATACATTTTGTATCATTTAGTTGGAATGTGCTGTTCAACTTTTTGTTGTGTTTATGTGATCCATATATGTGGGGTTAGTGACTGCCTCCACTTGTTGTTCTTGCACTCCTCCCATTCTGCCCTGGGTGATTTTAATCAGTTCAATGCTGGATCCTACCATCCCCAGGTATATATGTAGGCTTAGTCCCAGTTCTGGGTGTATGTGCAGCGTAGGTTCCCACCTTACAGAGGTCGCCTTGTCGTGGCAGGTGGGCTAACACTTTTTGATCAAAATGTGCACTAAGAACCTCCCTATTTGTAAGTAGATTTAGCTTTAGTGCATATTTATTTATATTTAGTGGTTTAGGTGGCATTAGTGTTCGCAGGGTGCTGTCGCCATTTTTTGTCTGCTGTATTTCTGCAGTCACAGGTGTTCTTGCACCTGCATACATTTTGTATCATTTAGTTGGAATGTGCTGTTCAACTTTTTGTTGTGTTTATGTGATCCATATATGTGGGGTTAGTGACTGCCTCCACTTGTTGTTCTTGCACTCCTCCCATTCTGCCCTGGGTGATTTTAATCAGTTCAATGCTGGATCCTACCATCCCCAGGTATATATGTAGGCTTAGTCCCAGTTCTGGGTGTATGTGCAGCGTAGGTTCCCACCTTACAGAGGTCGCCTTGTCGTGGCAGGTGGGCTAACACTTTTTGATCAAAATGTGCACTAAGAACCTCCCTATTTGTAAGTAGATTTAGCTTTAGTGCATATTTATTTATATTTAGTGGTTTAGGTGGCATTAGTGTTCGCAGGGTGCTGTCGCCATTTTTTGTCTGCTGTATTTCTGCAGTCACAGGTGTTCTTGCACCTGCATACATTTTGTATCATTTAGTTGGAATGTGCTGTTCAACTTTTTGTTGTGTTTATGTGATCCATATATGTGGGGTTAGTGACTGCCTCCACTTGTTGTTCTTGCACTCCTCCCATTCTGCCCTGGGTGATTTTAATCAGTTCAATGCTGGATCCTACCATCCCCAGGTATATATGTAGGCTTAGTCCCAGTTCTGGGTGTATGTGCAGCGTAGGTTCCCACCTTACAGAGGTCGCCTTGTCGTGGCAGGTGGGCTAACACTTTTTGATCAAAATGTGCACTAAGAACCTCCCTATTTGTAAGTAGATTTAGCTTTAGTGCATATTTATTTATATTTAGTGGTTTAGGTGGCATTAGTGTTCGCAGGGTGCTGTCGCCATTTTTTGTCTGCTATATATATATATATATATATATATATATATATGTATATATATATATATATATATATATATATATATATATATACACTACCATTCAAAAGTTTAGGGTCACTTAGAAATGTCCTTATTTTTGAAAGAAAAGCACAGTTTTTTTCAATGAAGATAACATTAGATTAATCAGAAATACACTCTATACATTGTTAATGTGCTAAATGACTATTCTAGCTGCAAACGTCTGGTTTTTAATGCAATATCTACATAGGTGTATAGAGACTTATTTCCAGCAACCATCACTCCAGTGTTCTAATGGTACATTGTGTTTGCTAACTGTGTTAGAAGGCTAATGGATGATTAGAAAACACTTGAAAACCCTTCTGCAATTATGTAAGCACCGCTGTAAACAGTTTTGCTGTTTAGAGGAGCTATAAAACTGACCTTCCTTTGAGCTAGTTGAGAATCTGGAGCATTACATTTGTGGGTTTGATTAAACTCTCAAAATGGCTAGAAAAAGAGAGCTTTCATGTGAAACTCGACAGTCTATTCTTGTTCTTAGAAATGAAGGCTATTCCATGTGAGAAATTGGCAGGAAACTAAAGATTTCCTACAACGGTGTGTACTACTCCCTTCAGAG
Source organism: Rhinoderma darwinii (assembly GCF_050947455.1). Lineage (NCBI taxonomy): Eukaryota > Metazoa > Chordata > Amphibia > Anura > Rhinodermatidae > Rhinoderma > Rhinoderma darwinii. Next base: position 140,146,828 of record NC_134691.1, on the reverse strand, counting down.
GACAGCACACACAGGCTCTAACCAGAGTAGAAAGAGAAGTGGGAGGCCCCGCTGCACAACTGAGCAACAAAACAAGTACATTAGAGTCTCTAGTTTGAAAAATAGACGCCTCACAGGTCCTCAACTGGCAGCTTCATTAAATAGTACCCGCAAAACGCCAGTGTCAACATCTACAGTGAAGAAGCGACTCCGGGATGCTGGCCTTCAGGGCAGAGTGGCAAAGAAAAAGCCATATCTGAGACTGGCTAATAAAAGGAAAGGATTAATATGGGCAAAAGCACACAGACATTGGACAGAGGAAGATTGGAAAAAAGTGTTATGGACAGACGAATCGAAGTTTGAGGTGTTTGGATCACACAGAAGAACATATGTGAGACGCAGAACAACTGAAAAGATGCTGGAAGAGTGCCTGACGCCATCTGTCAAGCATGGTGGAGGTAATGTGATGGTCTGTGGTTGCTTTGGTGCTGGTAAAGTGGGAGATTTGTACAAGGTAAAAGGGATTTTGAAGGAAGGCTATCACTCCGTTTTGCAACGCCATGCCATACCCTGTGGACAGCGCTTGATTGGAGCCAATTTCATCCTACAGCAGGACAATGACCCAAAGCACACCTCCAAATTATGCAAGAACTATTTAGGGAAGAAGCAGGCAGCTGGTATTCTATCTGTAATGGAGTGGCCAGTGCAGTCACCAGATCTCAACCCCATAGAGCTGTTGTGGGAGCAGCTTGACCGTATGGTACGCAAGAAGTGCCCATCAAGCCAATCCAACTTGTGGGAGGGGCTTCTGGAAGCATGGGGTGAAATTTCTCCCGATTACCTCAGCAAATTAACAGCTAGAATGCCAAAGGTCTGCAATGCTGTAATTACTGCAAATGGAGCATTCTTTGACGAAAGCAAAGTTTGAAGGAGAAAATTATTATTTCAAATAAAAATCATTATTTCTAACATTGCCAATTTCTTGACTATATTTTCTAGTCATTTTGCAACTCATTTGATAAATATAAGTGTGAGTTTTCATGGAAAACACAAAATTGTCTGGATGACCCCAAACTTTTGAACGGTAGTGTGTATATACATATATATATATATATATATATATATATATATATATATATATATATATATATATATGTATGTACCGTATAAATGAATGAAGAGAATTTAATAATCTATGTTGCCAAGCAGTTTATGAGCTACACGGCCTGGAGATTATAAAAAGTATTTTCATATTAATAAACTATATTGTAGAGTGTTCTGAGATTAGAAAAACGCATTTTCTATAAAAAAAACAGTTACAAAAATCCTTGTAGGGAATTCTGAGTTATTAGCAGCCTCCCATACAGGACCTTAATCTATTAGCCATAGCAGTTATAAAGGGCATCTGCTGCTATAGCAGAGCCAGCATGTCCGTGCATTACATGGTCTGTCGCGGATTTCAATGAACACCATGTCATACATCATTTGCCCTGTGGCGGTGCTGTAGGGGAATACAACTCTTGCTTTCAGCTTCCCTTGTAGATTATAGCTGATCGCTGAGTGTTCCAGCAGCAGACACCCTGTGAACAGCTACTCATTGCTGGACTCTTCTAACAAAAGAGATTGTAGAAAGCAGACAACTCCATTAATCGCATATGAGAATGTGTAATCATTTTGAAATTAAAAATCAAAAACAGGAAACATAAAGACATTTTGTAAGGACTTTGTGATCAACTGTAATGATTAAATCTAAATGGGATTGCAGTCTATGCATTTCTATTTAAGTGTTGCATGCAGAACTGAGCAGATAGTGCTATAATAATACTTACAGTACTATAGTAGTGAAATTGAGCAGAAATGATTGATAATGATACGTTAGTCAATGCCATCAATCTTAATAATACATGAATGTAGAGAATAATGTGAATACTTCTAAATTAAGAATATATCATCGGTATAATGATACGAACTGGTACTGCCATAAATAAAACTTTTTGAGATATGTCAAAAGTCAATTCCAGATGACGGTGGTTATTTCCAATATGAGTTTTAGGAGGTAATAATGTTTTTTCGTGGTGAAAATAATTACTGATTAGAACTAAGAGAAATGAGGAGAGTAACAATGTATCGGGATATAGAGTATAGTAAATGCCCATTGCACTACATTCAAAGCTGTCAAAGTTGAAATACTTTTAAGAAGCTTTTGAACACAATATTACTCATTTTGATTTTCCCAAATCCTGGAGTCCAGTTTATCTTTTTAATAATTATGTTACGTTTTACTTGTACATATATTATTATGAGTCAGGGACCTAAGATCACGGCTTCTCAATCTTTTCTACTGGGGCCTCACTTGCCTGAACATAGTGACAATTTTGCCTCACTAGTGGTCCTGGTCCATGCCAAAATTAAAAATTTACATTCATTTATTTTTAATTTGTCTCTGGAATCTAATAAAAAACCTAAACTAAGCAGAAAAAGAGTCAAGATTGCTACATCCAGAAAAAGGCCTGTGCAGCTGGAACAATTAGCATTGGATCACTGCTTTTAAAATTGTCTCCTCAGCAGCACCTTACCAACAACTGATGGGCACCTTAACAGTGAGGCCCACTTCCCAAATTCAGAAGCATTGCCTGAGATTGTAAGCTCAATTAGCAGGATTCTCCTACTTTATTTTGTTACGCTGGGTTCCCACGGGTCAGATACGCTGCGTAAAAACTGTGCAGCGTATCCGACCTGGAACCCGCAGTACCTTCCATCCGAAAAACCACATCACAATGGAAAGCAGCGCTATGAGAAAAAAAAAAAGCAGTTCATACTTACCCCCTCCCTCTTCTCTGCGCGTAGTTCGGCCTCCTTGGATGCTGTTGCAGGCCATGTGATGCTGCAGCGGTCACATGAGATGACTGCAGGAAGATGGAGAGAGTTCTTGGTAAGTATGATTTTTTTGTTTGTTTTCCAGAGTTGCGATCGCTGTGATTTGGCCGCAAATGTCACAACACATGGCTTTCTGTTGCGGGTTTTGTATCCCCATTGAATTCAATGCAGCATAAATTGACATTCTGTGGATTTAAATTCTGCACTGCAAGTCAATTTATTAATGTTTACGCTGCTTTTTATTTTTCGCAGTGCGGGCATGAGATTTTCTAAATCTGATCCACTTTGCTGCTGCTGTAAATGTTGCAGAATTTCTGCACTGAATTCCATGGCGGAAATTTAGTAGCTTTTACGCTACGTGGGAACCCAGCTTTACTGTAAAGTTTGAACATGTTTTTGTATTGACATTTATAATGTAGAAAATGCTAAAACATAAAGCATGTACCACATATGACTATAGTGCTATAGCAACAACAATAATTATAATAATAATTTTACCAAGCAGATTACTCCTAAGAGATGTTCACAGCAGAAGAAGGGCTGTGACAACCTCGCTTTTATATAAAAGACATCATCAATCCCAAAAGTTCTAAAATGCCTATCTGAGGAGTAGTAGCCAAACTGAATATTCCGAGAAGTGTTAGCGTCTGCATCTAATAGAATCCTCATATTGAAGCGGCACAAATTAGCGCCTAATTGATGAAAAACTATTGCAAACAAAAAGTGGAAAAGTTGACCATAGCAACCAATCATATCAACGTCTTTTATTTTCCAACCTGCCTTACAAAAATTAGAGGCTGTCTATGGGCAGCTACCCCACTTTTTCTTTGTACTTTTTTAATGTTAGATAAGAACATATGATTAAACAAAGGATCTAACAGAAGGCTAGAACTGTATATATCATTTTCATAACCTATATGCAACCAGATATTTCCTGGTCTTAAATTTCTAAGAAGCTTTGGTAATCCAGCCATTAACTGAATCAAGGATGGTAGCAAATATCAAAATAGGATCAAAATACATACTCCTCTATTATGTTGGTGACTCCTGTATGACTTTATATTGCCCATGGAGGCTATAATGTGTATCATGAAAACCTATTATAAATGAAATAACATCTTATGTAAATTATATTGAATGATAAACAATTATTTATACCTGTAATGTACATAGCTGAACACAAAGCATATAAAGCAGCACAAGGGTAAGTCAACCTTCTGATAAAAATGGAGACTTGGATGTAGTCAGGTTAGTTAAAACCACTAAAAATATGATGGAAAATAATTTATTTGCTTAAAGCAACATTCAAAAATATATAGGTAAGTGCTGTGAGAAAAATTGTGTCTAAATACGTGTTTTGTGTCTCTTTATCTCCCCTTTATGTCTGGTACGTGGGCAGGCCCTTCTAGGTGTGCTGTAAATGCTGTGTTCTCTGAACTAATCACATGTCTTCCCATTTCTACTACTACCCCCAGGGCCGGCCTTAAGGGTGTGCGACCTGTGCGAGTGCACAGGGTGATGCACCCTCCCAGAATCTAGGGGGCACCACTGGGCAGGCCATTTGAGCTCTATGTTCTCTGCTCTTGGTTACATACATGGAGGAAACAAGAGCAGAGGCAGCAAGAGAAGAGGACGAAGCTCCACGCACATCCTGTCCCCGCAAGAAGCCTTTCGGCAAGGGAGGAGTTAAGTGCCTATGTGTGTGTGTATATGTCTCTGTGTGCACATGTGTCTGTGTATATGTGTCTGTGTATATAAGTCTCAGTGTTTGCATGTGTATATGTTCCAGTATGTGTGTGTGTATATATATATATATATATATATATGTCTCTGAGTAAGTGTGTATATGGTTCTCTGTGTGTGTGTGTGTGTGTGTGTGTGTGTGTGTGTATGTGTGTGTGTATATATGTAGATATATAAAAAAAAAAGCCTCTGTGTGTTTATATGTGTCTGTGTGAATATAGTTATCAGAGTGTGTTCTCTGTAGTGTTACAAAGGACTGCAGATAACGTCCACCACATTATCTGTACTCAGAGAGTTATCACTGTGTTATTTGTGGTGATATCTAGGACTGCAGGTATCATCTACTTCATTATCTGTATTATGTGTATATATGTGCCTGTGTGGGTACATATGGATCTCTATGTGAATGTGTCTTTGTGCTTGCTGCTCCATTACTTTCTATGGGGCTACCAAACAATAGCGCTCCATAGAAATGATTAGTCTTTCTCGTGATTGGTGGGGGGGTACTGGTGGTTGGACGACCACCGATCTTATATTTATCACCTATCCTGTTGATCGGTCGGAAATAATGATCATGGGAAAACCCCTTTAAATGAGAGGCAACTATACAGTGTTACATAGTGCCATATGGTTTGCAGGATACATGCTCCACCAACCAACCTAGCTATGCCCTAGGTGGAACATCAAGGTTTTATGTCCTGACAGACTCTAGCTTTGTCTGACTGGCTTCTCCGAGAGCATTCTATCTAGTTTGAGGAACATAGGCAGCCTTCCGGGTGTAAGGTGGGCCGGTGGCATCTCCCATAGCCACAATTTCCATATTACAATGCATGAGCCGTTATATCTGCCTCTCGTTTAAGGATCTGACTGTGTTCTATACAGATCAGTGCAGCACATTTTATTTTGTTAGCCATTGAAAAATAAGTAGACATCACCTAGAACTGCAATGTTTTCATCAGGTCCATTCATCCTTTGTGCAAATGTTAGTGGTGATTGAACAGATAATAGGAGTAAATGATCAGACACCTCCCTGAAAGACTCCGCTATCACTCTACAATGAACAGGCTCATTTCATGGTCTAAACAGATTTTTCTTTATTATTTATTTGTGTAAAAGAAGATGAGATTTATTCCGAATATTATGCAGAATAAGCAAAAAGCTGTGTATGCAGTGTGGAGTGTTATAGGGACAGGACACATTTTTTAATCAGTCTATCTCTGAGAATGATAGCAGACAGCTCACACCGTGAGCCGCTAGAATATTTTTAACCTTCTGGTAATAGCATGTGCAAAAAGTAGAAAAAAAAACAAACAATTTGCACTTTTCCCCCCCGTCAATGATCTTGTCAATATGAAGATATCAACACTCTATGATGTGTTTAACAAAACTTTTGTTTCCATGGAAATGAAATAATTTTATTATAATTTAAAATAAATCAAACTTGATAGGATTTTATTTGTAATTATTTTTTTAATTGAACGCCTGTAATTAAATTTTTTTTTTGCCAAGATAAAATCTTGTCTTAACTTGTGTAATCGCAGTTTGGATAAAAAGCTGAACCCTATAACCTCACAAGGGCATGACAAATTAATAAGATGAGCTTTATTCAAAAGTGCCTTTAAAAAGCTAAGTGTGCTTTGCAGTCACCCGCAGATGAATTAATGAAACAAATTGCAGCCCAGGTCATTTGCATAATGATTATGTAAGGGGTTGTACATGAAATGGCAAAACCATGAATTCTGGAACAAAAGAAATGTCATCATCTTCAATAATCATATAGAGATTGCTATGAGTAATGTGCTAATTGCTTGTGTTTTTGTCAATTGTGGGAGTAAGGAGCATTGTCTAGACTCTAGTTTCTGTGTTAAGTGTTTTCAACAGGGATTCTTTTAAGAATTTGTGGAGTTAATGGACCAAAAGAAATCCAAGTTATTTGTATAAGGGATTATTTTTGGGCTGTAGCTAGGATTTTAGCTTGACACCAGTCTACGAATTGCTTGAAAGACCATTCAGAGATGTCTCTAGATTGTAAACTTCTGAACACAAATCAGTCGCAGACTTTTTTGATCATTTAGCACCAGTAGGAAAGGTATGTACTTCCTGCAACTTGTATTTACAGCTCAACTCCACTCAAGACCTATAAATTTAGGTTTGACCACGGTTATACTCCAAGAACAGCCCTGAAAGAAGACAATCCCGGAAAAAACCAGGGTCGGTCTAAATTTAGTGTTCTGCTATTTTAATTCAATATGCTTTTTTTGGGTGGTGAACAATCTTTTCTTTATTTTTATGTTATATTACACTGAGACACGTCTCATTAAAGGCTATGTACAATTTTTCAAGCCATTTTTTATTCAATCAATGTTTTAGGTGCTTACAATTTTTTTTTTAATTGACTTGTTTAAAAAAAAATATTGCTTAGTTTTTGTAAAACAACCACTATGTGTCCTCTATACATAGTAGCTGTATCGTTCGCGATGAGCCAGTTGAGAGCGCTCCTGTGTATGTCTAACACGCAGAACAACCATAATACCAATCACATCTAAAATTATGAACTTAGATGTGATCAATATTATGGTTGTCCGTCAGTTGAGCTGAACTGACGGCTCGGCTGAGAGCGGATCCTGTGTGTGTCTAACACACAGGACAACCATAATATTGATCACATCAAGTTCATGGTTGTCCTATGTGTTAGACACATACAAGACTCACTCTTAGCCGAATTGGTTCATATCTAATGATATAGCTTCTATGTATAGAGGATACATAAAAGCTGTATCGGAAAAACTAAGCAACATTTTTAATGTGTCTATTAAAGGCATGTTCATAAGCACCTAAAATAACTTAATAACAAAAATGCTTGCAAAACTGTACATAGCCTTAAGCTCTATTGTTGATGTGAATGTGGAATGGGAAGTTGTACAAAAAGTTTACAAAAACATGTTCCATATCAATGTATATATTTCTCCCTTACCTCTATGATACCAAGTGTTGAATGATTGGATATTTCATCGCCTAGCACAAATCGTGTTTGACAGCTAACCGCAGTATCGCATTGTCCCATATGTCACACTGACAGAGGTCCAAATAGCTAATAAGTGGGGAGGCAAGTTTTTTTTAAATTACTTTGGAGAGCTATCCGGAACTAACATATTGATAATAAGAGCTTTCATTTGTATTTATGTAAAATGTGTTATTGCATGTGTGTATAAAAATATATATTTATTATAATAGCCCCATCAAACTTCACTCTCAGTATTGATTTTAACCCCTTCCCGCATCTTCATAAACTTGTGGAGAACTGGTATAGTACCGCTTCCCCTAGTACATGTACAGGGGCATAGCTAAAGGCTCATGGGCCCTGGTGCAAGAATTCAGCTTGGGCCCCCCTACCCCTTCCCAACAGCACCAGACCCCTGTGCATGCCTATGCCCAGCCGCCTTGCCCGACAGACCCCATGAATGCCTCCACAGTATAATGCTCCCCATAGCTGACCCCACAGCATAATGCCCCATAGCTGTCCACATACAATATAATGCCCCCCATAGCTGCCCACACAGTATAATGCCCCCATAGATGGCCCTACACAGTATAATGCCCCCCATAGCTGTCCCCTCAGTATATTGCCACCCATAGCTGCCCCATACAGTATACTGCACTCCATACAATATAATGCCCCATACAGTATAATGCCCCCTTAGCTGCCACATACAGTATAATGCCCCCATATCTGCCACATACAGTATAAAGCCCCCATAGCTGTCCCATACAGTATAAACGCCCATACAGTATAATGCCCCCATAGCTGTCCCATACAGTATAATGACCCCATCCAGTATAATGCCCCCCTAAGCTGTCCTATACAATATAATGCCCCATATAGTATAATGACCCCTGAGCAGCTACCATATGAGCCCCCCTCCCATACCCAGTATAATGCCCCCATATGAGCCCCCCTCCTAAACCCAGTATAATGCCTCCATATGTACTTACCTAATAGAAAAATAATAACATAATTACTTACCTATCCCCGTTCCCACAACGGGTGGAGAATCCTTTTCCTCCGGTCTGTGCTATGAGTGACTCGCTGCAGACAGGCGATGACATCACTACATCGCGCCTGCCTGCTCCAAGCCGCTCGCGGCACAGTCAATGCTGGAGCAAGGCTCCAGCATTGCACTGAACTGTATTTGCATCCTGAGGACGCATATACAGTTTGAAGCGCGGTCAGCACTGTGTGGCAACGGGGGCCTGTTCGTAACTGCGACCGTTGCGTCCCCTATAGCTACGCCAGCGTACATGTACGTGATAGTGGGCTCATGGCACAGGTGCTGTACCAAGAGCGCTGCTGCGGGAGATTTGATGTGATTAACAGCCACTTTCATTTGGCAACAGCTGAAATTGAACATAACTCCCATCCCAGCCATTTAAGTCACCATTGTCAAGAGAACATCTTGATAAATAAGGCCATCTATAAAAAAAAACTATTTTTTTTTTTAATCCCCCCACCACCAACCACAAAAATGTAGGGGAGCCACAGACTAACAAGGCTGGGTTTAAATACAGTGACACCGGAATTGCTTTAAGCTGTATTGGGCTGATAAGTGTCTTTTGTACCTTTTTGCAAAAAACTGTAATATACAATGAAATTCATATACGTAATTGTTTTTCTACTCTTGTCACATTAGTTAGGATTCCAATGTGAAATTCTTTGCCGATTTTCAGAATGTTATATATATGTTACTGACAGAAACTAATGACATTATATGGAATGTTTCTTTGGATTATATCATTATGAATGCTTCTTTGCATAATTTCAAGCAAATCAAGATAATTGGAAAAGAAAAGCATGTTACAGATGAGTCAGGGGAAAAATGTGATACAGGACATTATGCGTTAATGAGCATCCATTGCTTTACATTTCAGAAACTCATCAGCATTTTGTTCACTTAGAATATTTAGAGTTTATATAACCTAAGACTGTATATGCAAAGTAAATAGGATTAATGGATTTACTGTTTAGATGTAGGGTCTTAAACAAATTTGGCCTGATGTGATAGGATATTATTATAAAGATAACAATATATATTGTCACATACAGTATAATATGTTATCTGTTAAATCTCGAATGGCATCAGCAGTCATTTTGGGCTAATATCTGTGGTTCACAAAGTGTATAGTCAATTTACTACTGTCTACATAATGTTGTTAATATCGACTTTTTATATTATCTATGGAGTAAATATTTACCATTAGAAATTGAATGCAGAATAATATGGAGCTTTGTGCTGGTTAGTGGAGGACCCGTTTAAGCAATTATATACTATCTTGAACTGGTGCACCAGAGCAGAGGCGTGGCTTAACCTGGACCATGATGCATTGCATGCCATTTATAGAACTGATATTTTCTCATTAGGCAGAGGGGCCCCCTGGCCACAATCGCAGTATCCACTATAACAACGCCACTGCCAGAGAGGCTGGAATCAAGACAAGGTAGCGCTTACTAATACTCATCATATCCTGATTCTTTTTTTTTCTGCAATGAGATGAGTGTATATTTAAACCAGGGGTCTCAAACTCAGCTGGGAAAATGGGCTGCACATAGAAAAAATGTGAAGTTGACAGGCTGCATTACATTCAAATTTTATACAATATAAAATTATTGTTAATCAATTAGTTATTCAAATTACTATAAAAATACTACATTGCTATAACAATACTAAATTACTATAACAATACTACATTACTATAATAATACTACATTACTATAATAATACTACATTACAGTAACAATACTACATTACTATAATACTACATTACTATAATACTACATTACTATAACAATACTACATTACTATAACGATACTACATTACTATAACAATACTACATTACTATAATACTACATTACTATAATACTACATTACTATAGCAATACTACATTACTATAATACTACATTACTATAACAATACTACCTTGCTATAATACTACATTAGGCTATGTTCACACAGAGTATTTTGCCGAGTTTTTTGACGCGGAAACCGCGTCGCTAAACTCGGCAAAAACGGCCCGAAAACGCCTCCCATTGATTTCAATGGGAGGCGTCGGCGTCTTTTTCCCGCCCAATGGCCGCGGGCGAAAAACGGCGCAAAAATCGCCGCGAAAATCGGCGTGCAGGGAGAGGAAAATCTGCCTCAAAGTTCCAAACGGAATTTTGAGGCAGATATTCCTCCTGCAAAATACTCTGTGTGAACATAGCCTTACTATAACACTACATCACTATAACAATACTACATTACTATAATAATACTACATTACAATAACAATACTACATTACTATAATACTACATTACTATAACAATACTACCTTGCTATAATATTACATTATTATAATAATACTACATCACTATAATACTACATTACTATAACAATACTACATTACTATAATACTACATTACTATAACAATACTACATTACTTTAATGATACTACATTACTATAATAATACTACATTGCTATAATAATAGTACTAGGTTTAAACTTAACGGAAATTTGGTAATTTACTCCAAATGCTTATTTTAACAATCCAGTTCCAGTTTAAGTGTCGCTAAATGCAGTCTGGCTGCTGAGTTGGCAGCGTTTGGCAGATACAAGAATATCAAGATTGGGCAGCCCCTTTTTAGCTAGTGCCACATTGCCCTATGTAGATATTGCCACAGTGTCCTCTGTAGATAATGCCACAGTGCCCTCTGTAGATAATGCCACCCCCCCTAGATATTGCCACAGTGCCCTCTGTAGATAATGCCACAGTGCTCTCTGTAGATAATGCCACCCCCCTAGATAATACCACAGTGCCTTCTGTAGATAAAGGCGCTGTGCCCTCTGTAGATAATGCCACCCGCCTAGATAATGCCACAGTGCCCTCTGTAGATAATGCCACAGTGCCCTCTACAGTTACTGCCACAATGTCCTCTGTAGATCATGCCACACCCCCCTAGATAATGCCACAGTGCCCTCTGTAGATAATGCCACAGTGCCCTCTGCAGATACTGCCACAGTGCCCTCTGTAGATAATACTACCCCCTAGATAATGCCACAGTGCCCTCTGTAGATATTGCCACAGTGCCCTCTGTAAATAATGCCACACACACACACACACACACACACACACACACACACACACACACACACCCATACACACACCCTACAGATAGTGCCACACCCACACTTCCCTGTAGATGGCTCCATTGGGGCTCCCTCTAGGAGTGGAATCCCCAGCCAGAGCTTTGCTGACGCTTAGGCCGGGGATTCCTCTGCTTGAGGAGCCCCTGGACTGGAATGTGATGTCAGGGGCAACCCCAGAGCTGGAGTCCCAGAGCAGAGCAGGGCACTAATATAGGCTCTGCTCTAGAGAAGCCCCTGACATCACTGTCCATATATGGACCGTGATGTCAGGGGGAAGCCCGGAGCCGGTGTCCCGGGCAGAGCGTTACTAGTGCTCTGCCTGGGACTCCAGCTCTGCTCCTGACATCACTGTCCATATATGGACAGTGATGTCAGGGGCTATTTCAGAACAGGAGTCCCGGAGCAGAACGCTAGTATAAGCTCTGCTCTGGGACGTCATGAAGGAGCACCGGTGCACTCTTCCTTCTGCCTGCTCTCTCCTCTCCCGAGGGAGTTACTATGCCCTGCGGGCTGCAGATGACGGCCTCAGAGGCCGCGTGTTTGAGACCCCTGATTTAAACTTTTTTTCCCCATTGATTCTCCAAAATGTGAATGATTCAAATTTGGTAAAAATTTTGAACCTAAAGCATTGATTCTACCATTTCTGAGATCCATAATAAGCCAAAAGCTGACATTTCACATATTTTTAGTCAACCAACAAAACTATTCTTGACTTCTTGGAACACGAACCTCATTTTTGAATGTCTGGTTACTCTGGCTAAGTTATATCAACTCCATTCAATATTTAGAGAATCTTTTCTCTATATAGGGGGCAGCTTGTTTATCAGTAGGAAGACAAAGAAACATTTGCCATCATGAGACAGTCGGGAGACCCCCATACATGCTAGATTTCAGTAGATCCCACCGAAATTGGCAGAATCAACCAACATTATCTGTTTTGTATAGGCAACTTAAAGGCCCTATTACACAGGCCAATGATCGGACAAACGAGCGTTCATATGAACGCTCGTTCCCGATCATTGCCCTGTGTTATCAGGGCAACGATCAGCCGATGAACAACAAACGCTCGATCATCGGCTGCTCTGCACTTTTATGCAGAATTAAAAAGTATCATTGTGTGCAATCAGGGAGACGTGCTGCTGACATGATAAAAATGGAGTTACGAGCGCTCGTCCCTATACATATCCAATCATTGCTCCGTGTGAAAGGAGCAAATGAGCGCCATGTCGGGCCATGTAATAGTACTCTAAGGCCACAAGGTTGAACTTGTTCTCTCACTGTTTGGTTATTTCACTACAATATAAAAAGGGTTTAACTGCAACAGTGCTCGTCATGGTGGTTGTCTATTTCAAATGTGTTCCTCTACATGTGACATTATGTGACATTTAGAATTTATTAAACATGGAACAGATTTATGGGTACACGTTCAATTTATAATAATAGCCCATTTGCCTTTTAGTCACTGGGTATTGTAGGCGCAAAAAAATGAAGGTTATTGCCAAATAAGTGACCAGATAATGGAAATAAATGTATGGCGCTCCTGTTCTTAACAGTTCAATGAAGAGGGCACAGATAACGGTGAGCTTATTGCCCTATAAAGTGTATCTGTCTTCATAAATTACATGCAATATCTTCTGATGACTCTAAAAGTCTGAAAAAGTTTTATAGATGTTTTTCAATTAATTCTATACATTCTTGTCACATATTTTAAATCTCTGGAAGGATGGAAAAATCATCAATCAAATACAATACTAATACTCATCATGTCAAATTGCAGATTCAAGTGCTTTATGTATGTGTCTTTTTAATGACATGCAAATGTCTCTGAGCTTTATAATGTAGATCTAAAATTCCTATTCAGCACAGTAATTATACAGAAGTCACAAAATAGAGGTCACAAAGCCTGTCCTTATAGACATTCAAATCTAATGTAATTTCTTTTTTTTAATTTTTTTTATTTTAGCTGTGTTTAAGTCAGGCATACTATTGTTCTTTGACTTTTTTTTCCCCTCAGTCCAGAATTAGTTTTGCAATTTCCAAAATATCCAATACAAGTCTGGTTTTAACAAAATGTCTTCTCATTTTACCATGTTTTATGTACCATGTACCATGTTTTCATTTTAATTTTATAACTTATATTTACATTTGCAGAAGAGAATAGCAGGGAGATTTATTAATTCTGTCCTAAATTAAGACAGGATAAAATAAGACCAGACAGATAGAAACTGCACCAAATTGATCACAATGGCGCATGCTTTATGATAATTTTGGCGCATATTGCAAAACATATTAGACACTTTTCTCTTCCTTTCGCCACCTGTTGGCTGGCATACTTTTCATCACTATTTTGCGAAAGAAAAAAATTTGCATTCTGCTAACAAATCTGGTGCATATTATGACCCCTCTTAGCCACGCCCGTTTTAGTAGACACTTTTCAAAACGATCTAAAAAGGGGTAAAAAGTGTCAAAAATACTTGTACTGCCATGTACGCCACTTTTTTTTCAAAATTTGTGCCAGATTTCTGGCACATTTTGTTTAATAAATATCCCCAAATGTATTTATTAGTATGTTTAAATGTATTTTTTCTTTTATTCTGTTTTATTTATTCTATGTAGCTTTAATGAACTGTCAAAATACTAAAACAGCACACAAGAAAATGGTGACAGCACTCTGCGAACACTAATGCCACCTAAGCCACTAAATATAAATAAATAGGCATTACTGCTAAATCTACTTTCAATAGGGAGGTTCTTAGTGCACATTTTGATCAAATTGTGGGAGCCCACCTGCCATGACTAGGCGTCCTCTATAGGTGGGGACCTACTCTGCACATACACCCAGAACTGGGACTAAGCCTACATATTCTTGGGGATGGTAGGAACCAGCATTAAACTAATTAAAATCACCCAGGGCAGAACAAAAAATTCTTGCACCTTATGTTACATTTTGCTGGAATATACTAAAACTGTCTCCAGGACAGCGACTTCCCTCAGTGATCAGGGAGTGGCAGAGGAGATGTATTCATAGCTTTATCTGTGTGTATATCTTTCCTTATCTAAGCCTCCAGCATTACAATAGCGCTGTCATCTCTTATTAAATCCTCAGCCCTCTATTAATAATAATGAGATAACTCTGCCCAAGCCACAGTAAAGCTGAAAAATTTGAGAAAATGTCAGCCTATTGTGTGTGCTTCCGTGGCTAGTATGAAAACTGAAATACTTAAGGATTTTTCTTTTATACGGATAGTCACAGTAAAAAACACCCCCAAATTATTTAAAAATATATTTAAAAAACTAACAGATTTTAAAAAAATTATCTCTTCTCAAAATTGATACTTTACCAAAGGTATTTTATTTTCTCCAAACTTTCCCAGGAACACATTCCCGTGGCAATTCCTCCACCTAGAATAAAATTCCAAATCCTTACTAAACATAAGGAAAATGGAGGCTATGCAGTGCCATATTTCATATTATATTACAAGGCTGCTTTACTTTCTTGCATCATGGACTTATACCGTGGTAACAAATCCAAGCTGTTAGTAGAGGTGGAGAGGTCGATGACAGAGATACCTTTTAACCAACAGCTTTGTCTTTCTAGATCTCATTGACCCATACTTTGACATCTCTTCTATTTTATTCTCTGCTCAAATTCTGTGATAGAGACAGAGAACTCCTACAACTATCCCCATACCCTAGCCAATTCCTTGCATGTAAATCTAGGCAAACCTTCTTAGGTTTAAAAGCAGACATGTTCTCCTCATTCGTCGTGTTTTTTGTCTAAGAGGTTTAAAACTATTTGAGGAGTTCTTCTCATATGTCATAGAGACATATCAGAAGTCTTGATCGATGGGGTTCTGGGTGCTGAGACTCCCACTGCCGCTGAAATTAAGGTGCAGAAGCATCTTGCACTTTTGGCTGTGATCGGCGCGCCTTGTTATGCTGGAGACGGTATACATAGAACATCTATGTGAGCCATCTCCAGTCTAAAACGGAGTGCCGATCACAGCCGAAGATATGTAAGGACCACACAGGAGCGCAAATCTTTTATTTTTATTAAACAGCAAGGAGAATGGTAACTGATAGGTATTCTGCGCTATGTATCCAAATAATGCGGCAACCATGTGGAGAACGATAACTAATGACTCTTGGTAGAAAACTCAAGACCACTAGGCTCCAAATGTTCCCACAAGGTTTTGGGGTAGTTCCAATTGAAAAAGGGAAACAGTGGAGGAGATTAATCCACAAGTGGTAGACACAGGTCTCAAATGTTATCCACATGTAGGTCTTAATTACCCACAAATTATCTATCTTCAGGAGACAAATTTTAAAATGATGTCTCAATGGTATAGAACTCCTGAGTGGTTACACCCAGGGCCGGCCTTAGGGGTGTGCAACCTGTGCGAGTGCACAGAGCGCCGCACACTCCGAGCATGAAGGGGGAGCCACTGGGCTCTGCCTTTACTCTGTGCTCTGCTCTTAGTTACACACACGGAGTAAACAAGAGCCGAGGAGCAGAGGAGGAAGCTCCACCCACAGCCTGTCCTGCAAGAAGCCTGTGATACTGTCAGAAAGGAGAGATGGTAAATTTGTACGTGTATATGTTCCAGTATGTATGTGTGTGTCTATATATGTGTCTATACATGTGTCTGCATGTGAACATATGACTCTTTGTAAGTGTGTGTTCATTTTATTTGTTCTACTTTAATACTAAAGATATCTGTGCTGCCCCTATATACTATGCTGCCCCCTATATACTATGCTGACCCTATATACTATGCTGCCCACTATATACTATGCTGCCCCCTATATACTATGCTTCCCTTTTATACAATGCTGCTCCTATATACTATGCTGCCCCTTTATATTATGCTGCCCTATATACTATGCTGCCTCTATATACTATGATGCCCCCTATATACTATGCTGCCCCTTATATACTATGCTGCCCCTTATATACTATGCTGCCCCTATATACTATGCTGCCCCTTATATACTATGCTGCTAATACATACTATGTTGCCCCCTATACACTATGATGCCCCTTATAAACTATGCTACCCCTTATAAACTATGCTGCCCCTTATAAACTATGCTGCCCCTTATAAACTATGCTGCCCCTTATAAACTATGTTGCCCCATATATACTATGCTGCCCCTTATATACTATGCTGCCCCTTAAGGAAAATACCCCTTTCTCATGTATGGTAATCTATAAAACTTTAACCAATTCATGGCAATTAATTCATGGGAATAATCTTTTTAAATTGTATCTTCAGTTTGGAGGTGCACTGCATATATATATATACCTCTATGTGTGTGTTCCTGTGTGGCTATAGTTATCAGAGTTATTTGTGGTGTTACATAGGACTGCAGATAACACTACTACATTATCTGTACTTGGAGGGTTATCACAGTGTTAAATAGGACTGCAAGTAATATCTACTACGTTATCTGTACTCGGAGGGTTATCACTGTGTTATTTGTGATGTTACATAGGACTTCAGGTAACATCTACTACATTATATGTACTCAAGAGAGCTATCACTGTGTTATCTGTGGTGTTACATAGGACAGCAGGTGAAATTTACTACATTGTCTGCACTGTGTGCCTGTGTGGGCATATATGGGTCTGTATGTGTATATATGTATATCTACTTGTATATATGTGCCTTTTATGTATTTGTATATGTTCCTATATGTCTATATATCTGCCTTTATGTTTTTGTATTTATGTGCCTGTGTGTGTTGATATATATATATATATATATATATATACACACACACAAACACACACACACACACACACACACACACACACACACACACACACACACACACACACACACACACACACACACACACACACACACACACACGTGTGTCTGTATTTCTATATATTTACCTTTATGTATGTATGTATATATTCCAGAATGTGTGTGTGTGTATATATTTTCCTGTTTATCTAAATATGTGACTTTATGTATGTACTGTATATATGTTCTAGTATGTGCGTGTCTATACATGTGGTTAATTTTTGGTTTGTGGAGGGCAGCAATAGAGTCCCACACAGGGCTCCATCCAACCTAAGGCTGCCGCTGGTTACACGGCTTCTACCCAAAGGTGTCTGCTGGTATCTGCTGGAGATGTGGTGCAGCAGTAGGCTTTATGCTCCATATCAGGAGGACCTTTCCAGCTCTAAAAACTAGATAGGACAAAACTATCTTCCTTTACAATTGCATCTGCTCAAAAGTCAGCTGAATTGGTATTGCTGTCCATGTTCCCAGGCTCCATCACCACTCTTAAAAAGGGTTTATTACACAATTTTTATTATGGCTTTGAGGTTAGCTATATCTATATGATGGAAAGCTATATTATGGAAATCTGATCTTAGAAGATCTGCTCTGAAGATTTCCTAGCAAATGAACATTCTGCCTTTTATACAATGTGGCTCCCTGGGACTGGATTTAGAACCTCTTCACGCTTCTCCACCTGGTTGGAGATGTGGAGATCCCCACCTTAAACTCTAAAGTTCCTTGATTCCATTTCCCCCTCTTTCCTTTCCCCCTTCTTTTATTTTGATATTTTTCTCACTTTAATGTCATTCTTGTTAACATTTAATATGGAATATTGCGCTAATCAGAATTATATTTTGGCCTCAAAAACAGTGTTTTATTATCTTGTATATGTATGACCTTATATGTTGTGAACATTCTCTTCCAATAAAAATTAAGTTTGATACATTATCTATATCATTGTTCTTCAAATGGCGTATCGGAGCTACATGTAGGTTACCAGAACTTGGTACTAGGGTCAAAACCATATCACTGGTAGTTAACGCTAGGGTAAAAGCCATATCACTAGGCCGTATATTCAATAGGATTCTTCACTATTCAACACCATCTATCATATATGAAAGTGGCTTGCGACCCACAGAAGGTTGAAGACTACTAAACTACAGTATATCCCCTTTCACATGGTTATCAAGAAACCTTTTACCTCATTTTCATCTCATATATACATGCCATTATTATTATATCCTAATCAACTTAACAAGGTGATAATGTACCCCTAATTAAATCATAGGATAGTTGGACATTTGCCTAGTGTTTGTCATTTGGTTTGGCTACTGAGGAATATAAATTCCATGGTTCTCATAGGCTGCATTATTCATTGTGTTTGTAATATATCAGCAGCTCTTGACTAGTTCACATGGGACAAGGCAGACTTGTACTGAACCCCTTCCTGCTGCAGCCAGTTATATTTTTTTCGTCTACATTTTTTCATCCCTATTTTTCAAGAGCTATAATATTTTTTCTTTTTCCGTTGACAGCCGTATAAGGGCTTGTTTTTTTGCAGGACAAGTAATTTTTAATAACGCTTTTTAATATAATGTAATGTACAAACTATGATAATATATATCATAAATAATAAAAATACCATATGAAGTACTGAAAAATGTTAATTTTTTTTGTGGGGTGGAATAAAAAAAAAAGACAGCTATTCCGCCATAGTTTTCTGGGTTTAGATTCTATCTACACTGTTCACCATGCAGTCAAAATTATTATACGTCTGATTACGTCGATACTAAAATGACAGTTTTTTTTTTATGATTTCCTACTTTTACAGAATAAAAACACTTATTTTGTGTCACCGTATTCTCGGTAACTTCTTTATTTGCTGTGTGGCGAGAGAGCTAGAGTTTTTATTGGTGTAATTTTTTGTTATGTACGACTTGTTGATTACTTTTCGATTCTATTTTTTTGGAAGGTGAGATGACAAAAAAACAGTAATTCTAGAGATTTTTATTATTTTTTATGGTGTTCACTGTGGAGAATGAATTATTATTATATTTTATTAGTTTGGATAGTTAAAGGGAACCTGTCACCAACATTTTAGCTATAAAGCCAGCAATACCTGGTGAAAGTGGGTGAAAAATCATTGTCATCTAAGCTATAAATATGTTCTAAGTAAGTTCTGTACCTTTTTAGTATACCGTTTTTCAGTGGTCCCACGCCGTAAGCAAATAAGCAGAAAAGAGTCAAATCTTCATCTGAAAAGAGTCAGATTTTCATTCCTCCAGCATCTCAGAGTGGACTCCACCTCCTTCTTTTTGATTGACAACTCCTTAGCCAGTCAGGGCCAGGCAGGTGGTGGCAGTGGGCGTGGTTAAGAAGCTGCGTCCCAGAGGGAAAAATAATTACCATAAAAGGCGGGAAAAGTTTAAACTACTATATTTACCGACAGAGGAGGACTTCAGGAAAGAAGAGAACAGGAACGAACTCTGGACAGCTGCTGCCATTGAGGGGTCAGGCTAGTTTAACAGGTAAGATGTTGATGTAAGGATCCCTTTAAGTGTTATGGAATTGCTAGAAGAGAGATTCCCCAAAGGCTGCTGGAGACTGCTGGGAGAGAGCGTGCATATAACTCCGCAACCTCAAAAACACCACAACTGTGATCAACAGAGTCTAAGGCTACTCTATGGTATTCACTAGAGCCCACCGCAAGGCGGGATGGTTTTTGCTGCATAGAACCCAGGTTGTTTTAGCAGAGTTCAATGTTGGATAAGAGGTGCAATGGAGGCAAACCCAAACAGGATAATCAGACAGCCAGAGGTTAAACAGAAAGTCCAAATCAATATGCATGTGGATACCAGGTAAAGCAGAGGTCAGATAATCCAGCCGGGAGCAGATAATCCAAATCAGCAAACAAGGGGTTAACGAGAGACAAGCCGAGGTCAGTATTCCTAAAAGTCCAAAAGTCAGAGGTATGTGGTTTAGTCAAAAGCTAGATCAAGACACCAGAAGGTAAGGAAATTCACAAGCAAAGACTGAGTGAGAAGGACAGGTATAAATACTAAACCAAATCTGATAGACAGAAAAATTGAGAAAAGAGATAGGCTCAAGAAAAAAACAGAACCACCCAGAAGCCAGAACAGTAGTCATGGGGATCATTAAAGGAATAGGCGTTTCCTAACATTAAAGATGCTGTGATACCAATTATGTTTATTTTTTTATTGTTAAAATTATATTACGGGAAAAATGGGAAAAGGGGAGATTTTTTTATATTCTTGAAAATTTTGATAAACTTTTTTAACTTTCTTTTGGTCTTACTTATAGACTTGAACATGCAATCTAACGTTATCATATTAAGCCTCTGGCAGGGCTTAGTAGGAGGAGTACTAAGACAGCAGACCTTGGGGCCTTCATTAGGCCCTGGCTTCCATGAAAACCCATCGTTCCCCTCTGTCTTACAGCTCAGATTCCGCCGTCGCTATTGAGCTGGCATCTAAGTGATTAAAAAAGTTGTGATCGGAGTTATCACTATGGCAATGAAGTGGTTAACGTGTAGCTGTTCATTACATGCCCTTTTTCTAGCTGGTTCAAATTCAGGCATACTAGCATAGGAAAACTAGCTACTGGTAAGAACCATGGTTGGTTCGAAAAGCGTATGTGTCTTTCCTGGAAATTTTTATTTGTTTTCTTTTTTTAAACTATATGAAATAAAGTAGTTGTTTTTATCCTTATCGTGTGCGTAAGGAGTGGAGTCAGCTCTTGAGCCCGTACCATACTTTCCCCCTGACTTCCGTACATAAATGGTAGATGTTAGAATGGGGTTACACAATTTGAATCCTAAAATGTCAAGAGTAAACTGTATTAAATAATTACCTATTTTTATATTCAGTTTATTTTTTCCATGTTGAAAGCTTGCCACAGACATGAGAAAAAAGTCAACTAAAAGGGCCAATTTCTACCGTTTCTCCCAATTGTCTCTCATTTATTTGTCATGTTCTTCAGTACAAGCAACCCAAAACCAAAACCTTGATCCCGTTTGTTAGATTCTTTTGGCTGAAATTTAAACATGATATATATATATATATATATATATATATATATATATATAATTTAACCCCTTAACTACCGCCCTATAGCCTTTTTACGGCGGCCGTTCAGGGTAGTTCATCTGACGTGTTGCCTTTTCACAGCGGCACTTCAGAAGAACTTTTCCTGCATCGTGCAGGGATCTCCTGAAACCCAGGCTGTTGCTAACAGCCTCGGGCTTCAGGGCAACGATCGGAGACCACTAACAGTGGTCTCCGATCATATTTAACCCCTCAGATGCTGCGCTCAATAATGAGCACAGCATCTGAGTGGTTTTAGAGCAGGGGGCTCCTTCTCTCACCCCACTGGAACCATGCGGGCATCGCGGGGTGCTGATGGTTTCAATCGCAGCCTGGGGGCCTAACAAAGGACAGCAGGTCTGCCTTTAGTAATTGCCTGCTAGGCAATGCCAGAGGCATGGCCTAACATATGCCTGTCAGTTTTACACTGGCAATAATACACTGCAATACTTCTGTATTGCAGTATATCATAAAAGTGATCAAAAGATCGCACAGTGAAGTCCCTTAGTGGGACTAAAAAAAGAAGTGGAAAAAAGTAAAATAAAGTTTGAAATAAATAAAAAAATTTCCAAAGTAAAAAAAAATTTAAAACCCACTTTTTCCCCTTATAAAATACTTTATTATGAAAAAAAGTAAAAGGTTGGTATTGCCGCATCCGTAACGACCCCAACTATAAAACAATTCAATTATTTAACCCGCACGGTGAACGCCGTAAAAAATAAAATAAATGCCAGAATTGCTGTTTTCTGTTCCCTCTATCTTCAAAAATTTTTTTATAAAAAGTGATCAAAAAGTTGCATATACGCCAAAAATGGTACCAATAAAAACTACAAGTTGTCCCGCAAAAAAACCCTCATACAGCTACATCTGTGGAAAAATAAAAAAGTTATGGCTTTTAAAAGATGGCGACACAAAAACAAATCATTTTGAAAAAAAAAAAGTGATTTTACTGTGTAAAAGTATGTAAAACATGAAAAAAACAATCCAAATATGGTATCGCCGCAATCATAACGACCCACTCAATAAAGTTATTATGTTATATATACCACACGGTAAACGGCGTAAAATTAAGACGCAAAAAAAAAGCGACATTTCTGTTTCTTCCAGTACCCCACTAATAAAGTTTATAAAAAGTTAATCAATAAATTATAAGTACCCCAAAATGGTGCTATTAAAAAATACAACTTGTCCTGCAGAAAAAAAAGTCCTTATACAGCTATGTCGACGGAAAAATAAAAAAGTTATAGCTCTTTGAATGCGATGATGGAAAAACTTCAAAAATTGCTTGGTCACGGTCACCTCACAATAATGCTATATTTTCATTTACTTCTATGGGGCAACATGGAGAGTTGAATTCCACGTCACATGATACCCCTATGTCAAATATTACACAAGTAGCTGTCTTGCTCTAGTTTTATACTGTTACTCCAACTTGTCTAATCCAAAGACTCTAAAAAGATGCAAAAGGAACTTACATGATACTTGAATGTGACTGTCTAGCATGTGATTTATTTAAAATAAGCTCTGCGACCAATATTTAGTAGTTAAAGGGAAGGTGTCATTAATTTTTTTTTTAATAATATTGCTTTTAGTATGATATTAAAATACATTTTATTTATTTGTGTTCTTGTGTTCTACGTTTTACTTTTTTCCTACTTTTACTTCTCTATGGGGGCTGCCATTTTTTTTTCATCTCTGTATGTGTCGCTTAACGACACATACAGAGATGGAATACGGCACATACAACCCCATAGAGAATGCGAACGGGAGCTGTGCCATTCTCTGCAGAGTACGCCGTCTGTGTGCGAACGGCGCATGGGCCGCTCCCACACATACCAAAACGAAGCTCGTTCGCAGAGCGAAATCCGGCGCCATTTTCTTGAGGACCGGAAGCCGCTGCTGGACAGTAAGATGACAACATCCGGCCGCAGCTTCCGGCCATATGTTCAAGGAAGCGAAGGCGCAAGGCATAGGAGCGGAGGCGGCAGCGGCGGCAGGAGCAGGTAATTTATGTTCGTGTATGTGATGTGTGTATTATGTTCGTGTATGTTCGTGTTATACTGTTTGATTACCACTGCATCTAATCCTCCTACACTGTGCATTCGCTCAGAAAATGGCGGCACACAGTGTAGGAGGTTTGAAGATTCAAACGCCTCCTTCTTGTGGCACTAGCCAGAATAAGGGAGGGGGGATTGTGTGAGAGAGCGAGCACTAGAGCGAGTGTGTCTACCCCAAATTTGCAGCATAAAGCAATGAGGTTGCTTTACCACATTGACCATGCTGCAATTTTGGGAACTGCTCCCTCTAGTGCCCAGCACATGGAAATGTTATAAATTAGAATCTAATTTATAATATTTCCTGACTTGTGAAAAAATGTAAAAAATTAAAACAATGTGTAATCACTCAAATAATAATTGTTTAACTAAAAAAAAAATTTAAAAAAATTCTAGCAACACATTCCCTTTAAAGTATATTTGTAAAGTAAGATCGAAAACAGCTCCGAAAATGAAGCTTTGTAAGTGCTATATTGCAGAATGACTAACTGTAAATTCAAAGGGCTTCGACTACTTATGTCAGATATGGTTTAAT
This sequence comes from Rhinoderma darwinii, assembly GCF_050947455.1. NCBI lineage: Eukaryota > Metazoa > Chordata > Amphibia > Anura > Rhinodermatidae > Rhinoderma > Rhinoderma darwinii. The sequence continues at coordinate 140,122,559 of NC_134691.1, read as the reverse complement.
GTCTATCATTTATTTCTGGTGAAGAATTATGTAGAGGGAACCTCTTTGGATGACCGCATTCCTATAATAATCAATAAATACGAGGCCACATGGCCATGGTTATGTGACATGGATCCCAAATACAGTAGTAATGCATTTCTATGGGGTATACAGCAGAAACGGTATAAAAATGACTGTATTCCCGGATAGGATGTTGTAAATTACAAAGGCAAATAGTTTCACAACATTATGTATGTATATTAAAAAAATGAATAGATTTATTGAGCAATGTCAACAAAGCAACATGTGCATGCCATATAATTGTACATGTTCAAATGACAATACAGGTAAATCTGAATAAACACAAATCTAGTTAAAGTGTAACTAATCATTCGACAAACTTCTGATGTCATAGAGACATGTCAGAAGTTTGGATTGGTGGGGGTCCGAGCACTGAGACCCCCACCAATCGCTAGAACGAAGCAGCTGAAGTGCTCGTGTTAGCGCTCAGCTGCTTCGTTTCTGTCCGGCTTTTTCCGGAAAGCCGATTGTATAGGTGTACGGGCTCATAGACTTTGTATTGAGTCCGTACACTGATACATTTATTTCCGGAAATAGGCGAACATACACAAAGCAGATGAGCGCTCACACGAACTCTTCAGCTGCTTCATTCTAGAGATTGTTGGGGGTCTCCGTGCTCGGACCCCCACCAATCCAAACTTCTGACATGTTACTATGACATGTCAGAAGTTTGTAGAACGTTTAGCTACTCTTTAAGCTTTGCTCCAGTTATGTTCATCATGATAAATGTTAATAGGAACCTAAGATCCCACATGTGATACTGAATCTATCTAGCCTAGCCAAAACAAGGCGTGGATAAAAAAAATGTGGAAACAGAAGTTGTCATCACTTATTGTCCCCAGTAGGGCTCACAATCTAAATTCCCTATCAATATGTTTGGTTTTTGTGGAGTGTGTAAAGAAACCCAAGGAGAACATACAAACTCCATTCAGATGTTGCCCTTGGTTGGATTCGAACCCAGGGTTTTATTGCTGCAAAGCAGCATTGCTAAACAATTAGCCACCTTGCTGATAAAAGCCTTTTCTCTCCTGGCCTTTGCCCCAAAAATAAAACTACATCTAAAACTGCACTAAACTTCCTTGTGTGAAACTGGCCTAATGGTTTGCAATTCTGGAAGGCTTCAGGTGGCCATACACATTAGATGTATGCCGGTGTATCGACACTCTCATGACTGCAGATGTTGGAGGAAAGCAGGATGAATAGCTGTCAGCCGACAGCTATCTGAAATGTATGACCAGCTTTATATTCATGCCTTTGTTAGAAGTACATCTGTACTGTACATTGTTTTTTTGCAATGTATGTTCAGCTTAGACCCAGTTCCGCTACTTTTTATAGTTATAAATACCTTTCATGGACCTGTACCGTTGCTTTTGTTTTAAAATGATTTTTATGTTTTTGTGTTTATTTGGATTTTGTTAACCTTGGGTTGACCCTGTTATTTTCACTATACAATTCACCAGTAGTATCCATCCTGTGGCTCTACAACTGTTGTAAAACTACAACTCTCAGCATGCACTGACAGCGACAGGCAGCTTGGAATTGTAGCTTTGCAGTTGGAGATCCCAGCAATTCACCATTTGTAAAAAATATTATTTAGCAGGCCTTCGAGTTGTGAGACTTCGACAGAGACATCATGCTCTTAGGAAGGAGTCTATAAGGAAACCAATAAAACTTACGAGCCCATTTATTACAAAGAATAACCTCCAGTCTTTAAATATTGTCTAATTTTTTTAGGTTAGATCCTTTTTTATATTTTAGGATGAATTATGAATGTAAATCGTTTGGCAAGTAGTCTCTAATAACCCAATAGCACTGCAAAGGGATGTAATATTCATTAACCTGACCATTCAGCTATTTCTGTCTGCCATTAGGTGCAGCACTTCTTCCATTCATCAAGCAATTCCTTTGTAAAAGGTGAAATCTCTGTGAAATTCTGCACTGTGTTCAAAAGGCAGAGAGAGAATGAAGGAAGGAAATAACACTAAGAAATCCAGGCTGTGACCTCGCACACAAAGGCAAATCCTAAATTTACACTACTGAAAAATGACACAGTGATCTTTCCAGAAACTTTACTTTCATTAAATGTTTTATCACATCTGAATATCCGGAGGACGTTTCTATTTAGTAATTTATTTAGCTCTGGTTATTTTAGGAGTTTATTGAAAACTGGAAATTATATGAGACTTGAGGTTTTCTTAAAGTCAGCCTGCACGCAAAACCTAAACTTTTGTTCTCGGCGAGGTTACAGCAGTAAGTACATAATAAATTCTTTGCGACCAGTTCTTGTTTTCGTAATGAAATGTAAAATTCTGACTGATGCTTCTTGTCAACATTCTGTAAACTGTTGCTTTTTAGTAATTTACAAACATTGTTACTAAGGACCAAATGACAGTATCTTAGATGTCACGTAGGGGGGAATATATAGGGGGGAATATGTCAAAAGGTTAACGCCAGTTTTGTGGAGTAAGAAAGTTGCAAAATTTGGCTCACACCATAGATGCGCTAAAATTTTCTACTTTTTACTTTTTCCACCACTTTTGGAAAGTAAGGACAAAAAGGGACAGGGTCTAGCCGGAGGGGGTGGACCCTCTGAAAGAATGACAGATTTATCATGATTTACACTAGAAACTGGTGTGTTGTAGTTCAAATCGAAACCTGCCCATAGCAGGCGTCGATTTGTATTTCTGTTGCATGGACAGCCAAAGATGCTCCAAATATATTAAGAGGTGTGCAACTTAAACTAATTTACGTTGGTAGAAAATATGCAAAATATATTATAAGACTGTGTTTAAAAAGCCAGTCTTAATATATTCCCCACATAGTGTATAAAAATTAGCTCACCGCCTCAGTAGTGTCCAGCTACAATTCAACAAATGTCTTAGTGTGGGGAGAAAGCGTTGAGCTGGTACTCAGGTAGCTATGGAAAGCAAAAACTATAAATGAGCTAAAAGTTAGAACCACTATCTTGTTTAAAATGCGTGAGCTATCTCTTGGATGTGCACATTGTGTTTTTATCTGATGTCGAAATAAGTGTTATGGTTTTAAACAGTTCGGATTCTGGAGAATCACTACCACTCTTTTTTGCTTCCCAAAAGAGAATCACTCACTAGGCACCTCACAAAAATTACCGCCATACAGTGTCTAAGTAATATATTCATACAGTGGACACTACTGGCATAATGTTTCAAAGTAAAACTGCCATTCAGTACCCAATAATACCACCTTAAAATGCCATGATACAGTCTTAAAGTGCCCAGATTCCAGACAAATTATTTCAACATACAGTGCTAAAATACAGTAGCATACAACTCAGATAATACCATCATATGCTGTCAAAATGTCTCCCTTCTCCCAGTAGACAGGTCTTTTTCCATGTTATCTACCAAACCTATCCAAGGGAAATAAAACCATGTCCCTAATAAACATACCTACTAGTTGCTTAGAAACTAACTAAATTTGTGAGTATACTATTCTCACATTTGAGTAGCCAAGCCTCGCAGATATACACAGTATATATATATATATATATATATATATATATATACCTGACAGATCTGAGTAACCCAGAGCAACCACCAATTAGTAGTAATCTTCAAGGGAATAATACACTAAAACAAACTGACTGCTTGCTCTTTATTAGTTTGTAAGCAATTAGTAAATATAAAAGCGACTGATGATTGGCACTTCATAGTTTCCTTGTGTACATTTTATGATGCCTTTGAAAAATGAATTAATATATTGGCTGCTATTAATCTTTCTGAATCTTGGTAATCACTGTCATGTTTAACAGTTAGGCCTGAGGGAGGTAGAGCAACAAACAGTGCTACTGTTTAGGGTCACTGAAGTATTACACTAGTGATCGAGCTGTCAAAGAATGTTGTCAAGAAAGCCTAAAAAAATAGACTCATAGGGAAAGTTGCTTCTAACAGAACGTACACCTTGGGGCAAAGAGAATATTAAGACGGAGACACAAAGCAACAGGAAAAACAGCAAGAAAGCCCAAATTTGCTCAAGAGTATAAACTCAACATAATCTCATTAATTTTTATTAGCATAGAATATAAGAAAAAGAAAAAGCATACAAACATTAGTATTTCTCAAGTACTGTTAGAAACAATGTGTAAAAGGGAACATGGAACATGAATTATTCGACTGAACACATATATCATGTTATTCCTCATTTAGACAGGCGTATTTAACTGTTCGTATTCTGGATGTAACCTCCCCCCCCCCCCCATGGTTCTACTGAACCGAACTTACAGCACCCAGGGCCCCTAAGAGCATGTATATATCTATATATCAAGTGTATATGGACATGGTTCATACATTAAAATCTATGTACTATGTTATGCACTATTCTGTATACATTGCTTTATGGATATACACCGTTCAGCCATAATATCATACGTCACTAACAAGTGAAGTGAATAACATTGATTAAGTTATTTGTCAAGGGGTGGGATATACTAGTCAGCAAGTTAACAGTCAGTTCTTAAAGTTGAGGTTTTGAAAGCAGAAAAGCATAAAGATCTGATCAGCTTTGACAAGGATCAAATTGTAATGGCTAGACAACTGATTCAGAGAATCCCCAAAATTGCAGGTCTTGTGGGGTCTATCCAGGATGCAGTGGTTAGTGCCTACCAAAAGTGTAGTCCAAGGAAGGACAACTGGTGAACTGGTGACAAGGTCATGGGCACCCAAGGTTCATTTATGCGCATGGGGACCGAAGTTTAGCCCGTCTTGTCTGATCCCACAGAAGAGCTACTGTAGCACAGGTTGCTGACAAAGTTAATGTTGACTATGATAAAAAGGTATAGAAAGAATGATGGACCACTCCTAGACAGGAATATTCAGGAGCTATAAGAGTTCGGGACGGATATCTCACATCCAATACCACATTCTATGATAGAAAGGTGTCTAAACAAACAGTAAATCAGAACTTGCTGTGTTTGGGCTGCATAGTCACAGACTGGTCGGACTGCCCATGCTGACCCCTGTCCACCACCATAAACAACTACACTGAGCATTTGAGCATTAGAACTGGACCATTAGAGAAAAGGTGGCCTGGTCTGATGAATCACATTTCTTTTACATCATGTTAATGGCCGAGTGCGTGTGTCGCTCACCTGGAATAGAGTTGGCACCAGGCTGCACTATGGATAGCAGGCAAGCCAGCAAAGGCAGTACGATACTCTGGGCAATGTTCTGCTGGGAATCCTTGGGTCCCGGCATTCATGTGTATGTTACTTTCGCATCTATCACCTACCTAAACACTGCTAATGACCAAGTACACCTTTTCATAACACTGGTATTCCCTAATGGCAGTGGCCTCTTTTAGTAGGATAATGAGTGCTGCACACTGCAAAAAATTTTCAAGAATGGTTTGAGGAACATAACAAAGAGTTCAAGGTTTTGACTTGTCCTCCAAATTCCCCAGTTCTCAATCCGATTAAGCATCTGTGGGATGTGCTGGAAAAATGTCAGAACCATGAAAGTCCTAGTGGCTGTCTTTATCAGCACGCAAACCACACATTTGCATGGGGCCCTTGTGGGCAGGGGGCCCCTGTTGGGCCCCCTGACAGCACCACCCACAAACAGAGAAAAAAAGGGGATTGAATCCAGCGCTGAGGATCAGTGCATCTGATAAAAATAGGAAGCTTCTTCCAAGTTTTATTTTCATAAATTTAAAAGCAGTGCAAAAATAATGAAAAACGGGTATAGTCCAAAGTACAGAGGATGGTTTAGATGATAGGCTGTAGCCTACGCGTTTCAGACGCCTGCTGCGTCCTTAGTCATGGCTCGTAATGTGTCTGACAGTTCAGTCTAGACATTTGTATCCAGTCATTCTAATTGGTAATTGATTAATTGCGGTTCAAATCGGGAGAAAAAAGGGAGGAATCTTATGGAACGCAAGTGATTTCCTGTTTCCTGAGAGGTTTGTCTGCCGTGGGGCAAATCCCTTGTATAGTTTAAATTATACAAATTCCGTGTATTCATATCAAGTTGTTATTTGTTCAATGGTAATTTGTGTATTATGAAATATTTTATTCTTATGTTTTGTTTACGTTTAATTATTTAATATCAGAAGAGGAAAAGACGGGTTCGGACAATAAACTCTTGATGATTACGGTCCTGGCATACAGAAGATTACCGTAAGGCTCCCTTCTTCTACTCTTGGGAGGTAAGAAGAAGTGAACTTTTACTATTTAGCTATTCTCCCGATAGAATTTACTACGCAATTATGTTTTTTTGTTTGAAATACGAACTCGTTAATTTGTGTTAGTTCGATTATATAGAAATAAGAATGGCTCGGTACCAATAGTTCAGCTGTTGTCATCTAGGATGAGGAAATTAAATGGAAGATGAATTGTTTCAAACATTTTTTGCAGACAAATGTAACGTACGTTTAAAAGATAAAGAACTGGTTCTTTTTTGTTTATTTTTGTAGGAGATGTTATTCATGTAATATTATTTGTTATTAAACTCGGAAATAGGGGTATAATTTTATAGGTACAAACTTTGTACTTTTGATCTTATTTGTATATTTTCCTAATGTTGTAAATCCCGGGATTAATAATATGCTTTAGATTAAGATATGTATATGTTCTAATAGTTGAATTTAATTATATATTTGACCCAATACATAGATGTGTTATGACTATAGAGCCTTTTATAACCGATTTTTACTATATATTGAAATATTAATGTTAGTAATTATATATTTTGTTGAAAAAAATGGCAAAAACTTTGACAGTTGTTAGTGACAGATTCAAGAATCATTTTTTCAGTTATCAATTTCAATATACCAGTATCGATTGTATTTACCTTGTGTATCTATTGTACCTAAATGTAGTTTAGTAGATAGGATTTTTTCAAGAAAAAATGAACTGAAGTTTTATCATTAGGCCTCCATTTTGCACCCACTCAAAATTTTGACCCATTCAATACTTTATTAGACATTAATAAATTTGTGGGAAACTTAACAGTCAAAAGACATTTTTACACAGAAGATTTGAATCTACAAGAAAAAAGAGACTGTATAGAAGCAAAAACTACCCATAAAAACACAGGACTTCATCTACAAAAAGAAGCCTCGAAAATGGAAGTATTGGATCATAACACATTATCCTTTCAAGAATCAAGGACCATCATCTGTTTGTAAAGTTTAGACACTGGAATACCTGACAAAGACGTTCATACATCTACGAACTTTAAAACCACCAATTCCAATTTCTATCCAATCTCATCAAGAACTGAAACAATGGACCCCTTCCAAATAGCTATTGAAAAGGATCTGCAACAATTATCGGAGTCTTTGATTAAAGAAAAGAAGAAAACCAATTTTCCAATTAAACTTAAAAAAGCAGCTAAGTCTCTCCAAGACAATAAAGATTTAATAATAAAAAAATCAGATAAAGGAGGCAGCATTGCAATAATGATTAGGGAAGACTACAGAACACAAATTGAAAATTTACTATCCGATCAATTTACATACAAATTATTGAAACATAATCCAATAGTAAATTTCCAAAAAGAAATAAAAAATTTAATACACATGGGAGTGGAAAGTGGTTCCCTTACCCAAAGACAAGCGGAATACATGTTTGTAGAACACCCAATAACACCAATATTGCATGCTCTTCCTAAGACTCATAAAAATATTATTCCCCCCCCATTGAGACCTATAGTGTCGGGAATAGGGTCTTTTCTAGAAAAAACTTCAGAATGGTTAGACTCCCTTTTACAACCGATTGCACAAAACACCCCAGGGTTTCTGAAAGACACCAGAGACGTTCTATGTGCCCTCCAGAACAATATATGGTCAAATAAATACGCATGGTTGACATGTGATGTCACATCCCTGTACACAAGCATACCTCATGATATTGCTCATATTGCTATGAAACACCACTTGATTAATCACAGTAACTACAGTGATTCATTACAAACCTATATTTTGGAAGTTCTTACATTTCTAATAACCCATAATTACTTTCAGTTTGACACCAATTTTTATTTACAATTAAAAGGTGTTTCAATGGGGGCGAAATTTTCCCCATCTTTGGACAACTTGGTGATGGCGTGGTGGGAAGAATCATCCATTTTTTCCACGTCTAACCCCTTCGGGAATAACATAGAGTGGTATGGCAGATATATTGATGACCTTTTGTTCATCTGGGAAGGAGATATATCTGCCATCCCGGTTTTCGTAGAGTTCCTCAATTCCAATCCTCAATTTCAACCTCAGATTCACTTACACTTGTGACAGAACTAGCACTATATTTTTGGATCTTGAACTGACTGGTAACGTAGGAACATATATACAAACAAAAACGTACAGAAAACCAACGGCGGGCAATACTATTCTACATGCGGATAGCAACCATTCCAAACAAACCATCACTTCAATCCCAGTTGGAGAGTTATGCAGAGCAAAACGAAATTGTAGTTCAGATACAGACTACAAAACGGAAGAACAACTCATCTATGATAGACTAAAAAATAGGGGATATCCACGCTGGTCTTTAGATAGAGCAAACAGGATAATTGCCAAGAAAAACAGAGATACTCTGTTATCGCAAAAAAGCTAAAGTTTAACATTAACATCTAAGAAACCAACTTTAGTCCTACAGCAAAGCAGCCAATTTAATAACATAAAAAGAATTATCAATAAACACTTACCTATACTTATGGAAGACAGGATTCTGGAAGACATCCTCAAGGAAGGTTGTAGAATTGTTACACGCAGAGCCCCTTCTTTAGGTACTTCACTCTCTCCCTCTCTATTCAGCTCGAATAAAAGGGTTTCTTTAAGTGTGGCAATAACCCCTGCAAAGTCTGTTCGTATGCAACGCCAAAAAAAAGTTTTTTCCAATTCAGACAATACTTTCACCATTAATAACTACATTAACTGCAATACAGATTCAGTCATCTATATAATAGAATGCATATCATGTGATCTCAAATACATAGGATGTACTAATCGAAAATTTAAAACAAGAATTCTGGAACATTTAAGCTATATTCGTAATCCATATATTGTAAACGTGTCAAATGCAGCCAAACATTTTATCAATTACCATAACAGATCAATAAACAGTTTTGCATGTTATGCCATTGAGAAGATTCATAATCCTAAAAGAGGAGGGGATATTAAATACAAAACGCACACAAGGGAAGCCTTCTGGATTTTTAGACTTCAAACACGAGTCCCTAAAGGCCTAAATCTAAGGAAAGATCTTATGTTCCATTATTGATATTATCTACCTTTAACATAAAAACAACCAAAAATGTTCATTAGCCAACAAAAAATACAGGGACTTTTAATAAATGAAATTTAAATTGAATAAGCCCAAATAAGACTAACGGATTGCTTTAATTTTTTCTTGAAAAAATCCTATCTACTAAACTACATTTAGGTACAATAGATACACAAGGTAAATACAATCGATACTGGTATATTGAAATTGATAACTGAAAAAATGATTCTTGAATCTGTCACTAACAACTGTCAAAGTTTTTGCCATTTTTTTCAACAATATATATAATTACTAACATTAATATTTCAATATATAGTAAAAATCGGTTATAAAAGGCTCTATAGTCATAACACATCTATGTATTGGGTCAAATATATAATTAAATTCAACTATTAGAACATATACATATCTTAATCTAAAGCATATTATTAATCCCGGGATTTACAACATTAGGAAAATATACAAATAAGATCAAAAGTACAAAGTTTGTACCTATAAAATTATACCCCTATTTCCGAGTTTAATAACAAATAATATTACATGAATAACATCTCCTACAAAAATAAACAAAAAAGAACCAGTTCTTTATCTTTTAAACGTACGTTACATTTGTCTGCAAAAAATGTTTTAAACAATTCATCTTCCATTTAATTTCCTCATCCTAGATGACAACAGCTGAACTATTGGTACCGAGCCATTCTTATTTCTATATAATCGAACTAACACAAATTAAAGAGTTCGTATTTCAAACAAAAAAACATAATTGCGTAGTAAATTCTATCGGGAGAATAGCTAAATAGTAAAAGTTCACTTCTTCTTACCTCCCAAGAGTAGAAGAAGGGAGCCTTACGGTAATCTTCTGTATGCCAGTACCGTAATCATCAGGAATTTATTGTCCGAACCCGTCTTTTCCTCTTCTGATATTAAATAATTAAACGTAAACAGAACATAAGAATAAAATATTTCATAATACACAAATTACCATTGAACAAATAACAACTTGATATGAATACACGGAATTTGTATAATTTAAACTATACAAGGGATTTGCCCCACGGCAGACAAACCTCTCAGGAAACAGGAAATCACTTGCGTTCCATAAGATTCCTCCCTTTTTTCTCCCGATTTGAACCGCAATTAATCAATTACCAATTAGAATGACTGGATACAAATGTCTAGACTGAACTGTCAGACACATTACGAGCCATGACTAAGGACGCAGCAGGCGTCTGAAACGCGTAGGCTACAGCCTATCATCTAAACCATCCTCTGTACTTTGGACTATACCCATTTTTCATTATTTTTGCACTGCTTTTAAATTTATGAAAATAAAACTTGGAAGAAGCTTCCTATTTTTATCAGATGCACTGATCCTCAGCGCTGGATTCAATCCCCTTTTTTTCTCTGTCTATGCAAGTACGTGTGCCGACACGTGGATCCGTGCGCTAACCACTATACCTGTGATAAGGTGAGCTGGAGGAATCCTCCCCTTTTTTCTGTTCTAGCACCACCCACAACTCTGAAATGTATTTGCATCCTCAGTATTCAGATACATGGGGGCACTGTGTGTGGCACTATCTACAGGGGGCACTGTGTGTGACATTATCTACAGGGGACACTGTGTGTGACACTCTCTACAGATGTCTTTGATTAAGGCCCTCAGACATATATGTGCTTGGGACCCAATAAATGCCAAGTTCGTCCCACTTTCAAACTTACATGACTTAAATGATCTGCTGCTAACATATTAATGCTTGATATTAAATACACCTTCAGAGTTCTTGTGGAGAGCATGCCTAAATGGGTCAGAGCTTTTTGGCAGCATGAGGGTGATCTACATAATATCTTTTGGAGATCAGAAGTGGTCACTCTCCTTTAAAGTTCATGGGAGATATGGAAACAGCTAAGTGTGTTAAGCTGTTTTACATCTCCCATAGACATTAATAAAGAAAACTGACACGTGATAACAATGGAGGACCTGTAACTCTAGTTTTAAGGAATGAGTGAGTTCTAATGGTGTGACTCCCGGGGCCACTATCAGAAATTCCTTGGCCCCATACAGTCAAAGCATCTACCCCACCCATTACCAGCATAGACACTAGACACAAAATGAATATATACCCCTGACCAGACCCTTAAATTAATACAGACTCCCTGTCAGATTACAAAACTAATTCAGATCCCAGACCAGACCTCTAAATTAAATTAAACCTCCAATCAGACCCCCAAATAAATTCAGTCTCCCAACCAGACCCTAATTAATTTAGACTCCTGACCAGACTCTTATTTTAATTCAGACTCCTGAACCAGACATGTAAATAAATTCAGATTCCAGACCAGGCCCCTTAATAATTTACACCCCCAATCAGAACCCTATATTAATTCAGACCCCAGACCAAACTCCTACATTAAAGGAATGTGTCGCTAGAAATTATTATTATTTTTTTTAGTTAAACTGTTAGTATATAAATGATTACACATTGTTCTAATTTTTTTTAAAATTTTAATGTCAGGAAATATTATAAATTAGATTCTAATTTATAACATTTCCATGTGCTGGTCACTAGAGGGAGCAATTCCCAAAATTGCAGCAATGGCATGTGGTAAAGCAACCTCATTGCTTTATGCTGCAAAATTAGAGAAGACACACTCACTCTAGCATCCTCAAACAATCCCCCCACCTTTATCCTGGCTAGTGCCAGGAGAAAGGAGGGGGTTGAATGTTCAAACCTCCTACACTGTGTGCCGCCATTTTTTGAGCGAATGTACAGTGTAGGAGGATTAGATACAGTGGTAATCAGACAGTATAACACGAACATACACACACATCACATACACAAACATAACTTACCTGCTCCTGCTGCCGTCGATGTCACTGCCGCTGTCGCCGTTCCCTCTGCTCCTAGTCCTTGCTTCTGAACATATGGACGGAAGTTGCGACCGGAAGTAGTCATCTTACTGTCCGGCCGTGGCTTCCGGTCCACATGAAAATGGCGCCGGATGTCGCTCTGACGAAGACCTTAAACGACACATACAGAGATGAAAAAAAAATGGCAGGCCCCATAGAGAAGTAAAAGAAAGAAAAAAGAAAAAACGACAACACCTCTTTGCCCCTCATTTTTTAATTTTTAATTTTATGTGCATACTGTATAGATATGAGAAGAGGCAAATGATTTAATACAATATAAAGCACAAACTCTTTTCACATAATATTTATATTTATATACATATATCTTTCTAACAAGCTATATATATATAGTGTGTTGGGATACATACGTGCCTGGTTCGTTATGGCTTTATATACATCATTACATGGCTATGACTGTTATACACATACACGAAACCCATAATTGGTCATCAGTACGATATACCCATTTACGTATTATATGGTAAAAATCGGTATATGGTATACATAATTACAAATTTGCTGTCTAAATACCACCTTCGGTAGCTATATACAATAACATACATTTCTCATTTGTGTAATATATTTTTGTCCACCGCACTTAATTCAACATATAAGGATCTATCGATTTACACTAAATCCTTTGTTGAACTCTCTTTCTCTTCCTTGCCACCCGGTCCTGTGTTTACAACATCTCATGGGATACCTTAAATTTTAGTAGTGTTTACCTGTGCGCTTGAGTCGGGAAGGAGCCCCCGCTTCCTCCAGTCCTGCGCGTCTCTATTGGGGTGGGCGTGTCTCTCCGACGTCAGTCGCCGCTGGGTCACGCCCCCTTGATGACGCGCGTTCGGAGGTGAATGACGGGTGTCCCCGCCCCCGGCACTTGACGCCATTGTACACACACTCACGGTCCCATGTGATGTCAGATACGCCTGTGATTGGTTGGCCATATATTTTAAATGAGGAGCTTCCTGCAGGAGAGACGACACCCCCGGACGAAGGCATTTCGCCGAAACGCGCGTCGGGACTGACGTTCTCTCCTAGCAGAGGACCACAATGGGTACGTCACATGTTTCCTTTCCTTGCTTTGGTCTTGTTCCACTTATACTTGCCTGTATCTTGCATTACTAGCACACCAGTATTAGTTTTGGACCACTGTTGTTCACTATGTGTTGATAACCAACGTGGTAGCCACATGTGTTAGTTACATTCTTTCTTCGCATAATGCATAATCAAATCTTCAATGTGATCAGGCTATTTGCATCCAGATCTAGGACATAGATTTTTGACAATTGTCAGGTATCCCTTTGTATTTGCATGTTCTCTGCTAGTGTGAGACGTCTCTGTGCTTTTGCTCAGTACGACCTATCTTTTAATGTTGTATTTTCTCAATAAAAATTTGTTATATTTTTTGTATTTACTTGTGTTAATCGTGCCCTATACGTTTTTAGGTTTATATCAGTCATTTAGGGCAATACACCAAGAGTCACTTGGTTTCACCAAGGTCTAGCCTTTATATATAGGCCATAATATAGCATATACTAATATGTATATTATTTAGACCTTTTCCTGCATGTACCTATTGGTTTATGTTGGCTAATTTCTTACTGTGTTCCTCACAGATTCAAGTACATCAGGGTCCATGGATCATAAAGCTAGAGAACGCATCTGGCGTTCCCAAATGGATCAGGTTTTTAACGATGGGTCTACTCAGCCTGTTTTTAGCAGTCAAGGGAATGTGAGTGAACTACAGAACAAATATAAAAATCTATTACACCGCCGTATGAAAATATGGTGGAATAAGATTTTTCTTGAAAATTATTTACAAAGAAAATTGATCCCTAGAGGTCTTAGAGTCCAGATCTTCCCTTCCTTTCCAATCGAAGATTCTACATTTATCACCAATTGGGAAGAAGTTTGCAATCAGAGTTCTTTCAAATTTATGGAGTTACTTACTAATTTGAATCAAACCACATTAGATCAGCTTGATACAAACATCGAAGTCATACAATCTGATCTTAAAGAAAAAATGAGCACTGATGGTTTGGTCAGATTTAATCTCACATTAGAACAACAATTTACCGAATGGGAAAAAGAAATTAAAGATATGAAATCGAAAAAATTCTCAAGAGATACCAATGACTATGCCCAGCACAAAGTATACAAATGGAGGAGAAACCTTCAATCTACACATCTTAATCGCCATATGTCCTCTACATCAATCTCATCTCAGAGTGAATCTGATGGTGGATCACGACAGAGGCCATATCACGCCTATAGCACGAGACAAAAAAGAAAAGTATTATATAGACAAACCGCCAATAAAAGAAAACTTGATGTGGATGGATCTCAGAACCCACTTAAGGTAATTAATTTATCCAATCATGTTTTCACCACCTCTGATTTGGAGGTTTTAGAGCGAGGACTCACCTTTGCTCCTTGTGCTCGTTTTGATGCATTTTCCGCTATCAAAGATCTACATATTTTCGGTCGATCACTCATCTATAAAAAATATTTCCACAGGTCTGATGTTCATGAAATTTTTCCTACTGTTGTAGAACAACAGACTCTATCTGACCTAGAGGAACTATTGAGAGAACAAGAATACGACCCGACAGGTAAAGTTCCCCTATCACTTAGGGTAAAATCAAAACGGTTTCCTTCAATGACAATGTGCTCAGCAGTAGACTCTTTCGTTAAATCTGTTAGTCAGGAATTTGCAAAAATGCCTAATAGGATTAAAAATGATAATCTATCAGTAGCACAACGCCAAAGCCTTAAAAAATTAAGTAAAATTGACAATGTCGTGTTCAAAGCAGCCGACAAAGGCGGAAACATTGTGGTTTGGCCTTGTGTGATGTATGAATCCGAGGCGTATAGACAATTAAACGACAAAAACTGTTATAAAAGACTTACATATAACCCTCTACATACTTTCCAATTAGATCTGGAGAAGATTTTAACAAAGGCCCAAACTGAGAATATCATCTCCAAAGAATTATATGATGCACTCATTCCTTCCGAACCAACTATATCAACTCTATATTTGCTACCAAAGGTTCACAAAGATGCAAAGGTCCCTCCGGGAAGACCGATTATTTCAGGTAGGGGCAACCTTACTGAGAAAATTTGCAAATTTATTGACCATCACCTTAAAGGTGTTGTTGAATGTCTACCGTCCTATGTACGCGATACCGCCGACCTTTTGCAAAAAATAGACGGAATTAGCGTGGAGGATGATATGTTACTGGTTACATGTGACGTCGAGTCACTCTATACCAGCATCCGCCATATTGATGGCCTAAGAGCCGTCTCTACATTTCTAAACATGGAAAATATGGAGTCCAATTTCTCTAAATTCATTTTGACACTTTTGGAATTTGCACTTAAACACAATTTCTTTATTTTCAACGAACAATTCTATCTCCAGCTCCAAGGAACAGCAATGGGGGCAGCATGTGCGCCCTCATATGCAAATTTGTTTCTGGGGCTGTGGGAACGTGACCTTTTCCATGGTGGGCGTGGTGTCTCGATGGACCGGGTCATTTTTTGGGCCCGGTACATTGATGACATTTTGCTCATCTGGAGGGGTACACCAGAGACTTTTGAAACTTTTATTAATAATGTAAATTCTAATGATTTAAACATCAAATTAACCTATCATTATGATAAATATCGGGCGGAATTTTTGGACATCAAATTATGTAAAGATAAAAATGGTTTTCTCCAATCCGATGTGTTTCGGAAAACCACGGCGGTTAACTCTTTCCTTCACGCTTCCTCTTCTCACCCTACACAGACGATTAAAGCAGTTCCAATAGGTCAATTCCTCAGGATCCGAAGGATCTGTTCCTCTATTGACGTATTCGAGAAACAGGCCTATGATCTTACCAACCGATTTCTTGTACGGGGATACAGCAAACGTTCCATAAAAAAAGCATATCACCGTGCGAAAAATACATCGAGAGACGAATTACTGTTCCCTAAACCAAGAAATAAAACAGAGACACAGGTAAGATTTACCACAGAATACCATTCAAGGTGGCCCCAAATGAAGAACATATTGCAGCAATTTTGGCCCATCTTACTTACGGATCCCATAATCGAGAAATTCATTTCCAGATATCCATCAATTTCGGCACGACGCTCGAAAAACCTTAAAGACCATCTTATACGCAGTCATTACCAACCAAAAAATAAAAAGTTCCCTTTTGGTACTAAGGGCCCGAAATGGGGCTGCAAGACTTGTGGCCATTGTGTAGCGTGTCCCAACATAGAGAATGCGACGACCTTTTCTGACGCAACGGGCAAACGCAGTTTTACCATCACACACAATATCACCTGTTCAACCAGGGCGGTTGTGTATTACGCTACCTGCCCTTGTCCCAAAATATACGTGGGACTTACCACCCGCGAATTCAAAACTCGAGTCAGGGAACATGTTCGCGACATCACGTTAGCCAAAACGATCGAGACCTTAGAAATTCTGAAACCCATTGCTCGACACTTTAAGTCACACCACTCATGTGACCCAACCAAACTTAAAGTTAGAGGAATTGACTGTATAGAAAAACACATTAGAAGAGGCGACACCTCTAAGAATTTGGCTAGGTGCGAATCCAAATGGATCTGGACTCTAGGGACTATGTCCCCTCATGGGCTCAATGAAACTCTTAATTTTGCTCCCTTCCTTTGACCGCTAACCTCCAGTAGGTTATTTTAAATATGTTTTTAGTCTTTTTAAATGTCTAATTATTTTCCTCTTTACTATAGATCATCTCTTTGATATACAGTTGGAGGACGAGAGGTCATGTATGCAGTGCGGTGGACATATGTCTATGTTCGACAATTAATATGATCTACCTTTTTGGTTGATGGCTTGTATAGGTGGTGTAATGCTCCTATAGACATATATATTTATAGCATGCATATGTTTAACCATCAATACGTATACACTGTATATCGTCATTTTTTATCAGCAATAGTACTATACCCATTTGAACTAATTGCATATATATATATCTTGTCAAATTTTGCTTTATGTACATTATTTATTATTATCTATATGTTTATATACTATTTTGCTGTATAATTTACTTTATTTTATGTATATATTTACAGCATGCATATGTCTAACCATCTAAACATATACAATGCATATCGTCATTACTTATTAATATTATTACCATACTCATTTGAACTAATTGTATATATATATATCTTGTCAAAAATTTTTCTTCATTTACATTATTAATATTTACATGTTTATATATTATTCTGTTGTATAATTCATTTCATTTTATGTATTTTTACATATATGTTTTCTATTCACTATTTTGGGTGTTTTTTGTTATTTATACACAATATAGATTTCCTTGTAACAAATCATTTATATGTATCTTGTTTCACTGTTCACAAACATATCCCACATTATCACTGTCTATCTATACATTTTCACACACACACACTATTATTATGATAAATGTCTCATAATCATAACATATATATTATTTATTTGCACATGCACTTTCCTACAACATATACACACATTTTTTGCACTTTATTCATGTCACAATTCAATATTATACCGACACAACACATATTTTCACCTCTTTGCCCCTCATTTTTTAATTTTTAATTTTATGTGCATACTGTATAGATATGAGAAGAGGCAAATGATTTAATACAATATAAAGCACAAACTCTTTTCACATAATATTTATATTTATATACATATATCTTTCTAACAAGCTATATATATATAGTGTGTTGGGATACATACGTGCCTGGTTCGTTATGGCTTTATATACATCATTACATGGCTATGACTGTTATACACATACACGAAACCCATAATTGGTCATCAGTACGATATACCCATTTACGTATTATATGGTAAAAATCGGTATATGGTATACATAATTACAAATTTGCTGTCTAAATACCACCTTCGGTAGCTATATACAATAACATACATTTCTCATTTGTGTAATATATTTTTGTCCACCGCACTTAATTCAACATATAAGGATCTATCGATTTACACTAAATCCTTTGTTGAACTCTCTTTCTCTTCCTTGCCACCCGGTCCTGTGTTTACAACATCTCATGGGATACCTTAAATTTTAGTAGTGTTTACCTGTGCGCTTGAGTCGGGAAGGAGCCCCCGCTTCCTCCAGTCCTGCGCGTCTCTATTGGGGTGGGCGTGTCTCTCCGACGTCAGTCGCCGCTGGGTCACGCCCCCTTGATGACGCGCGTTCGGAGGTGAATGACGGGTGTCCCCGCCCCCGGCACTTGACGCCATTGTACACACACTCACGGTCCCATGTGATGTCAGATACGCCTGTGATTGGTTGGCCATATATTTTAAATGAGGAGCTTCCTGCAGGAGAGACAACACCCCCGGACGAAGGCATTTCGCCGAAACGCGCGTCGGGACTGACGTTCTCTCCTAGCAGAGGACCACAATGGGTACGTCACATGTTTCCTTTCCTTGCTTTGGTCTTGTTCCACTTATACTTGCCTGTATCTTGCATTACTAGCACACCAGTATTAGTTTTGGACCACTGTTGTTCACTATGTGTTGATAACCAACGTGGTAGCCACATGTGTTAGTTACATTCTTTCTTCGCATAATGCATAATCAAATCTTCAATGTGATCAGGCTATTTGCATCCAGATCTAGGACATAGATTTTTGACAATTGTCAGGTATCCCTTTGTATTTGCATGTTCTCTGATAGTGTGAGACGTCTCTGTGCTTTTGCTCAGTACGACCTATCTTTTAATGTTGTATTTTCTCAATAAAAATTTGTTATATTTTTTGTATTTACTTGTGTTAATCGTGCCCTATACGTTTTTAGGTTTATAAAACCCACCCATTACCAGCATAGACACTAGACACAAAATGAATATATACCCCTGACCAGACCCTTAAATTAATACACATACAGAGATGAAAAACGACACATACAGAGATGAAAAAAAAATGGCAGGCCCCATAGAGAAGTAAAAGAAAGAAAAAAGAAAAAACGACAACACAAAAACCCAAATAAATAAAATTTATTTTAATGACATAATAAAAGCAATAACATAAAAAAAAATTGTGACACCTTCCCTTTAACTCAGACTCCAGATCAGACACCTGAATTAATTCAGACTGCCAACCTGACCCCTAAATTCAGACCCCAGACCACTAATTTAATTTATACCCCTAATCAGACCCCTAAATTGATTTACAGCTCAGACCAGACCCAAAAAAGAAAATGTAAACCTCTATGTACTTACTACTCTGGGGTTTTCTTGCCTCCACTTCCAGCCGGATGCCTCTACTCCTCGGGCGCCTCTTCTCCTCAGGTGCTGGGGCCCTGCTCCACAAGACTGATGCTGGCCAGTGTCAGGATGTTGTGTGCAGCGGTACATACAACATCATGTTGTTAGCATCAGGACATTGTATACGCCGTCGAACATAATGTCGTAACGCTAGCCAGCGTCCGTTCTGTGAAGAAGGGCCCCAGCTTTAGTTACTTTGGAAAAGGGAACGAGCCCTGCAATATAATGGGTCCAATTCCTCTCTCTAAACTAACTATGGCAGCGGGTGGTGGACAGTGACCCCCTTTTTTTTTATTTTTTTTGACCGGGCCACTGACAAGAGTGCCAGTGGTGCTGCGCTAATGGTGGTCCTGGTGACCCCTTCTAATCAGATATTTACTGCATTTCGTATCGAAGTACCATAAATGTTTGTCCTTTAAGCAGTATATTTTGCATTTACACATTCAACTGACTTCCTAAGCAAAGCAGTAGGCTTGAGCAATTCTTGGTTTCTCAGGGATCTTATTAATGAAGAATAGTTACAAAAAAGCTAAATGTCAGCCCTGTAACCTTGTCAATGCACAAACTGGGTACCCCAGAATTATTAAGTGATGCTACTCTAAAATGATGAAAGAAGAAATCATATAATGTCCAAGGTTAATAGATGTTTTTAATTCAGCTGTTTTGTTTGTCATTTTTTGATATGATACAGGAAATATTACAAACATAGACAGCAGGTGAACACATGGAAAGGATTGGATATTTGATTCAAAAAATGTCCTTTATATTTTGGATATGTAATATTCTCATTCCTCATTTGTCCTGGTTGCCCTTTTAGGGAACTGGACAGGTGGTCTATTAAAACTGTGGCCAACTATATGCAAAAGTAAACTATTTAACAAACACCTTATCACTTACCATGCACAGTACAACCCAGTAAGCATCTCAGCCAGGGGCAATTCTAGCTTTTCTGCTGACTGAGACGAAAATTGAAATGGTGCCCCCTCTTGATTGACATCCTTCTGGCTGTTCTACATCACTATCAGTCTCCTCCAACTCTTGCAGATGCGCCGTTGCAGAGTACACCTCGCTGCACGGTGCCTGCCCATGGAGCACAAGACAATGGCGCATCCGAGAAAGCTGGAGGAGACTGACAGACGTCAATTAAGCATGTAAAGGTGGGTTTAGAGTCAGGACTGTATGTCTCTTCAGGATAGCGGCACCACCCCATGACCTTTTAACGAGTAATTAGCATAGAGGGTGCGCCGTTTTTAAAAGTTGACTTTATAGATTTTGCTGCATCTGAAAAAAACAGACAGGGGAATGTTTGGAAATATTGTCAGGTCATGTATTACCGCATAGTGGCAGTTCAAGGGGTTAAACCTACCTGACTGGTTCCCATTATATAGACAATGAATTGCAACAATTCCATCTGCCCTGAAATTTTGTTATTATAAATATATCCTATATAATTACAGCACCAGAATCAAGCTCTGACATATCTGCGGCACCAGAACAAAGCTGTGTACATAAATATAGCACCAGAACCAAGCTCAGTACATAAATACAGCAACAGAACCAAGATCAGTACATAAATACTGCACCAGAATAAAGCTCAGTACATAAATACAACACCAGAACTGAGCTCAGTACATAAATACAGCACCAGAACCAAGCTCTGACATATAAACGGCACCAGTAACATGCTCAGTACATAAATACAGCACCGGAACAAAGCTCAGTACATAAATACAACACTAGAACCAAACTCAGTGTCACAGCTATGGGGTATAAGGACCCACTGGGGTGCTCCCCCGTAGTGGAGTTGCAGCTGATCAAACAAAATGTCAATGACAGTCACTAGGGAGAAAGTACTTGAGTTGCTCGCTTGTGCGGGATAATCAGAAGTAGGTTGTGCTGGACTATCGGAAGCTGGCTTGTCCCGGACTATCGGAACTTGTCTCGGATACTCGACTTGAACACAGAAGTCGTCTCGGACAAATGGACTTGAACACAGAAGTCGTCTCGGACAATGGACTTGAACACAGAAGTCATCTCGGACAAAGGACATGAACACAGAAGTCATCTAGGACAAATGGACTTGAGCACAGAAGTTGTCTCAGACAATGGACTTGAACACAGAAGTTGTCTCGGACAAATGGACTTGAGCACAGAAGTCATTTCGAACAAATGGACTTGAACACAGAAGTCGTTTCGGAAAAATGGACATAAACACGGAAGTCGCTCGGATAACTGGACTTGAACACAGAAGTCATCTCGGATAAATGGACTCGAACACAGAAGTTGTCTCAGACAATGGACTCAGATACTGGATACGGGATACAGGACACTGGATACAAGATACAGCTAAGGAATCATTTGCATGACAAACACTGGGAAAACACTACATTGCTCAGGCAAAGTGGAAGTGTGCAGGGTTCCTTTTAAACTTTTAAAGCCCCAGGCATGCTGGGATTGGTTTGGGGTGAATTTCCTGGTGCTCACACACATCTCCGGTCTTAAAAGGCCAGCGCACCCTACAGGCCACAGCAGGAGGGGTGCTGGCTTCTCTGTGGGAGGAGACGCCAGCCAGCATCCAGAGGCCTATGGTCTCAGCTGCGTAGGTGGGATATGACGGCGGTCAGCAACTGTGGGCATAACAGTACCCCCCTTACATCCCCTCTTCTTAAGTCCAGGGGTAGGAAGAATTTTTTGATGAGAGCTGGGGCATACACATTATTTTCAGGCTCCCAAGACCTCTCCTCAAAACCCTTCCAATATTCCAGGTAGAGGGTCCTCCAACCTGCCTTATTGTAGTCCAGATCTCCTTTACCTCAAAGACTTGGGAAGCACCACTCGGAGAAATTGCAGAGCCAGGAGATTTACTGTATCGGTTCAGGACCACAAGCTTCAGGAGGGACACATGGAACGAGTTGGGAAACTTTAGAGTAGGGGGAAGTTGTAGCTTATAAGACACAGAGTTTATTTGTTGTAGAATCTCAAAGGGACCAAGAAATCTGGGAGCGAATTTGCAGGAGGGGATTTTCAGATTAATATTTTTTGAAGATAGCCAGACTTTAACTCAGGGAAGAAATTGGGGAGGAATTCTTCTCTTCCTATTGGCAGATTTCTTCATGCGATCCACTTCCTGCAGGATCACAGACTTGGTTTTCTGCCAGATGTGAAGAAAGCTTCCCGAAAGAAGAATTGGCTACAGGCACTTGAGATGCAGCCGGTATAGGCTGAGGAACATGTGGATGTTGGCTGTAAACTATAAAGAATGGAGCAGAAGCAGTAGACTCACTTGTGTGATTATTGTATAAACTCTATTTATTCAAGTAGTTGAGAAAACAGATGTACACAATCAGATAATGATATACATGATATATTAACATTTTAAACTAGAGTGCTATGTCCTCTCATTACAATTAGGCATATTTATATACCATAAAATCATATAAAAAATAAAATTGTATAAACGTATAGAAGATGTCTTTCCAATTTCCAGCAGGTATATATAATGAACAATCTTAATTGGCCATTAATATGGACTGAATTTTGCTCAACAACTTAGCTGAGAAATAAAATAAAAAATATGGAAATAAACAGTCAACAACAGTGCAAATATCTAATCTATCGAAAATATCTATTGTTTGTCCCTGTAATCTATCCCAGGTTGCCAAACCAGAAAGAAAGATTTCCTATTTTTATTTTCCTATCCGGTGAGTTCTTCCAGCCTACAGAGTTTATGTAATTTGGAAAAAAGTTAGTCAATGGTGGGAGGTACTGGCTCCTTCCATTTGGATGGAATCAGCAGTTTGGCCGCTGTGATCATTAAAGTGGGAAGATTTCTGGGTGAAGGTGTAAAATTCCGAAGTGGTAACCATAGCATGGCAATCACTCATGTGATTATTGTAAGAGAATACGGCCCATTGAAGAAGATACACCCAATTGTCGTGTTGAATCTGCAGAAGCGACAAGCCTTCTTTACTGTGAGAACTGTAAATCTATGGAATAGCCTACCGCAGGAGCTGGTCACAGTAGCTACAGTAGATGGCTTTAAAAATGGCTTAGATAATTTCCTAGAACAAAAAACATCAGCTCCTATGTCAATGTATAGAATATTTTCCCTTCCCTTTTCCCATCGCTTGGTTGAACTTGATGGACATGTGTCTTTTTTCAACCGTACTATGTAACAGATATAAGATGACGAAGATCATTTTCCAGTACTTGTTTAGTCCTTTCAACTTGGCCATTAGATTGTGGGTGATAAGCAGACGAAAAGTCCAATTTCATAACCAAAAGTTTACACAGGGCTCTCCAGAATTTAGACATAAATTGTACACCCCAATCAGACACGATATAGAGGGGTAGTCCATGCAGACAAAAGAAATGTTGAATAAATACATTTTCCAAACGAGGAGATGAGGGGAGGCCAGACAGAGGGACGAAATGTGCCATCTTAGAAAAATGATCCACCACGATCCAGACATTGGTACATCCAGCAGAAGGTGGAAGGTCGGTAATAAAATCCACGGCAATATGTTGCCAGGGACCATCAGAACAGGCAGAGGTTGCAGCAGACCAGCAGGCCTGGAATCGGTAGCCTTGTTTTGGGCACAGTTGGCACAAGAAGAGACATAGTCCACAACATCTTTAGGCAGTGTGGGCCACCAGTAGTGATGAGAAACAAAGTCCTGAGTCTTACGAACACCAAAGTGCTCAGCCAATTTAGAATTATGACCCCAGATGAGAATTTTTGTTCTGTCAGCAGGATAAACAATGATTTTTCCAGGGGGAATGTCTCTAATCTGCAGAGGGTTAACAGAAATAATCCTAGAAGGATCAATGATATGTTGAGTGTCCTCCTCTGTGTTATCTGTTTCAATTGACCAAGACTGGGCATCGGCCTTCATATTTTTATCAGCAGGACGAAAGTGAAGTAGGAACTGGAATCTGGCAAAGAACAGTGACCATCTGGCTTGACAAGGGTTCAGTCATTGTGCACACTGTAAATAAGTGAGATTCTTGTGATCGGTGTAGATGATAATAGGATGAGCAGCCCCCTCTAGCAGGTGCCTCCACTCTTCTAAGGCTAATTTGACGGCCACTAACTCACCATTCCCTATAGAGTGCGGTGAATCATATCTAATAATATTGGAACGACATTTATTATCAATTTACAGTGAATTTCCCTATAGAGTAGTTGCGTTCCGCAGGAGAGAAGAATTTAGAGAAGAAACCATAGGATACTGCCTTACCCTTGGAGTTTCTTTGAAAGAGAAGTGCTCCAGCATTAATTGAAGAAGCGTTAACCTCCAACGAAAACTGCTGAGACACATCAGAATGGTGAAGAATGGAAGCTGAAGTGAAGCCTCTCTTGAAGTAGGTGAATGCTGTCTCTTCCTCAGGGTCCAGACCTTAGTGTTCACTCCCTTCTTGGTGAGAATTGAGATTGGAGCAGTACAAGACAAGAAGTTTGGGATGAAGTGACGGTAGAAATTAGCAAACCCAAAAAATCTCTGTATGACATGGAGACCTTGAGCACGTGGCCACTCTAACGCGGACCTCAATTTCTCCGGATCCATCTGGAGTCCAGGATCTGAGATTATATAGCTCAGAAAGGGCAAGGATTTCTTTTTGAATACGCACTTTTCGAGTTTGGCGTAGAGGCTATTCCCCCTTAACCACGACAGCACTTAGCGAACATGCTTCCGATGCATCGTCAGACCTGGTGAGTGAATCTAGATAGCGTCCAGATAATCCACCACACATACATACAGTAGATCCTGAAAGATGTAGTTTACGAATTCCTGGAACACAGCTGGAGCATTACACAGTCCAAAGGGCATCATGAGATATTCGTAGTGACCGTCTCGGGTGTTGAATGCGATTTTCCATTCATCACCCTTGTGGATATGGATGAAGGTATAGGCCCCACGTAGATCCAGCTTTGTGAAAATTTTGGCCCCACAAATTCTGTTGAAGAGCTCAAAGGTTAGAAGCAAGAGGTATTTGTTCTTGACACGGATTTGGTTTAGACCATGATAGTCGATACATGGTCGGTGAGATCCATCCTTTTTATCTACAAAGAAGACTCTGACTTCGGCTGGAGAATTAGACTTCCTGATAAACACCCTCTCAAGGTTCTCCTTGACTTATGTCTACATGGTCTGGGTTTCAGTCAAGGAGAGAGGATAAACCCGTCCACAAGGAGTTGAAGCGTCAGGGAGCAATTCAATTGGACAATTGTAGGGACGATGGGGAGGAAGGACCTCTGCCTCCTTCTTGCTCAAGACATCCGCAAAACAGGCATACTGTGGAGGCAGTCCAGGGAGTGACTGAGGCATCGGGGATGGAACAGGATGAACCTGAGGCAGGCAGTGGTAAAGACATTGAAATCCCCATTGGAGAATTTCTCCAGAATTCCAGTCGAGGACAGGAACGTGTTGGCGAAGCAATGGTAGTCCCAGCAAGATTGGGTTAATAGCTTATGGCAGGACATAAAAAGCTATTTGTTCTGAATGAAGAACAACTTCAGAGGTCTGGTGATGGAAAGAATTGGATCAGGCAGAGGTTGACCATTTACAGAAGCGACCGCCAGAGGTTTTGCCAAAGGAATTGTGGGCAAGTGTAGACTGTCTGTTGGATGAAATTCGCAGCTGCTCCAGAATCCAGATAAGCTGGATAGAGTGCAATTCTTCACCAGTGGAGATTGTCACAGGAATTGATAGATTGGGAGAGAATTTTGCAGTTGGGTAGTCTCTCCTACCAACGAAAGATGCTGGAGTTACCCGACTTCTGGGGGCATTGACGCCCAAAATGACCCTTATGACCACTGTACAGACATAATCCCGATGAACGTCTGTGCTGCCGCTTCTGGTCAGACAGCCTGAGTCTGTCAACCTGCATCGGCTCTTCTGGGACAACAACAGAAGGATGTAGTAGAGGTCTCTGGAACCTAGGCGCGTCTGTAGTACCTTTTTTCCCTATGACCTTCCTGGGCGCGTACTTGGAACCTCATGTAGATCCGTGTAGCCAGAACAATTAGGCCATCCAAGGAAGATGGAAGATCTTGGGCTGCCAGCTCATTTTTTATTTGAGGAGCTAATCCTTGCCAGAGGGTTCACACCAAGGCCTCATTAGGTGTGCGTGTAACTGGAAGTGGATCTTGCACTGGTTGAGAAAGCCCCTACAGGTTGTTGCATCACCATTGTAACGAGGTGGAAGTGGCAACGAAATTCCGGGCCCAGAACTGAGTGGAGTGCTGGCAGGTAGTGGAGTAGGTCAGGCAGCAACAGAAGCAAGATCCAAACATGTGGCAATAGCATTGACCGCTAGCAGAAGCTGATCCTGGCATGCTCGGAGATCTTACATATCTGCTTGCATTGCTTGGACCGGCGTCTTGGATTGACCAGCGGGGTCGATGGCCTGAGCAAACTGTCACGGTTATGGGGTATGTTGACCCACTGGGCCGCTCTGCCGTAGTGGAGTAGAAGCTGATCAAACAAAATGTCAATGACAATCACTAGGGAGAAAGTACCTGGGTTGCTGGCTTGTGCCGGATAATCACAAGCAGGCTTGTGCCAGACTATCGGAACTTGTCTCGGATACTCGACTTGAACACAAAAGTCGTCTCAGACAATGGACTCAGATATATGATACGGGATACAAGATATAGCTAAGAAACCATTTGCATGGCAAACACTGGGAAAACACAACATTGCTCAGGCAAATTGAAAGTGGGCAAGGTTCCTTATGTCCCGTATGCTGGGATTTGCTTGGGGTGAATTTCCACAGGCAACAGGAGGAGGAGAGAGCAGTGTGTGCCGGCGTCTCTGTGGGAGGAGATGTCGGCCAGTATCCAGAGGCCTGCGGTCGCGGCTGCAGGTAGATGGGATATGCTGGCGGTCAGCGACCACAGGCATAACAGTACATAAATACACATCAGAACCAAGCTCAGTACATAAATACAGCTCCAGTACCAAGCTTAGTATGTGAATACAGCACCAGAACAAAGCTCAGTACGTAATTACAACACCAGAACCAAGCTCAGTACATAAAATATAGCACCAGAGCCAAGCTCAGTACATAAATACAACACCAGAACCAAGCTCAGTACATAAATACAATGCCAGAAACAAAGTCACTACATAAATACAACACCTGAACCAAGCTCAGTACATAAATATAGCACCAGAACAGAGCTCAGTACATAAATACAGCACCAGACCTAAGCTTAGTACACACATACAGCATCAGAATCTAGATCAGTACATATATACAGCACCAGCACAAATACAGCTCAGTACAGGGATTATTTGCAAATTTAGTGTAACCCCGGCCATATAGGTTTGTACAACTACAGCTACAGGTGCGTAAAACTACAGCTCCTAGCATGGCCCGAACAATGGTAAGAATGTGCTAGGAGTTGCTGTTTCACAAAAAAAAATCATACCACCCATCATCTCACTGCAGATCATACAGTGACTGCAGTACTGATTAGTGGCAGAATAAGCATTTACATTGAGTGACTCACAGGTGATGTTTTCCAAGGTTGTAGTCATTCTTTTTCTTTTTTCTTCTCCATCCGGTCCAGACCTTATGACGACTTCTCAAGGCCACGGCCCATTTCTGCAGTTTACTGCTCAGATGTCTTCAGCTTCTCACTTTTCAAACATTTCCGCACCTATAAAGGAAGATAAAATTCTTATGGTGCCACACACTATGCTCTTTTATATAATAGCGCCATACACTGTGTACCTGATTATAAAAACACAGAGTGCTACCTGTAGATTGTGCCCCACCATAGAGCACCCCTGTAGATCATGACCCCTGTAGATAAAGCCCCATTTAGATAGAGCCCCTGTGGATAGTGCCCCTCATAGAGTCCCCACAGATGGAGCTCCATGTAGACAGTGCCCCTCATTGAGCCTTCTGTAGCCAGTGCCCCACATAGAGCCAGCCTCTCGTAGACAGTACCTCCATACATAGTGCCCCCTATAGAGCCTCCTGTAGATAGTGCCCACTATAGAGCCTCCTGTAGATAGTGCCCCTATAGAGCCTCTTGGAGAGAGATAGTGTCCCCTTGGAGATAGTGCCCCATATACAGCCCCTGTAGATAGATCCCCCAGAGTCCCCTGTAGCTAGAGTCCCCTGTAGATGAAGCCACTCACACTGGTTACTGAAAAAAACACAAAAAAACTTTACATATTCACCTGATCCCGTTCTTGCACCGTCCTCTAGCAACACAGGCCTGGTCTCTTCTGACCAACAGGCCTGTTGGAGCTGAACAACGCATGACGTCATCGCGCCGCTTGCATAGTTGAAAGGCTCTGAATGGCAGAGCAAGGAACATCTGTGCCCTGCCATTCAGTGGATTCAATGATGCAAGCGGCGCAATGATGTTATCACGCCGCTTGCGTAAATGAAAAGCGCCGAATGGCAGAGCAGAAAACAAACTTTCCTTGCCCTGTCTAGTGATCCATGTAATTGTATCTGCGTCCTATAGATGCAGATACAATTATAGTAAAGGAGAGGATTGCGGCGGTTGGCTTCAGTGGAGCTACCGCCCCTCCAGGGAGGCAGCAGGCTGCCGCCTGAGGCAAGACGCTGGCCTTGTCACATGGACAGTGCAACCCTGTTCTCAGCACCCCCAAATCTACCACTACTAAACAATAATATGCATATTTAAAGCATGTTGATTGAGTCACACGAGTGCAAGGTGTCTGGATTACTATAGCCATGTGAACCATAGAATAGAATACATCCCCCTATGCTATTATTTACCGCCTTTCTCAAGTGCCAAATGATAGAAGTGATGCACTCTCATAATTGTATTTTATATATATATTCGTTAATGTGAAGTCCACTTTAGCGTGATCACTCCCCAATAATGAAAAACGATCATCCGACTTCAGATGTAAAACAACACAACTACTTCCCACTTCAAAATTCAGCCTACAGGATACATCAAGTGATTGCCTTAAGCAAATAAATTGCCTTATCTATTGCATTAGTAAATAGCTCTCATCCTCTTCTGTCATAACGTCTAAATGTGTATTGCTGACATACATATTCATACAAAGTAAAGACCAAAGAGCTTTTGAATGCAAACAAATCAAATTTATTTGTAAAACAGAGCAATGTCATCATGTCCCATAGACAAAGTGACATAGTCTTCTGAGTACACATAAAAAAAATTATGTTTTGCCAAGCATAATAAAACAACTAATTCCTTTAGCTTATGTAGCAGAAGTGCAGTCATACTTTTAAATATATAAAGCAATTCCTCATTTTGAATTTGGCAAGAAAAAAGAATACTTTCATCAAATATATTTTTAAAGCTCATTTTTAGATTGAATGTTACCAGATGTTGATAGACAATTTGTTTGCTAAACTGACTATGGTAGTCACTATGTTGACATGTCTGTTGAATTTATGTTCCTTCTCTATCTTTCAAATATGTAGCTGTATTTCTTGGGGCTTTTACATTCTTTATTTGGATCAACAAATTCAGAATTAAGATAATTTAGAACTAAGAAATAGTTAAATTCCTAAAAACCTAAGATAGAGATAACTTATAAGGATTGTTCCGTTTCTTATAAGGAGCAACGAGTGGAGGGAGCTCTGAGGGAGGAGCCTCAAACCGTAAAGTGGCAGTTTTTCCAAGATCTTCACACAAACACATTACAGATGGGGGGGGGGGGATCTTGGTGTTCGGGGCCAGGATGAGGGCGCAGTTAACACCATTAAATATGGCCAACTATATGGGCATCAGTAGAAGGTCAGAAGGTCAATTTATAATCCTAATCAGCAGTATATGTCTGTGCCCATGCAACAGACTTTTATTAGGGGACGTGAGGCTAGGGTGCAAGGTCATGCTAATGAAAACACATGCTAGCCTAGTGTTTGTTCCAACAAAAAACAAGGTCAGATGCCAGTGGAATCCAGGTAGGTAGTGGATACGTCCAGCAGCATTAGTACAGCACAAGCAGGGGTGGCAAGAAATATGCCTGCAGCATCAGATGGTAGCAAAGTGTGTATATCTGAAAGATCGGGCCAGCAGATTGACCTTGGTGAGTCTCATTTTGATTCATCTGATAATGACCTGTGGCAAAATGAGAAAGCTGTAGGGGATGAGATAAGGATGTTCAAAGTGTAGAAATAGTTAAAAATGTCCCAACTATTGGAAGGGCTAAGTGTGAAGTAAGGGCAGAACGGTGGGAAAATAGGAGGAGGTGAATGGGTAGGGGGTATTCGATGAGGATTGAAAGTGGGTTTAATAGATATTTGGAGGGTGAGAGCACATTCTCAACTGGAAGATCAGAGGATGAGGAACCGAACATCCAACCCACCCATTAGCAGAAGGTTTTAATTGTATTTTGTGTTTTGGTTTCTGTGATTCCAGTTCATGGCTTTACACGTCAATAATGGAGGTATGATACAGTCATGGGGAGTATCCCACAAGCCCCATGGCAGGGGAACTCACTTGTGGAGAGGTACAAGAACCACTGCACACCCCTTGGTGTTTAGCTTGGCCGGTTTAGTGACCAAGGTAGGTTAGAATGACCAACAGCTGTCCAGGTGGAACGGTTGTGGCGGTCAGGCATGATCTAGCCCTTTAAAGGGACAATCAAGGCAGTTGGGCTTGGATGCCGTAATAAAAACTGCCCTGCTGTGGGGTACCCCGTCTCAAGGAATGCAGGGTTGCAATAAGTTAGGCTCCCCTTTGCTTTATGCCAAGGATACTTATTAATAAATAGTGGCTGCAATTTGGTGCATTTTCACTGTCTGAGAGGCAGAAAAACAAATCTATGACTGCTATGCGCAGGTGTAGATTTTCGACAACATTTCCAAACTCTCTAAAAACTAACCAAAGGAGAAAGGTGGGCACACGTAATACAGAACATGAGGTGCAGATAAAGTACCCCAATAAAGTAATGTACAAAGAAAAAGGAAATGGGGACACTAAAACAAAGCTTGTATCTAACAATAAGTAAGCAATAAGTAAGATACTTTATTAGATAGAAAATATAAAAACTTTAAAATCTATATACAGACAGTCAAAAACAGGAAACTACACTCGGCAACATTGAAATTGCAACACCAAGAAGGGACAGCCGTAAGCTTATGCAAATCGAGGAAGTAGCAGGTGTTGCTAAGATCTGCAAATTATCAAATTTTCAAGCACCTACCTCCAATCTGTGGCATGTGGGAGGGACATTAAAACCAGATTGAAAGCAGCGTTTTTTTGCCACATGAAACCACAAAAATCGGATCAAGTGGTGTAGGATGATTGTGCGATGCCTCCTGTTCGTCTACATGCCAGGTATCGCCACTTGTTGCAAACTGAGAGGGACAGAATCCTGAAACTGAGAGACCTTGGTTTATCACTCCAGCACATCGTTACGTGCCTAGGCCGAGATGTCAGCACTGTTCAACGTTGCGCGTCCCGGAGGTTGGGAGAACAACAACTAACGGGAATGACAGCAAGAGGTGCACGAAAGCAAACCTCTGCACAGACGAATCGTCTGATTGGAAGAATGGTGTGTAGTGATTTATTCCATACTGCAAGTGAAATTAGACATCACATCCCAAGCCTAGGGCGGCAATCAGTGTTGACATAAACCATCAGAAGGCGTTTGCACGACATTGGTGTTCCATTGACCATACGCCACTGCTCTCAAAGGCTATCATGGTGCACAGCAAGATGGCAATGGAGGCTGGAATGGAGGTCTATCATCTTCAGTGATGAGTCCCGCTGTTGTCTCGGATGCAATGATAGCCGGAGATTGGTCTGGAGACTACATTGGCAATGCCATGAAGAGGCCTTCACAAGGGATTGTCACACGGGTCCTACTCCCGGGATTATGCGTGGGGTGACATAATGTATGGTAGCCGAATCCCTCTAGTCTTCATTTCCGGTACACTAATAGCTCGGTGTTACATTGATTTGGTTGTGGAACCAGTGGTCTCTGAAGTGTCCCAGAAGTAGTTTTTTAACAGGACAAAGCCAGGCCGCATGCTGCTCATTCTACTTTGAGCAGCCTGCATGGCCTAACCATGCTACCATGGCCTGCAGCGTCTCCGGACTTGCCTCCAAAGAGCACATCGGGGACTTCATTGGTCGGCAATTGCAAAGGGCCAGCAGCCAATCTTAATAAATTGCATGTCCAAGTGCATTCAGCGTGGCATAATATTCCTCGGACAACCATGCATAACCTTATTTATAGCATGCCAAGGCGTGTAAGTGGGTGTATTTCTGTGCGTGGTGCTCATACTCGATACTGAATAAATCAAGATGTTTTCTATTTTTTTTTAATCTTTTGCATATCATTAACATGTCTATTGATTCTGTGATTTCCACAACTTTTCATTCCTGGAGTTGCAATTTCAATGTTGAGGAGTGTACATGGTGGACCTTGATAGCCGCACCCGATAAGTATCAAACCCCATACAATGTAACAGCCAGACTACAAAATAATACCAAACAATTGCTTATAGGTGGTTACAATAACATGACTTTAACCAACCCAGAAAACTATATGAGATACAAAAATTAAATATCACAAAGAGAATAATGTTGCATCAAATATGGACAATTGTGTATTGCATATGTAGCCTTTGCAACAATCATGTGAAGGGGAAGAACAATATTAGTGGCACACATATCCACAGGTTGTATTTTGTATTACAGCTCAGCCCTATTCACTTCAATTGAGCTGATCTGCAATACCGATCAATTCATGGACAGGTGTGCTGCGGTTTCTGAAAGAAAGCAGCCAAGTTTTTCTAATCTTGTACAACGCCTTTAATTTTAAATATGCGTATGTTTATAGATGTATTATTTTTTAATTCTTTACTGGTTAAGTACTCCTGCCATAAATGGTGCGTGTGAAGTTATAAGAAGTTTATCAGAGGGAGTAGGTGTAGTTCTTTCACCAGAACCCAGGAGTTTCATGCTATGTCTCTGCATTTACATATATCAAATGGTTAAAGAAATATAGCATCTGCTAAGAGACAAGAGAATGACACAATATTTTTGGATTTTAATTTTCCATTCTATTTCTAGCTATTGTAGGCTTCACTTTTATAGACTTTTATTATCGCTTTAAATACGTCAGGTGCTTTCTTTTTTATTTATAATTACTTATACTCAATCAGTCAAACACATATGTACGAAAGTAGGTATGCAAAATAAGAAGGGAAACTGATGTCAAATTCAGGGCCTGCATTGTTAGAACTCAGCGTTGGGCAGTATTTTGGAGCATAACAATAGACGTGATAAGCATGTAGGAGTGATAACAGAAATTATCTCAGGCTGGGTTCACACGACCTATTTTCAGGCATATACGAGGCGTATTATGCCTCGTTTTACGCCTGAAAATAGGGCTACAATACGTCGGCAAACATCTGCCCATTCATTTGAATGGGTTTGCCGACGTATTGTCCAGACGACCTGTAATTTACGCGTCGTCGTTTGACAGCTGTCAAACGACGACGCGTAAATGGACTGCCTCGGCAAAGAAGTGCAGGGCACTTCTTTGCCACGTAATTTGAGCTGTTCTTCATTGAACTCAATGAAGCACAGCTCAAGATTTACGAGCGTCTCAGACGGCTCGCAAAATGCGAGGAGGAGCATTTACGTGTGAAACGAGGCAGCTGTTAACAGTCTGTCTTTTCACACGTAAATGCCTCTCATCGTGTGAACATACCCTCATACTTAGGACTTGGACATCCTTATTCTAGACATAACATTAATCTCTTTGAAAGCTGCATAATCCTGCTACCGTATGCAGCTTCACTGGCCCCCATAGTAAATTTTTGACTGGGGCCCCCCCTAGGTGCCACACGCTGCACCCCTTATAGAGAGTGCCCCCTGTAGATTGTGCCATAAAGGCCCCTTGTAGACAGTATCACACCCCACTTGTAGATAGTGCCCCACCTCCCCTTTGTAGATAGTGCCATACAGCCCCCTGTAAATATCGCCATAAAGCCCCCCTGTAGATAGTGCCACCCAGCCCCCCCATTAGTAGATAGTGCCACACAGCCTCCCCCTTAGTAGATCAGACCCTGCAGATAGCGCCACAGCCCTCCCCTTGTAAATAGTGCCATACAGCCCCCTAGTAGATAGTGCCACACAGCACCCCCTTAGTAGTGCCACACAGCACCCCCTTAGTAGTGACACACAGCCCCTTGTATATAGTGCCACACAGCTCCCCCTTGGGTATAGTGCCACACAGCCCCCCTGTATTGTGCCACACCGCCCACCTTGTATATAGTGCCACCCTGCTCCCTCCTTGTATTTAATGCCACCCTGTTCTCTTCTTGTACATAGTGCCACCCTGCTCCCCCCTTTTATATAGTGCCGCCCTGTCCCTCTTGTATATAGTGCCACCCTGCTGCCCCCTTGTATATAGTGCCACACAGCCCCCACCTAAAAAAATATATTGTACTTACCTTGCCCGGTCCTTACGAAGGACGGAGCGCTGCACAGGCTCTGGTAGGGACATATGCGCAGACCAGCGTGATGCAGTGACGTCATCACGCCGGCCTGCACAGGGAGTCTTCCCAGCACCTTTAAGGCTGCAGGCCTAAAGTGGCCTGCAGCCTCAGGACCGATTCTAGCGGTTCTGCTGCCTGAGGCGAAAATTGAAATGGCGCCCCCCAGATTTTGATATACATCCCCCTAGCTGTTCTACATCACTACCAGCCTCTTCAAACTCTTGCGGATGCGCCGCTGCCTTGTACTCCCTTGGCATGCGCGTTGCAGCGATGAAGCCGGACAGAGTACACCTCGCTGCATGGTTCCTGCCCAAGTAGTACAAGGCAATGGCACATCCAAGAAAGTTGTATTAGCCAGGGGGATGTCAATCAAACATGGAAAGGTGAATCTTCAGGATAGTGGCACTGCTCCATGACCCTTTAATGAGTAATTAGCATATAGTGTGCGCCATTTTAAAAGTTGATTTTTATAGATTTTGCTGCATCTGAAAAAATCATACATTTGGAAATATTGTCAGGTCATGTATTACCGCATGGTGGCGGTTCAAGGGGTTAAAACTACCAGACACGTTCCCATTAAATATACAATGAATTGAAAACAATTCCATCTGCCCTGCAATTTTGTTATTATAAATATATCCTATATAATTACAGCTCCAGAACCAAGCTCTGGCATATACGGCTTCAGAACTTAGCTCAGAACCAAGCTCAGTACATATGTACAGCACCAGAACAAATACAGCTCAATTGAGTGCAAGCCCTGCCGTATATAGGTTTGTACGGCGTAAAACGACAGCTCCCAGCATGGCTTGAACAATGGTAAGGATATGCTGAGAGATGCTGTTTCACAAAAAATATCATATTATAATCAAACCACCCATCATCTTACTGCCGATCATACAGTGACTACATCACTGATTAGAGGCAGAATAAACATTTACATTAAGTGACTCACTGGTGACGTCTCGAAATTCTAGTTCTTGTTCTCTTTTCTTTTCCATCTGGTCCAGACCTCTATGATGAATTCTCCCGGCCAAAATCCATTTCTACAGTTTTCCACTCAGATGTCTTCAGCTTCTCACTTTTAAAACATTTTTGTACCTATAAACGAAAATAGAATTCTCAACACCTCTAAACATAATAGAGCCATACACTTCACCTCTAATCATAATAGCACCATACACTGTGTCCCTGATTATAATAGTACCATACACTGTGTCACACACACCATGCCCCCTGTAGATAGTGCCCCCATAGCCCCCTGTAGATAGTGTCCCCCTATAGAGCCTCTGTAGATAGTGCCCTACATAGAAGCCCCTGTAGACAGTGCCCCACATACAGCCCCCTGTAGATAGTACCCAAATATGGACTCTAGAGCTGCAAGGCAATAGTGCTTACCACTGAGCCACCGTGCTGCCCTACATAGAGCTCCCCCTATAGATTGTGCTCCACGTATACCCCACCTCTGTAGACAGTGCCCTACATATACCCCTCCTGTACATGGTGCCCCACAGGTAACCCACCCTATATAGTGTCCCACATATAGCCCACCCCTGTAGATATTGCCCTACAAATAGCTCCCCCTATAGTGCTCCACATATAGCCCACCCCTGTATATATAGTGTCCCACATATAGCCAACTCGTGTAGATAGTGCCCTACATATAGCTCCCCCTGTATATGGTGCTCCACATCCCGACATATAAACCCACCCGTAGATAGAGACCCACTGTAGATAATGGCACTCACAGTTTTATTAGAAAATAACAAAAAAACGTTACATACTCACATGATCACGTTCCCACGCTGTCCAGTGGCAATGCAGGCCTGCTCTCTTCTGAGCAGGTCTGCTGGG
Organism: Rhinoderma darwinii; assembly: GCF_050947455.1. Lineage (NCBI taxonomy): Eukaryota > Metazoa > Chordata > Amphibia > Anura > Rhinodermatidae > Rhinoderma > Rhinoderma darwinii. The sequence goes on along the minus strand of NC_134691.1, from coordinate 140,085,664 downwards.
GCTGAATGACGCAAGCGGCGCGATGACGTCCTCGCGCCGCTAGCGTTGTTGAAAGGCGCTGATTGGCAGGGCAGAATTATTTTCCCCGTCAATAACAGCCTTTCAACAACAGAAGCAGCGTGATGACGTCATTGTGCCGCTGGCATCGTTGAAAGGCACTGATTGGCGGGGCAAGTCATTTTGCCCTGCCAATCAGCATCATTGTAAGGCGCTGAATGGTGCCCGTCCATTCAGCGCTAATGCATGTAATTGTATCTGCGTGTTATAGACGCAGATACAATTAGGACAAGAGGGGGTGGCGGCAGCTAGTTTCAGTGGCGCCACTGCCTCCTCAGAGAGGCAGCAGCAGCCTATAATATTCATTTGTATCTATGTCCAGAGGGCGCAGATTCAAGTGAAATGCGGCTGTCACAAGCATCAGGGCCCCCTCTGGTGCTAGTGACGCCACCGGGCATGAGGGTCCGGCCCATAAATTTTAGAGTCCGGGCGGCTTGGGTCCCGTAGTGGCGTTGCTACCGCTGAAGCAGCCATAACGGCTGCTAGCAATGCCACTGGGCATGGGGGGGCGTGTCGGTGGGGGTGGCACGGGCCCCCTCATGCCGAGGGCTCCGTAGCAGCTGCTACAGCGGTGGTTAATCCACAGGCTACCACTGTTTACACTAAATACCCAGATCTTTAAACAATAGAAATTAATGCTTTGCTCTTAATATATGTCTAGATCTACGTAAAGCCACTTGGCATCCTTCAGCATACAGACAAAGGCAAACACAAATATTACAAAAATTGAAAATAATTTACTGAACGTTACCCATGTTCAATATGATAAATGCTAATAATCTATCATCCATTTTACTTTAGTGATATTAGTTGGAAATCTTTAAACTTAAAGGGGCTTTTTCATTAACACAATTTTTACATTTTTGCGTTGGATCCACCAAAGGGAGAACTTCTTTTATTAGCGCTCTTTATTACCAATTCTCTGCTCTGGCTAATACAGGAATCCAGAACGATCACCCTCTATGATTTTTACATGCCCTAATAGGGCATATTGAATGAGGTTGTCCTGATGAGACAACCCCTTCAACCTGTAACTTAGACATATACTGCAGAAGGAAAAGCTCTTGTAGAAATCACAACAGGGGTCACCGCTCTGCTTCTGGTTGGTGTGGTTTTCAGCCCTTCAAAATACATATTTTGGCGTAGCCAAAATACCCCCCCCCCCCTCATTACCCTAGAAAAACTGTCTGGTATATTGAAAGTCATCATTGTGTTAATTTAACACAACATGTTTAGAGGGGCCAGAAGATATTCGGAAGGGACTGCATGGACAACTGGAGATTGAAATCACACATGCAGTTTTTGTGGCAGTTTTTGATGCATTTGTTTGAACCAAACACAGGAGTAGGTCCAATAGGAAGGAAAAGTATGAAGGAAAGATTTCTCCTCTCTATTTTATTCACTCCTGTTTTTAGCTCAGAAACGGCCTCAAAAACTGCATGTGTGATTTTAGCCTTAACAATTCTCTTAATATTAAAAACAGTGTTATATATTAACTCTTGTTCTCTTTATTCTTTATATAACTTCAGTGATTATTCAAAATTGTTATGACTAATGCTCACGACCGTGTTTGGTCCGTGATATACGGACCATGTGTCAGCCGCATTTCCCAGACCAAACACAGTTCAGGGAGCTGGAGTTCCTAACATCATAGCTATGTATGATGCTAGGAGTCCCAATTTTTTCTTTTTAAAGGGGTTGTCCCATAACTAACAATTATCACCTATCCACAGCACTCCATCCTCTCCCCTCCGGAGACCTCAGCAGTTGATTGACGACTTTGCTTATCGTTGTCATCACACAAGCAGAGCCGTCAATCAACTGCAGAAGGGAGGGGTTGGAGCGCTAGATGATGGACACTATGTCCTGGCAGACACTATTTAAGTCATATCTATTAAATGAAAGCAGTGAAAAAAGGTAACAAAGTTCTAGCAAATATGAATGCCTGCTCATAGCAGGCGTAGATTTGATTTACGTCCAGTTTAATAGGTAAAAATGCACCAAATTTATTAATAGGCATGCACCTTTTAATAAATTTTGCAAAAATTATTCCAACTATCTCCTCCACTTAGGGAGCCTGTAAATGTTGCAGCCAAGACATACCAGTTGCTACGCAGCTATACAAGCCATGCAGCCATAAACCGAATTTGCTATAAAACTGTGTGGTCTGCAGCAAGGTTCTTGCCAGCGCGCCAACCACCACGGCTTGACCGTCTCATTTACAGGCACCCTTAGACTGGTGTCTAAAAAAAACACCAGACTTAATGAATTGTGCTCTGCCAGTTGAGTTGGATCTAATTGAGCTGGGACCTATTTATTGCACCATTCGCTGTCTTTAATTTAAGAATTGGCATCCTCCAATATGTTCCTTTAAGTCAGATGCACAGATGCTGATTACATTTATTGCATAAATTAGTTCATTATTGAAATAAGGTCATTTGAGCCCACAAACCATTAGCATGAAAACTATTAACATAATTTCATAAGCTAATAAACCAAGTACAGGAGAAGGAATTAAGAAGTTCTCCGCGATAAGTGTTTCTACAGAGATTAAAGAACACAATTTTCTTAGGCATATATTAACATTTTAAGAGTGAATTCATGCAAAATCAATCTTTCTTGCATATATTAATCTTTTTTTTATTTTTTATAATCTCTATATTTGGTCTCTTGAGCTATTTTAAAAAGATCCCTTTTTGGATGAATTTTAATGGTTTTAAAACAATCTGACAGGGAACCTTTTTAGGGTGTGATAAAGATGATTTACCTGTCTGAGTTGTGTCTAGCTGGATTTAATGAGCCCTATTTAAAAGATGCAGGCGGATGTCTTATGTCTAATTTTGAAGCAACACGGTATTGGTTTCTACAAAGATAACCACAAATCACACACAATCTTAAAGCAAGAATCTGTTAGAGGTGCTTAAAGTATTATCTCAATAATTATAGTAATATAGTTTGTGCATAGAGTTCTTATAAATTAATTCCCAGCAGTGAAACATTAACTACCAATTCTATTGCTGTCAACAGGCATTTCCACATCAGAAAAGACTATTAATTGAGTTAGCAGAACTACACTTTTCCTAAAGGTGAGATTTTTTCCAAAACAGATCCAGAGCCATTATCAGTCAAATTATGTAAAATATTCCAGCTGTGGGGTAGTAGAGGTGAATAATTATTTCTCTCCTTACAGAAGATCTCTGTTATGTATATGTAGTTTTAAAGGAATATTATTATGCTACCTGCAGTACAATAACAGGAGAGAGTTATAGTGTCCATATATAAGTTGTCCTGGGATATGTATTGCTCTTAAGGCATATATTACTGTTTTGTCTAACTTCCACTAAATGAATTGCATATTAATATTGAGGGAGTGATGCTAATAATACAGTAGGGATACTACTGTTAAGAAAGTCATAGCTCAAAATATATTAGACTGAAATTTTAGACGAGTGTTCCAACAGACACTCACTCCGGGAATTTATCCAGATCATAGGTTATATTATATCGATATATATCAGAGAAAAGTAAGAGATACAGATTTTGCTAGTATGCTCAAAAATACTCCCCTGAGGTTTATTGCCAAAAACAATTACAATAATATCTTTCAAAAGGGGAATAGGCTTGATTTCAGCCAATCCTTTACAATATGACAATAACTCTGATTCAGCCAATAGCATACAATGAGAATATTTTATATTGAGACAATCACATACATAATTTCATTAGATGCTTACGCCAGACTTGCACCTGCAAATGTTTGCCTCTAAATGAAAGAGTGTAGGAGTTTATTTAAAGAGGCTATGTCACCATATTATAAGTGCCCTATCTCCTACATAATCTGATAGGCGCTTTAATGTACAGTAGATAACAACACTGGTTTTTATTTAGAAAAACGATAATTTTTGAGGAAGTTATGGGCAATTTTAGATTTATGCTAATTACTTTCTTAATGCCCAACTGGGCGTTTTTTAACTTTTGAGCAAGTGGGCATTGTAAAGAGGAGTGTATGATGCCGAACAATCAGCGTCATACACTTCTCTTCATTCATGTCCATTTGTACTCAGCATAGCGTGATCTAGCTAGATCATGCTGTGCTGTCACATATACCCACATTAACTTTACTGAAGTATCTTAAAAGTGACTAGACATCCCCTCCAGCCAGGGCGCGATGTCTATTCACAATCCCGACACTTCGGTAAAGTTTATGTGGGACTTAATCGCTGCACAGCGTGATCTCGCGAGATCACGCTATGAATGACAGCAGTAGCGTGATTGCTCATAACTTCCTAAATGATCGTTTTTCAAAATAAAAACAGTGTTGTTATCTACCTTAAAGCGCCGATCACATTATGTAGGAGAAAGGGCACTTATAATGTGGTGACACAGCCTCTTTAAATAGAGACAAATAATGAGGAATGTGATAACTTCATGTCAGTGCATTCAGCCAGACTGCTAACTGCTTACTTATTGCGGTTACAGAAAAAACATCCAGAGATTATATATTTCTGAAATAGGGGGGAGAACGACATTGCAGATGGAATAGAAATTACATCTTTGCATGATCTGGCATTTTTCTCAATAATTCATAATTCAATTTAATACAGAGAATATAAGCAAATGAACCATCCATCGCAGACCCCCCTTTTTCTCATATTATATTACAGAGATTATATATTTTGATTATAAACCTCAAACAATATAAACAATAGGGCCACAACTAATAATATAATGGTATCACTAATCTCATGTATTTCCCCTCAGGTTTGAGTTTTTGGGTCCCATCAGTTCATTAACAAGTCCTATGCATCATCATCCTCTTATGTCTTCTACACTTCACTGACTGTCACCATTAGTGTAACCCACACAGTTGGGGAGTCAGACTGTATGATGGTGTCCAGTGAGGGATTTATTATTACCCACCTCCTAGTCACTAACTTATCTTCCGCTGTAAAACACTTGGATGTTGCTAACTGGTTCACTCAGGTCTTTGACCTTTACTTCACCTTGGCAATTGCTGATGTCAGCAGGACTTGTTTTGGTCCTTCTCATCTGTCAGACACTGTCTCTTGTTAGTGTACGTCACCTTATACTGTGAGCCTGGGGTGAGTTGCCTGGTAGGCGGATTAGTCGAGTTATATTATGGCTGCCACAAACCCGCCGCATCGAAATCCTCTTCCTCCGGCAAGTTGCTTGTCTGCACGGCTTCTTAGAATTGTGACACTGCCTTCAATTCACGACAAGCACGTTGTATTGGCTGAGGCTGTGCCTGCCGCATCTCAGTGATGGAGTTCATAATTTTAAAGTCTTTTATTTAGATTTGTTGGCACTTGCTGGGGACCCAAGCTTTGTCAATTGTAAAAATAAATGTTCATCTGATGATAACATCAACATACTGTATAAAAGTTATTCTAAGTACATACAATAACAATAATAATAGCAGGCCCTTCAACTAAATCAAACAAAAACATTTATATAAGAAAACCGTCCCTGTCCCGCTGACAGGGTATCTAGAAAATGTGTAGCTACTGGGTAAATTTTATTTTGCACTTGGTGTTTCTCTTTTCAGTGGGATTTGTACCTTGATCTGAGCTGATTACCTGTAACTCCTACCCACAGAAATATTCACAGGTGCTATACGTTTTATGTGCCAAAACAATTTTTTTCTTACCTACTCTGAGATTAAAATTAACACCCTTATACATATACTTAATATCTTAGGAAGCTAAATACAACTTGTATTACCTGGGAAGGCCTCTCAAGGTCTCTTCGTGGGAGGCGGGTATGAAGATAAGGTTGGCAACGGTCCACCAGGACTGTTCTGTAGGCAAATCAAACAGCTCTAACAGAATTTACAAGCAACAGCTGTAAAACCTGGGATATAGCAATTAGATCTTACCAAATTGATCCTTGCAGTCTTGGAGGCATATGTGAGGCCAAATATCATCAGTGCCATCAAGAGTGCCTTGGGTGCTACCGTTTTACCTTAGTTTACTCATCCACATTCCTTTTAGAATCTGGTTTTCACGCCCTCTTCTCCCAGATGGAAACTTCCTGTGGAGAACAATCTTTTCATCGCATAATCATTTATTGATCTTAATCAGGTAATTCAATTGAAGAAAAACATTAACAATGACATCTTTACATTAAACATTCACATTGAGCAATATACTAAAAGTGATACATACAAACTGATTTTTCTTCTTTTTATATATACTTCACAGAATTTTCTTATCAAACAGCTGGTTCAGTCTTCAGCAAAACTAAACAATATTGTGCACACACAGACTAGACCCAGGTATAGTTCCTGATCTGAATAGTCTATTTTAACATTTTCCTTTCACAACAAAAAAAAATTTCAAATGGGAATCTACTTCCACTGAGAAGCTATCATTTACAAATTCTAACAGAGACACATGCCAGAACTTTACATAAAACTTAACCTCAGTATTTGATATTCCCACAACACTTCTTGAACACCGCTATCAAACAAACTAACTTTGGGATAGAATCTAGAGAGCTGCTGATATCTTAATCATTGTACAAACACCAGTTCAATACTTGTGGTAAAAACTATTTCCCTGTCACTACACACAACTTATGCAGTGGGGAAAATACTGGCCACCCTGAAAACAGGTCTAAACATACGAGCACATATTCATACACACCTAGCTTTGGTAGCTGTATGTTCTGCAGTCGCTGGAACGGGTAATCTGGCCAGGTTGCACTTTTCATAGGTAAATAGTTGCTGTTTTACCTATGTCATGCCATGCGCATATCATGCAGGCTACTACAAATTTAGTGTTGGCATTATTGAATCCAGGGACAAGCCAATTTGCTGATACCTGGCTGCACATACTCACCTTGCCAGGTCTTCCATCTCTTGCGCTCTCAATTGGCTTACCCGATGATCCAACAAAGTTACTACTGCCAATGGGCCCATAATCGTGGGCGATGCAAAAAGCGTATCTAGTCAGTGTAAATGTCGACCGTCTTACCTTTTGCCAGGTTACAAGTTTCAGCGAGCACCTCCAGCTCTGCTTTGGCAGATGAACAAGAAGGTGAGTGTGGTCTCTGGATAATCGTGCATCGTAACTACATGTATCCTGTCTTGTACATACTGTATATGATACGGATGAACTATTGTTCAAAGGTGGACTCTTATTTATTCCCAAAAGTATAAAAACTAAATGTTATATACTTCTCCACACTCAACTGATAATCCAGAACACTTGAAAATCCCACCCCCATCAGGTCCTATCGATGCCTGATAAATACCACAAACAAACAAAAATAATTTTACTAAAATCTGTCATAAAACTAACAATGCTCAGGCAATTTTCACCTTCTTCCCATCTAAATCTGTAAAGACTCATCAGTGAGTGATGTCACCTCAGCCTCCTGTGCAGATTTGCTGGAGGGAAGTGATCTGTTACACTATATCTCATATTGAGTGGTGACTACAGCACAGCATACCCAGTGCCACATTTGCCGTTTTGGAAGGATCTGGAACCATCTACACAGAAAAACTCAAAATCTGTGTTACTCTTTGGGGTCTCATACCCATTTAATCTGCGTTACTCTTGGGATCTCATACACATTTTGTAGACCTCCTAAAACAAAACAAAATTGTACAAATCATGTTACATCACACATGTTCACACATCACACACATGTCACATTACAACCCCCCCTGTCAAAATCTACATTATTCATCATCATTAATTCCTTACTCACAGCACTTCCGATTCATTTACTCTGTCTCTTCACAAACAGCAATTTATTAACATCCGCACAGCCTGCATTTTTGAACAATTTTTTTTACAGTTTGTTATAAACCTTTTACATTCACGTTCTTCCAACGTTCCACGATATCCAACTCCCATAATTTTTTAGCATTCTTTTACAATCACAGCCTGAGCTGCTTTTGCGCTTTCTACTATAATGATGGCTGAGACCCATGCCCCAAGGCAATCCCGCATATTTTTCTCACTTTCTCCTGACCTCGTAGTCAGACAGAAGTAGGGTAATTTTCGGCAAATTCACCAGACAGACCGGCCTCGTCTGTCGACAGATATCTCAGACCAGCCTTCTTACTAGTTTTGGACAGGCTGTCTTACCAACACGATATCAAACTCATTCCTCCAGATATTTTAGCAGTGGAGTATCCTTTTCCCTGATTCCTCACAGTTTTGAACATCGAGATCAGACAAAATGCTGCCAATCCACAAATTACAAGAGAAAATTCTTCAACACAATCGACATTGGTGAACCTCCATTGACTTGATCACATTAATTTCAAACATCTACAAACCCCTCGTCTGCCAGGGTGTAGCTTTTGGTTCATACAGCCTGTGATGTATTTTGGTGATGATTTCTTTAGGGGCCATGGGAGCGAGTCAATACCAATCTCCTTCTCTGTCATTTGTGTTGATAGTTATACTACTACGGCACAAGTGGCACTTGGGGTATGTGTCAGGGTTGTTCATTGAACACAGGTTGTCATTTTACAACGGTATACAGTCCGGACGGTCTGATGTTATACTACTACAGACTCACTTGGTTGTTATGCTACAACAAAGTCTATATGCCGGATTATCAAATACATGCTAGAAATCAGTCTGTACTTATGCCAGTCTGACAATGCATACAACTGACGGTTTTTAAGGAGCCTTAGACACAATATTACAAGCTGGCAGTTTGCTAGGAGCATATAAATGGTTACTCAATACAACATTCAACACATCTTGACAATGGACCTGATTATTAAGGGTCCCCTTTGTATTTGTTATAGCATCTTTCTTTCCTTGTTTGTCACAATTTCTTTGGCTGTTCACCATGGGGTTTCCTTTGTCGCTGTGCCCCCTGAGTTCTTCATTATCAGGACTTAACCGTAGAAGTCCTTGTGGTACTACAGGATATTACCTACAAATATCCAACCTTTCTGTCACCTACCCACAGTCTGTACTTCGCCCGACACTCGACATCTCAGAGCAAACAGACAACAGGATAACCTTTGATCCTTAACGATTTCACACAGCAGCCAAATAACAAGTGACACACTACAACAGATGAGCACAAGTTTTCCTCACTGTCCAAGCTGCACCTGTCACCTAAAAAACGTACACATGTAAATTACAACTCCGCTCAACCATCCGCTATCTCACTGCATTCCAAAAGGGGGGGTCATCACTCTAACAATCATCTTAACAGTTTCATTGCCGGCAAAAATTCTCTCATGTGTTTCATATCAACTCAAGATTTACACATTCTCAACAACAACTCAAGATAACGTACGCACCTGAAATTATTAATCACACAAAAAGTTTTAACATATCTTTTGCATCCATCCTTTCATAACATTTCTGGATACATTTCCTGGAGTCCGAGAGGTGTGACGTCATGACAGCTAATTCCAAGGTTTAAGCAATACATATGTGAAAGGTTGTGTAAGAATTATCCAGATCCAAATCATAGGTTATATCGATATATATCAGAGAGAAGTAAGAGACACAGACATTGCTAGTATGCTCAAAAATACTCCACTGAGGTTTATTGCCAAAAACAATTACAATAATATTTTTCAAAAGGGGAATAAGTTTGATTTCAGCCAATCATTTACAATATGACAATAACTCTGATTCAGCCAATAGCATACAATCAGAAGATTTCATATTGAGCCAATCACAGACATGCATTACATTTCAAATGTAATATTATAATTTCATTAGATGCTCACGTCAGACTTGCACCTGCACATGTTGGCCCCTAAATGGAGGCGTGTAGGAGTTTATTTAAATAGAGACAAATAATAAGTAATGTGATAACTTCATGTCTGAGCATTCAACCAGACCGTTTACTGCTTACTTGTCAAAGTTACAGAAAGAACATTCAGAGATTACATATTTCTGAAATAGGGTGGGGGGAGAAGGTTATTGCAGATGATATAGAAATTACATCTCTGCATGATCCAGCATGCTACTCGATAATTCATAATTCAATTTAATACAGAGAATATAAGCAAATGGAGCATCCATCATACTACACATTGAAGGGTTTATCTTTATCAGAGACAACCCCTTTTCAGAAAACAGCTGGCTAATGGCATCCCAACTGATTTTGCTTGGGAAGCCTTGTTTGGGAGCTTATCTTACAGAGCAGCTCTGTTCTATGACTCGTAGAATGGAATCCTGAGCAGGGAACTCCATTAGCTTTCAAGTCAAACCTGGCAAATGGTGTGCACATTTTTGGGGTGAGTCTAGTATTTTGCTGTCCTAATCTCTGAAGTCTAGTGGTTGTGTTTCTATTAATTTGGTGTTTGAGGCTCAAAGGTCATCCGCATACAGGAGCTTTAGCAGAGCCTTCAACCATATAAGCACATAAAACACCTTTACGTCATATTTTATAGGAGCTATATCCAATATCAAAATCCTGAGATAGTTCTGTGTAGTATGAGTATGTCCCTATGTAATTGGCATGATAAGACATGCCTCCATAGCATTAGGGTCTAGTTGGTTTGGTGTTCTTCAAGAACCTGTGTCTTGGCTGACAAATGGGTCATTTAGAAATAAGGCACCTTCTACATTTAAATCAATGTATTTTTTTAAATAATTAATGTATATTATGAAAACTAATAAATATTATCATATTTGTGAATAAAACAACAACAACACTTTTAGTAAACTTTTAATTAAATTTAATTGGCAAGGCATGATACAGGCATAATTAAATGGCAATATTTACAAAGAAATTACCACATTAACATGAACCAGTAAAAAATGATTTTGATTTAACATACAGTAATTTATAGCTATCATACAAAGAAACTGTGACAATATGTTTCTAATGTTATTAAATGTATCAGTCCTGTAATTACTCAGCAATGACATCCAACAGCCATGCAGTGACCCTTACTATGACAACTATATTTTGCATACCCGCCTCAATGCTCTGCTCTGTTACTAAGACAGTAAATAATTTGTAAGCTTGACAGCACTCGAAGAGTCTTTATGACCATGAAATAGTATGTGAAATACAAATGATCCTAAAGACATAAGATAATCTTGTGACACAAAAAGCAAAGCCCTGACTGATGAACTAGGTGGTATGTCATTTTTCCGAACCAGGTACTGCCAGGGGAACACCATGGGTTCAAGAACTCGGTAGTATTGCACCATCGCACGTATTATAAAATCTAAACATCCTTAACAGGTGTTCGTTAAGATGTATTATTTTCATATATTTAGATAGACAATGAAAAGCAGCTTCCTTCTTTGTGATTAGCAGTGTTGACAGAGAACTTCCATGGGCAGCTGCCAGTCTTTCTACCTTTTCTTTTTCTCAGAGATAATAGACAAAAATACCATAGTAAAAATACACAGATTTACCCAACGTAACAAAAAACTGTTCCATTAAAAAATGCCATTCTAAAAAAAAAAAGAAGAGTGACAATTAAAAAGAAAGGAAAATAAAGACAAACTTAGTCTGTAAATCTGCTCCACTGGTCGAAAAACATTTCTGCAACAAATTTATTTTGTGGTTATCAGTGAGATTAATAAATGTGGTGGAATGTAAATGCACAATATTTCACATGATATGATACAATACAGACTTGTAACGTCTGGTGCTTTTATATCCACATTCAGACAATTGTGCAAGAATTTGGTATTTTTGGTTTATTCAAAACATGCTATGGTCCTCAAACTAGTGGATAACATTAGTTTTAAATACAGATAACTATATTATAGCAGCTCTAAAAATGCTACTGGATCCTGGCTACTAAAAGATAATATCACATAATCCTACCATGCCATATTGTGGTATATTCAGTATTTCATCAGAGAAAGAAATTTTATTTTTTTATTCTCTGAAACTGAACTTGTCTATTTTCCATTATGAACTGCATTGGAATTCTCTTCTTAGGGAGAATCCGGAGAAAGGTTCGGAGAATTCAGGCAATGCTTTCTGGGTAAAATATGCAATTATCTCTCCACTAAATGAAGAAAACTATCTACCCTCATAGTCAACACTTTATTCATGGAACAAGTACTAGAACAAGACTCAGGTATTAGCTAAACAATTAGCTAATTATTTACATAAAATTAAAAAATCTGTCATCGTTCCACTTGTCTACTTTATTAATTTAATCACTTTCAATTTATTATTCTTTTGATAAACAACTTAGAAAATAAGTCTTATGTTATATTCATTCAATGGACCATGGCTGTTGTACTGTCCCTATAGTATATAAGCTTGTAGTTTTTTTCGTTAACAAGCATTATTATATGGCCATTATTTTTTATAATTGGATTATTTAAACCTACAAAATTTTCACTATTCAAATGATATTTTATAGTAAAAAGCAAAGGAACAGCCATAGGTACATGATTTGCTCCCACATATCCCAATGTATGTATGAGGAAATTCAATTCAAAAAATTTTAAGGGTATGTTGCAAAATATCAATATTTTTTAATTATATTTAATGCCCCAAATCTCATTTACTTGAATCATGATGAATTATTAAATTCGGAAATCTTAAGGGGTAATTTACTAAAACTGGCATTTCAAACGCCACTCTGAAACTAAAGTACTTCGGCGTGAAATGCATCAAATTTAAGTAAGAGGTGCATGTATCTTAATAAATTTTACGCAAAATGGCTGATAGTGCATCAGAAATTATAAACTATGACTGCTTTCTGGTGTAAATTATAGTTAATGTCGCTCCACGGTAGGTCATGCTAAAGACCGCCAACTTTTGAAAGATGGCGAGAGGAGTGAAAAGACGAAAATTTTAATGCAAATATGACGCGCACGCAAAATTTGCTACTTTAAATTGCGTAATGCTGTTGATAAATTACCCTCTTAGTTGCTTCTTTACAGAGAGTCCCAATATGTTATGCAAAAATTAAGAAAAGTTGACTACATCAGTTATTCTAATTTTCAAATCGTAACATCGAAAGCTGCAGAAAATATTTCATACATTAGATTAAGTATTCTGAGTGGTAGGCAGCACAAGTAGCTGTAATATGCTGGATTTAAGAGTATACAAAAGAAAAAGGATTTTTATGTATAAGCTTTGTAACATTTCTGTGCAGAGACTTTTTTTTAGTGTGCCTTGAGGGATGGAAACATTCAGCTCTATTGCTTTTGGAGCTTAATCACCTGATACCAATAGTAACAGATTGTAACACATAATTTTAAAATTTTTGGTTGTTTGTTCTGCTTTGTAGAAAATTTACTACATGTTTTATGTATCAGTAAAAGGCCAGAACCATCTGTGTTAAAAAAAAAATAAAAAAAATACATTGTACTGCAGAGAAAATGATTTAGCTAAATATTTCTTAAAGTAAAAATATTTTTCAAATCCTCTGTTCTTTTTAATAATATTCTCACCTTCTTTTAACCTTGGTGGCATGTAAGATGTTTTTCATTTCACTATTTCCTACTTTTCTTATCTTATCGACAATGCTCCTTCCTGCTTTTGAGACACTAATTCCAATTTAAGAACATTTTATCTTATCATAGCTATTACTTTTAAGTCTACCATCTTCTGGTAGTATTGGGTTATACTTTATATCAGTTTAACTGTACCGTAATTCTTTTTTGAGGGGGAGTTTCATGAAAATTGTTTTGCACAGATTTCATTTTTCATAAGCACTATAAGAAATTAAAACCGTGCTGTGATTGGTTGCTATGGGCAATGATTTGCTAATTTTCTTTCACTTATATGTTATAGTAAGATATATGTTATTTTATATACCCTACAATAAAATATTATGCATTATATATGTGATTGTGTCTGCATGTGTTTTGGAAATGGGTGGAAGACCATGTCCCTTCTGACCTCATAGTTGGTTGAAAAAAAAGGGAAGTCCATTAGTTTAACCTATTGTACTACAAAAGGTAACCACAAATACCTAAGAGCCAGTTGGAAATTATCCTGATTTTAGGGGCAAACATTTTCTTCAGACAAAACCCCTGAATTTATTACCCATCTTAAGCAGATGATTAGAGGTGACTTGCAATATTATGTCCTTCAATTAAACCACCCAGACCATTTTTAAATCTATTTTTGGGACATATACATTGATGACCTATATTAGGATAGTCTATCAAAGTGAGGGCCTCTGGGACCCCCAATCAGCACTGTGAAGGGGCTGTGACACTCTCAAGAATACTGCATCAGCCTCCAATGTTTTCATAGGCACGATGACTTATCCGTACTAGTGGCTATGCCTGGCCCATATTTTGGACGAACTGCAGTACCAGGCATAGCCTCTCATCTGGATGAGCCGCTGTACTTATGTAAACAATAAAGGGGGACGAAAAGCCTTCATGAGTGCCACGACTCCCACTGATCAAACATGAATGACATATCCTAAGGAAACGCCATCAATGTATGTGTCCTGAAGAATCCTTTTAAAATTGACCATCACAGCATTCTATAACAGAGAGTTACATAGCGTGATTGCTCGATTAGGATCTTTTGTGGTTATGGTGACACATCTAGTGTATCATAGTTACACTGTCAGATTGTTCTTACCAAATCGACTCTGTCTAAAAATTGCCTAAACTGCAGTAATCTGTAAAAAGCTTAAAAGACGCTGATTCAGAATCTGTAAGTTTTATCTTTCTACTCACTTACATCCCCCCACTGTAAGCCCACAACGAGCCGTGCGCTGCATGTTGATGCATAGGGAGGACTGCTAAGCTTGGTGATATAATTGAGAGGGCTACTTAGATTTGTCATCATCATGCAGTGCACGGCCCATTTCGGGGCTTACAGGGGGGAATGCATGTGAGTAGAAAGATAGAAATTGTAGATTCGGAATCAGCATCTTTTAATATATTTACAGATTACTGTAGTGTGTGGGGAGAGGGGGGGGGGGGGGGGGTTTGGAGGTGACAATTTCCCCTTAAGAGGAGCAGAATAAATTTTGATATAGAGCATGCTACGAACTATAGAGGATATTTTATGATCAGAGCTTTATTCATGTAAGACTTTAAAGCACTTGTAGTTCTTTTCTGAAGTTTAAAATTTAGAGACAAAAGGGAACAGACATATTGTGGATTGAAACTATCTCTCCCGCTGCCAGCCACATGATGTCCTCAGGCTTCACATTGTGCATTTTTTATCCAGACTAATGGTTTCACCATCAGAAAAAAAGGAACCATATTTGTAGTCAGGAGAATATTAACTTGGGAACAAATGGCTTTTATAAAAATTCACTATAAATGCTCAGTAATCTAGTCCCCAGTGCTAGGGAATGGTGGCCATTTTCTTCTCCCCAATACTATCATTAGAAATACAGATGGCAAGTATCAATACCCATCACCAACTCTTCTCCAGTATAGTAGAAAACACGTTAGATCTCCAGAGGGGCACAGAGATGCGGCCATCTCATCCAATATCTGCAGTGCCTTTTTCTAAACAGATATTCAAGTCATGCTTAGAAAAATAATGACAATGATAATGGAACGCTTTTCTTTTACCTAAGTTCCCCTTTAAGGGATAGGTGCTCTCTTTAAACACCTTATGAAATGTCACTGTCATGTTATCAATAGGGCTCACAGGCTAAAACACCTAAAGATTGGTAAAATGAAGAGGCTGAGTGAAGCCAATGGCGGATGAAGGGACTTGCAGGAGGGTTACTGTCTCTTTGTTCTGTAAATCAGTGGGGGTCTCGACTGACAGCTAAGGCTTCGTTCACACCTGTGCATGTCGACTATGGTATTGATTCCGTCAAAACGACGGAACCCTTGCACAACGGAGACAAACGGAAACCATCGGCACAGGATCCGTGACCATTGAAATCAATGGTGATAGAAACGGAAACCTATGGTTTTCGTTTGTGTCTGTCAGGGCTCCGTTCCGACGGAAAGCTCTGACGGAAAGTCAGAACGGAGCCCTAGCGCAGATGTGAACGAAGCCTTAGTTAGGATAATTGTAAACTGCTTTGAGGCTGTGACTTGGACTTCATAACACTAGGAGATATGTAGATTACACTAGTGTGGTGCATTACCATTTAGAAACAGAAAGAATGCATTTACTGTTATAGGAAAAAGACAAGAAATTGCATGTGTTACAAGTGTAAACTGGAAAGAAAACAGCAATGTTTGTATCTATGATGGTAAAAGGAAAAGAATAAAAGAGTTGACAGATAGGACACTAAATCAATAGACACGAGGTCCAGAATGAATTGTGCTGATGCGATGACTGGAAAGGCCTTCATATGATTTGATATATTTATCCTTCGATGGCAGAAACAATTAGGCTTATTATTTATAATCGCTGGGGCATTGTGTAAGATTGTTGTGTGCTGTCTCTTTCATGTGTAAATCCTCAATGTGCCAATTTTAGGATCATATCTGAGTATTAAAAATACATTTATGAGACCAGAGTAGTTATATGAAACTAGCGGCTAGTTATAGAGAGCAACAAGAAAATCAGCCACACATTACATAGGAGAGTTTCTAATATGCAGTATTCTTTTTATTACCAGAAGAAATGTGGAACTGATAAAACATCCATCATTTAAAGTTCTTTTCCACACAAATGTTATAGTGTACTGAAAACCACAGACAGGCATTGGAATGGACCAGATACCTAACCAACTGATTTTATTTCTGTACAGATACAGCCTGGATGGCAGTTGAGGGCAACTCATGCAGTAATCACTGCTGGTAATTATGGGCACGGACAGCCGTCCACATTTGCGGGCCGTGCTCCCATTATTAAATTTTTTTTTAAAGGTAATTTTATTCAGACCTAATAGCAAAACAACAGTACAAAAACAGAAGTGTAAAATTCAGAGCATTGCACATAGCAAGTAATATAATTGTACCAAGTGTACAAGGTCAGTTATTAACAATAAAAAACAAACAAACGGATCCATGTCTCACATATTGATGTGCACAGAAGTTAATATACAAAAACAAAACTCTAACAAACAGCCTTTCCTTATCAGCAATATGTAAAAGAAAATCTGGTGAGGACTAGTCAACAGAGGGAGAAGTTTGGTGGAGGAATGGGGGACCAAACAGGGACATCAGCATCTCCAGGTCTGGTTAACCTGGACTATGTCAAGCCTATGAGCTGGTATGTGGGTTGGATATCCAACAACACCACACCCTTATAAATTTGTCAGGACATCCATGTGCTTCATAAGTAAGTTTAAAAAGTGTCAGCATAGAGTTTACTAACGTAATCCATGCTGACAGCGTAAGAACCTTGGGGGGTTTCCAATGCAGGAGTATCGTTTTTTTAGCATAAAATAATAGGTGCATCATGAGAGACCTAACCGCTACAGTAGGTATAAGTTCTTCCACCAGTAATAAAAGGCAAGTTCTGGGTTCAAGTATACGAGGGAGTCCTACTTTAAGCTTGAGAAATTCCAGTACTTCAGTCCAGAAAGAATTAATAATTGGACACTCCCAGAACATATGTGTCATGACCTAGGCTGCTCCGCCATAGGGGAGAGGCAGCTGGCCAAGTCACAGTCCATGCAAAGTCTACACAAGAAGTTCGTAGCACAAGGGTACCTGAGATAGTCCAGACAGTGGCAGAGGCTCTGGCACAGATTGGGCTAGATGTGGCAGGTTGCGCCAGTTGTGGCAGAGGGTACCAGGATTGGCAGATGACCCCAGACGTGGTGTATACAGGCAGGCATGGCAGGTTGCGCAAGATGTGGCGGATGATACGAGGGATGGCAGATGACACCAGACATGGTGTATACCAGCAGGCGTGGCTGGTTGCGCCAGACGTGGCGGATGATATCAGGAGTGGCAGATGACACCAGACGTGGTGTATAACAGCAGGCGGCACAACACAACTCCAACACTAGACAGGCTCAGGAGCAAAACACAGCACGGGATACAGGATACAGGTAGCAGGGCACGGAAACACTGGGAGCAGGATAAGACTAAGGGACCATTTGAAATACAAACATGGGAAAACTACAACAACGCTCAGGCAAGGAGTGAAAGGGCAGGGCCCTTTTTATAGTCCAGGGTGATCTTTCAAATAATTAATTAATTACATATGTACGCACTGGCCCTTTAAGGGCAAGAACCAGTGCACGCACACCCACTTGTGGACATTGCAGGACAGAGTGACCGGATGCGCTGATGTCTCACGGGAAGGAGACGTCGGCCAGAGGAGGAAGGTCTGCGGTCGCGGCCGTCAATAGTTAAGGGGAGGCGGCGGTCCGTGACCGCGGCCATTACAATATGTAGTAAGGAGCCCTCAGCTGCTTGGCAACGTGGCCAGACAGGAGTAGGTGTAACGTCTATGGCCACGGTCCGTCGTTCTGCTTTAAGCCTCGATGGCCGTGGACATGGACATCTTACCTGCTTGCAGCGTCGTCCTCCTGTGAGGCGCCGGCACTCACTTCCAGACATCGAAACTATCTCCGGCGCGCGTCCTTAAAGGGCCAGTGCGCGCATTTTGCAGGAAGTCTGCAATCTAGCCCAGGATGCCTTGGGCTATAAAAAGGGCTCTGCCCTCTTTCTCTTTGCCAGAGCGTTGTTTGTGACCCATAGTTTGTCGTGCTAATGGTCTCCCAGTGTCTTCCAGTTTCCCAGTGTACCTTGTTCCTGTATCCCGTATCCTGTTTCCGTGCTGCCAAGTTCTAGTGCCGTGCTGTGGTGTTGCCGTGCTGTGCTACAGTCTCGCTTGAATTGCTACACCTCTCCTAACGTCTTCCGCCGCCTGGTCCTGGACGTGCCTGCCTCGCTACCCGTCTATGATTGCCTCAGGTATCCTCGCTGAACTATTGAACTCTGTATTTACCTGTTTGGCCAGCTGCCATCCCGCTACGCGGTATGGCCCATTGGGTCCACACCCCGCCTCGTGACAGTAGGTATGTGTCCCATCCTAAATAATTTGGAAGGTATATAGTAAATTTGGTGGAAAAATTTTAGTTGAATAAGTCGGATATTAAAGGACCTGTTAGAGTGGATAGAATTTCTTTATGATCATCTGTAGAAATGGAAGAAAGAGTCTGAGACCATCAGTCCAGGGCTCTATCAAGTTTATTAGAAGATACAGTTAGCAGATGCCTATAAAGTATGGACAATGGTTTAGCCAATGTCTCCTGTGTCACCTAATCCTCCACCAGGGCTGTACATAATCTGACATTATATTCTGCAAATTGTGACCAAAGAGCGTGTCTAAGCTAGAAATAACGGAACCTGAGATGGGTCGGGATCTGGTGTTTGGACTAAGTGGTGTAAAAGTAGCTACTTTATCATCCACTACCACATCCTCCAAGGCCAATATACCCAGGACTGCCCACTCACCAGGACTAGGGAGTCTTTGTAACTGTGGCAGGAGCGGGTTATACCAGAGCGGCATCCTGGGCAACCAGGACCGATCCTCTGAGTTAAAGAGCACTGTGTGTCCCGGGGTGGGGGGCTGTCTATAAATAGAGTTCACAAGGGCTTTATAGGAACCAAGAAGTAAAGCTTCCAGCTCAGTACAGGGATTAAAGTGTCTATAGGTAAACCACCACCAATCATACACCAGTTGGCTAGCAAGGAAGTAGATATATAGGTTTGGAAGGGCCGGCTCACCTTGGTCAGTGGGTAGTTGTAGTGTGCCCAGAGCAATTCTAGGAGTACCACCTACCCAAATAAAAGATCTAAGATCAATATGGCTACCATTATCAGTGTAAAATGATAATGATAGCCATACTGGAGATTTGAACAGATTGAATTTGCCTGTAACTGTGAGGGGTGGTGGTGTTTCCATTGAAAATCCATCTTGAGACATTGTACGAGAGGAGTAACATTGTCAGGTATAAAAGTACATGTATCTGAGCTAATCACTATTCATAGATAAGTAATTTTTTCTGATCATTTTATCGGGGAAGGAAGTTCGACATTCCTAGCCGCATCGTCTATTGCCATTACCAAAGATTTTGACCAGTTGACACAGAGCCCAGAGAAGGATGTAAATAAATCAAACAAAGACAATAGTGCCTGCAGAGATGGACCCAGATCATTGAGGAATAGAAGTGTATCGTCTGCGTAGAGAGAGACACCCCCTCTCCCACATCCTGAAGCCCTTTATATCGGGACCAGATGGGTTACACCCTAGAGTCATTAAAGAGCTTAGTTCAGTTATTTCTGTCCCCCTCTTCATAATATTTAGAGAGTCTCTCATGAGTGGTATAGTGCCAAGGGACTGGCGCAGGGCAAATGTGGTGCCTATTTTCAAAAAGGGCTCTAGGTCTTCGCCAGGTAATTATAGACCAGTAAGCTTAACATCAATTGTGGGGAAAATGTTTGAGGGGCTATTGAGGGACTATATACAGAATTATGTGACAATAAATAGTATTATAAGTGACAGCCAGCATGGTTTTACAAAGGACAGAAGCTGTCAAACCAACCTGATTTGTTTTTATGAAGAGGTAAGCAGAAGCCTAGACAGAGGGGCCGCTGTGGATATAGTGTTTTTGGACTTTGCAAAGGCATTTGACACTGTCCCTCATAGACATCTAATGGGTAAATTAAGGACTATAGGTTTAGAAAGCATAGTTTGTAATTGGATTGAGAATTGGCTCAAGGACCGTATCCAGAGAGTTGTGGTCAATGATTCCTACTCTGAATGGTCCCCGGTTATAAGTGGTGTACCCCAGGGTTCAGTGCTGGGACCACTATTATTCAACTTATTTATTAATGATATAGAGGATGGGATTAATAGCACTATTTCTATTTTTGCAGATGACACCAAGCTATGCAATATAGTTCAGACTATGGAAGATGTTTGTGAATTGCAGGCAGATTTAAACAAACTAAGTGTTTGGGCGTCCACTTGGCAAATGAAGTTTAATGTAGATAAATGTAAAGTTATGCATCTGGGTACGAAAAACCTGCAAGCATCATATGTCCTAGGGGGAGCTACACTGGGGGAGTCAATTGTTGAGAAGGATCTGGGTGTACTTGTAAATCATAAACTAAATTTCAGCTGCTTCAAAGGCCAGCAAAATATTGTCGTGTATCAAAAGAGGCATGGACTCGCGGGCAGGGATGTAATATTACCACTTTACAAAGCATTAGTGAGGCCTCATCTAGAATATGCAGTCCAGTTCTGGGCTCCAGTTCATAGAAAGGATGCCCTGGAGTTGGAAAACATACAAAGAAGAGCAACGAAGCTAATAAGGGGCATGGAGAATCTAAGTTATGAGGAAAGATTAAAAGAACTAAACCTATTTAGCCTTGAGAAAAGACGACTAAGGGGGGACATGATTAACTTATATAAATATATGAATGGCGCATACAAAAAATATGGTGAAATCCTGTTCCATGTAAAACCCCCTAAAAAAACAAGGGGGCACTCCCTCCGTCTGGAGAAAAAAAGGTTCAACCTGCAGAGGCGACAAGCCTTCTTTACTGTGAGAACTGTGAATCTATGGAATAGCCTACCGCAGGAGCTGGTCGCAGCAGGGACAGTAGATGGCTTTAAAAAAGGCTTAGATAATTTTCTAGAACAAAAAAATATTAACTGCTATGTGTAGAAATTTTTTACTTTCCCTTTCCCATCCCACTTCCCCTTTCCCATCCCTTGGTTGAACTTGATGGACATGTGTCTTTTTTCAACCGTACAAACTATGTAACTATGTAACTATGTAAGGAGAGGCTCTTATAGCTATTGCTAGTGGCTCAATAGCCAGTGCAAAAAGGAAGGGAGACAGTGGGCAACCTTGCCTAGTCCCTCGGGCAAGTGTGAATGAAGGGGAAATGTGACAATTGGTTTTAAAACTTGCTGTAGGTTGGTAGTATAGCAACTGTACCCAGTGGATAAATTTGGGGCCAAATCCAAATTTGCCTAGAACAGACCACAGATAGGACCACTCTACAGAGTGGAATGCTTTCTCAAGGTCCAAAGAAGCAACAACTCTGGTGCCGCCAGACTCTATATTCGATGATATGTTGGTAAAGAGCCACCGAACATTAACATCAGTGGCATTCCTTGGCATGAAACCAAATTGATCAGGATGAATAATATGAGATATAATCTTTTGCATACGCATCGCCAGAATTTTGGCTAATATTTTTATATCACAATTAAGGAATGAGATAGGTCGGTATGAGCCACAGTCCCTAGGATCTTTATTGTGATCCTTGGGATCAGCACTATAAGAGTCTCTCTCATAGAAGGGGGGGCAGCACCACCACTGAAGGAGTGAAAAAGGGCAAGCAAATGAGGGTCAATCAAGTCAATATGCAATTTATACCAATCGATGGGCAAACCGTCCAGACCCAGGATTTTCCTGTTTGGAAAGGAGCTAATAGCCTCTGTAATTTCCTCTATGGTCAGATCAGCTTCTAACAAATCAACATCCTCACTATCCAGGATGGGGAACATAATTTTATCTAAATATGCCTCTTGTTCAGATGGATTGTTAGGAACCTTAGAGGAGTACAAATCAGAGTAGAACTTAGCAAATACATCATTGATGGCCAACGGGTCGCTGACAGGCATCCCAGTACACGAGGTGATTTCTAAAATAGAATTCGACGTGGTGTCCTCTATCGCCAGGAAGGCCAGCAAAAGATCATTCTTATCCCCCTTCTCAAGAACTATTTGTTGGGAATATAGGGTTTTCTTCCTGGTGAGTTCAGTCAATAAATGGGTATATTCACATTGCTTCGCCGTGAATGTAGTAAAGGCCGAGGAGTCCCTAGTCCTGAGATATTCCTCCTCCGCCACGACAAGTTCAGCCTCCAATCCTATACGTTGTTTATCTAGACCTTTTCTATGTGAGGATATTGCTCGAATAACCTCCCCTCTGATATAGGCCTTGAAGGCATCCCACATCAGTCAAACCAGGTTAGTATTCCAAAAATCAGTTTTTGCACTTCCAGCGAATAGTCGGGAAAGACTCTCACATCTTGGTTGGCGTGTTTCAAAGGCCCCCGGTTTCCACGCAAGTTCCAGCAATTTGTCTCTGTCTTTGAAATTCAAAAACTTGGCAATGAAAGTGCGAGGAGCTCTAGTGGGGTTCCGAAGTGCACGTTCCACACAGAACATAGGAGAAAAGGCAGTATCCCCAAATGTAGATTTGAGCCAACTCTCCAAAAATGCAGCAGTGTCTGGCTTTTCCACACCTTCAGGCAGGCCGACGAAATCAATGTTACATCTACGCAAACAGTTCTCTATGTCGTCGAGTTTAGCCCACCATGTGGATTGCTGCGCCTCTAAGGAGTCGAACAGCGAACTCAGGGGAGTCAACACATCTTCAAAGTCAGAAATATGCCTCTCAGACTCAGTAGCGGTTTACGTGACCTGTGTACATCTGCCCTGAGAATACCAAAGTCTGTCTGAAGGGAATCAATTGTTTCAGTTAGAACAGTACGGGATTCTGTAATAGCCTTCAGTACGTCCAACATGGATGGTTCAGGAGGAAAGTCAACAGGTGTGAAAGGAGAGGTGGAGGCCTCATAAGGCCGCGATGCATGGGACCCGGATGCTGGACCAGCGGATTTATTCAATTTGTCCGTAATTTTAGACTGTTTGGAGGAAGCCATTGTGGGATTACCCCAATTCAAAGGGTTATGTAAGAGCAAAGAGATAATTCAGACTAGTGCACAGCCAGACATACTGTTAAGGATCTGCCAGGCACAGCTTCTGTATCCACGCCCATAGGTAATCAGTCTGCACCTGCTTCTATGTCTGTGAGACTGACTTCATCTTCCACCACTCAGGATGGCAGGCTTAGGAGTGGGAGAGCCTATCACAGCCTGGCCAGACGGAGCTAGCTCCCGCCCTCTGTCTATTTATACCTGCCTTTCCTGTTCCTCCTTGCTTGTGATTCTTCTCTGTTGGTTTCCTGGCCCTGCTGCAGCTTCTTGAACTACTTGTCCCTGCTTCGTATTGACCCTGGCTTACTGACTACTCTTCTGCTCTGCGTTTGGTACCTCGTACACTCCTGGTTTGACTCGGCTTGTTCACTACTCTTGTTGCTCACGGTGTTGCCGTGGGCAACTGCCCCGTTTCCCTTTGTTCTGTGTTTCCTTGTCTGTTGTCTGTCGTGCACTTATTGAGTGTAGGGACCGTCGCCCAGTTGTACCCCGTCGCCTAGGGCGGGTCGTTGCAAATAGGCAGGGACTGAGTGGCGGGTAGATTAGGGCTGACTTGTCTGTTTCCCTATCCCTGTCATTACATAATCACAAGCCCATATACCTACTCTACCCTGGTCCCTCACACCACAATGGACCCCCTTGAGACCCTAGTTCAGCAAATGCAGGGTCTCTCCCTACAGGTCCAGGCCCTGGCTCAGAGGGTCAACCAGCCTGATGCTACCATGGTAGTACCCCTCACCTCACTTCTTGAACCCCACCTCAAGTTGCCTGACCGGTTCTCAGGGGATCGGAAGTCTTTTCTCTCCTTTCGGGAGAGTTTTAGGCTCTATTTTCGTTTAAAGCCCCACTCCTCAGGTTCTGAGAGCCAGTGGGTGGGTATAATTATGTCCCGGCTCCAGGAAGGGCCCCAAGAATGGGCCTTCTCCTTGGCTCCTGACGCCCCTGAACTTTCCTCCGTTGGTCTTTTCTTTTCTGCTCTCGGACTCATTTATGACGAGACTGACAGGACTGCCTTTGCCGAGAGTCAGCTGGTGACCTTACGTCAGGGTAAGAGACCTGTTGAGGAGTATTGCTCTGACTTTAGGAAGTGGTGCGTAGCTTCTCGGTGGAATGACCCTGCCTTAAGGTGCCAGTTTAGGTTGGGTCTGTCGAACGCCCTGAAAGACCTGCTAGTTAGCTATCCCTTTTCTGACTCCCTAGACCAGGTTATGGCTTTAGCGGTACGACTTGACCGACGTCTCAGGGAACGACAACGTGAACGTTTTTGTGTTTTCTCCTCTGACTCCCCCATGATGCCTCCCGAGGTTCCGTTGCTTCGTTCTTCCACGGAAGACTCGGAGGTACCTATGCAACTCGGGGCCTCCGTGTCCCCCCAACAACGTAGAACGTTCCGCAGGAAGAATGGTCTCTGCTTCTATTGTGGGGATGACAAGCATCAAGTGAACACCTGTCCTAGGCGTAAGAATAAGCAGCCAGAAAACTTCCGCGCCTAAGTGATCATCGGGGAGGTCACTTGGGCGCACAGGTATTTCCCGTAAATATGAAACGTAATAAAATCTTGCTTCCCTTTCAGGTCTCTTTTGGTGGTAGGTCTGCTACCGGCAGTGCCTTCGTGGATTCAGGGTCGTCTGCTAATATCATGTCTGTGGAATTTGCTATGTCTCTAGCTATGCCTTTGATTGATTTGCCTAAACCTGTCCCGGTAGTGGGTATCGACTCCACTCCTCTTGCTAATGGTTATTTTACACAGAATACCCCTGTTTTTGAACTCCTTGTTGGCTCCATGCATTTGGAGCAGTGCTCTGTACTGTTGATGCAGGGATTATCGTCCGATTTGGTTTTAGGCCTTCCCTGGTAGCAGTTGCATAATCCCACGTTTGACTGGAATACTGGGGATCTTACCAAATGGGGTAATGAATGCTTGACGTCATGTTTTTCTGTTAATTCTATTTCTCCCTTTTGAAGAGGTGAACACGCTACCTGAGTTTGTTCAGGACTTCGCTGATGTTTTCTCTAAGGAGGCCTCCGAAGTGTTACCTCCTCATAGAGAATACGATTGCGCTATCGATTTGGTACCAGGAGCTAAGCTCCCTAAGGGTAGGATATTTAATCTCTCTTGTCCCGAACGTGAAGCCATGAGAGAGTATATCCAGGAATGCCTGGCCAAGGGTTACATTCGCCCCTCTACTTCTCCGGTAGGTGCTGGCTTCTTCTTCGTAGGGAAGAAGGATGGTGGTCTTAGGCCATGCATTGACTACCGTAACTTGAATAAGGTCACTGTAAGGAACCAGTATCCCCTTCCTTTGATTC
Source organism: Rhinoderma darwinii (assembly GCF_050947455.1). NCBI lineage: Eukaryota > Metazoa > Chordata > Amphibia > Anura > Rhinodermatidae > Rhinoderma > Rhinoderma darwinii. The sequence continues at coordinate 140,059,712 of NC_134691.1, read as the reverse complement.
CTGATCTCTTTAATCAGGTTCAGGGGGCCCAATGGTTCTCTAAGTTTGATCTACGGGGGGTGTATAACCTTATCCGCATCAAAGAGGGGGATGAGTGGAAGACTGCGTTTAACATGCCCGAAGGTCATTTCGAATACCTCGTCATGCCCTTTGGGTTGTGTAATGCTCCCGCAGTCTTCCAGAATTTCATAAATGAGATTTTAAGAGATTACCTGGGGGTATTTCTTGTAGTGTACCTTGATGACATACTTGTGTTTTCCAAGGACTGGTCCTCCCACATTGAGCATGTCAGGAAGGTGCTCCAGGTCCTTCGGGAAAACAAACTGTTTGCGAAGACCGAAAAATGTGTGTTTGGGGTGCAGGAGATACCATTTTTGGGTCAAATCCTCACTCCTCATGAATTCCGCATGGACCCCGCCAAGGTCCAGGCTGTGGCGGAATGGGTCCAACCTGCCTCCCTGAAGGCGTTACAGTGATTCTTGGGGTTCGCTAATTATTACAGGAGATTTATTGCTAACTTCTCGGTCATCGCTAAGCCTCTTACGGACCTCACTCGCAAGGGTGCTGATCTCCTCCGCTGGCCTCCTGAGGCTGTCCAGGCTTTTGAGGTCCTTAAGAAGTGCTTTATCTCGGCCCCGGTGTTGGTTCAGCCCAACCAAATGGAGCCATTTATCGTGGAGGTTGACGCGTCTGAGGTGGGAGTGGGAGCTGTCTTGTCCCAGGATACCAGGTCCCTCACCCATCTCCGTCCCTGTGCCTACTTCTCCAGGAAGTTTTCGCCCACTGAGAGTAACTATGATATTGGCAACCGCAAACTCTTAGCCATTAAATGGGCATTTGAAGAGTGGCGCCACTTCCTGGAGGGGGCTAGGCACCAGGTAACGGTCCTTACCGACCACACGAATCTGGTATTTCTAGAATCGGGCCGGAGGCTAAACCCGAGACAAGCTCGATGTGCGTTATTTTTTACCAGATTCAACTTTTTGGTTACCTATAGGGCTGGGTCTAAAAATATTATGGCTGATGCACTGTCGCGTAGCTTCATGGCCAGCCCTCCTTTGGAGGAAGATCCTGCTTGTATTTTGCCTCCAGGTATAATCATTTTCTCTATTGAGTCTGATTTAGTCTCTGAAATTGCTGCTGATCAAGGTTCAGCTCCCGGGAACCTTCCTGAGAACAAGCTGTTTGTTCCCCTGCAATTCCGGCTAAGGGTACTTAGGGAAAATCATGACTATCGCACTATCTGGTCATCCAGGCATCCTGGGTACCAAGCACCTCATTGCCAGAAACTATTGGTGGCCTGGGTTGCCTAAAGACGTTAAGGCCTACGTCGCCGCTTGTGAGGTTTGTGCTAGGTCCAAGACTCCCAGGTCCCGACCAGCGGGCTTACTACGTTCTTTGCCCATTCCCCAGAGACCTGGGACCCATATCTTCATGGATTTTATCACCGATTTGCCTCCATCTCAAGGCAAGTCGGTGGTGTGGGTTGTAGTAGACCACTTTAGTAAGATGTGCCACTTTGTGCCCCTCAAAAAGCTACCCAATGCTAAGATGTTAGCTACCTTGTTTGTCAAACACATCCTGCGTCTCCATGGGCTCCCTGTCAATATTGTTTCTGACAGAGGGGTAAAATTTGTTTCTTTGTTTTGGAGAGCCTTCTGTAAAAAGTTGGAGATTGATCTGTCCTTCTCCTCTGCCTTCCATCCTGAAACTAATGGCCAAACCGAGAGGACTAATCAGTCTCTAGAACAATATTTGAGGTGGTTTATCTCTGACTGTCAATATGATTGGGTCTCTGTCATTCCCCTCGCCTAATTTTCCCTTAATAACCGGGTCAGTAACTCGTCAGGGGTCTCCCCCTTTTTCTGTAATTTTGGGTTTAATCCACGGTTCTCCTCCGTTTCACCTGGTAGTTCCAACAATCCCGAGGTAGAGGTTGTTCATTGGGAACTGTGCACAGTCTGGGCCCAGGTTCAGAAGAACCTAGAGGCGTCCCAGAGCATACAAAAAACTCAGGCAGATAGAAGACGTTCTGCTAACCCCTTGTTTATGGTCGGAGATCTGGTGTGGCTATCGTCAAAGAACTTGCGCCTTAAAGTCCCGTCCAAGAAGTTTGCTCCCCGGTTTATAGGGCCGTACAAGGTCATTGAAGTCCTCAATCCTGTCTCCTTCCGACTGGAGTTGCCCCCATCTTTTCGAGTACACGACGTGTTTCATGCCTCCCTCCTTAAACGCTGCTCCCCGTCCTTGGCTCCCTCGAGGAAACCTCCTGTCCCCGTTCTCACTCCTGAGGGGGTAGAATTCGAGGTGGCCAAGATTGTGGACAGCAAGATGGTCCAAGGCTCCCTCCAGTACCTGGTCCATTGGAGAGGATACGGGCCTGAGGAGAGGAGTTGGGTACCCGCCCGGGATGTTCACGCTGGGGTATTGGTCAGGAGGTTCCACCTTCGTTTCCCCAATAAACCAGGTCCATCTAGAAAGGGTCCGGTGGCCCCTAATAAAAGGGGGGGTACTGTTAAGGATCTGCCAGGCACAGCTTTTGTATCCACGCCCATAGGTAATCAGTCTGCACCTGCTTCTATGTCTGTGAGACTGACTCCATCTTCCACCACTCAGGATGGCAGGCTTAGGAGTGGGAGAGCCTATCACAGCCTGGCCAGACGGAGCTAGCTCCCGCCCTCTGTCTATTTATACCTGCCTTTCCTGTTCCTCCTTGCTTGTGATTCTTCTCTGTTGGTTTCCTGGCCCTGCTGCAGCTTCTTGAACTACTTGTCCCTGCTTCGTATTGACCCTCGCTTACTGACTACTCTTCTGCTCTGCGTTTGGTACCTCGTACACTCCTGGTTTGACTCGGCTTGTTCACTACTCTCCTGCTCTACGTTTGGCACCTCGTACTCTCCTGGTTTGACTCGGCTCGTTTACTACTCTTGTTGCTCACGGTGTTGCCGTGGGCAACTGCCCCATTTCCCTTTGTTCTGTGTTTCCTTGTCTGTTGTCTGTCGTGCACTTATTGAGTGTAGGGACCGTCGCCTAGTTGAACCCCATCGCCTAGGGCGGGTCGTTGCAAGTAGGCAGGGACTGAGTGGCGGGTAGATTAGGGCTCACTTGTCTGTTTCCCTATCCCTGTCATTACACATACGTTAGAGGATTATAGTCATAGGGGAGTGGGGAGATCTGCCATGCATCACATTATAGCCAGATCACATTTGCGCAACATAAGGAGGGACAGCAGGGTGTTCTAGCGTACAATGTCATCAGCAGCCAGCTGCTAAAGTCACTCACCACTGCTTGTAGCGCCAAGGAGGAGATGCAAAGGGAAGATGGAACCCTCTTGAATACTATCCTTAAAATGGCGGCTGTGTTCTCTGAAGCGCTGTCTCCCACAGCAGGTTTACTGTGTTCAGGACTCCACCTACAGCAGGGCACCAGGGCAGATGCTTGTGGGGCTTTCTCAGAGGCCTCAGCTGCAGTGTAATGCACTGCTCCAGTTCCAGTCCGGCCGCAAATTTAGGCCTGGAATGTGGCTGTTACACTAGGCACGAAAACTCCTGGTTATCAGAACCGGGCCAGAAAAGGTTTAAAATGTTCCCCACAGTAGCGGGAGTGCGGTGGGACAGTTGTCACTGCCTGGAAGCGCACCAGGAGAGAGGATTGAGACAACTTAAATAGCAATTTTTGCAAGAATTGTCCCCACTTGTATGCATCTTGTGAACAACTTTTTATCAGCCCATTTCTTTTGTATTGATATACTGTAGTTGTTGTGCTTTATTTGGAGACTGCACTGTCCTGTGACAGTTGCAACTGGAGCTGTCAGACTAAACCATATCTGTGTGTAGCCCCAACCTTAACGCTCCACACTCTGGATCATAGAGCAAGATCCAGAGTGGGGGATTCTCATCTGTGCCCTTTTTATGCTTGGACAACTCGTTCAAGCATAGGTTCGCTCTTTCTGTGTACCAAAAAATGTTAGTTGCTTGTTAGCAACATACTACAAATGGATAGTTTTGGGGTGAATGCTGACAGCTTGTACTCCGTTGCTCAAGAGAAGCTGAAGAGCAAATGACAGAATTTTAACTGGCCTACATAAATTGTCAATCAGACTGAATGTGTCCTTTAAATACTGAAACTTTACATTCACTGTAAATGACTATCGTTTATTATGTACATCACTTTCACTGGAGCTACTCTTAAAACTCTACATCAAATTTATAGTGCAGTTTGATTTACTTTAGCTGAAATTTCCATTTACCTATGCAACAGATATCAATATCAGCTGCATTAGTGAAATACAAGCATTTTTATGTGTGATGTTGTAATGACATCATTCCAGCAGTTTTTCATTTTTGTAAGTGCTAAGGAATCGAAGCCCATTGTGATGTGTTTCTTATCCATACATAAAAATCATTTCTAGGTGTCACCTTGTAATAGCTGCTGACACTATTTTCAATCCTTTGCTAAGTTTTCTGCGCACTTTCCTTTCATTGCATATTTTCATGCAATATGTTTTAGAATGTAAGTGCAGCTTAAACTAGGGTGAAGCTCTGCCCTCCGCAGGTTATACACGGCCCAGAAAACTGATATCTGTGGTGCCTGTCGGTGGTAAATTCTTACTGGAGAGTAGCTGTAGCTGTTCATATGCTCACATAGAGAACAAGGTGGTCACAGAGCATTTGGAACTTTTGGAAAATGTTTATTCTTTATGATTTTTGTTTCTTCACATGTTAAAGAGGCTCTGTCACCAGATTTTGCAACCCCTATCTCCTATTGCAGCAGATCGGCGCTGCAATGTAGATAAGAGTAACGTTTTTTTTTTTTTTTTAATACGAGCATTTTTGGCCAAGTTATGACCATTTTTATATTTATGCAAATGAGGCTTTCTAAAGTACAACTGGGCGTGTATTATGTGCGTACATCGGGGCGTTTTTACTTCTTTTACTAGCTGGGCGTTGTGAATAAGAGTTTTAAAAAATAAAAACGTTACTCTTATCTACATTGCAGCGCCGATCTGCTGCAATAGGAGATAGGGGTTGCAAAATCTGGTGACAGAGCCTCTTTAAATGACTTTCACACACTGGATTTTTCTAATAGTGGTACAAAGAAAAATCTTCATCACATGTAAACATATGCAGATTTAGCTGCAGCTTTCACCCTTCAAAATACAACACAATTAAGAATAGGTTTTTTTCCGCAGTATGTAAGTACCATGTGTTTTCTAAAAGAAAGAGAAACACGATTCTTGTTTTATGGAGACGTAATAAGGAACCCATGGAAATCTTTTGTGTGCTACTGTATCTCCGCATGCTTCAGTTTTACAGATACAAAAAAAAAAAACAAGGGTAGCAAGCTCCAACAAATGCTTAGATTCTCCCCTTACAGTATCATAGGGTAGCACATGAAGAGTCTCTGGTTCTGTATTAGAGAACGGCAGGGACTCCATGTGCCCCTGCACCGGCTCCACGCACACATCTACCTTGAGGCCTTTATGAGCTTCCCATGATATTAGCTGTAGCAGGTATGTCTCTGACAAATTAGTTAGTAAGCCAAACTTAGGACAAAACTGGATTCTTTGTAAACTGCTGTAAAAAAAATGTTGACAGCATATAAATAATAGAAAATATAATAGTATAATTAGATAATTGGCAGAGAATTCCCTACTGGGGACAATGTAAACGTTCTTTTTATTCAAAAAACATATCTGTGTGAATTAAACTCTGTTCATGTCATGCTTGGTCTATAGTTAAGATATAATTGAAGTATACATTTACATTCATTCATTTGATGGATCCATTTTTTTTTTTAAAGGAAGTTACGTTTTTGTCTTGTTCTCCGTTCAAAATCAGTATCAAAAACAGTAATGTGTGTACATATGGATTGGGAACATATCTATCTGCTCATTGTCTTCTACTGTATGTTGATAAATAGCATAGCGTACATTCCACACCTAAACAATATCTACATGTATATCTATCAAACATATTTAGTTATGTCTGTTGCTTAGATAGTGTCAACATAATTTGAAGTGCCCTGAAAAGGCAGTCCCTGTCCCCAATGGGGTTCACAATCTAAATTTCCCTATCTCAGACACAAATACACACTATGGCTAATTTTATAGGAAGCCAATCAATCCGTAATTTTTCTTTGGAGCGTGGGAGAAAACTGGAGAACCCAGAGAAAAATCACACAAACATGGGAGAACATATACACATTTCAAATATGTTGACCTCCATAGAGACCGATTAGAACATTACAGTATACGTTTATATTTTTTTCCGGTATGCCAACGTATATGTGAGATGTATTGGTCAGATTTTGGTAGAAGATAGCTGTAAATGATGCTCTGCTGCTCTATTGATCTCAGATTTAAAATACTAGAAGGTGTTATATATATTTTCCTTCCTTTACTTTCCGTACATTTCATTACTCATAACATTTTCATAGACCATTGACCTAGATATATTGACTTAATTGGGCCGAGCTTAGTATTTCAAACACTCATAGTCTTACTAAGTGGAATTCATGTGACTATTGCAGACAGTTTATTGTTGGTGGATACACTCATACATCCCAGCCTGTTTATGTTTGGTCTGTTCTTCATGCCTGGCCTGGATAGTGCAGATATTGACTGGATCTGTTTTCTCTTAGCTCTGGATTTGGTAGTACATACCTCAGACAAAAAGCATCCCTCCTCTAAACCTAAAACATTGCTCAAAATAACCGTCAGGGTATGTTCACACGCCCTATTTACGGACGTAATTCAGGCGTTTTACGCCTGGAATTACAGGCGAAAAAAGTCTCTCAAAAGACGGCACCTAAAAAGACGGCCGCCTCAAAGAAGTGCATGTCACTTCTTGGGACGTAATTGGAGCCATTTTTCATTGACTCCATTGAAAAACAGCTCCAATTACGTCCGTAATGGAAGCCGCGAAAAACGCGTGCACTTCCAAAAACGTCTGAAATTCAGGAACTGTTTTCGCCTGAAAACAGCTCTGTAATTTCAGACGTAATTGGCGTTGCCGTGTGAACATACCCTTACTGCACAGACTTTTCCAACTTTGCCTTGACTGCTGAATAGGTTCGTCACTTCAGAGAACTTTAATCCGTAGCTATATTTAAGTCACAATATCAATAACTGCTGCCTGATGTACTATTTTCAATACCTAAATAATATCTACTGGATATCCAGGGCTTGTGTCTCCCGTCTTTTCTGTGTTCCTTGTGTCATCTGGCCCTTTACAACACTTTAAAACTTCAAATGTAACCTGAAACCTCACCTCCTCCAACAAGATTTAAACATTTTTTGTCAGTCGCTAGTGGTTATTATTATCTAGAAAAAGTGTACTGAGCCAACCACAGGCGTAACTGGAAGCTCCTGGGACCCAATGCAAAATCTCTTACATATCCCCAAGACATCATGTGCCCTTATAATACTGGCTCCTCCATGCGCCAGGGCCTCAGTGTGACAGCTTCCTCTGCACCCCTTATAGCTATGTCCCCAGAGGAAACGCAAATTATTTCATAGGAAATTTGTTTGTGGATTACTGCCAAAAACAATCAGAATGCTTGTTGTATTGAGGGGAAAAATCTTCACTTCTCTAGCCATTTCCTCACGTCTTTTATCTACCCCTTAGGGTATGTGCACACAACCTCTTTTCAGACGTAATGAAGGGTCTTACGATGTTCTGTGCAGACGAGCTGTCATTCTACGCGTCGCTGTCAAAATACGGCGCGTAAAATTACGGCTCGTCAAAAGAAGTGCAGGACACTTCTTGGGACGTTTTTGGAGACGTTTTCTCATAAACTCTATTAAAAACACCTCCAAAAACGGCCGTATAAACGCCGCGAAAACGCTGTGAAAAACGCGAGTTGCTCAAAAAACATCTGAAAATCAGGAGCTGTTTTCCCTTGAAAACAGCTCCGTATTTTCAGACGTTTTTGGTTAAGCGTGTGAACATACCCTTATTCTTTATAGTTCATAAGTACAGGGCTTCCTCACAACGAGTATGAGTTTACTTTTGTTCTGCTGTACTATGAATTGTTTGTTACATTGTATATGTAACCTGTTTAAGGTTTTAAAATGTACTTCACCCGAGAAGATGATGCTGCCATATAAATCAATAATAGTAATGCAAAGAATCTAAGTGGGTAATAGCTTAGAATATCTATTGGTCTGTAATTCTATATGTGCTATAGTTGATCTTGCACTTAGCAAGTGTCTACTTGACTGAGACACCAAGCACAAATCCAGACCTGAACATATGGACTTGTTTGGTCATTGATTTGGTGATGTCATAAGATCCCCTATTAACTTAATTGACCAGTACCAGCCATCCTAATCTAATCAGAAGCATATGTATAGACTATACCCCAAATATGGCCCTGTTTTTACTGTTTACTCAAATTTGCTGTGTCCTGTCCCAATCCACACAGCAATTGTGCCGTTATAGAACATGGACTTGGAAAGCATTCTAGAATTCTGAATTTCATACTAAGAAAAGGCGAAGACCCTCAACGTGTGCAGATGTTCATGAAATATACTTATTGTTCCCTACACACTGGCTGAAAACGCTGTGTTTCTGTTTTAACTATGAATCACATCAGTTCATTATTCCGCAAACAAAGCAGTCATGTGGAGTGTGTGCATAATTATTAGAACAATCAATCTCTCATTGTTAAATAAGTAACATAAATATAATGGAGGTCATTTAAGGAGCAGCTTCACTTAGCAAGATATATTGAACTTGCAACAGAGTGTAATCGTTCAACCATAGATCGCCATGTCTATCATGTTTGTTGTTTGTTTCTGTGTGAAGAATTTACAGTTTCTGCCTGCATAACAATTAATACTAGAGATCAATCCTATTTTCATTATGTAGAAATATTAGAACTACGTCAGCAATGACTGCTATCATAACATCAATGGAAAGAAAAATTATCTGGATGTCTTGCTCATTGAAATTGATACATAAAAATGTATGGCCTTTTAATTCCCTACAGCTTCAGAATTATGTGTATCAATTAAAACTTTAGATTCTGAAAAAAACCAAAAACCTAAGCCATGTGAGCTGCAATACCAGACAGAGCACATGGACAAGAGTGGTGCTGTTTCTGGAAAAAGACAGTTTTTTCTAACGTTGGACAACACATTTAAATACCTGGCCCTTTTTTATTACTTTATAGTAAACCCTTATACCTCCTCTTTATCACACCATCCTGGTCTTCTGTAGAAATGTAGAACAGGGGTTCTCTAACTCCCCAGTACCTCCTCAACCACATGAGTGGGATAAGGAGAAGTTTGAATAGAGCAGCACTGCCGCTCCATTCAAACTCTATGGGAGTTGTGGAAACAGCTAAGCTTAGCGCTAATACTCAAACGCCCCTCCATTCAAACTCCTCCTCATTGTAGTCATGTGGATGAGGAGGAACGAAGGACTCGGGAACCCTGATCTAGTGATTGTGAGGGTTCCACCGGTGTGGGCCAGATTGTTCAATTACATTTATCAACTATCCTGGGATAAATATTTAGTGTGAAAATCCCTTCTAACCCCTTAAGGATGCAGCCAATTTTGGCCTTAAGAAGGCAGTGATTTTATTTTGTCTTTTTATTGTCGTATTTCAAAAGTCATAACCTTTTTATGTTTATGTCGACACAGCCACATGAGGGATTGTTTTTTGCAAACGAGTTGTATTTTTTAATGGCACCATTTTGGGGTAATGTATTGTATAAATGTTATACATTTTAATTTGGGGGGCTGAAAAAATAGACATTCTAACATTGTTCTTTGGACTTTGCATCTACGGCATTTATTGTGTGGTATAAATTACATGTTTACATTATTCTGTGGGTCACTATGGCAATACGAAAATTATATATTTATAATAAAACAGATTTTTCAAAAAAGGAAATAGTTTTTGTGTCGATGCATTCAAAACTTATATTATTATTTTATTTTTTCATTGATGGAGCTGAATAAGCACTTGTTTTTTGTGGAACGACCTATGGTTTTCATTGGTACCATTTTGGGGTACCTTGGGCCTTTTTCTTTATCACTTTTTAATCATTATTCGGGAGTCGGGATGATAAAAAAAAACAATTCTAGCAATGTTTTATTATGTTGTTCAGCGTGCGGGATAAATAACGTCATCATTTTATAGTACGGGTCATTATAGACAAGTTTTTTTCCCCCACAATAAAGCATTTTTTAGTGCAAAATAGGTGAGTTTTGTATTTTCTGTTTTTTTATACTGTTACTTAGTCCCACGAGGGGACTTGAAGATGTGATCCTTTGATTGCTTACATAATACACTGCACTACTTAGTGCAGTGTATTTTGTCTTCCTATCAGTATTTTCTGACAGACAGCCTATTAGGACCTGCCCCCCACAGAGCCTAATTGACTCATCTTGATGACAGACTTGCTAGACCCCCTGCCACCATGGCAAGCCATCTCGGGCACCAATGGGCTGATAGATGGAATCTCTTCACTCTGTCAAACTCCTTAGATGCCGTGGTTGCTATTGATCGCAGCATCTAATGGGTTTAAACTCGTAGCTCCGATTCCAACTGTTGCAGGGGGAGCCCGGTTGTACATTACAGTGGACTCAACTCCTGGTGTCCGTCCTACATGTATGGCGTGGTGCTGGAAGGGGTTAATGGAGTCATCTAGTTTAGAAAACCTATTATCATATACGACAACGCCCGAACATGGGAGCAAAACGCAGAAGAGGTAGAAGACCAAGGAAACAACAGGCTGATTATTGGACTACTGACTCAGGGTCAGATTCGAGTTCATCCGAGGATGGGAGAAGATATGGGGAGACCCTGACAGGGGATACTAGTATTCCGACACAATCTGCCCCTTTAGGCGGAATACACGTAGAGGGCGGGGAAAGAAACAACTTGCATCAAACCCAAGCCTGGGGGGGGGGGGTACGAAGAGGAAACAGGTCTCTTGGCGAAAGTAGAGATCCCTGCTTCCCTATGTACCGATAAAGGTGTTATACATACAAGTAATGTTGTTAATCTCTCAAGTGTTAGACTTTCTTCTGATTGTATTTCAGTTTTGGCTAAAGGTTTAAATTATTGTCTTACTAGCAAATTTGATGAAAGACAATTTATAAGTGATCTGAGTAAATCCTTGAGGAATTTAAACTTACACAAATTTTTTAAAAACAGAAATGCCACTGAAATAGTTGCCCCCCTACAAGGTGATAGCCCTGCAAATATTGGTCCCTTGGGTTTTATACTTGGGGATAATGTAGAGGAGACAGATAGACACACCCTTACACATCTGTATGAACTTATTAATGAGGGTCCCATTAACCCTAGGAGCGATTTCACCGAGTTGGAACCATTAAGGGGAGGCATCAGATCTTCAATGTTCCCTCCCTTGCCATCAGGCAGTTCTATTAGTAATTTTTCACGAGCTGTGACACAGGAGGTCAAATCGCTTATGTATCCATCTGCTGAGACAAACCTCACTACCAAAGAGGTAACAGCATTAAGATGGTTGAAACAAAATAAACAATGAATTATCAAGCCTGCTGACAATGGAGGGAACATTGTGATCATGGAACGAGAATATTATGTAGCAGAATCTATGCGACAATTGAGTAACCCAGATACTTACACTAAATTGAGAGGAGATCCCACAAGTGGATATATCCAAAAACTCTGCTCCCTTTTGAGAAAAGGTATGATATTAAATGTTTTCTCCAAACGCCAAACGATTATTACCGGAAAATCCTGTCAAACCATACTGGTATTTTTTACCTAAAATCCACAAGACCTATGTTAATCCACCAGGAAGGCCCATCGTGGCGGGCAGAGGTTCAGTAACTGAACCTCTTTCCAGCTACCTAGATTGGTATCTACGCCCTCTATTGAAAAGTGTTCCCTCATATTTGCGAGATACAAAAGAACTATTACAAGACTTCATTGATTTCCAGTGGAATAAAGGTGATAGCCTTGCCACTATTGACATGACAAGTCTATACACCAGAATCTGCCACACTGATGGCCTAGGTGCTATCAGATCATTTTTAGATAGAACAGGGAAAAGTGAGGAAACCATAAATTTTATTTGTGAGTCACTTGACTTTGCGCTCACTCATAATGCTTTTTGCTTTGGAGAGCAATGGTTTGCACAATGTACTGGTACAGCAATGGGGACCCCAATTGCTCCTACATATGCAAATTTATTTTTGGCCAGATGGGAAGAAAAATATATATATATATATATAACGTTAACAATCCGTACATTAAATATATTAGACACTGGTCAAAATTTATTGACGATGTCATAATAGTGTGGTCGGGGACACAAGAACAGTTTGGTGAATTTGTGGAGTACATTAATATCAATGATGTGAATATGGAATTTACAGCTCAATTTGGAGGTACTACTGTAGAGTTCCTTGATGTTAGAATAACAGTAGATAAGAATGGTTTGCATACAAGTGGTTTTCGCAAACCCACAGCTACTAATGCCCTCTTACATCATAAAAGTTTTCATCCACCTCATATTAAAAGATCATTACCTTATGGTCAATTTCTTAGGCTAAAAATAATTAATAGCGATCATAACAAATTTTTGGAACAATCCATGGAATTAATGGAACGATTGAGAGCTAGAGGATATAATGATATATTACTGTCAGAATCTTTCTCTAGAGCACTTCGGTGCGATCGTAATACATTACTTTTCAAAAGAAGACAGAAAAATAGAAATATAGGATTTGTGTTCTCTTTTCAGTATAGCCCAGTTGCAGATCGCATAAATAGTGCCATTACGAAACATTGGCACATTATAGAGGCAGATGTGGATTTAGCGGAGAAAGCATGTCATCCTCCTGTGGTCTCATTCAGACGATGCAAAAACCTGAGAGATGAATTAGTTACAGGCCGTTTTTCGGCAACTCAAAGAAAAAAAGTAACTGGCTCAAAGATATAGCCCCAATAGGTAACCACAAATGTGGTGATTGTTCACTTTGTGGACAGATGAAAATAGGGACAAATGTCCAAATGGGTGCAGTCAAACATTATGTTAGCAGCCTGATCACGTGTAAATCGAATTACCTGGTATATGCCGTGTTTTGTCCTTGTCAATTTTTCTATATAGGGAAAACTATTCGCCCATTATTCAAACGTGTTCGTGAACATATATATTCCATTGGGACAGGAAAGGGTTCCCCAAAATTGATATCCCATATACGGGAAGTACATGGAGGAAATCCAAAATGCTTATCTTTTGCTGGAATACAACGTGTGTTCACCCCATGTGAGGGTGGAGACCGACACGTTAAGTTACTTAGCTGTGAAGCAAATTGTATAATAAAAACAGAGGCACTAGGACCCCTGGGTCTGAATGATAGGAATGACCTATCAGCTTTTTTAAAATAAAATAGAACCTTGAAATAGGTATGCTTGACACATTGTACTTAGTTTATCGATCTGATACTTGTAACATGTATGTGTTTCTATAAATATTTGATGTTTTTATTTGTATTACTGTGAGAAGCGGAAGTGATTGATGAGGCAAGGTGTGGTTATTTAAGTGTGTGCGCACTGAATCCCAGTATGCCTTGATAAAGTGTCTGATGGACGTGAAACAGTTGGCTCTATTGTCTTTTGAATCCCGTGTTGCCTGCCTCAATCTTGGAATAAAGAGAAACCTTTTGCAAATGGTGAGTGCCATGCTGTCTTCTTTTCTACATGTTGTCTATTATCATATACCTTTTTGCCTACAACAAAGCAACAAATTTTGTGGCACTGGAGTGCCAAAAGGTTTTAAGCCCTCTATGGAGTCTTTTCATGGTTCAGAAAATCAGTGGTGGTCAGGGATTACAGACTTTACCAATGTCATCTTCCTGCATGTATCTATGGATTATCAGAAGATCATTTTAACTGGATTTATCCTTTAAAAACATGCAGACAAAAAGTGGAGCGATTTTTTTTTTTATAGCAAATAATCAGAACACCTTCTATTTTCTATTCTGCACTGTAAAAATGAAAGCTGGAATTTCATTGGCTGCTACTTGTGGTCTCCTCCTCCAGTGTTCTCTCTATATATAAAAAAAAAGAAATATGATTCACTTTACACGGTACATTTCTGTCATTGTTACTGTACAAAGTATTTCATTCTGCAGAACCAAATGATACACAAGTCTAATGAAAATATATCAGTTTTTCTGCCAAGACAAACACTTCGCAATGTAGATCTCAATAGATGTGCTAGCCAACATATATAAGACTAACACTTTGAATTCATTTGAACCGATATTAGCAAAAACCCATGCTGTTTATTTTCTGAGAGATTAATTTTATTTCTTTCATCTGATCAACTACAGTACAAGAAAGAATATCAAAAATTAGAAGCAACATAGAGTGACTGCTAATGTATGAACAAAGGGAATTCCATAAGAGGACACGTAGATTTTTTCACTATTTATTATTTCTTTTATTTGGTATAAAACTGGTTTTAGAGAAATAAAAAATTTTGTGGGAAAAAATTATTTTTCTATATTTTTGTCATAATGAATACAGTTATGAAACCTCATTCCAGCACAGCCTTATTGTACCTCAGACGGCATTACCTCAATAACAATATCATGGCAATGGGTTCAAATATATGAAACTTTCTTGCCCTATGGCCAAAACATCTATGTGAAAATAGAATACTAAATTATAGGGCACCAGGCATCAAAATGCAATATCCATATATAGACCAGTCCTTTTAGGATATATTCGGCATTATATAAAGTTTATTTTATTTATAGAACTTACGTTATGATCCGCCTGAACTTAACCCGCGTGTTCCATAACCAAAATGGCTGCTTATAAATATTTGGTATGAGTTTGCAGCCCTCTTAGAATACATAATTTACCAATTTCCAATACATGCTGACAGCTAATTGGCCCGTCAAAGTGACCGCACATTGATTGCTGCGCAAAAGTGATTGAGATAGGTCAAAGCTCTCTATGGATAACTCTACAAGCGCCACTCCAGAGACTCAATTCTAGGCATGCAAATCCCTTAGGCCCTGTTCACATCACATTTTCAGGCTCAAGTCGGAGGTATACGTCAGGAGGACTCACAACGTATACCTCTAAAGTGAGGATGCAATGTATCTCTCTGTATAGGTATACAGTGGTATTTGTTGTCCTGGGCAATACCAAGACACAAAGGTCACGCTGCACAGGAAGCCGCGGTGTTCAGTACACAACACAAGACTTTACCTCCAGCCTGCACCGCCAGGCTCTCCAAAACTCTCACCTCCAGTCCACCCTCTGGCTGGAAGTACTCAGTGATTGACTGACAGGCTGGGGATCTTCAGTAGATTACTGACAGTCTGAGAGTCCTCAGTGGATGTCTGCCAGGCTGTCCCTGCTTGTCACCTGTCCCATGCCATATAGCCTGCATTTGCATCAAGCACAGCTCCTCATTGGCACTGGTAGCTCCTATTCATCAGATGTCCATCAGATGTGAGTGCTAGTTTTTGGAGTTTCTACCCCCGCTTGCCCCGCTCTGGCACAAGTGACAGTGCAGGCCACTGGAGTATATAGGGAAAGGAGGCTAATAAGAACTACGTTTCCTGCATTTATCTGAAGTGCCTTCTGTTCTGCTACTACAGCAATTATTCATCCATGTCTACCCTGTCTCTCCTCCTTCTTTCCAGCCCCCTGGACTGAAGAGCCGCTAAGTTGGGAGGGTGGCAAGGATCACAAGACTGGACCCTGGATTGACTGGATCTGTCCCTGGATGGACTGGATATGTCAACCTGTGATTCCCGTAGGATGAGAGAAGATATCAAAGTGCATGGCCTATGTCTTCATGACCGTGTCACTCAGAGGGTGAGAAGAAAGCATTTCCACATCACCCGGCATTATCCCCTTTGAGGAGCAACATGGAAGTAGCTTGGAGGGGATCCAGGGGAGGGGGCACTGTCACTGTGGTGTGAGCATCTGTTGCTGTGGTGTCATCATTATCTTTCACCTCCTCCCACTACAAAGCTCCAGACGTATATGTTTAGCAGAGGCCTCTGACAGATTTCATACAGCGGCATCCGTAAAAAAGTGCACGGGGACACTAAAAATGTAAGATCTCATGTAACGGGATTCATTCACAAAAATGTAGAATAAGTTAACGTTCCTTGTAACTCATAATGTGACAGATGCTCTCCAAATAGTATGTTTTGAAGCGGTAGAAGCCTACCAATAGTCATGTTTTATACGTGAACCATCTTCTAAAATATTCTTTGACAATATGTCGTTTTGATTGTATATGATTGTATATATTTTTCAATGCTGTTGCTTTTTTCTTTTATGAACCCCTGTCAAATGCCATATTAAGGCATATGTAATTGTCATTTAGGTGTTATCCATGATGGTCAGATGAAGGTTTCTGCAGCAATAACAGCTGATCGCCGGGGGATTAGACAAGCCGGACCAGTGGCGATCAGGGGTGGTTTTCATGAGACAACTTGTTTAACCGCTTGGTAACATGCCACATAGATATATATTTGGCAGCTGCCAAGGGGATGTATGGAGCGAGCTCGTGGAGTGAGCCCGATCCATATTAAGTGGGTGTCAGCTGTTGACTACAGCCGACACTTCACTGCAAAGAGTGGGATCCTGCTCGCTTAACCCCTTAAATGCCACGGTTAAATGCGACTGCGTCATGGCAGCCTGGGGCTTAATAAAGACCCCCAGGTCTGCCATCTTTGTGCTCCTATTAAACCTAGTCAGAGGCAGGACTTAATAGAAGCCTGTAAAAAATCACAAAATACTGCAATACATTAATATTGCAGTATATCGTGCAAGCGATCCAATAAACTCGCCGCTTCAAGTCCCCTAAGGGGACTAATAAACAAAAGTAAAAAACAAAAATATTAAAAGTTCCAAATAAAAAACTTTTTCCCATTTTTCCCCTAATGTAATGTTTAAAAAAAATAATTAACATAACTGTAGTCACCGCGTCCGTGAAAATCCAAACTATTCTAATATGATGCTATTTATCCCGCAGGGTAAACGATGTAAAGAAAAAAGAAAAGAAAAAACTTTAACCCTTTAATGACCGGGCCTGAAAAGGCCTTAATGACCAGCTACATTTTTCCATTTTTGCCTCTCTGCCTTTGTGCAGTCATAACTTGAATATTTTTTCTTTGACCTTTCTGTATGAGGCCTTGTTTTATGCCGGAGAATTATTTTTTTTTCCCCGCAGTTTGGGGGTAGAAAAAGTTCACTGTGCAAGGGATATAATTTACTTTTATGGTGTGAATATTGGAAAAACCGATTCTCAGAAGTTTTTTTTTGTTTATTTTTTATCCTATTCAATGCTAACTAATCTGTTAAATTAAGTCTTCTTGTTATTACGGTCATGTAGATACCTAATATGTGTGTGTTTTTTGTTTTTATGTCATTTATGGGCAATAAAATATATTTTATGCAAAAGAATGACTTTTTTTAATTTATTTCTTATGTTAAATTTTTTTTTTCTTTAATCCCATAATGGGATAACTTTATTTTTTACTTATAATGTATTTGCACACTCCTGTACATACTCCTCCTTACACTAGTACACTATGACACAGGCTGCTGTTAGGGCAGCACATAGTGTGCCCTAACAGCAGGAAAACCGAACATACAGCCCTGGGTCCTTTCTAGTCCCCAGGGCTGACTGCAGTGGGATTCCCCGGTCTTCAATCTTGTCACCGGTTTTCTAGTTACGCAATCGAAGAGGGGAGTTCCCTTTGATCACGTTGTGGCCATGGACCTTGGCGATCAAAGCGTTAAACAGTTGGGATCTGAATGTTTTTCCGATTCCAGCTGTGTTTAGGCTGCTCTAAGTTCAGCTGACAGGAGCGCTCATCAATTTCTTCTACAGCAACGCCAAAAGACGTCGCTACAGATGAAGGACCGTTTTTATGGTCACTTTAGTTTCCCTACAAAATTAAATTAAAAAAAGCGTATGCTTTATTATCATGTAATTAACATACTTTGTGTTTTCATTTCATACCATTTTTGATTTCTGTAAGTGAACTGAAACATTCTTGCTTACGTTCAGAGTATTACAATTCATCCTAACCTAGTTCTCTGAGGGTAGGTAAAATCTATCAGTTTGGAGTTAAAGGAACAGTGTCACCAAATTATTTTTTTTAATATGTTAAAGATGTTAGTGTTTTATTAAAAACGTTTGGATTAATTTGTGTGTTTGTGTGTTACTTTTTTTTATTTTTACACTTTTTCTTCCCTATGGGGGCTGCCATTTTTTTTTCCATTTCTGTATGTGTCGATTAACGACACATACAGACATGGAATACGGCAGCTCCAGTCCCATAGGGACTGCGAACGGGGCCGTTCCATCCACTATCGTGTACGCCGCTGTGTGGGAACGGCGCATGCGCCGCTCCCACACAGTTCAATTTGAAATGCGCGCCGTCCGGCGCCATTTTCCTGTGGACCGGAAGTCGCGGCCGGACAGTAAGATTACTACTTCCGGTCGCGGCTTCGGGACTTCGGCACATGGAGCAGCGGCAGCAGACGGAGCGGATGGACCGGAGGGAGCGGCAGCGACTGGAGCAGGTAAGTTATTTCTATGTATGTTCGTGTTTCAGTGTGTGTTTACTACTGTATGTAAACCTACTACACTGTGTGTTAGCTCAAAAAATAGCGACACACAGTGTAGGAGGTTAGACCGTTCAAACCCCTCGTTTCTCCCGGCACTAGCCAGGATAAAGGAGGGGGGGATTCTGAGAGCTCACTAGAGCGAGGGATTTTTACCCAATTTTGCAGCATAAAGCAATGTGGTTGCTTTACCACATGCAATGCTGCAATTTTGGGAATTGCTCCATCTAGTGACCAGTGCTGGGAAATATTATAAATTGAATCCAATTGATAATATTTCCTTACTCGTGAAAAAAAATAAAATAAATTAGAACAATGTTTAATCACCTACACACTAATTGTTTAACTAAAAAAAAAAAAACATGTTTTGCTAACAACACATACCCTTTAAGGACAGAAGAGAATTGTGCTACTGCTGCTGTGTTTAGCTCACAGAGGATTTTTTTTACACTGCTACTTTTGTCATTCTAAAATGATTAGGCCTTGTTTACTTGCAGATTTTGCATGTATTTTTTAAGCCAAATCCAGGACCTTGACCTTGTAGGTCTGCTCTCCCAGATCTAATTCTGGTTTTTGCTTAAAAAATGCATGCAGAATCTGCAGCAAATCTGTACTGTATAAACAAGACCTTAAACTTTATTTTCACAACACATCCATCCTATTTAGGCACCAATATTTTTGAGATGCCATAAGAAGCTTATCTATTACATTTTTATGTATTATATACAACAAGACATTTTCATAAATTTGTTCTAGTTTGTTGTCATACTGTAACCGCTTAGAACGTAAATACATTTAATCTTGGTTTCTGAGTAATTCAAACAGACAATGTAAATGTTGTATCCCAATGATTATACATTATAGGCTATAAAATACAATGTTTAGTAACCATATAAATGTTATAACTAAAAAGGTATTTTGGTAAAGAGTCGACATTAATATCTCACAGGATTTTGGGCCTGGTGCAAGCTGCCCAATAAAAACATATGTCATAGTGCATTCCTTCCATGTTACTTGAAACCTAACCTTCTTAAAGAATACTTGAGCTAAAACAATGGAACATTCCTGAATAAATTATTTTAGACTTGGTTTAGAATACTCATGGCAACATATGTTTGTTGTGAAGATGTTTATCTAAAAATTGTCTCTTGCCATTGGATTGTGGGTTACAGATGATTTAATTATCATCATTACTTAATTATCAGTCTCCTTTCATCATATGCCTTTGTGCATTGAGAGGGTATTCTTCATAGTGAATTGAATTATTTTAACGTCAGCTAATTTTTTTGCATTGAATTCCAGTTTTAATTCTTAAAGTGAATTTGTCATGAGAATATTATCTATTGTTGAAATCAAGTTTTTGTTAAGAATATATTTTCATCATCTTTGGAAAAAATATA
This sequence comes from Rhinoderma darwinii, assembly GCF_050947455.1. NCBI lineage: Eukaryota > Metazoa > Chordata > Amphibia > Anura > Rhinodermatidae > Rhinoderma > Rhinoderma darwinii. The sequence goes on along the minus strand of NC_134691.1, from coordinate 140,039,691 downwards.
TATTTTCTATGTCATAGCTATATAAAAAAAATAATCCTAAAATCTTGCAGGTTTCACTCTGGCTACTGAGCCTCACAATAAACTGACACTTCCTGTTCTGTAGAGATCACTTCTCAGTAGTCATCTCATTATCATCACGGGCAGGATTACAATGAAAGGTAGATAGATAACACAGGATCCTACATTGACATTAGGTGATGAACACAGCTCCCCTCTTTCACCTCCCTGCACAGTGACCTCTGCACAGGTCACAGAGCATGCCTAGAAAACTCTCCCATAGTAGTCAATAGGTCCCCTCCTGTTCAAATGTTCCAATGTTCCATGAGGCTGCTGTAAAGCATATTTCTAAAAGCTGTTAACAGCAGCTCAGACAAGATGGCTGCCTCCATAATTATGTACAGGAAATGAAAAGAAAAATCTACAATCAAAACATAAAAACAGATTAGAAAAAATTGACTATTTTTCACATTCTGGTTTTAATTAGGAAAATAAAATTATAGGTGACACATTCCCTTTAAGCCCGTTGTACATGAGCCGATGATTAGGGGAAAGGAACACTTGGTTCAGAGTATCGGCATGAATAAATTGGCCAGCAATCAGCCAACATATGAGTAAACACTTGTTTTGTCTGCCGATCGCATCTTTAATGTGGCTTTAAAAATGACTGTACGATGATTGTTTCATGTAAATGGAGCTAAACGGCGCTTGTTTACTTGCATATATCTGGAGGGTGTAAAGAACCTTTACAATATGGCCAATGGAAAAATAGTTAGATCTACAGATCATTTGACACAAGCCAAGTCAACATATGCTTTTAGAAGAATATCAGGATTGTATGCCAGCTTTATGGTGGTCCATTGTTTGAGATGAACAATGTGTCAGTTGAGAGTCCTTTGAAGGAACACATAACACTGGAACACTGGACTACAGTTGTCATGTGAATGACTCACAGTAAACCTTCTTGATTTAGTAGTCTTTTGGATATATCGAAGTTTATTGTATTTTGTTGGTAAATTTTGGGTGATGCTGCCAGACTAATCATTAATCAACGTATACATTCTGGCTTATTGCCTGCCACCACCCTGCTAGATAATGATTTACAACATTACATTTTCTTCTAAATATAATTCATCACTGTACTTTGTAGCATCTACACACATCAATCAGGGTTCTAACTTCATTCAGACACTTGTAGTCAGATCATGGGGCAGAGGAGTCACACTGTTTTGCTAAAAAGCAGAGTCCTTATTATGTTCTCCTGCTGAAAATAACATTCAAAATAATACAATTGAGGAATGAAAACACTTTCTCCTTTACAAATAAATAAACTAGACTAGGTTAGATGGTGCCTTGTGCAGTATCTTCTATCTAAACCCACAGTCTCTTTTATGGTGTATTATATAGTGCCCAAATACTGCAATAATACAGTGTACATACAACCATACAATGCAGTGCACTGCTAGTTTCTGAAATATCACTGCTCAATCAATAAACTAGAGAATTTAGCTGATTTTTCATAGTTTCGGGCACTAAGTGGGGGATCAGAGGTGCAAGTTCCGGTTGCTTAGGCCATCATGCCAGTAGTGTGCACAGGATACATACCCCTTCAGCCAGCCCTGATGGTAGTACCAGTTTTCATCTGTTGGAATCCCCAATGGTTTTAGTAAGAAATATAGGTCTCTCACATGATTGTTAATATGGAGGTGTGAAAGAACCTTTCGTAAATAACGATATATCTGCTTACTTTAGGTATAATAACTTTATTGTAATATGATTTATTTTCCAGGTGCATTACTCGCAGTGTTTAAACTAGGGGAGGCCCAATATGAGACGCCAGAGCAAAAGACTTGGACCCTAGAATTAGAGGAAAGAACAAAAGAAAAATGAGGGAGCACATTTTGAGAAACGAAAGGTAATAATTATTATTATTCTTTTATCTATTTTTACAGTGCCAACATATTCCGCAGTGCTGCACAGAAGTTATCATCACTTACTGTCCCCATTGAGGATCACAATCTAAATTCTCTATTTGTATGTTTTGGAGTGTATGAGGAAAACCGGAGCACACGGAGGAAGCCTACACAAATACAAAGAGAACATACAAACTCCATGCAGATGCTGTGCTTGGTCAGATTTAAACCCAGGACACCAGATTAGCAAGAGTGGTAACCAAGGGGCCACTTTGTGCCCTTAGTGCTTACCCAAGATGTACAGGCTTGGAGATTCTGTAAGCAATCTCTCTTTGCCCATAGAAACGTATTCATTGTGTACTACAAGGTAAGTGCAGTCAGAACACTGAAATTCCTACCATTTTTTTTTTCTGGTGCCAAGTTCTAAAAACAACACATATATGATTTTCACACTGAAGCCTATATCTACCTGATAAAAGAATCCAGAACATCTCAAGATCTACTCTCACTTTTTGACACTAAACTTGCAAATCCTGTGTTGAACTTGGAGAAGTGCTACAACTCTCTCTTGGATGTCTAGTGGAGAAATGACCTAAACACCAGGACGTTACACTTCAGTACCACCTCTTTCCATTGGAGGCCACCATTTTGTCATTCATTTTTTTCTGCTTTTATAGAAAATTTATGTGGAACTGATACATGTCGTTCCTGGTACCTTAATATCTTATTAGACTGTTGACAAATGTTTCTCTTTTTTCTTTTTAAAGCTCAATATAGCTAGAAGAGTATATAAAAAAAATATCTTTGTAATCTAAAACAGTTTTTAGTAGTAACTTCTATAGTACAGATGCCTTTGTTGATCAGAAATAAACACATCCTCATTAAAGGGGTTTTCTGGTTCAGAAAATCCCTTGTAAAATGAGCTATGGGGGCATTTTGATGTAACAGAGGAAGGGTCAAGCAGTCGGACACTTTATTTCCCAGAGTGGAAAGCCACTGCAAACTGGAGTAGGTCGACTGAAATCAATGGATAGCCAACTGGTTTTTATGAGACAACGTATAATGCTTATTTTGTAATAAGACATACCTATCAAATACATAAAAAAAATAAGATAAAATCATATTTTTTTTCATTTCTAGTAAACAAAGTTTTTTTATTATTATTATCAGGGCCGGCGTTAGCACCCGGTGAATTCGGGCAAGTGCCGGGGCCCACACCCTTGGGGGGCCCACTCAGTCGCCTGATGCTGCCGCTGCCGTGATGTCTCCTCCAGGAGTGGAATCCCTGGCCAGAGTCTTGGCGGGGATTCTGCTTCTAGTGGGAGCACCTGTCTAGGAGGCAGCATGACTACCGCTGTAGCAGCCATAGTGGCTGCCATAGGGCCCACGGCATGAGGGAGCCTGTGCCACCCGTCGTCATGGCTCCCCCATGCCCAGTGGCTTCACTATGGCTGCTACAGTGGTAGCGACGCCACATTCAATAGTATCTGCAACCTTAGAACGCAGATACTATTGAACGCTATGGCTAAGCAGGGAGGTATCTCCCCGATCTGCCATTTACTATGCTACAGACACCCAGGCAGGGTATTAATGGCTAATAGCGCTCTGCCCAGGACTCCGGCACTCGGGAAGCCCCAGATATCACTGTCTATATATGGACAGTAATGTCAGGAGGAGAGAAGGAGTCCCAGACAGAGCGCTAGAAGCAGCTCTGCTCCAGGACTCCGCCTCTGGGGAAGCCCCTGACATCACTGTCCATATATGGACAGTGATGTCAGGAGAGAGCAGTGTCACAGGCAGAGTGCCAGTAGCGCTCTATCCAGGACTTTGGCTCTGGGGTTGCCCCTGACATCACTATCCATATATGGACAGTGATGTCAGGGGCTTCCCCAGAGCTGGAGTACCGGAGCAGAGCCTTTACTAGCGCTCTACCTGGGACATTGCTCTGCACCTTACATCACTGTCCATATATGGACAGTGTTGTCAGGGACTTCCCCAGAGACGGTGTACTGGAGCAGAGCCTTTACTAGCGCTCTGTCCGGGACTTCAGCTCTGCTCCTGACATCACTAACCACATATGGACAGTGATGTCAGGAGCAGAGCAGGAGTCCCAGGCAGAGTGCTAGTAGTCCTCTGCCCGGGACTATGGCTCTGAAGTTGCCCCTGACAACACTGTCCATTTATGGACAGTGACGTCAGGGGCTTCTCTTGAAGCGGAATCCCCAGCCAGAGCTTCGCCAATGCGCTGGCTGGGTATTCCACTCCTAGAGGGAGCCCCAAAGGCGCTACCTACAGGGTGGGGGGCTGTGTGACAGTACCAGGGAGGGGGCATGTCTAGCACTACCAGGGAGGGCGGCTGTGTGGCACTACCAAGAAGGGGCGCTGTGTGACACTACAAAGAAGGGGCGCTGTGTGACACTACCTGGGAAGGGGCCTGTGTGGCACTATCTGGGAGGAGGGGGCTGTGTGGCACTACCTGGGAGGGGGTCTGTATGCCACTACCTGGGAGGGGGGGCTGTGTGGCACTATCTACAGAGGGCACTAATTTTATGGGGGTACAAACTGGGGGCCTAATTTCTATATGGGGGCATAAACAGGGCCTAACCTCTATATGGGGGCACAGAGTGACGTTTTCTGCCATTTTACTGCCGCCGTGAGTTCCCCCGCAAAGGGGCCTACTAAATCTGTATCGCCCAAGGGCCCACATAAACCTGGAGCCGGCCCTGATTATTATTATTATTATTATTATTATTATTATTATTATTATAACTGCTATTAAAGGGGTTGTTCTATTAGGAAAATCCCTGTTCATATGCCCTATTAATGCATATGGTTGTCATAGAGGAAGGTTCACTTTTCGAAAACCCGTTTCTATGAGCCAGAGTGGTGAGATACTGACAAGCAATGACTCTCGCTCTAGCAGTTTCGGGCCATCCATATTTTACATGGATGGCCATTCATCTGAATCATCATCTTGTAATACTACATTTGCACTGACTCTTCCCATGGTAAAATCAGCGGTTTGCTGGGGGTCTCGGGAGCTGGACCCACAGCGATTTATTGATCTGATGAGACAAATAATTTAAGTTTCTTATTTTTATACTCCTATTTAGCTCCAGATGCATGAACTATATGAGAAATATCTTAGCTTTCTGACATTCTTTTAATTCTAAAACAGACATTATAGACAGATAGCTTTAGGTTTTCAGAGGTAACAGTCACACCCGAGCCCTGTGGCCTGAGGGGGCCCAAAGGACCCTTTTCCACATAAATATTATTATAAAGGGCAAATGATAGTGAAGAGGGCACTGCTACATATTTTGCGTCAGGACCCAGGAGTTTCAAGTTATGCCTTTAACTATAGATCATTCTCCCATAAAAAAACGTGTCAAAACTTTTACTTCCCTCAGATTACTGGTACATGGACTTGTCAAAAACCATGTTTCTCTTAAGAAGCTCTCTTGCAGTTAGTATGTGCTCTGATACCGGATCACGTTTAACTTTTCGAAATGTTTGAATGTTTTCTGGCATGTCAGTTATTATTGTCTGCTCCATAATGTAGGTATAGTTAAAACATTCCAGAATCTCATTTTGTCTACAATACATGTTAACATTAATAAAATAAATAAAAACGTATAAATTTAGGGTAAAATTAGCCGTTTACAAGATCAAATTGTGTCATAGTGTGATCCACCAAAAACAAAGCTAATTTGCTGCAGAAATGGGCACTGTATAGAGATATGATATTGTTATTAACATAGTGTAATGGGAGTATGTTCTGCTGCTCTCCACGCCAGGTGCAGGGAGGACAAATATAGATGCTTACATACAAGAGGGGCTACTGTGGAGAACAACATTTTTAAATCAATACCAATCATGTAAATTTACCTCATATGGTTCTATTTTCTGTCTTTGAGACGAAACAGTAATTGCCAGTCAACAAAAGAAACTGCATCTGTCACACAGAAACATGGTACAATATAGCCTTATTTTGTTTAGTAGAATAAAGCTGGCTGCCTGCAATGTACTGGTAAGTGGTATTCACATGTGCCAGTGCATCTGGCAGGCTGGTTCACAACCCGCCAATCTTGTTTGAATACAGACATGTGCAACAAGTTTGATAGAAAGCTTTATTACCTTGAAATTTGGTCTCTAGGACTATAATTTCTTAAATATACAAAGTATGATAAAATGCAAGAATTCATGAGAAGAACCAAAAAGTCCTGCAGTTAAATATTACAATTGTAATATGTATTTAATGGTATTCAGAAATTTCTTCAGGCAAACATGTACTATATGCAAATATTATAGTGGATACATATACGTTTAGGTTTTGCAGCAAGTGTGAATTCTTTTTTTTACCATCAATATTTTTATTGAAAATTTTTCAAAATGACAAATATAATACACAATAACCACAAACACATGGTTGTACAAAAACGCAGTATAGCACATAATATACTTAGTACATAGAACTGGCATAGTGTCGTAAATGGGCAACGCAGAATCATTCTAAGCACCCCTACATTTATACAAAGTACTAGCCCTGCGGAGAGAAAAAATACATTAAAACATGTTGCATGTGGTCAACACACACAGAAAGGCCCTGAAAATAGGGCAAAAACATATATACAGAAAACCAAAAATAGAGAGTTTCAGGTTTAAATATATCGGTTTCAAACATGCATTACGGGGATATACAATTTTGAGGAAAAAGATGCCAATTCTTCCAGGTCTCTACATACTGCGGGTATCTGTGATCTTTATATGCCATCATTTTTTCGTAAGCACATGTAGTATTTAGCATGTCATATATTTCCCCAACAGACGGAAGGTTCACACTCTTCCAATACCTAGTTATCCCTAATTTAGTAGCCAAGAGGATATGTGCCACAAGTACCCTATTTTCTATAGGTATCTCATGTATTCCGAGAAAAAGAAGTGCTAAAGATGGTGATAGTGGAATGCCCCTATTGCACAACCCGGAAAGCAGTTGAAAAATCGATGACCATAGAGGAGCGAGACAAGGGCAAGACCATAGTATATGTATGAGAGTACCTCTGTGCCCACAACCCCTCCAGCAAAGATCAAAAGAAGAACCCGGGTACATACGGCTCAATTTGTCGGGTGTATAATACCATCTGAGGGCTGTTTTGATAGCAGCTTCATAATGAGATACACATTTAACAGTAGAAACAAGGAATTTCAAGGAGTATGTCCATTGGGATACAGCGAAGGTCTGGCCTAGATCCCTCTCCCCAGCAAGTAGGGAGGAGGTTTTAACAAACGAGGATTTAGAGCCAAATACAGAATAAAGGGGTTTAAGGTGGACTGGGGTATCTGATGGGGCTGATCATAATTGGAATACGTCCGCATTGGCTGAAAGTACGCTCAAATCCATAGTGGGTAAGAAATGTCTAATTCGTAAGTATTTATAAAAATCTCTATGTGCAATACCATATTTATGGGTCAGTTCCGAATACGGGGCTAACTTCCCGCCATCCAATAAATCCATTAAGTATACTATGCCTCTCTCTTTCCAAGAGTCCAGTTTCATGTCTAGAAGAGCAATGTGAAATATCTCAATAGGCGTTACATGCTGTAAGGAAATTTGGGAAGATTCGCTACCAGAGTGAAATTTTTTCCAGTAAAACAGAGAAGTAGACAAAACAATAGGGAAGACGGGCTGGTAAGGCTATTGTAGTCAAAGCTGCTATTAGTAAAGCCCTCAAGTTTTGACCCGGAGCTAAAAAGGTCTCTATGTGTATTCGGTGTTGAGACACATCCCCAATCCACCAATTCCTTAAAGAGGCTCTGTCACCAGATTTTGCAACCCCTATCTGCTATTGCAGCAGATAGGCGCTGCAATGTAGATTACAGTAACGTTTTTATTTTTAAAAAACGAGCATTTTTGGCCAAGTTATGACCATTTTTGTAGTTATGCAAATGAGGCTTGCAAAAGTCCAAGTGGGTGTGTTTAAAGTAAAAGTCCAAGTGGGCGTGTATTATGTGCGTACATCGGGGCGTTTTTAATACTTTTACTAGCTGGGCGCTCTGATGAGAAGTATCATCCACTTCTCTTCAGAAAGTCCATAATGTTAAGAACCCTCCTGGTGTTTTCCGTGATTTGTCGGTCCTTCACAAAGCCCACCTGATCTCCCCCTATCAATGAGGGTAATAAAGGTGCCATACGATTAGCTAAAATTTTCGCATAAATTTTTACATCCGTGTTTAACAGCGAGATCGGTCTAAAATTTTGCGGGGCATCGGTAGATTTCCCAGGTTTCGGGAACGTAACAATCATTGCAGAAAACATTTCCCTTGGAAATGATCCTTCATTAAAAGCATGTACTAGAGTAGAATGCAAGTGTGGGAGCAAAACAAGCAAGTGTGAATTCTTGTAGATTTATCTTTTGAAAGTTTTTCTTGAGATATATGTGAATAACCCAGTGACAGTTCATATCAAGTATGAATAAATAAAATAGTTGCCTTCATAAATAATAATCATTTTATTCAATGTGAAAATCCTAAAAATGTTTAATATAATTCGTATACGTGGATCTTGTTCCTTGGCAGGGGTGGGATTCAAATTTTTTAACAACAGGATCCCTGTTTTGCGGACAAAAGACATACGCGTCTGGGGGGGGGGGGGTCGCAGTGTTTTGTGTTGTATTGCACCATGGAAAATTATTCTAATAATAAAATAAAACAATTACGATATTCCAAATACGCCCTATATTAAAGTGGACTCTAAATAAAGAAGTTCCCTTTCCATTTGTTTTAGTGTTGATTTCCACACTTTGTATATAATTACATAAGCGTACATACCTGCCTACCCACACATTATATTAAACTCAACCATTACTTATAGGACTGTATGCGCACATTCAATATCCTATGCGTGCTCAGCCCATTTAGTTAGGCTGTGGACTGTGAGAAGGGTGGAGGACAATGCAGCGTGCGCAGTAAGCCACGACAACTCTCCCGGCTAATGCACAGACACGGTGCCAGGAGCAAGCTCAATCCATATATACAGCCCAAGAACAAAGCTCAGTACATAAATACAACACAAGAACCAAGCTCAGTACATATATACAACACCACAACAAAGCTCAGTACATATATACAACACCAGAACCAAGCTCAGTACATATATACAACACTAGAACAAAGCTCATACATATATAGAGAATGAGAACCAAGCTCAGTACATATATACTAACCAGAACCAAGCACAGTACATAGATACAACACCAAAACCAAACTCAGAACTGTATTTATGTAGTGAGCTGGGTTTTGGTATTGTATTTAGGGACTGAGTTTTGTTCTGGTGCTGTATTTATGTACTGAGCTTGGTTCTGGTGTATATATGTACTGAGCTTGGTTCTTGTGATATATATATATACTGAGATTGGTTCTGGTGTTGTATATATGTACTGAGCTTTGTTTTGGTGCTGTATGTATGTACTGAGCTTGGTTCTGGTGTTGTGTATATGTGTTGAGCTTTGTTCTGGTGTTGTATATATGTATTGAGCTTGGTTCTGGTGCTGTATATATGTACTGAGCTTGGTTGTGGTGTTGTATATATGTATGAGCTTTGTACTGGTGCTGTATTAATGTAATGAGCTTGGTTTTGGTATTGTATTTATGTACTGAGTTTGGTTCTGGTGCGGTATTTATGTACTGAGCTTGGTTCTGGTGTTGTATATATGTACTAAGCATGGTTCTGGTATATGTACTGAACTTGGTTCTGATGCTGTATATATGTACTGAGCTTGGTTCTGATGCTGTATTTATGTACTGAGCTTGGTTCTGGTACTGTATATATGTACTGAGCATGTTTCTGGTGTATAGATGTACTGAGCTTGGTTCTGATGCTGTATATATGTACTGAGTTTGGTTCTGATGCTGTATATTTGTACTGAGTTTGGTTCTGATGCTGTATATATGTACTGAGTTTTTTTCTGGTGCTGTATTTATGTACTGAGCTTGGTTCTGGTGCTGTATTTATGTACTGAGCTTGGTTCTTGAGTTGTATATATGTTCTGAGCTTCTCTTTGGTGCTATATAGATGTATTGAGCTTGGTTGTTATGATGTATACAACTCCAGAATCAAGCTCAGTACATAAATACAGCACAAGCGCAAATGCAGCTCAGTACAGAGCTGTAATTTTAACAACCGGTTCGGGAGAACCAGGGGAAACCGGCCAGATCCCACCCCTGATTCACGTCAAACATGCAGCCCCATGTGTGGTGGAACTTATAGAGCTGGAGGAGCTGAACAGATTGATGTATATTGTTGTGGGAAAAAATTCAGGATATCTTGTAATTTACTTATTTCAATTCCTTCTCACTGTGGGCTAAAAAGTCCAGTGGGTGGTCCATGATACAGTTGAATTGGGTTAGTAAAAATAATTTGAGAAGCACTTATCACTTGCATTTTTTTGCAGGCCCTGAACTGAACTTTAAAGTAGTGCTTTGACTGAAATATAGGCTGTGGGCCAATGGTCACTGTTCTAATAACAAATGGTCAGTGCACCCTTGGCATTGAAAGTCCTTTCCAGTAAGCAAGAGATAATACCTGTAAACTGCACAGTAATTATGATTTTTTTTTTACTACGTACGTGTGAACTCTTCAAGAAATGTCTCCCTCCTTATCCTTACTGTAAAAGTTATTGTTGTCTTTCCAGGGAACACCTAACCAAGTTCCAAAGAAGCCTGGAGGGGCAGAATTACTGAAGTAGATAGAGTGAAAATTGTTAAATATGGAGATAAAAAGTTCTCTTATTCTGCACTTGAAGTAGGACAATACCATGCTGCATTTAGATAAAACACCTTAATAGACTCTAACAATTGGCGACAGCGTTTTTGAAAAGGACAAATGCTATAAATATATACATTTTAGAAGATTTTATCCTATTTGGTAACCATAGGTTTATTGCATTGTGTGGATAAAAGTGCTAGAACAAACATATATCAGCCATATTTCTTTTGAAAATGATATAAGCTTTGCATAGAAATCCTTGATAAATCCTTGCCATTTTTCTGCAATGTTTTACTATTTAAATTCCACAAAAACATCATTCAATAAAATTATTCATATTGTTTTTTTGTATTAAGTTGCAAATAATAGATAGAAATCTTCCCGTTATTCCTTTGTTGGGTATCTTGTACCACACTATTATTATATTTAGAGTTTTTGCATAATGCTACTATCCATCATCTGGCCTCAGAAGGCCTCAGAATCTTCTATTAAAAGGTGGAGGTACTAAATTGTTTTTTCCTTTTAACTCTGCATGCACTGCAGGATTCAACAGCCGTTTTCACGATTCATTCATTTTATGGAGCTGAAGATTGAAATCTTGCTGTTTTACTGTACTTCGGATAAAAAAAAAAAAAAAAGAAACGAAAATGTAAGAATAGAGTTTTGAAACATCTTCGGTTTAATACAAAAGATCTATTAGTTTCTATAGTGTGTATAGAAGTTGCATGTATAGCATTTTGTTGATTTTTGGTAGAAACGCATTTCAGTGCTGCCTACCAACAAATTTTCATTAACCCTTAAATAACTATGAATTATGGATTTTTAATGTCAAATATGTATCAGTGCAGGTTAAACAAACATAAGCATCGTATCAGTCACATGTATCGCTGTGTATTGCTTGGCCACTAATTTAAAAAAAAACTCTGTAGCTAGACATCTTCCTAAAGAATTTGTCTACCTTTGCAACTAATAAAAATTTTTATTGTCACAATGGAAAATAAAAAAATAAGCAACTTTTTAAATAGTCTTGATTAAAAAATGTTCACTGATTTGTGCTTACAGCTATTAGAAAGAGCTCTGTGTCTCCATGGTAACAGACGACAAACAAACCCTGTGTAGACTGATCCTGCAGTCATACTCCTTTCCATTCATCCTGTGAATGGCTGCACAGTCACATGTGATGAATCAGCTTCACAGGTGAAAGCCTGGACACAGAGCAGCCGGAAGAGCAGGGACATGTTGCTATTGCAGTAACGCAAGAGCTTTTTTTTTTACCAGCGGAATTTGCTGCGAATACGCAGTGTAATTGCATCTAATTCTGCAAGCAATGGCATTTGCTGTGGAATTTGACTTGCTCATTCAGCTGAAAATTCTACAATTCTACAGCGAATCCGCACCATAAATCGACATGCTGCAGAATTATAATCCACAGAATTTTTGGATTACCAAAAGGCAAATTAAAGGGACTTCACTATATAAACCATACCTATAGTGCTCAATGCAATGAATATGAGGGAAAATCATACATACATGTATGTCGTACCTCTTGGTACCTCCCTGCCTTTCTCCATCTGATTAGACTCCATTTAATGCATTGTCAAACAACAGAGAGCCTTTACTGTTGACTGTAAATGCAGTTTTGACTGCCTTGGTTATTTTATCATTCTCCATGAGCAATTAGTATACGACATTGTTCTTGATGTTGCATATTTTATTTTGTTTAATGGACACCACATCGCATGCGTGTGTCTTGATGAAGTGATACATCTAGCGGTCATGTCGTCTTTTTCAACCAGTAGGCCCAGTAGAGAGTGTTATTTTTAAGGCTACTGGCACCTCTTCAATTTTTTTAAGTGGTCATTATTTTTACTAGTGACGATTGCATGTTAGTTTTACCCCAGTCAAGTGCTGTTATTGTGAAATGGATACATCTAGTAGCAACAACTGTTTAGATGCAAACTGGTAGGCAACACAGGCTCAAAGTACAGGACATCTGAGTACTGAATTGTGTAGCACAGAAAAATCATCTGCACTCAAACTAACTGTTATGGAAAGCCCTTTCAGATTTACCATGAAAAGTTCCCATATACCATGCAAAACGAGGACCATAAAAATATGGTTTTGCAGAGTTTGGTGTGGAGGAAGTTCACAGAGCCCTGACCTGAATGCCACTGAACATCTCTGGGATGAATTGGATGATGACTGTAAGCGACTGCCCAATCTGACTGATACTCTTGTGGCTGAATAGACTATATGCAGCCATGCTCTAAAATACAGCGAAAAGCATTTCCAGAAGAGTATAAGCTGCTACAGCAGCAAAAGTTCAAAATACAGTATATTTTCCCCTTGACGCAGAATGATGTACATGTAGTTTCTGCATAATGCTATACATGTACGCCATTGTGATTGAGCAGGCACAGGAGCTGTGTCTGAGCGATCGCCGCAAATTCCCAGGTGTGACTGACAGCCGGGCTCCTGCTGCATTGGCTGGGATTGGAGATAACTTTGATCCCAGTTGTTTAACCCCTTAGATGCCGCGTTTACTATTGACAGTAAGGGTATGTGCACACACACTAATTACGTCCGTAATTGACGGACGTATTTCGGCCGCAAGTACCAGACCAAACACAGTGCAAGGAGCCGGGCTCCTAGCATCATACTTATGTACGATGCTAGGAGTCCCTGCCTCGCTGCAGGACAACTGTCCCGTACTGTAATCATGTTTTCAGTACGGGACAGTAGTTCCACGGAGAGGCAGGGACTCCTAGCGTCGTACATAACTATGATGCTAGGAGCCCGGCTCCCTGCACTGTGTTCGGTCCGGGACTTGCGGCCGAAATACGTCCGTCAATTACGGACGTAATTAGTGTGTGTGCACATACCCTAAGATAGAAGGAGGGGGTGAACACAGACCACAGATAGGTTACCATGGCATTCCAATCTTAGACATTTATGACACTTCCACAGGATATGCCATAAATGTCTAATAGATGTAAGTCCCAGCTCTAGGACCATCACCTCTCTTGAGAACAAGGGTACACCAATCCCATCTGGTGAAGCGGATGCTCAGTGGAAAGGTGGATGGTCTTACAGAAACAGCTGCGCTCTGATGTTTCCGTAACTCCCATTACAGATTAAAAATATGATCTGTTCCACAAAAAAAAAAGCCCACATACAATTACATAGATGAAAAAATTACAGTTATGTCTCTTGGAATTCAGGGATACGTTTTATTGTGTAAAAGTAGTAAAATATTAAAAACTATACATATTTGGTATTGCAGTAATCCTACTGACCCAAAGAAAAAAAGGTATCACATTATTTATGTTGCACAATGAATTACGTAAATTTAAAATGCAAAATACAATGGCGGAATTACTGTCTTTTTCACATTCTCCCCCAAAAAGGTCAATAAAAGTTAATAAAAAAAAAACTTTAAAATTTATATATATATATAATGTACGCCCCAAAATGGTGCCATTGAAAATACAACTCCTCCCGCAAAAAACATGCCCTCTCAAATATATGTCGATGGAAAATTAAAAAAGTTATGTCTCTTGAAATGCAATGATGAACCAACGAATAAATAAATAAATGTGGTCCTTAAGGGCCAAAGAGACCTGGTTATTAAGGGAATAATGTCCACAGTTTGGGAATGAGATGATTACCAAGATCATATGGATGTGATAATTGGGCATCCACATACTTTTGCCCAAGTAATTTTATACGTTTATATATGGAAATTGTAAGAAATTATCAACTAACTAGGTGACGCTTTACTTTAATCTCTATCTCAATGATGACTTCTTCTTTCGTTTAATTGTTCTGAAAAAAGACTAAAAAAATTACTATCATAATGTTAGGAAAGCATTTTCATGTTATCGAACACTTTCCTGCACCCCGCTGTAGTACAACGCAGGGAGGTGGTACATTTTACCCCATGCCGCACTATTATTGCACAGAGATGGCATGGGCCTAGGAGCTGTGCCCTGCCTCATCAGCAGCGAGTGTCGGTTGTAACATACATTTTATTATGTATTGGAGATAACACTGATTTAACCCCTTAGATGCTGCATTAAAAAGTAACCTCGGGCAGGGCCGCCCTGAAACGCCGCAACTGAAACGAAACCAACCACCGCCACCCCTTCCTGCACTATAAATTGTATCTGCGTCTACAGGACGCAGATACATAAAATGGATCGCTAGCCCCGGAAGGGCTTTGTCCTACAATTCAGCGTATTTTAATGACACAGGTGCTTGCTTCATTGAAAGGAGCTGAATTGCAGGTCAAGGTTTTATTTAAAAAATACGTTTTTAAACGTGTACATAAATAAACACATTATTTTTCCTGCAAGGTAAATGCCATAAAAAAAAGCATTGCAATAATTGCAGTTTTCATCCCGCCTCCCAGAAAAGGAACAACAAGTAATCAAAAATTGTATGTACCCCAAAAAGAAATGTGCCCCAGAATAAAAACTGGCAAAAAAAAAAACAAGCTAAATAAAGCTACAGTGACCCAAGAAGTAAAAAGTTATGCAGGAACACAAAAATAAACTATTTAAAAAACAAGGTTTTTTTTGTGCAAAAGTAGTAAAACAAACATTTTGTATAACTGTGGTATGGCTATAATCGACCCACAGAATAAAGGTAACATGTTCTTTTTATAACATACACTATATAGACAAAAGTATTGGGGCACCTGCACATTACACCTACAGTAGCTTTTTTGACATCCCATTCTAAATTCATAGGCGTTATTATGGATTTGGTCCCCCCTTTGCAGCTTAAACAGCTTCCACTCTACTGGGAAGGCATTCTACAAGATTTTGGAGTGTGTCTTTGTGAATTTTTTTCCGTTCACCCAGAAGAGCATTTGTGAGGTCAGACACTGATGTTCAAAAGGTGCTGGTTCGCATTCTCCATTCTAGTTCATCCCAAAAGTGTGTGATGGGGTTGAGATCAGTGTAGGTCAGTCAAGTTCTTTCACACCAAACTCACCCAACTATACCTTTTTGGACCTTGCTTTGAGCACTGGAGTACAGTCATGCTGGAACAGGAAAGAACCTTCCCCAAACTGTTTTAACAAAGCTGGAAGCATACAATTGTCCAAAATGTCTTGGTAAGCTAAAGCAATAATATTTCCCTTCACTGGAACTAAGGGCCCTAAGCCAATCCCTGAAAAACAACCACATAGCATTATCCGTCCTCCACAAAACTTTACAGTTGGCACAATGCAGTCAGGCAGGTAACGTTCTCCTGGCATTCACCAAACCCAGACTCGTCCACCAGACTGCCAGATAGAGAAGCGTGATTCTTCACTCCACAGAACAAGTTTCCACTGCTCCATAGAGTCCAGTGGCATTGTGTTTTACACCACTCCATCCAACGCTTGGTATTGTGTTTGGTGATGTAAGACTGGCATGCAGCTGCTTGGCCATGAAAACCATGCCACGAAGCTCCTGGTGCATAGCTTTTGTGCGGATGTTAATGCCACAGAAGGTTTCTAATTCTGCAGTTATAGTCAGCAGAGCATTGGCAAATTTTATGTAATATGCGCCTTAGCACTCGGCGGCCCTGCTCTATAACTTTACATGGTCTGCCACTTTGTGACTGAGTTGCTGTGGTTCCTAAATACTTTCACTTTGCAATAATATCACTCACAGTTGATCGTGTAATATCTAGGAGAGAAGAAATTTCACAAACAGACTTGTTGTAACCAGGGCCGGCCTTAGGATAGATGGTGCCCTGTGCGAAATTATCTTTCAGCGCCCCATCACATCATAAAAAAAAGCCCCATAAAAAATAGTATAATGCCCTATATAGTGCCCCCACATAGTATAATGCCCCTTTAGTGCCCCCATATAGTATAATAATAATATTTAATAATATAATATATTATAACCCTGTCAAGGACACAGTATTTTGTCCTCTAATTGTGCCCAAACAGTATTATGCCCCCTAAGTGTCACAGACCGTATATTGCCTCCCAGTAGTGCCTCTACGCGTATAATGTCCGCTTAGTGGCCTCCACACAGTATAATGCCCCCCTCCCCTGGCTGCTACACACAGCCCCTCCTTGTAGATTGTGCCCACCTGTAGATGGTGCCATACAGCCTTCCTGTAGATAATCCCCCACCTCCCTCATGTAGACAGTGCCATACAGCCCCCAACCTCCCCCTTGTAGACAGTGCCCCCCAAAAAAATTGTACTCACCTAGGCCCCGTTCCCATGAAGAACTGAGCTGTTCCATGACGGGATCCTTGCGTAGGCCGGCGTGATCATGTAGCCTAGTAAAGAGTTTCCCAACCTTTTCGGACTCGAGGCACCACTGGAAAAATAAAATTCTCAGGGCACCCCTACCAAAAATTGTTTTGAGAAAGACAGGAAATGGCTAAAAACAAGCACTACACTCTTAGGGTATGTTCACCCAGTGTTTTTTGTAAAAATCTGCAATTCCTTCAGGTATTTTGAATTGACAGCGTTGTTTGACCTTTTTATTTTTTGAGGTTTTTTTTATTAAGCCGCTGAAGCTAATGCAAAAGACGCAGGCAAAAAATCACTTCAAACTGGCACTGCAGGTATTTTCTGCCTTCTATTAATTTCAATTGGAGCTCAGAGGTGGAAACTACTTGAAGACTATCAGCCCCCCACTCACAGTAATATAACCATCAGCCCCCCAGTCACAGTAAAATAACCATCAGCCCCCCCAGTCACAGTAAAATAACCATCAGCCCGCCACTCACAGTAAAATGACCATCAGCCCACCACTCACAGTAAAATGCCTGCCACTCACATATTCCCCCTCTAGATAGTGCCACACAGCCCCCTTGTAGGTAGTACCATACGTCTCCCTGTAGATAGTGCCACACAGCCCCTTGTAGGTAGCGCCACACAGCCCCCGTAGGTAGTAACACACAGCCCCCTGTAGGTAGTGCCCCACCGCCTCCTTGTAGGTAGTGCCACAGAGCCCCCTGTAGGTAGTGCCACAGAACCCCCTGTAGGTAGTGCCAAACAGCCCCTTGTAGGTAGTGCCACACAGCTCCCTGTAGATAGTGCCACACAGCCCCTTGTAGGTAGTGCCACACAGCCCCCTGTAGGTAGTGCCACACGGCCCCCTGTAGGTAGTGCCACACAGCCCACTTGTAGATTGTGCCACACAGCCCCCTTGTAGGTAGTACCACACAGCACCCTGTAGGTAGTGCCACACAGCCCCTTGTAGGTAGTGCCACACAGCCCCCTGTAGGTAGTGCCACACGGCCCCCTGTAGGTAGTACCACACAGCCTCCTGTAGGTAGTGCCACACTTCCCGCTTGTAGATTGTGCCACACAGCCCCCTTGTAGGTAGTACCACACAGCACCCTGTAGGTAGTGCCACACAGCCCCTTGGTAGGTAGTGTCACAAAGCCCCCTTGTAGGCAGTGCTACACAGCACCCTTGTAGGTAGTGCCACACAGCCCCCTTGTAGATAGCACCCCCTTCCTGTAGATAGCGCCACTGTAGCTCCCTGAAGGAGCGAAATCCCCCTACAGCTGGGGATTCCGCTCCTGGAGCACTTTGCTTGATGTCTCTGTCCATATATGGACAGTGACCTTAGGGGCAACTCCTGAAGTGAAATCCCCGTCCACAGCATTGACAACACTGTGACCGGGGATTCCACTCCAGGAGAAGCCCCTGTCATCTGTGTCCATTTATGGATATTGATATCAAGGGCTTCTCCTGGAGTGGAATCCCCGGTCACAGCGTTGGGGATTCCACTCCAAGAGAAGACCCTGACATCTCTGTCCATTTATGGACAGTGACATCAAGGGCTTCTCCTGGAGTGGAATATCCAGTCACAGTGTCGGTAATGCTGTGGATAGGGATTCCGCTTCAGGAGCTGCCCCTGATGTCACTATCTATATATGGACAGAAACATCAAGCGGAGTGCTCAGGAGCGGAATTCCCAGTCACAGGGGGATTCTACTCCTTCGGGGAGCTACAGTGGCGCTAGTAGATAGAAGAGCAGGAAGACAAATGCTGGAGACGCTGGCTATGGGGAGGGGTAGGGCTGACACAGCAGTAGCGACGCCACTGAGTGAAGAAGCGCCCGGGTGGAAAGGCGGCTGCTGAGTGGCAGGGCCTGGGCACTTCTGAAACAAGCAGGGGAAGGGAGCCAGCGCAGCACCCCCTTCCGCCTGCTGGAGTGATGCGACCTGCGCAATGGCACAGGTCGCACATTCCTAAGGCCGGCCCTGGTTGTAACGGTGGCATCCTATTACAGTACCACGCTGGAATTCAGTGAGTTCTTTAGAAAGACCCATTGTTTCACCAATCTTTGTAAAGGCAGACTACATGGCTAGGCGCTGGATTTTATACATCTGTGGCAATGGGACTGAATGAAACACCTGAATTCAATGATTAAGAGGTGTGTCCAAATACTCTCGTCCATATTTTGTGTATAAATATTCCGCTGTAAAAACAAATTCTAAAAAAACACTAGAACTAGACTGCTGCCTTAATGGGCTATAGGACTCTTATTTCATATAGACGTATACTAAAGATTGATTTCTATCAGTCATGACACATTTTTTCTATGTTGATTTTAACACCTTTTTTGTTTACTTTAGGGAATTATTATCCCCATTCCACCTTCCACTTTACAAACCACAATTAAAATACAATAAATTAATGTCAGGTATATTATGTAATAGCCTACAGAATGAAATAATGTATGTTCAGAACTGAATATAAATATTATATGATGAATTGCTTTTCTCTGAGTAATGTTTTTCACTTGTGTAAAAAAAAAAAAAATGTACTAAGCCGAATGTGATGATCTCATGCACTCTGAGTAATACACTTTCGACAATGTCAATTAAATTAGTTCTGTAAGTACCTGATAACGATTACCAAGCCAACAAGGGAGAAGTATGTGGCACAGAAGGAAAGAAAATAATCTATAAAGAGATTGACTGGTTGCAGCAACAAGTACGTAAACATGCTTCAGAAATATACTTGTAAGGCCTTATTGACACGAACGTCACACGGACCTATATAATTCAATGTGGCCGTTTACGCGGCCATTGTTTCAATGGACCGTGTGAAGGGTCCGTGAGAAAATAGGACATGTCCTATTTTTCCACGCTTCACACATCCCTCCATAGACTCTCGTCTATGGGGGATGCGTGATATCACATCTCGCAGCGCAGAGCACGGATGCACCTCGGACGTGAGATGCGCAACGCCCGTGTGAATCTAGCCTTAGTAGGTGAAGTTTACTGACCTAATATTTTTTGCAGCTGAGATGTGGAAACAACTGTAAAAGTTGTGAAGATGGAATTTCCCTGGATAACATTATCAATTCATACATAACTTGTTGACGGTAATCTCAAGGAAAATTAAGGATACTTAAATTTGGTCCTGGTACGTCATACACTTGCCAGCTGGACTGTAGCCTATAATCCATAAACTGTTACATAATGTCCACCCCTACACATCCCCTAAAGCTAAAAGGTACTTGTGGGAAGAATTTAGTCTTTATAGACAGGAATAAGTAAAAATAGAGCAACAGTTTGTAATTAACTTCTGCAAGGACAGTATTAACAATTTTGCTTTGTTCCGCCATTATTTGCCAATCAAGAATATCCTAAGTCGAACATTTTGTGATCTTTAAATGTAATATTAAACAAAGGAACTTGATCAAACATAAATTTTAATTATCACTGCAATTATGGAAGGGACTGTTATCCTACACCCATGTCAAACTGTAAATGCCCCCTTAACCCATTAGTGACCGCCCATAGGTGCTTTTACGTCAGCCACTAACGGGCTTTATTCTGATGCATTAACCTTTTTACGGCGCTGCATCAGAATAAAGCAGCACTGCCGGAAGGAGTAAAAGCTCCCTGCTACCTGAGGTAGCGGAGGGCTTAGAGCAATGATTGGGGACTGGTTTGTGCAGTTCCCAAAAACGTGATCGCCGGTATTCAAAGAATATAATACTGTATAAAGTTAAAATCTCTTTTCACCCCCCCCCCTTCTTCAGAAAAAACAAAATGGCATACGCAGTAAATGCACTGGATAATCTGCCTCTGCACAGTAACTATCAGGGACCATTATCATTGGTCCCTGATCAGATGGTCACTATGATATACCTGTCACAGTGATCATAATCACATATTTACTAAATAGAGCACAGGATTTGTGCTGTTTCTTTCTCTCACCTCACTGTAGTTTTGTGAGAGGAACGAGAGATACTACGTTCAAATCCTGTGCTGTCAGACACACCACAAATCCACCTGTGTCGCCAGATTACCCATAATCACCCCCATATTACCCGTAATCACTCCCAGATCACCCATGATCTCCACTTTTTTTTTCCTTCTAATTACGCTATTATAATAGCGTCTTCTAGCTGTGGTTTACCGTATTATATATATATATATATATATATATATATATATATATATATATATATATATACAGTGAAGGAAATAAGTATTTGATCCCTTGCTGATTTTGTAAGTTTGCCCACTGTCAAAGACATGAACAGTCTAGAATTTTTATGCTAGGTTAATTTTACCAGTGAGAGATAGATTATATAAAAATAAAAAAAACAGAAAATCACATAGTCAAAATTATATATATTTATTTGCATTGTGCACAGAGAAATAAGTATTTGATCCCCTGCCTCCTCCAGAACAGTTACACACTCCAAATCAACTTGGTGCCTGCATTAAAGACAGCTGTCTTAAATGGTCACCTGTATAAAAGACTCCTGTCCACAGACTCAATTAATCAGTCTGACTCTAAACTCTACAACATGGGCAAGACCAAAGAGCTTTCTAAGGATGTCAGGGACAAGATCATAGACCTGCACAAGGCTGGAATGGTCTACAAAACCATAAGTAAGACGCTGGGTGAGAAGGAGACAACTGTTGGTGCAATAGTAAGAAAATGGAAGACATACAAAATGACTGTCAATCGACATCGATCTGAGGCTCCATGCAAAATCTCACCTCGTGGGGTATCCTTGATCCTGAGGAAGGTGAGAGCTCAGCCGAAAACTACACGGGGGGGAACTTGTTAATGATCTCAAGGCAGCTGGGACCACAGTCACCAAGAAAACCATTGGTAAAACATTACGCCGTAATGGATTAAAATACTGCAGTGCCCGCAAGGTCCCCCTGCTCAAGAAGGCACATGTACAGGCCCGTCTGAAGTTTGCAAATTAACATCTGGATGATTCGGAGAGTGATTGGGAGAAGGTGCTGTGGTCAGATGAGACTAAAATTGAGCTCTTTGGCATTAACTCAACTCGCCGTGTTTGGAGGAAGAGAAATGCTGCCTATGACCCAAAGAACACCGTCCCCACTGTCAAGCATGGAGGTGGAAACATTATGTTTTGGGGGTGTTTCTCTGCTAAGGGCACAGGACTACTTCACCGCATCAATGGGAGAATGGATGGAGCCATGTACCGTCAAATCCTGAGTGACAACCTCCTTCCCTCCACCAGGACATTAAAAATGGCTCGTGGCTGGGTCTTACAGCACGACAATGACCCGAAACATACAGCCAAGGCAACAAAGGAGTGGCTCAAAAAGAAGCACATTAAGGTCATGGAGTGGCCTAGCCAGTCTCCAGACCTTAATCCCATCGAAAACTTATGAAGGGAGCTGAAGATCCGAGTTGCCAAGCGACAGCCTCGAAATCTTAATGATTTACAGATGATCTGCAAAGAGGAGTGGGCCAAAATTCCATCTAACATGTGTGCAAACCTCATCATCAACTACAAAAAACGTCTGACTGCTGTGCTTGCCAACAAGGGTTTTGCCACCAAGTATTAAGTCTTGTTTGCCAAAGGGATCAAATACTTATTTCTCTGTGCACAATGCAAATAAATATATATCATTTTGATAATGTTATTTTCTGTTTTTTTTTTTTTACATAATCTATATCTCACTGGTAAAATTAACCTAGCCTAAAAATTCTAGACTGCTCATGTCTTTGACAGTGGGCAAACTTACAAAATCAGGAAGGGATCAAATACTTATTTCCTTCACTGTATATATATATATATATATATATATATATATATATATATATATTTTTTTTTTTTTGTTTGTTTGTCTTTTATATAAAAATAAATAAATGACAAAATCTAAAATAAAATAGCGTTAATTTGCTTATTAGTTAGCATAGCGGACATGAATTGCAGAATGTTTACCGTGTATCAAGTGTACATTTGGGTATTTTTGAATACAGGAGAAACAGGGTGATAGATTGGGGGGGCGAGGTGTCTCTTCATTCTCATGTTCGCTTTACAAATAAATCCGTCGTTAACCCCTTCCCGACCACCCCACATAGATTATCGGGCTGCAGCACTAGTCCTTGTGCCTGCAGCCCGTTAATCTACGTGTGCTCCTAACAGATCACACAGGCGGACCCCGCAGCCCGGCATCTCCCAGTACAGGCTGCTACAGCCTACATCTTTGTGGTAGCTTAATGCCTCTCCAAATGTGCAGTGGGCCTAAAACATTTTCAAGCAATATGTGTCCTAAAAGCCACTTGGGCCTGCTGCGTGTCCGTGTGTCCAGGCAGCGCATTAAGGCAACAATGGGGGTATTTTTGAACACAGCAGAAACAGGGTGTTAGATTTTGGGGTGTGTTTCTTCATTCTCAAGTTCTCTTTAAGAAATCTGTCTTTAAAGGGGTTTTCCAGTCCCTAAAAATTGATGGCCTATCTGAGGATAATGTATCAATGGCTGATGGGTCAGGGTCCGACTCCCGGGATCCCTCGCCGATCATCTGATTTAAAGGGGGTGCAGAACTCGAACGAGCGCTGCTTCAACGTCATCTTTACTTGCTCACTGTAAATAGTCGACACAAATGTAGCGGCGATTCAAAGTATTGGGGCCTTCCCCATTGAAGTGACTGGGAGAAGACTGCAATACTCTGAACCGCCCACTACATTTGTGTCAACGATTCACAGTGAGGAAGTAGAAATGAAGGAGAACCAGTGCTGCACCACCTTCAAAACATCTGATCAGAAGGGATCCCGGGAGTGGGGACCACGAGCGATGAGCTATTGAATGCCTATCTTGAGGATAGGCCATCAATTTTTAGGGACTGGAATACCCCTTTAAAATGACATTTGTGAAAAATTAGAAAATTGTTTCTTTCACCTGCGTTGCATGAATTCTTATAACACCCATTAATAAATACCTTAAGGGGTGTCGTTTTCAAAAAGGGGTCATTTATGGGGGATTCCATCATTCTGACACCTATGAGCCTCTGGTAACTTGCAGGAAAACAAAATGTACTTCAAATTTATAAAATTATTACCACATTTGTAAGTCCCTACATTCCTCAAAAATTTTTTTTTTTTAATCAATAGTCATGCAAAAATTGAGTAAAGAGATGGAAATATATGCTTAATGAAAAAATGTGTATGGTGTGTATGTACAAATGTGACATATTGCTGTTCAAAATAGTGCAAAATTTAGCATTTTACAAAATTCATAAATTTCCGTTTAATTTACTCAAGTTATATCAATCTACTTTTACCACCTAAATAAAGTACAACATGTATTGAAAAAACAACGTCAGAATTACTCGGATATGCAAAACTATTGCAGAGGAATTGTCTGATAGGCTGGGTTCACACGACCTATTTTCAGGGGTAAACGAGGCGTATTATGCCTCGATTTACGCCTGAAAATATGGCTACAATACGTCGGCAAACATCTGCCCATTCATTTGAATGGGTTTGCCGACGTATTGTGCAGACGACCTGTAATTTACGCGTCGTCGTTTGACAGCTGTCAAACGACGACGCGTAAATTGACTGCCTCGGCAAAGAAGTGCAGGGCCTTCTTTGCAACGTAATTTGAGCCGTTCTTCATTGAAGTGAATGAAGAGCAGCTCAAGATTTACGAGCGTCACAGACGCCTCGCATAATGCGAGGAGGAGCTTTTACGTCTGAAACGAGGCAGCTGTTTTCTCCTGAAAACAGTTTGTCTTTTCAGACGTAAAAGCCTCTCATCGTGTGCACATACCCATAAAGTCAGACATACCACTTGAAAAATCTGGTTTGGTCAGTAAAGGGGTTGTCAGTCCATTGCTTATCCTAAGAATAGGCCATCAATAGCTCATCGCTCGGTGTCCGACTCCCAGGATCCCCGCTTATTTGAAAGCGCACGAGCGCTGCTTCCTCTACATTTCTACTTGCTCACTGTAAATCGTAGACACAGATGTAGCAGCAATTCACAGCATTGCAGCCTTGTTCTCCTATTCACTTCAATGGGAGAAGAAGGCTTGCAATACCTATGAATCGCCGCTACATCCGTATCGACGATTCACAGAAAGCAAGTAGAAATTAAGGGGAAGCAGCACTTTTACTGGTTTTACTGGTTAATATGCACTAAAGGGACCCGAATTATGCGGCAACTCTATTTAAAAATAAATTAAATGTCTACAATAAAAAAACTTTACACTTTCATGATGGTTTTTCCTGTTTTAATGTGACTGTTAGGGGGTTAAAGCACATACATCCTTCCATAGTAAGAACAAAATATCTAACATTATCATTGAGTTGGTGAAATGTTTTTGAGGATTCTTTGATGTCTTAGTACCTAGACAAATTCTCAGTCCTCTAAAGATGACTGGTTAGTCAGCATTACTAATAGACTAGAAATAGCCACATCCGTCTACCTTACTTTGTGAATAGCGCAGAAAAACCATCTTCCTACTGCAAACCTATGATGCTTTCCGTTGCACTTTGGCTATTACATTTCTAGGTTAAGTTTGAGCAATTAAATTAAAAGGTTTACTGCCATAAACAACATGCAATAAAAACAGCTATGACAACATGCCACTGTCATTTTCCTGGTAATGTAAACATTGAAGTGCTCTGGTAGTATTTCAATAGAAAATCTGAAACTTATATAAAGATGTGGTTTAAAATTAGTAGTACGGTGGAATTTCCTATGGTTTTTATTTTTTTTAAAAATTGGAATTCCAGCATAATATTATGCTTGGGCACCAATCTGCATCTTTAGAAACATCATTATAATCACTGAAATGTGATCTGTTGACTATTCAAGTTGACCCACAAGTGCATATACGTACACCAACACATAAACAACGTACGCATACAAACAAATACACAAGTGCACACATTTGTATGCAGACTGTCAGATACACACACAACTTATACACACAAGCGCATACAAACACACACAATCACACATACATACGCAGTGAGATTTTCTGGAAAGATGGGAAGTAGCTTCGCTACCTTGCTCCCTCTATAATTCCCAGAATTAAGCCAGGCATGCAGACTTGTAGTAAGGAATAAATAGTTAAATTACACTTCAGGCGCTTGAGTTACTTGGCCACTGTGCCTCCTCAGATTTTTGATACTGCAAGCGATTTTGCGCAATTTTCTCAGAAACAGTCCCTAAAACAGAAAGTTTTGGTTTTTAAAAGGTTGTGCCCTGTTAAGTTACAAGTAGGTATTTCATCCTAACCCATAGTATTCAACGGGCCATAGATGGCAATATCATGGCAACAGTACAGGAAGTCATAATATGAACTGACTGGTTATCCTGAGTGGCAACCATGTTCGATTCCCTAAATCATATATAACATTAAAGGGGTATTGCCAGAATGGACAATTATCACCAATCTACATGATACGTGGTAAGTGTCTTATCACAGGGCCCCGACCGATTGCTAGAATGGGGGTCCTGAGGCCCTAGTTCCTTCTCGCTGCACCCCTGTAATGAGGAGGAGCTTAAATAGAAAAGCGGTCGAGCATGTGCCCTGCTGCTTCATTCAATGTATAACGGACTGATGGAAAAAGTAGAGCGCTGCATGCCCAACCGCCGCTCCATTCAATGTTCTACTCCCTGCGCTTGTGGAGTGAGCAGGAATGAGGGAGTTTGGGACACCTCCTTCTTGTGATTTGTAGGGGTCCCAGCGGTTTGTGCCCCCACCCATCAGACACTCATCATCTATCCTGTGGATAGGTGATAATTGTGCCTTCCGGGAATACCCCTTTATAGGGATTTTATGGTTTCAGTAAATAAAGCTTATTCTTTGCATAATGAAAGTTATATAATTTCATCATATACTTTCTGTATCAATTCCTCAAAGTTTTTAATATCTCTGCTTGCAGTCATTCAATAGGAAACATCATTGTTTTCTTCCAGTGGATAAGAAAGTCACGTAATGATATGATGGACACACAGGTGTATGGCTTGTTACAGTTACAGCGTAGAGATCAGAGCTTTGTTTTGTAATTAGCCGAGCACCATGTGATCATCACATGACCAGGACTGTTAAGGATCTGCCAGGTACAGCTTCTGTATCCACGCCCATAGGTAATCAGTCTGCACCTGCTTCTATGTCTGTGAGACTGACTCCAGCTTCCACCACTCAGGATGGCAGGCTTAGGAGTGGGAGAGCCTATCACAGCCTGGCCAGACGGAGCTAGCTCCCGCCCTCTGTCTATTTATACCTGCCTTTCCTGTTCCTCCTTGCTTGTGATTTCTTCTCTGTTGGTTTCCTGGCCCTGCTGCAGCTTCTTGATCTACTTGTCCCTGCTTCGTATTGACCCTGGCTTACTGACTACTCTTCTGCTCTGCGTTTGGTACCTCGTACACTCCTGGTTTGACTCGGCTTGTTCACTACTCTCCTGCTCTACGTTTGGCACCTCGTACTCTCCTGGTTTGACTCGGCTCGTTTACTACTCTTGTTGCTCACGGTGTTGCCGTGGGCAACTGCCCCGTTTCCCTTTGTTCTGTGTTTCCTTGTCTGTTGTCTGTCGTGCACTTATTGAGTGTATGGACCATCGCCCAGTTGTACCCCGTCGCCTAGGGCGGGTCGTTGCAAGTAGGCAGGGACTGAGTGGCGGGTAGATTAGGGCTCACTTGTCTGTTTCCCTATCCCTGTCATTACAAGGACAGAGTTATCCGCTGTAAGTAAACAATAAAGATTTCCATTGACTTACGGCAAGAAGAGATCTTGAAAACCACAAACCACAAACCACAGATTTTTATAACTTTTCAATATAGAATAAGATTTATTTGCTGAAACCATACAGTACATCTCCTTTTAGATATGTTTGTACTAATACCTGAAATCCAAACATGACTACGCTGTAGCTTTATTAGGTACAGTCTATCAAAAGTTAGCAGTGGTATCATTGTTTTATTTAGCGCCAACATATTATGTAGCAACATGAAATTAAGGTAAATACTAACCAAAATGTAGCCACATTATGCAACATATAAACCTTAAACAGGCACAAGTACGTCATTGCCTTAGAAATGCCAATCTAGTCTTTAAATGGACATATTACAATGTGATTTATATCAATGGAACTGTTCATCATTCGGTGAATACTACAATGTCTACATCCGCTTTACAACTAACACTATGACCTCATCTAATGCACATTTCTACAGTCAGAACATTTGCAAATGCTAGTGTTGTAATGGTATTACTGGCAAGATTATTTACTTACAACGTTATCAATCTGGCACCTAATAACTTCTACCAGACGTTTTAATAAAGTGATGTCGTCAGTATTACTTTTGAGAGGCTATTGTTCTATTATTTCCTGTTAAAATTCTTTCTAACCCTCACACTGACCTATTATAGCCATACTTCCGATATACTGAGAATTAGTCTAATGCTATTTATGGACACACAAGCAGTCATTTAAGTGTAAATATATACGGTACATATAAATGATCCATATCTACTGTATTAAATACAAAGCATTAACAATAGGCATGGCTGCGCTGTACATATGAACACACCACAAGTGGAGAGACTTCAGTACAATGTTGTACTTCTCATGTGCTATGTTCAACAGTTTGCTTCAATAAGGGGACGTTTACCCCCCACATTAAGGCTACTGCAGTATTTTACTATAGCAGCCAGACGTTACATGTTGGGTTCAATGGGTTTTATAGAAGCTTTGTTCACACACTGCAGCACAGAGGCATTCATATTTATTTTCTTGAACATACTGCTTATTTTTTAAACCCCAATATGCCCTACTTACTTCATTCGTGTGGTGTTTTACCCCATAGAAAAAAGACTAGAAATAAAAAAAAACAAAAAAAAAACCAGCATGCTGCACTAATACCAGCAAGTGTATGGTTCAGGCATACCTCCCAACTTTTAAGCAGTGCCAAGAGGGTCAACTGATACGGCGCACTATGCCAGAACAAATTTTTCCCTGTTAAGCCACGTCTCTAACCCTGCCCAATTCCTGCCCATACAAACCCAGTTCAAGTCGTACCGCTAAAGCCATAACCTGATCTAGGGAGTCAGAAGAGGGATAGCTAACTAGCAGGTCTTTCAGGGCGTTCGACAGACCCAATCTAAACTGGCACCTTAAGGCAGGGTCATTCCACCGAGAAGCTATGCACCACTTCCTAAAGTCAGAACAATACTCCTCAACAGGTCTCTTACCCTGACGTAAGGTCACCAGCTGACTCTCGGCAAAGGCAGTCTTGTCAGTCTCGTCATAAATGAGCCCGAGAGCAGAAAAGATCAATGGAGGAAAGTTCAGGGGCGTCAGGAGCCAAGGAGAAGGCCCATTCTTGGGGACCGTCCTGGAGTCTGGACATAATTATACCCACCTGCTGGCTCTCAGAACCAGAGGAGTGGGGCTTTAAGCGAAAATAGAGCCTACAACTTTCCCGAAAGGAGAAAAAGGTCTTCCGGTCCCCTGAGAACCGGTCGGGCAACTTGAGGTGGGGTTCAAGAGGTGAGGTGAGGGGCACTACCAGGGTAGCATCAGGCTGGTTGTCCCTCTGAGCCAGGGCCTGGACCTGTAGGGAGAGGCCCTGCATTTGCTGAGCCAGGGTCTCAAGGGGGTCCATAGTAGTGTCAGGGACCAGGGTAGACTAGGTATATGGGCTTGTGATTATGTAATGTCGGGGTAGGGAGACAGACAGGTGAGCCCTAATCTACCCGCCACTCAGTCCCTGCCTACTTGCAACGACCCGCCCTAGGCACGGGGTACAACTGGGCGACGGTCCCTACACTCAATAGGTGCACGACAGACAAACAGACAAGGGTACAAAGAAGCCAGGGAAATGGGGAAGCTGCCCACGGGGACACCGTGAGCAACAAGCGAAGTGAACGAGCCGAGTCAAACCAGGAGATGAGCGAGGTACAAAAACGCAGAGCAGAAGAGTGGTCAGTAAAGCAAAGGTCAATCACAAGCAGAGGATCAAGAAGCTGCAGAAGGGCCAGGAAACCAGCAGAGAAGAATCACAAGCAAAGGAGGAACAGGAAAGGCAGGTATAAATAGACAGTGGGTGGGAGCTAGCTCCGTCTGGCCAGGCTGTGATAGGCTCTCCCACTCCTAAGCCTGCCATCCTGGGTGGTGGAAGATGGAGTCAGTCTCACAGACATAGAAGCAGGTGCAGACTGATTAACTATGAGCGTCGACACAGAAGTTGTGTCTGGCAGATCCTTTACACATACAGTATAATGTCCCCATAGCTGCTCTATACAGTATAATGTCCCCATAGCTGCCCCCATAAAGTATAATACCCACATAGCTGCCCCATACAGTATAATGCCTCTTTAGCACGTGCCCCCATACAGTATAATGCTTACTTAGCAGCTGCCCCCATACAGTATAATGCATTCTTAGCAGGTGCCCCCATACAATCCAATGCCCCCTTAGCCCGTGACCCCCTACAATCTAATGCCCCGCTAGCAGGTGCCCCCTACAGTATAATGGCCAATGGTGCCTAATAAAAAATGTATAGAATAAATATTTACCTAGCCCGTTCCCATGATGAGTGGAAGAGATCCCTCTTCTCCTCCACTCTGTACTATGAGTGGCTTGGCGCAGACAGGTGCAATGACGTCAATGCATCAGTGAATGTTAAGGAGGTGACGTTCCCTGCTTCAACACTGGATTCAACTGTGTCTGCATCCTGACACCAGGACAGACCACCAGCCACCCAGGACAGCGTGACACTGCCTGGAATCCGGGACTGTCTTGCTGAATCCGGGACAGTATGGCTGTATGCCTTCAGAACTGAGCTTATTTTGGTCTTTAGGACTGCAGGATATTTTTTGTTTCTGTGTTGCTGCATTCCGAGTGCCTTAACTTTTTTTTTTTCGTAGCTGTATGAGGGCTTGTTTTTTGCATGACAAGTTGTATTTTTTAATGGCACCATTTTGGGGTACATATAAATCATATAAATTATTGATTAACTTTTGTTAACTCCTGGGCAATGTAAAAAAAACAACAGCAATCGTGACATTATTTTTTTGCATTATTAATAACATGTTAGTTTTATTCTATTGAGGTACTATTATGGCGATACAAAATATGTAATGTATAGTTTTTTATGTTTAACTACTTTTGTACAATATAAGTAAATTTTATGAAAAAAAATGTTTTTTACGCATTCCAAGTTCCATAACTTTTAATGTTTTTCGTCGATGTAGCCATATGAGGGAGTGTTCTTTGCAATAATAGTCATGTTTTTTATAGAAACCATTTTGGGGTATAGCTAAATTGTTGATTAACTTTTATTATTATAATTTTTGGGAAAAGAATAGGAAGTAAAGCAATTGCTTTTTGTTTTTTTTTTTTACATTGTTCATGGCAGTTCAAATATTGTTTATTGTACAGGTTGTTACGATTCCCGGTGATACCATATTTGTGTATGTTCGTTTTACACTTTTGCAAAATAAAACCAATCTTTAGAGGAAAAGTTTTTTCAAGTAAGCACTGTTTTTAATTAACTTCATTAAAGTTTATTTTAGTTCATTTTTATATTGCGATTCTTTGATTGCTGATATAATGCTATAACGCTGATATAATGATATAATGTTTTGGTAAACTCATTATATCAATGTATTATTGCCTGTTAGTAATAAACTGACAAGCTTTCTAATATGCATACAGCTCTGGCAGGCCAGGGGAAAAGATCCCAACTTCCATATAAACCCATTGGCACCCCAAGATTACATATAGGTAACTCCAATCTTGGCGTTGCATCGGGATGTCGGCTCCACATTACAACCTGCACCCGTTGCAGATGGTGCGAAGCGTATCTCCTGTGCCCACGCTATCCAATGAACGTAACAGTACGGGGAGGCACCGCTCAAACAGATGTACAGTTATGTAAAAATGGGGGAAGGGGTGAAAGGAGTTTTCTGGTTTCTGCAAATTAATGTTATATTTTTGTATAATTAAAAGTTAGACAATTTTCCAATATACTGTCTGTATTAATTTCTCACTGTTTTAAAGATCTCAAAACACTCATTGTTTACTTCCAGTGGATAAAATTATATCCTGGTCATGTGATGAACACACAGTTGTATGGCTCGTTACAGTTACAGTATGTGTATCAGATCTGTGTCTTTTAAAGATTCCAGTACCTGAATGGACTTCCCTTTTAAGCTCTTAACGCATATTGCTGTACCTATACATCCACATAGAAAGGAGCTTAGCCAATTGGACAAGTATGTTCAATTAGTCCTACAGGCACATCGCTCATGCCAGTGGATGATTACTGGAATTTCCTGATCTATGCCGTGTAACTAGTTAAATGCTGTAGTCAATACAGATTACGGTATTTTTAACTGGGAGATAAAATGGATGTCCCCTTTGACATCACAAAGAAAACCCCCCTGGCGCCATCAACCAGAGTTTCCTCTGTGATTGGGGAGCAGGCAAGGAACCCAGGGTTGCCCATTGACAGTGCCTATTGTTAAGGCACTGGTTACTATAGCTATTATTAGGCTTTATATATAAAGTATCTAGAATAATGTTAAAAGCTATGCCATAAAGTTGCCATAAGTAACAATAAATAAGTTTTAATGGCTTATAAAAGGGAAGAAATAAACAAAGTATTAAAAAAGTTTGGAAAATGATTTTTTATAAATGAAGTTTATTCACAACAGGGGTGGTCCCATCAGGGAAACTCCTTCTTAAAGAGAACCTGTCACAAGCAGCAAAGAATGTAATTCTTGAAGAAGAAAGTAGGAAGAGGACTGGCACTGACCAAATTCAAACACAACGCAGGAGCGTAGCTAGGGGGGGGGGGGCAGGCAGGGCATGTGCCCCGGACGCAACTTAGAGGGGGGCACCAGCGCCACCCCCTCCTGCACTATAATTGTACCTGCGTCTATAGGACACAGGTACAATTAGAACCAATGACTGGTGGATTATCATGGTACATTGAATCGTGGCAAAAACCGTGACGAACCTGCATTGTGTATGTCCTGCAAAAGGACCTTTAGACATAAGGTCACATGACCTCATCTCTGAAGTTCTTACTATTGCTTAGAGACCTGCTGGTCACATGACCGCAGGACTTCAGCAGAAGCAAGACTCCACAGAGAAGACTGGCTGTAAGTATAAGGGGATTGATTTGTTTAATGGGTCTGTATTTAGGGGGACTGTATTTAGGGGGTCTGGTGTGGGGTCTGTATTTAGGGGGTCTGGTCTGGGGTCTGTATCAGTTTAAGGGGTTTAGGGTCTGTATATTTAGGGGTCTGTGTTAGTTTAAGTGGTCTGGGGTCGGTATTTAGGGGGTCTGTTTTAGTTTGAGGTCTGGGGTCGGTATTTAGGGGGTCTGTTTTAGTTTGAGGTCTGAGGTCGGTATTTAGGGGGTCTGTTTTAGTTTGAGGTCTGGGGTCTGTATTAGTTTATAGGGTCTATTTAGGGGGCCTGTTCTAGTGTCTGTATTAGTTTAGGGGTCTTTATTTAGGGGTCTGTATTTAGGGGGTCTGATCTGGGGTCTGTATTAGTTTACAGGCTCTATTTAGGGTGCCTGTTCTAGGGTCTGTATTAGGTTAGGGGGTCTGTATTTAGGGGTCTGGTGTCTCTATTAGAATAGGGGGTCTGGTCTGGGGTCTGTATTAGTTTGAGGTCTGGTGTCTGTATTTAGGGGGTCTGTATTTGGGGGTGTGGTCTGGGGTCTGTATTAGTTTATGGGGTCTGTATTTAGGGGTCTGTATTAGTTTTGGGGTCTTTATTTAGGGGTCTGTATTAGTTTAGGGGGTCTGGTCTGAGGTCTGTATTAAGGGAGTCAGGTCTCAGTCATTATTAGTGTAGGGGGTCTGGGGGACTGTATTTAGGGGTGTGGTCTGGGGTCTGTATTATTTTATGGGGTCTGTATTTAGGAGTCTGTATTAGTTCTGGGGTCTTTATTTAGGGGTCTGTATTAGTTTAGGGGGTCAGGTCTGAGGTCTGTATTAAGGGAGTCAGGTCTGGGGTCATTATTAGTGTAGGAGGTCAGGTCTGGTGTCTGTATTTAGGGGTCTGGTCTGAGGTCTGTATTTATTTAGGGTGCTTGTGATGGGGTCTGTAGTTGTTTAGGGGGTCTGGTCTGGGGACTGCAACAATTTAGAAGGTCTGGGGTCTGTATGTATTCTATAATCTAGTCTGTGGTCCAAATTTATTAGTCTGAGTAAAAGGGGTTGTCCAGGCACATCAAACGGTCATCAGTATAAAAAACGGTCTGTGCCCGGACCATCCCTTTAATGTATGGGCCTGGGCCTTGGTGTCTAAATTTGTGTGTTTCTATAGAAGCTGGAAATGGCTGCAGAAGTGATGGGCAAAGATGTCTAATCAGGAGAAGTCACCATAACGGTCTGCGTCCGATGGAGAAAAAAAGAAAACGGCTCCCATCAGAGAAGACGTCACAGGATCTCCTCTCCTGACATGTCTGTTGCAGGTAATTCTTGTATTCTACATATTTCTGTGTACCCAGAGCTAATAGACAAATGCGTGTTACCATTCCCATTGTCAGGAGGAAGTGTCCCTACACAGTGTGATACTGTCAGCGATGGTTGGAGACTGTCAGTATGTAGGGACACAGCCCTTTGACAAGGGGAATCGTAACAACCATTTGTCAATGCTCACACAAAAAGGTGGTGTTCACTATAGACACGGAAGAGCGGCGGTGGGGAAGGGGGGCTCAAGTTTGTGGAACAGCCCAGGGCCTATGGTCTACTTAATCCGCCACTGCCGGCTATTCAGAGCCTTTCTACAAGTGGAGTGGCGTGATACTTTGCGCCGCTTGTGTCGTTGAAAGACGCTGATTGAAAGGGAATCGTTCAACCCCAGGAGACCTGCGCAGAAGAGAGCAGGTCTCCTTTGCTGCCAGACGGCGTGGGAACAGGATTATGCTGAGTTTGAATAGTTTGTTATTTTATCGTAATGAAAAAGTGTGTGGCATTATCTACGGGGGTGGCTTTATCTACAGGGGGGCTTTACCTACGGGGGGGGGGGGGGGCTTTATCTACCAGTGGGGGCTTTTTCTATGGTGGGGCTCTACAGGGGGGCTATATACAGGGTTGGGCTATACGAGGAGCACTATATACAGGGGTGGGCTATATCTACAGGGGGCTATATACAGGGATGGGCTATCTGTAGAGCACTATAGAGGAGCTATATGTGGGACACTATACAGGGGTGGGCTATATGGGGGCACTATCTACAGGGGGCTCTATGGGGGGCTCTATCTACAGGGGGGGCTATATACTGGAGTGGGCTATATGTGGAGCACTATATACAGGGGTGGACTATATCTACAGGGGAGCTATATACAGGGGTGTGCTATCTGTGGAGCACTATATACAGGGGTGGGCTATATCTACAGGGGGGCTACATACAGGGATGGGCTATCAATGGAGCACTATATACAGGGGTGGGCTATATCTACAGGGGGCTATATACAGGGTTGGGCTATACGTGGAGCACTATATACAGGGGTGGGCTATATCTACAGGGGGCTATATACAGGGATGGGCTATCTGTAGAGCACTATAGGGGAGCAATATGTGGGACACTATACAGGGGTGGGCTATATGGGGGCACTATCTACAGGGGGCTCTATGGGGGGCACTATCTACAGGGGGCACAGTATGTGTGTTTGGGACATGGTGTATGGTGCTATTATAATTAGAGGTGCAGTGTATGGCGCTATTATATTTAGAGGCGTAGTGTGTGGTATAATGAGAACTTTATCTTTGTTTATAGGAGTAGAAATGTAGGAAAAGTGAGAAGCTGAAGACATCTGAGCGGCAAACTGCAGAAATGGGCTGTGACCGGGAGAAGTCATCATAGAGGTCTGGACCAGATGGAGAAAAAGAACTAGAATCTGAGACGTCACCGGTGAGTCACTTAATGTAAATGTTCATTCTGCCTCTAATCAGCACTGTAGTCACTGTATGATCTGCAGCGAGATGATGGGTGGTATGATTATGATATGATTTTTTTTTTTGTGAAACAGCATCTCGCAGCATATCCTTACCATTGTTCGGACCATGCTGGGAGCTGGAAACAATTTAGTGTGAACCTATACGTCAGGGGTTGCACTAAATTGAGCTGTATTTCTGCTGGTGCTGTATATATGTATTGAGCTTGGTTCTGGGGCTGAATTTATGTACTGCAATTACTAAGGGATGGACCCCAATAGTTGGTGGGCGCAAGAGATTCAATACATAGAGTGCCTGCCGGCAAACAAATCCCTTGTTTCCCAACTACCAAAATTAAAACAACAAAATTTTATTAGGTATAACAACCATAGACAGACTACATGAAAGTTAAAATTCCTGGTCCATTGCTGATAAGGATCAGCATAGTGCAATATGTAAAGACTCAAAGGAAGCAATGTGCTAGCGACTGCAGTCCGCAGCACCAATGCTATCAGATAAATTCTAAATGATCAGCAGGACCAATGATTACAATTCAAAAGAGCCCCCCTGACATGTTTCGCTACCGACATAGCGTCTTCAGGGGCATTGGGGCTAGTGACAGCGAGCGGCGGAATCCACAGTCATATATACAGAGAGAAGTGTCTACACGTGTGCCTGTAATTAGCTGGGAGCCAATCAGAAACCGAATAGAGGACCGTGCCTCCACTCGGCTGACTGACAGTAAGCACAGCAAATCGCAGACGATACACTGGCAACCAATGAATGCCGTGCAGGCGCGCATGCGTTGTAAAGAATATACAGGAGATAGAAAAAATCGGGTAGTTAGAACGATGTTGAAGAGGGTTCATCTGGGCGCATGCGTACTGCAATGTATGCAAACATCGTAAGGTGAGATGTAAACGCTAGGTCAATCAGTGACCAGCGATAAAGAGGGGAGATTGTAGACACCTAGACTGGGAATTATGGCTATGATAACGTGAACCACAGAGGTGGTTTAGCACGAGTATATACGATGTGTGTGTAATGCCAACTAGAAGATAACATTAATAGTGGCACAAATTTAGTCTATAGTAGAAGTTAGATTGTAAATTTAAAGGAAACCGTCACAATAGTCACTAAAATAGTCTGAATAGTTATCCAAAAGTAAATCAGATTTAAATCAATGAATGGTAACGGATAGCAAAAGGTATAGTCATAATCAGAATTAGTTCCATAATAATGCAGCCTATAACATAGGGTGCTCAAAGGAAAAACATAATAATGTATACATACCGGAATAATAAGAGGAACCGGCAGATGATAATAAAATTCTCATATCAGATAATAGATAAATTCACAGAAATGCCGCAAAAGTAAAACCCTCGTTAAGGCCCCCTGGACTGAGAGAACCCAAACGATGGATCCAACGTGCCTCCTCTTGTAGTAACCTGCGATCCAGGTTACCTGCTCTGGGGCCAAGTTTAATATGGGTGACACCCCAAAATTGTAAGGCACGAATATCCCCGTCAGGTGTGGAGCGCATGTGCCTAGAGAGTGGTGTGTCTTCTTTGTGATGAATGGTACTTAGGTGTTTTGAGATTCTCCTCCTCAATTCCTGTATGGTCTTGCCAACATACAGTTTAGGACAAGGGCACTTAGCAATATAAATAACCCTCCTACTCTGGCAATTAATAAATTCCCTGATCTGGTAGGATCTTCCATCCAATGGATTTGTGAAATGTTTAACGGTAGGCATGAGATAGCAGAAAGAGCACCGACCACATGGGTGTGAGCCAATAATAGATGACTTTAGCCAACATTTCGACATCACATTCGGTCCGGAGTGATGACTATGGACCAGGTAGTCGCGTAGGTTCCTCCCTCTACGGTAGGTGATACTAGGTGTAGAGGGGATAGCATCACGAAGATTCGGGTTGGCCAAAAAAATTGGCCAGTGTCGGTGTCGAATTTCGCGTACCTGTTGGGAGCCAGTATCAAAAGTGCCGATGCATCTGATGTTAGTAGATCCCATGGATTTGTCAGTGATCGCTATTTGCTGAGCATCTTGAGATTTACGTTCACATAATAATTCACTTCTATTAGTAGCTTTAGCCCTGGCATAAGCTTTATGCAGCCACTTTCTGGGATAACCTCTTGCCACAAATTTGGAGAAGAGGCTATTACATTCCAGTTGGAAGGACCGTTCGTCCGAACAGTTCCTTTTTGCACGGAGGTACTGCCCAATAGGGATTCCCTTCTTAAGGGCAGGAGGATGGTAGCTTTCCCAATGTAATAGACTGTTTGTAGACGTAGGTTTCCTTGAGATATCAGTATGGACACCACCAGCAGGATCCAAGGAAATTTTTAAATCCCAAAAAATAATTTCTTTTTCATGTATACAGTGGGTGAATTTCATACCCACCTGATTAGTATTGAGTATGTTCATGAAATCATGAAATAGGGATAGGTCACCATCCCACAGGAGGAGAATATCATCGATATATCTCCACCAGAAAAGGATGTGACAGGTGTAGGAGGCTAGTGTGTCAGTGAAAACTATGGTGTCTTCCCACCAACCCAAAAATAAGTTCGTATATGTGGGTGCACAGACGGTGCCCATTGCAGTTCCTTTTATCTGTTGATAAAATTTACGATCAAATAAGAAGTAATTGTGAGTGAGGAGAAATTGAAGTAGTGATAGTAGAAATTTATTATGTGCATGAAATTGGGTGCCTTTAGTACCTAAAAAGTGTGCAACTGCTGTGAGGCCAAATTGATGTTGAATATTGGTGTAAAGTGATTCCACGTTGATACTAGAAATGAGTGTGGAGGAAGTAACATGAATCTACTGGATCCTGTTAATGGTGTCCTTGGTATCTCTCAGGAATGAGGGCAAAGAAGTAACAAAAGGTGAAAGGATCTCGTCCAGGTACATACTAATGCCTTGAGTCAGGCTGTCATTACCAGACACAATCGGTCTACCTGGCACTGGGCGAGATTCCTTATGGATCTTTGGCAGAGCGTAGAAGGTCGCCAAGGTTGGGACAGGGTTATAGATCCGTTTAAATTCCTCGTTGGTAATAAGGCTAAGTGTCCTTGCTTCATCAAGTAGTATGTGCAGCTCTCTCAAGAACAGATCAGTAGGATTTTTGTCCTGGATGATGTAGGTAGTAGTATCATCCAACAATCTGTGGGCCATAGCGACATAATCGTCCTGGTCCATAACCACAATGTTACCTCCTTTGTCAGAGGGTTTTATAGTAATTAAATCATTGTGGCAGAGTTCCGTAAGTGCTACTCTTTCTGGTTCACTTAGACTAGCAAGCGCTCTCGTTTTATCTGATCTGATCTTTTTGAGATCCGCACACACCAACTTAACAAACACATCTATTGAGCGTATTGAGAAAATGGTGGAGTAAGCTTCGATTTAGGGAGCAGTGAGGAAAAAGGACCGACTGCAGCATTGGGACCTACTTCGTTCTCATATAGCAGAGCTTCAAGGTCTCTAGGTGTATTCTGTTCGGCTCTATCCATTCCTGCCATGTCAGAGGTATTGTTTTTAAAGTATTTATGCAGGGCTACTTTTCTGGCAAATAAATTCACATCTTTAGTCCACACAAATTCATCGAATAAAGGAGTGGGAGTAAAAGATAAGCCTCTTCGTAAGAGTGCAAGTTCAGAATCGTTTAGGTGGATAGAAGATATATTGTACACCTGCATCTCATCACTTATGGCCGGAGGGATAGACTGTACCATTATTAGTTCAGATTCCATCGAGAGTTGGTTAGTCCTAAAAAAGGAAAAGTATTTGGGGGTACACTTATATTGTTCGTAGTACCAATCGGGCATTTTGTGCTCATAGTAGTTTGACTGGAACCCGTACCAATGGGATGGGGGGTTAAAGGGACAGTTGAGGTGCCAGAGACTGCGGATACAGAAGAAGCTGGTAATGAGCACGAATGCGAGATGGTAGTAAGGATTGGGTGGGACTGACATTTTGTATTTATTCTGGTCTGTACGGTACTTCGTTTTGCAGAATTAAATCTATTGTTGATCTTGCGTTTGGTACCAGATCTAAAACTAGGTGAACGTACAGACGCCTCAGAGTCATAGAAGTCCGTGAAGACTTGTACACGCTTAGGGGCGGGACGTGACTGTGTCTTGTACATATATACTTGACCAGTATCAAAGTCCCTGCGATCCCTAACGTATTTAAGGTGCTTCCTCTCTTTTATTTCAGCTTGTAGTTTTTCAATGTTTTTCTGTAAATTGGTTTCGCAGTTATTAAATTCACTCAGGGTATTAAAGCCCTGAATGTCCCCAATTTCCTTTTCCAGTTGCAGAGCAATTTTATTATAATCACGTTTTTCGAAATCTAGAATATATTGTAATAGTCGCAGAGAGCTCTCTGTAAGGAGCTCTTCCCAGCCTTTGACAAATTCTACGTCACTGCGATGAGTTGGGGGTAATATTGATGCGAAGCCCCCTATACACAATTTTGTCCTGTATATAGGTCTCAAGGCTAGCAATTTCCCAACAGGATCTAATGTATTTTTGATAAGTTTTTTGTAAATCCTTAAAAGCAGTGTGTATGTCAAACTGATGTAACGGGATATTGTCTGTGGAAAAGACGTAGGCTGCTTCTGCGGACAATGTTTCTGAATTAAACCTTTTGGACAGGAAACCTGCCATAATCCTAGAGATAATAAGTGTGATGTTCCAAGTGTGGAACAAGGTCCTAAGATATGGGTGATTAACCCTGCAGTTGTATAGCAATTACTAAGGGATGGACCCCAATAGTTGGTGGGCGCAAGAGATTCAATACATAGAGTGCCTGCCGGCAAACAAAGCCCTTGTTTCCCAACTACCAAAATTAAAACAACAAAATTTTATTAGATATAACAACCATAGACAGACTACATGAAAGTTAAAATTCCTGGTCCATTGCTGATAAGGATCAGCATAGTGCAATATGTAAAGACTCAAAGGAAGCAATGTGCTAGCGACTGCAGTCCGCAGCACCAATGCTATCAGTTAAATTCTAAATGATCAGCAGGACCAATGATTAAAATTCAAAAGATCCCTCCCGACATGTTTCGCTACCGATGTAGCGTCTTCAGGGGTATTGGGGCTAGTGACAGCGAGCGGCGGAATCCACAGTCTTATATACAGGGAGAAGTGTCTACACGTGTGCCTGTAATTAGCTGGGAGCCAATCAGAAACCGAATAGAGGACCGTGCCTCCACTCGGCTGACTGACAGTCTGGTGTGGACGAGTCTGTACGTTCACCTAGTTTTAGATCTGGTACCAAACGCAAGATCAACAATAGATTTAATTCTGCAAAACAAAGTACCGTACAGACCAGATCAAATACAAAATGTCAGTCCCACCCAATCCCTACTACCATCTCGCATTTGTGCTCATTACCAGCTTCTTCTGTATCCGCAGTCTCTGGCACCTCAACTGTCCCTTTAACCCCCCGTCCCATTGGTATTGGTTCCAGTCAAACTACTATGAGCACAAAATGCCCGATTGGTACTACGAACAATATAAGTGTACCCCCAAATACTTTTCCTTTTTTAGGACTAACCAACTCTCGATGGAATCCGAACTAATAATGGTACAGTCTAACCCTCCGGCCATAAGTGATGAGATGCAGGTGTACAATATATCTTCTATCCACCTAAACGATTCTGAACTTGCACTCTTACGAAGAGGCTTATCTTTTGCTCCCACTCCTTTATTCGATGAATTTGTGTGGACTAAAGATGTGAATTTATTTGCCAGAAAAGTAGCCCTGCATAAATACTTTAAAAACAATACCTCTGACATGGCAGGAATGGATAGAGCCGAACAGAATACACCTAGAGACCTTGAAGCTCTGCTATATGAGAACGAAGTAGGTCCCATTGCTGCAGTCGGTCCTTTTTCCTCACTGCGCCCTAAATCGAAGCTTACTCCACCATTTTCTCAATACGCTCACATAGATGTGTTTGTTAAGTTGGTGTGTGCGGATCTCAAAAAGATCAGATCAGATAAAACGAGAGCGCTTGCTAATCTAAGTGAACCAGAAAGAGTAGCACTTACGGAACTCTGCCACAATGATTTAATTACTATAAAACCGTCTGACAAAGGAGGTAACATTGTGGTTATGGACCAGGACGATTATGTCGCTATGGCCCACATATTGTTGGATGATACTACTACCTACATCATCCAGGACAAAAATCCTACTGATCTGTTCTTGAGAGAGCTGCACATACTACTTGATGAAGCAAGGACACTTAGCCTTATTACCAACGAGGAATTTAAACGGATCTATAACCCTGTCCCAACCTTGGCGACCTTCTACGCTCTGCCAAAGATCCATAAGGAATCTCGCCCAGTGCCAGGTAGACCGATTGTGTCTGGTAATGACAGCCTGACTCAAGGCATTAGTATGTACCTGGACGAGATCCTTTCACATTTTGTTACCTCTTTGCCCTCATTCCTGAGAGATACCAAGGACACCATTAACATGATCCAGGAGATTCATGTTACTTCCTCCACACTCATTGCTAGTATCGACGTGGAATCACTTTACACCAATATTCAACATCAATTTGGCCTCACAGCAGTTGCACACTTTTTAGGTACTAAAGGCACCCAATTTCATGCACATAATAAATTTCTACTATCACTACTTTAATTTCTCCTCACTCACAATTACTTCTTATTTGATCGTAAATTTTATGAACAGATAAAAGGAACTGCAATGGGCACCGTCTGTGCACCCACATATGCGAACTTATTTTTGGGTTGGTGGGAAGACACCATAGTTTTCACTGACACACTAGCCTCCTACACCTGTCACATCCTTTTCTGGTGGAGATATATCGATGATATTCTTCTCCTGTGGGATGGTGACCTATCCCTATTTCATGATTTCATGAACATACTCAATACTAATCAGGTGGGTATGAAATTCACCCACTGTATACACGAAAAAGAAATTATTTTTTGGGATTTAAAAATTTCCTTGGATCCTGCTGGTGGTGTCCATACTGATATCTCCAGGAAACCTACGTCTACAAACAGTCTATTACATTGGGAAAGCTACCATCCTCCTGCCCTTAAGAAGGGAATCCCTATTGGGCAGTACCTCCGTGCAAAAAGGAACTGTTCGGACGAACGGTCCTTCCAACTGGAATGTAATAGCCTCTTCTCCAAATTTGTGGCAAGAGGTTATCCCAGAAAGTGGCTGCATAAAGCTTATGCCAGGGCTAAAGCTACTAATAGAAGTGAATTATTATGTGAACGTAAGTCTCAAGATGCTCAGCAAATAGCGATCACTGCTAAATCCATGGGATCTACTAACATCAGATGCATTGGCACTTTTGATACTGGCTCCCAACAGGTAGGCAAAATTCTACACCGACACTGGCCAACTCTTTTGGCCGACCCGGATCTTCGTGATGCTATCCCCTCTACACCTAGTATCACCTACCGTAGAGGGAGGAACCTACGCGACTACCTGGTCTATAGTTATCACTCCGGACCTAATGTGATGTCGAAATATTGGCTAAAGTCATCTATTATTGGCTCACACCCATGTGGTCGGTGCTCTTTCTGCTATCTCATGCCTACCGTTAAACATTTCACAAATCCATTGGATGGAAGATCCTACCAGATCAGGGAATTTATTAATTGCCAGAGTAGGGGGGTTATTTATATTGCTAAGTGCCCTTGTCCTAAACTGTATGTTGGCAAGACCATACAGGAATTGAGGAGGAGAATCTCAAAACACCTAAGTACCATTCACCACAAAGAAGACACACCACTCTCTAGGCACATGTGCTCCACACATGACGGGGATATTCGTGCCTTACAATTTTGGGGTGTCACCCATATTAAACTTGGCCCCAGAGCAGGTAACCTGGATCGCAGGTTACTACAAGAGGAGGCACGTTGGATCCATCGTTTGGGTTCTCTCAGTTCAGGGTGCCTTAACGGGGGTTTTACTTTTGCGGCATTTCTGTGAATTTATCTATTATCTGATATGAGCATTTTATTATCATCTGCCGGTTCCTCTTATTATTCCGGTATGTATACATTATTATGTTTTTCCTTTGAGCACCCTATGTTATAGGCTGCATTATTATGGAACTAATTCTGATTATGACTATACCTTTTGCTATCCGTTACCATTCATTGATTTAAATCTGATTTACTTTTGGATAACTATTCAGACTATTTTAGTGACTATTGTGACGGTTTCCTTTAAATTTACAATCTAACTTCTACTATAGACTAAATTTGTGCCACTATTAATGTTATCTTCTAGTTGGCATTACACACACATCGTATATACTCGTGCTAAACCACCTCTGTGGTTCACGTTATCATAGCCATAATTCCCAGGCTAGGTGCCTACAATCTCCTCTCTTTATCGCTGGTCACTGATTGACCTAGCGTTTACATCTCACCTTACGATGTTTGCATACATTGCTGTACGCATGCGCCCAGATGAACCCTCTTCTACATCGTTCTAACTACCCGATTTTTTCTATCTCCTGTATATGCTTTACAGCGCATGCGCGCTTGCACGGCATTCATTGGTTGCCAGTGTATCGCCTGCGATTTGCTGTGCTTACTGTCAGTCAGCCGAGTGGAGGCACGGTCCTCTATTTGGTTTCTGATTGGCTCCCAGCTAATTAAAGGCACACGTGTAGACACTTCTCCCTGTATATTTGACTGTGGATTCCGCCGCTCGCTGTCACTAGCCCCAATACCCCTGAAGACGCTACGTCGGTAGCGAAACATGTCGGGGGGGCTCTTTTGAATTTTAATCATTGGTCCTGCTGATCATTTAGAATTTAACTGATACG
Organism: Rhinoderma darwinii; assembly: GCF_050947455.1. NCBI lineage: Eukaryota > Metazoa > Chordata > Amphibia > Anura > Rhinodermatidae > Rhinoderma > Rhinoderma darwinii. The sequence goes on along the minus strand of NC_134691.1, from coordinate 139,994,971 downwards.
GTAGCATTGGTGCTGCGGACTGCAGTCGCTAGCACATTGCTTCCTTTGAGTCTTTACATATTGCACTATGCTGATCCTTATCAGCAATGGACCAGGAATTTTAACTTTCATGTAGTCTGTCTATGGTTGTTATATCTAATAAAATTTTGTTGTTTTAATTTTGGTAGTTGGGAAACAAGGGCTTTGTTTGCCGGCAGGCACTCTATGTATTGAATCTCTTGCGCCCACCAACTATTGGGGTCCATCCCTTAGTAATTGCTATACAACTGCAGGGTTAATCACCCATATCTTAGGACCTTGTTCCACACTTGGAACATCACACTTATTATCTCTAGGATTATGGCAGGTTTCCTGTCCAAAAGGTTTAATTCAGAAACATTGTCCGCAGAAGCAGCCTACGTCTTTTCCACAGACAATATCCCGTTACATCAGTTTGACATACACACTGCAGGCACTCTATGTATTGAATTTATGTACTGAGCACTATTCTGGTGTTGTGTATAGAACTATATTGCTTGTAAAGTGTTTTTATGCTCGAGTTACATTAAAAAAAATGTGGAAAAGAAATGACACGTCAATTGGTAGAGAAAACAAACATGGCGAGGGGGAAGGAGATGTCAGGAAAGAGGTTGGGGGGGTGGCGCAAAACTGAATCTTTGCCCCAGGTGCTGGAGAACCTAGCTACTTCTCTGCACAACATTGTACCTGCATAGAGATCCCTTCTGGCATATATTATGGAGTCGGCTCTTTAATTTTTGACCACGTGGTGCTCATCGGCAGAAACAGCATGCTGTATATTATGGTAGAAAGTAGAAAATCGAGGCACTCACCGTTTACGGCAATAAACTTCTTTATTAATAATGCTCTTGGTCTGTTTGATCTGGAATGAATCTACGGCCGTTTCGCGGTGCACACGCTTTGTCAAGGCCCTGCCGTCACTTCCTTTTTTGTTGCTTATATATCTTGCTCAATATGAGCCTACTTAATAACCTTTATAATAAAGGTAGCAAAAGGTACACCATATTAAACAACAAGTTATACAATGTAATAAAAATATGCTGTGCACATCACATACAAAAAGCTTAAACTATGTTTATACTAGGAAGGAACTAAGATCGTTACGGTCATTAAGACCGAGCGGTCCTAGAGCCTACGTTTGTAAAATTATCTCTGCCTCTTTTCGTAATAAAGTTTGGTGTCTATCTCCCCAAGAAGAGGTTTTATTTGCACAATTCCTGCTAAGCGCATGCCTCGGTAATCATTACCCTGGAAAGTCACCGCCTGAAAGAACGATTAAAATATCTCTTTATTTGTTAAATTCTAAAACTGGCTCTTGAAGTCCAAAAATATCAAATACAGGCAAAAGCAACTGGTCAGAGCTATGGGGGGCGTCTATGGGTTATAGGATGTGAATCCACCCATAGACCGCAAACTCTCCTTATGTTATAAAGATTTCCTGAACCCTTGCCAAGAAGTAATCCTACGCGTTTCAGTATCACTAAGTTATGTGACACGTCATCAGGGATTATATGATTTGTATTCCTGCCGGTTAGCACTGTTTCAGTGCTGATTTCAAAGTCCCGGCGTGTGCACGGCCCTAATCTAATACAACGGCCGCGCAAGCGCCGAGAGAACGCCGGCTATTTAAAGGCTTAAGCCCTCCTCTCTCTTGACGTCATTTCGGCAGGCCACCAATCCGAATTCAGCACGTAACTCCTGACGTCCCGGGTGGCAGCGAGACTCCGTTACGACAGACAATGAGAAACACCCAGACGACAAAGCGTCCCTAGTAACCCTTGGGATCTCCAAGCGGCTTCACAATCACGACTTGATAAACACAGAAGGTAAACATTGCAGAAGACAGAATCCATAGTACTGCAAATTACTTATCCCATATTATCCAACCAGAAAACATAGTCAGCTGGACTGGACAGACACCGATCTGAGTCCAGAAGACTAAGGCTGGGTTCACACGACCTATTTTCAGACGTAAACGAGGCGTATTATGCCTCGTTTTACGTCTGAAAATAGGGCTACAATACGTCGGCAAACATCTGCCCATTCATTTGAATGGGTTTTCCGACGTACTGTGCAGACAACCTGTCATTTACGCGTCGTCGTTTGACAGCTGTCAAACGACGACGCGTAAAAATACAGCTTCGTCAAAAGAAGTGCAGGTCACTTCTTTCAGACGTAATTTGAGCCGTTCTTCATTGAACTCAATGAAGCACAGCTCAAAATTTACGGCTGTCAGAGAAGCCTCGCAAAATGCGAGGAGGAGCATTTACGTCTGAAATGAGGCAGCTGTTTTCTCCTGAAAACAGTCTGTCTTTTCAGACGTAAAAGTCAGCTATCGTGTGCACATACCCTTATAGATAATGGACGATCGCATAAAGTATGTGAGACACGGAGGTTTCAGGTTATTCTTCCACTGTACCTGGAATAGCTAGTGTAGAAACTAAAGGGGGCAGGATTTGTCACTATTAAACCCCAGCCACACATACAGTGCAATTTCTGTGAGGCGGGGTATAAACTATCACCCAGGGTACAGATGGCACGATATCCATGATATAAAACAGGGATACATCCGTGTATCCACTGAACATAATTCCGAAATGTAGGGGATAAGGGAGAATGTGTTGCAATATAAAATCAGAGGAGGCAAGAGTATGAAATTTGCTCTTTCAGACTAGATGGATTAATGGTCTGCATCCGGAAAATCCATTGTGCTTCCTTCTGCAGAATCTTCTTATCCAAATTTCCACCTCTCACTGACGGTCTAATATGTTCGATTCCTTGGAATTTAAGGATCATTGCATCCCCCTTATGACATTCCCATACATGATGTGACACCGGGGTGTCATCTTTTCTCCTTATGTCTCCCACATGATCACGAATGCTTCTCCTGAATTCCCTACTTGTTTTCCAAACATATTGTAACTGACATCCAGATGTAATAAGGTATACAATTCCCTTTGTTTTAGAATTAATGTAAGACCTATTATCGAAGATCTCACCGGTCGTTGTAAGTGGCAAGGATGTATGCATGGCAAGTTGTTCACGTTTGCCCACTATCTGTTCTCCACACACCGCATTCGAGCTCATCTCATTCTCCTCCACCAGAGCAGGGACTGGTGGGAGTCTATGTGTCTCTGCTGTCCTCTGGTGTTTGCTCGGAGTAGCAGGAGGTTCTGGCATAGCCCGCCAGTTTGGAGGTGCCGCACGTGCTGTTGGAGAGGATGTGCCGGCGCCATCTTGGCCTTCCTTTTCTGCCGTTGCATCTTTATTTCGGCCTGACATACCTTCACATTCACTGCAATATGTAACCAAACGAGCAGGAACGTTCTCCAAAGTAAGTAGCAGTAATGGTGAGGAGATGGAAGGAGCAGAAAGCTCGAAATCAGGATAAATATAGGCAGGAGCTTTCGCGCTATGCTGCCGCTCACATCTCCAGTCAGGCTACGCCCCCAAAAACAGAGAACTTTAATGTGCATAAGAACCCACCAACTGAAAGTCAATACTTTGTGGAGACACCTTTTGCTGCAATTACAGATGTAAGTCTCCTGGGGTATGTATCTATTAGCTTTGCACATCTAGGCACTGGGATTTTTGCCCATTTTTTCAGGAAAAAGCACTGCTCCAAATCCTTCAAGTTAGATGGATTGCGTAGGTGTCTTCAGGTTATGCCACTTATTCTAAATTGGATTAGGGTCCGGACTTTGACTAGGCCATTCAAAGACATTTAAATGTTTCCTCTTAAACCACTCCAGTGTAGCGTTAGTAGTATGTTTAGAGTTATTGTCCTGCCGGAAGGTGAACCTCCGCCCCAGTGCATGCTACCAGCTGTCCAAGACCATGAAAGATGAACATGTATGGTGACAGCATCAATGTAAAGCTCTATTAAGGTGTAGATGGTCATTCAGCACAGAATAGTGGCGTACCTCGAAGCCGATAAGATGCTTGGTAGAGGATATATTTGTCCATTATTTCTTTTAACCATATAAGCCAAAATCTATGGTAAAACTAAGCAGTTGGCTTTTAGAAAATGTTAAACCTCTAAATCACATGCAACGTATATTAATAGTATAAATAAACATAATGACCATCGCTTCTCGATTGCAGGAGTCTGTTAAAATCAGTTACAAGCAATGCGAATAGACTATGAAAACATAATAATCTTGGGAGTTGCCACATTTTATAATGTCTGTAGTCTTATTCAAACCTTTAGTGGCTTAAATCATCTTGCCATCTGTTCTATGACATCCATGTCACACTCAATTAAGATCCCCTATTTTCAAGCTGTCTTCATTGTTTAATGTGCAACTTCTATCTAGTTACTCTACAAGCACCACACGGGAAAAGCTTGCTATCCCTGCTGGAGACCAGCACATACGAGACAGAAGAGAATAATGACAGTGAGCTTTCCTAAGAGTTTCAGCATGACAAGCGCATGCAGTTACTGATTCCAATTATAAAAGTGGAAGGAGAAAAAAGGTGCTGCCTTTGGGAGGCTCCTGTCAAATTGACAAGCTAAAGAAGTCACTCATCTCTCTTTAGCACTGTTAACACCGCTTGAAAGTCTATTTCTAAGGAAACAATATGTTCTAACAAGCATTTCTCTGCTGAGAGATATGTAACGTGTATATTCTGGCTATCCAAGCAAGTGTAAGTGTTACTTATGGTATAGAAAAACTTCTAAGACATCAAGAAACTACTAATAAGACTATATAAGAAGAGTTTGATGGCATTTGTATCATTTCTTTCTGTCTTATCTCAACTGCTATAATGCGTGGTACAATGCCTGACACAATTCAAACAATTTTATCGTACTATTAAATAGAAAATATATCATGCAACTGTAACAATCAATAGTTTCTGATCTCTAAATAAAATCTATTAAAGTTTACCCAAAAAACTTTTTGTTTTAGGAACACAATTATTACAGGGGTATTCTTAACTCAGACGTTTATGGCATATCCACAGGATACATCATAAATGTCTGATAGATGCGGGACCCAACTCTGTAAGTCACATCTGTCTTTAGAACGGGGGGTTACCTGACTCCCATTCCACCGGGTGATGCAGAGAATAAATGGAGAGGTGGCCACGCATATGCGCGACTCTCTCCAATTATTTCTTTGGGAAGTTACAGAAACAGTCAAGAAGGCGGACTCGACTGTTTTTTCCTTAACTCACATAGAAATTAATGGTGAGAGATGCACACAAGTGCAATCACCTCTCCATTTATTCTCCGACTAGATGAGCCGGCACACCAATGGATATATCATATAAGTCTAAATTGGGAATAACCCTTTCAACACCCATATTACCCATGTAAAAAAGTAACTGCTCCCTTAAATTGTAGTAGATGCTATCATTACGAATCATTAGGGCAGATTTACTATTGTGGCTGCGACTGTTTTTTGTTATATTTTGCACCCAAATGCAGCATGTTCTTGGTGCATAACGTCGCATTTTGTTTTAGGCATATTTATTGCAAGAATGCGCTGAAAAAAACTGAATTTAGTATAATGTTCTTATTGTGATGTGTTGTATTTGTTTTATGCCAGATATAACATGAGTAGGAGTATCAGTTTTGGAAACATCCAGGTTATGTAAGATGTAAGATGGCCATTGTTAGTCGTGGTTTGTGTCTTATAAGTGGTTTGTGCCTTATAAGTGGTTTGTGCTAGTTATTAAAACTACTATTTTTTGGCCAGAGGCTTTGTGAAGTTTTGAGCAATGTCTATTGCTGTGGCAGAGAACAATCTAGTTCAATGGATGTTCTTTGGGATGTTCTTTTTTTAATTGCTACGTGATGGGATTGCCTTGCAATTTCACAAAGTATAGCTATTTTTTTCCTCCATAGATTATTATGAAAATCTCTTGGAAATGGCTTGGAAACGTTTTGATGACTCTAGAGAAAAATGTTCTACTACACAAAGTCAGTGTGTATGTAGCCCCAGGTTTTCCTAGAGTAATATCACCACAAGGCTACCCTGGGGAAGATTCAGCACTGTTCCAGTCCTTCCTTATTCTTAGGTAATAGCTCTGTGTTTTCATGGAGTCCCAGAGCCTTAAGGTGCCTAAGGCAGAACAGTTTGTTGTAGAGTATTTTGTTGCTATATAAAGATTGCTAGGATGGCCATTTACACTCCCATTCTAAAACATGAGAAAGACTGTAGTTATTAGGAACCGATCCGATAGCCCCCCTACACTTTATTGCTTTGATTACCAGTTGTTCAACAGAAATTTATTAGATATGACCAATGAAAACGATACATTATGAAATAATCAAATTATTGACTGTTACACTTTGTAAAAATGTATTCACAAATGGAGATTCTCAAGAGGTATGTTCATATCTTATAATAAATTTTCATGGCTAAACACAGGTGTACAAATGACTATTAACTCTTTTTTGAGATTTAGTTTACCTTCTTTTTCTTCCGAAATTAATTTACACCCATTTAGTGAGGTTTAGTTTCAATAGGGATGTGAAAGATGGGTATCAAATTATAGGAAGCATGTAGATGTAACTGTTAGGCATCATTTACACGAGCGTAATATACGCGCGTGCTTTTCACGCGTGTCGTACGCACCTATATTAGTCTATGGGGCAGTGCAGACAGTGCGTGAATTTTGCGCCGCGCGAGTGCGTTGCGTAAAACTCATGACATGTCCTATATTCGTGTGTTTTTTGCACATCACGCACCCATTGAAGTCAATGGGTGCGTGAAAAACACGCATGACACACGGAAGCTCCTGCATTGCATGCACGTTTTTCACGCATCACTTGTTATGTCCATGAAAAAGAGTTTATAAAGCTGGGCCAAACAAGCACAAACCAGGAAGTGCTTGCGTTTCCTATGCGAATGGGCCAGACTGGAAACTCCACCCAGACAACTGCAGGCATGCCGCGTGGGCTGGATGTGGAGAGGCTTATCAGCCTGGTGCAGGAGAAGGGAGAAATCTGGGACACCCGCGCAGAGTCCTATCACGACCGCACGGCCAAGGAGGACGCCTGGGAGCAGATAGCCCAGGCGCTGTTTCGCTCCGAATGGGAGAGCAGCAGGACCCGCAAACGCACTAGGATGGGTGAGTACATGTGTTTATAAACGATGCAATGTCATCCCTATTGATGTAGTGTGTCCCTGTCTGTGTCTTTAGCTAAATGCCCAACTTACGTTTTGTGTTGCTGACGCATCACCGTGTAGCATGTCATTTGCTGTGTAGGGCCCCTCAGGTATTTTATGGCCGATTTCTTTGTGCGTTACCGCAATGTGTGACCATGTATTTGTTTTTCCTCCTACAGTCCTGGATATAAAAACCCGCTGGCGGAGCTGTAGGGACCAGTTTCGCCGTGAGATGGGCGACAGAGGCAGAAGTGGGGATGGGGCTTCCCAAAAGCGGCCCTATATATACACCAAGAACCTGATGTTCCTCAAGGACATCATGGAGATGCGTTCGTAAGAAAATGTGCTATTGCATGTGTCAAATGTTTGTTTGCACAGGTCATGTTCGGCATCCTGTTTTTTTGGACAATGATCACTATTGTGTTCTCATTATGTTTTCCAATTACAGAACCACAGACAATTTGAACGATACAGAGGAGGAGAGTGACCTGCCCGAGTCCGGGCCGCAACCTCCTGGCAGTCGAGTGGTGCCCCTTAGCCCGGAGCCAACACCCCAGGACCCGGCCCCAGAAGAGTCGGGCCCTGCCATAGTCTCTCCACCTGAGGATCGCCCCCCGCGACAACCACCAAGACGCCGACGCAGTCAGAAGCCAACCGCCGGGGCCCAGGTGGATACTCGGGTACTGGACTACCTTCGGCGAGGGGCTGACAAGGACGGGTAGGACTTCTTTGCCCGGGGAATTGTTCCCCTGCTGCGGAGGGTCCCAGAGGATAGGGTGGCACGCCTACACGCGGCCATCATAACCATTATCGATTCCTCAACACCCCCCCACAATCCGCACCACTGCTTCACAGCGATCGAGCAGTGGCGCGGATTTGCCGTGGCAAGCACCACGTCTAATTTACCAGCCCCATACCACCCACCCACCCCTAGCGCACGGCCTCACCCTTATTTCCGACCCATTACTCCCCCTTTCCCTGGCCCAAGTTACCAGAGCCATCATCAGCACCACTATGCTGGAGAGGAACATCCTCAACAGCTCCATGGCCAGCATAGTGGTGCTGAAATGCCCGCATACTCCTCCCCGGGCCACCACTACCAGCACTTGTGAAAGTGCCTGTGTGCTGTGCGGAGCAACACACATTAGTGAAGGGCTCTAAAGTCTGGCCACGTACGTTTTACACCATGTTGGTGTGTAGTTTTTTTTTCTTTTGTTGTGTTCCTTTGCACCCCTTTTTTGCTGTGCATTGTAAACAGTAAAACCAGGTTGTTGACAGTTGCAATTGCGTGGTGTTTTTTTTTTCACACCCCTCCACACAATGTTTGCCACAAATGTATTTTACTGTACACTCACACACTGCTGGGCTTGGCCCCAAATTCGTGCACACGTTCTATGAGGTATTAGTTCATCTATAGGGGTTTGCAATTGTTTGCAAGCGATGTGAAAGTTGGCGTGCTGTCATGTGACAATAGCTACACTAAGGACAGTCGCGATTTGAGTCGCCTAACTTTTGGCCAACCATCATTCATTCTCATGAAAACAGTTTCAGGAATGTCAAATGGCCCGATCAAACCCCAACAGATGTAAGCTCGCAACCCACGTCAAGGGTACTCATGTATTGCGAGTCCCTAACACTACACGCCCATAACCTAAAACACCAAACACTGGCCACTTGGGACCTGTGGACTGAAATCGCAAAAAAATATGCAACCCTTTAAATGACATCAAGCCCCCATGGTGCGGCTCCTGATGGGCTCTCAAAATATGCCGCCAAACTATCCCGCACTCGAAGTCCGGATCTCCCTAGAGGAATAGCCGGGACAGTGTCGCTGGTGGCTGCATGTGTTAGTATATATTCTGCATCAAAGGTAGCATCATGAATGCGGCAGAAGTTATGCAGAACTACACACGCTTGTATGACACGTGTCACATTCTGCGGGGACAATTGCATTGTAGACAGAAAGACCCGCCACCTGTTCGACATAATGCCAAAGGCACATTCCACACATCTTTGAGCTCGGCATAGGCGGAGATTGAACATGCGGCGACGCTCATCCAAGCCCCTTCTTGCAAAAGGCCGCATTACTTGCCTTGTCAGGGCAAACCCCTCATCCGCAACGATGACATATGGGATTGGTGGGCCGCTGGAGCCAGGGAGGATGGAAGGTTGCGGCACCGCCAGTCGATTATTCAAAAGTCGTTTACCCATTCTTGATGAACGGAATATGCGGGCATCTGCAGAGCTTCCATACGAGCCTATGTCAACAATTGTGAAACAATAATTTGTGTCCGCCAAGGCCAACAATACCATAGAAAAAAACTGTTTGTAGTTATAGTATCGCGAGCCACTGCTTCTTCACCCGAATGTGTTTGCCGTCTAGGGCACCAATACAATTAGGAAGTTGCTCGAAGAAATCCCTCCGAAATTCGTAGCCACTGTTCTGTCGTGGGCTGAGGCATGACCGTGGGCTTTAATCTCTGCCACAGCACGACACAGGTGGATGTGATAATGAAGGAAATGGTGGTCACTCCCAAAAGAAACTCAAAATGTAACGAATGGTAACTGTTGCCTGTGGCCAGAAATCTAAAGGCAAGAGAAAACCAAACCAATAAACAACACATGTTAGGGCGGACTTGTAAAACAGACAGCGTCATTGAAGAAGTAATTGCAAGTGCACACATACCTCAAGGTCACAAGCAGGCGTTCCTCTGGGGAAATGCAGCGTCTCATGTTGGTATTCTGGTAGGTGATTCCAGGGCGAATCTGCGTAAGCAGAAGATCACATGTGGACACAGACATGCGGCAGAACGCTCTAAATTTTTCGGGGTGCCGACGTAAGTCCTCATAGAGAGTATGAAAATGCCCTTTGGAGGTTCGTTGGGCACAAGTGGATGAACCCAAATGCGACTTCTTCCACGCGTCTGGTGCTGCAGCATGGGTCGCCGTTCGCCAAAACGACGCAAAATCATCCACGCGAGAAGCACACGTGCCAGCGACTGAGAAGGCATAACTGTGCCTTGCAAGTCAAAACACGTGTCAACTGTTGAAACACACACTGGGGTTTCTGCAAAGGCTGCAATTAAGGCGCAAAACCAGTTTTTCCAGCAAGCAGGGGTTGGGCTAGCCGGCCTATTTGTAGGTTGGCCTCGCATTAACTACCTTTGCGAATTTTAACGCTCGTTTTAAACGCAGGTTGCGCGCGCTTTAAAAACGCAACAACGCTGCGTATACGCATGCCAAATGCAATGGCAATGCGCGCAATACGCAGCGTGTTTTACGCGCACAAAACGCGCACGCTCGTGTAAATCAGGCCTTACAGTGATTATTCATAACTTTTATGTGTTTCATTACATTTTGTTTAAAGATCAGACAAATGTGCAGTGATATGGTTATCTGGAAGAGGGAAACACATTTTCACAGCCCTATATATTAACCTATTTACTAAGGCTATGTTCACACCTGTATTAGAGCCTTCGTCACAGATTTAGTCAAATTTGAAGAGAAAAACTAGCACTGCACGCAGCACTATTTTTCCTGTCAAAACGACGGACTCCTTGTGGAACCTGCCATACATGGATCATTAACTAGACAAAATACTAATGCAGTAGTCAAAGTAGTACCTAATCTCCAATTGAGTTTAGGATTTGGGCAGATCGTCTGTGCAGGTAAAAGTTCAGAGCTTCTTGTCCCTGCTCCTACTCTTAACCCCTTTAGGACACAGCCTGTTTTTGCCTTGTGGACACAGACGATTTTTTCAAATCTGACGTGTCACTTTATGTGCTAATAACTTGGTAATGCTTTTACCTATCTAAGTGATTCTGAGATTGTTTTCTCATGACATATTGTACTTTGTTAGTGAAAAAATGGGGTCGATAAATTCAATATTTATTTGTGAAAAACTTCAAAAGTTTGAGAAAATGTTAATTTAAATGTATCTACTTGTAAAACAGATAGTAATAGCACACAAAATAGTTACCATAAGTGCAACTAATCACCGCATTTAAGGGGTTAATTTACTAAATCAGCGGCAAAGGACCGCTGGCCGGCAAGAGTGGAGTGTCAGCTGACTTCCTGATGCTCCCTGTCGCTGACAGTATGCACCGGGAACGACTCAGTAACTATACGTGCGGTAAGTAACCTCCCGCGACAATGTATAGTTACTGGGTCGTGCGAGTAGGGGTTAAATAGAAGCACTATTTATATTGCCAACCTGACTGTTTCCAAATAGGTTTTGAGGGCCTACTTGGTTTTAAGCAGAACAGACCTACTGTCAGGGGATGACATTTTTTTTTACAGACATAACCAAAAAACGGAAGTTGAGTCACCATATAAGCACACAAAGAACAATTAGAACCTTTAGATTACTTTACCTATGTAAATGCTTGTCAGTATTGCAGAAACTCTGGTCAGGTTTCAATGAGTCCTTGATGGGAAAATGCTATTTAAAACAATTTAGTATATAAAGTAAACATCATAATCTAGCAAAAAAATAAAATAAATCTATATTCAATACACCCTTAAGTACAAGTTAAATATACATCCATAGGGCAAGCTGTTGTATTTCTAATGGTAATACAATGTTCCATTCACACTGTGACAGCTTGACAGAACAATGTGATTAGAGGTCATGGCCTGCACAGGGTAACCAGCACAGACCATGCCCTGACCTGTTACAACAGATGGTCAAGAGAAAGTGAACGGGTTGCATGAGATAAGATAAAAAGGCTTACTTTTGTTTTTCAAAAAAACAGCACCACTCTTGTGCATGGGGCTGAACTGCAATACCAGACACAGTCCATGGACAACATTGGCTGTCAGGATTTATTCCCAGAAACCCCTGTGTCCAAGGCAGTAGCTCTTCTCATTGAGCCATCTGAAATGTTGGACAGCTTCACTGCTGAATCTATTGTCCAAGTTCTTTGGATTCCTTGCCTTGAATGCCTTGATTGGTCAGACCCTTTCGGCTTACTATAAAAGTCTGGCCATTGCACTTCCTGATTGCCAGACGTTTGCGCTTCCTGCCTGTAGTCTAGTTCCTTTCTGCATGACTTTACAAACTGTTGCTCCTTATGTCTACAAAAACTGTTGCTCCTTATGTGTGTACAAAACTTGTGCATCGTCTGCGGTCACTGACCACGAACTCTTCTCATCCTGCCGACGCCTTTCTCTCCAGAAATGCCAGCACATGTGGCTATCTTGTCACAAAGTGACCACTATGGTGCACGCGCAAGCTCAGAACAGCCTGGAAGAGCCAGAGCGCACACATGTGTGAGATTGAGCTGATTGCTCCCAGATCACCCTGGACTATAAGAAGGGCCCTGCCCCTTCCTTCATTGCCTGAGCGTTGTTTGTGCCTTCCCGTGTCAGTCTTTGCAAATGGTCCCTTGAGTGTTCTCCAGTTCCCAGTGTTCCCGTTCCTGCTACCTATATCCTGTATCCCATGCTACCGTGTTCCTGTGCTGTACAGAGTTGGAGTCGTGTTGTGTCGCCTGCTACACCTGCTGTGCTTCACCACACCTGTTGTCTGCCTGCTGCCAGAGTTCATTCCGAGCCTAAACCATCGCTACTGTCTGAATTGCCACAGGTATCTTTTTCCGAACTATAGACTTTGACTTTATACCCTGTTTGGCCAGCTGCTATATCGCTACGGCGGTACGGCCCAATGGGTCCACATACCCACAGATCGTGACAACTTGGATTGTTTCCTTCCCAAGTGTCTGCCTCACTCTACAAACTGTTGTCGCTTATCTATGAACCGAACCTGGACTGTTACTGGACCACTCATCTACCTGATCGTTTTCAGCAAATGGATTCCAAATATGATACAGACCTTGACAGTGGCGCTGTTTCGAATACAACCCCTTAAATATAATAACTTTAAATGTAAAGAATTATGTTCTAGCCCATATTATTGTATCGTTATAGCCACATTTAACCCCTTCCCAACATCTGCCATATATATATACAGTGCAGGTCGGGTGGGGGAATATGGAGTGGGCTCACGGGCTGAGCATGCTCTATAGAACAAGCGTGTCGGCTGTGTGCAACAGCTGACACTTCAGCGTAACAAATTAGATAGTTTAACCCGTTAGATGCCACGCTTAAGAGCGAACGTGGCATCTAAGTAGTTACAAACAGGGGGGTCCTATCTGAGGTGCCATCACCCCCCTGCCCCGCAACTCGGTCTCGGGGTGCCGATTGTTGTCATGGCAGCCTGGAGGGTTGTCATGGCAGCCTTACGAGGGCCCCAGGTCTGCCATCCTTGCACTCCTATAAAGCCCCGCAGGGCTTAATAGGAGAATGTCAGTATAACGATATACTAGAATACATTAGTATTGCAATACATCATGCAAGCGATGATATACATCATGCAAGCAATCCAAGGATCGCTGGTTCAAGTCCCTTAGGGGGACTAGTAAAAAAAAGTTAAAGGATAACTAAACGTTCAACAAACTTCAGACATGTCATAGTGACATGTCATAAGTTTTGATTGGTGGGGGACCGAGCACTGAGACCCCCCCACCAAAAACAAAGCGGCAGAGGTGCTTGTGTGAGCTCTGAGCCGCTTAGTTTCTGTTCGGCTTTTTCCAGAAAGCCGATGTAGTGGAATACGGGCTCGCAGACATTCTATTGAGTCCGTACTCCGCTATATTGATTTCCGGAAAAAGCCCAACAGAAACGAAGCAGCTGAGAGCTCACACGAGCACTTCTGCCACTTCGGTTTACCGGTTGATGGGGGTCTTATTGCTCGGAACCCCCACTAAACAAAACTTCTCACATGTCACTATGACATGTCAGAAGTTTGTTGAACGTATAGCTACCCTTTAAATACAGTTAAGTATATATATATATATATATATATATATATATATACATATATAAAAAATAAACGTTAAAAAAACAACTTTCCCATTTTCCCCCAAGTACAATGTAAATATTTTTTTTTAAATTAACTAAACAGGTATCACTGCGTTCGAAAAAGTCTGAACTATTACATTATAACATTATTTACCCGCATGGTGAAAGCCGTAAAATAAAATAAAAACCACCAGAATCACAGTTGTTTTGGTCACTTCATCTCCCACAAAAAATGGAATAAAAAGTGATCAAAAAGACTCATGTATCCCAAAATTGTACCAATAGAAATACCCAGCAAAAATTAAGCCCTAACACTGCTTAATCGACAGGAAAAAAAATGTCTCTCAGAATATGGCGATAACACACAATTTAGAGGCGTTAAAGAATGCCTCCAAGCGCGTTTCACTTGAGACTAGCTTCGTCAGGCGAAACGCGCGTCAAGGTGTTCTTTCTGTGCCACATCTCTCTATGCCTCCTCCCTCCACCTTGTCTTTGGGTATGTTTCTCTGATCTATAGTCCTGGTGATTTATGTAGCTTTGCTATTTTAGCTCTCATCGGCATTGCTGCATCCTGGTCTTGCCATATGTATTTTTCACCAGTTAGGATTTATTCTGTGTATCTATAATCTCTACATCTGGCTATTTGGCTACTGCTATTCAGCTACATATCTTTCGTATTTATGGTGAGGTAGGGAATGCGATGCTATTTTTGAGATGGGTTGTTTCTCTTTACCTCTGGGTATAATCCCATCTATACCTTACTGATGCTGCTCTCCGTGTATGACCTGTTTTAATGAGTTCATTTGGATACATTTCTGTGATACCATATATTGTTGTTATTTATTATTAATAAAGATTTCTATTTTTTGACGATACGTGGTAGTTATATATGCATATAATTTATTGGGGTGCTAAGTTCCCTATGCTTTTGTGCTTTTAGGTTGTTTTTTTTAGCATCAACTAAAATACAACATTTTAGACTTATAGTTGTACAAAAGATAGTAAAGATATGGTAACTGTATTTTTAGGGTTTTCAAATAGCTAGTAGGATTACTTAAGGGAACCTTATAATAGTTCTACAACAATTACATTGTAACCTGCTTCTGACTGACTTTGAAGGTATAATTCGTGCAGTCACTTTATTTAAAGGCAATTTACACCAGTAAAATTGGTCATATATTAGTAATGCAGAAGTTAAAGCAGTAGTTAATGTTTGGTAATTATATTTTATTTATTTACAGGGATTTTGCCATTTTTCTATTCAAATACGGCAGACATATTGGTTGAATTTGCTTCTAAAAAACTGTTGGTAATGCTGTCATTTTGTTGTTGTTGTTTGATCATGCTGCCAAGATTATAGTTTTATAGTAAACCTACAAAGAACCTCAAAACAGGGTAAAGCAAAAAGGAGAATCCCCAATATGACTCAGAAACAACCTACAAAGCGCGAAAGCGCAAGGGACATAGCATCCCAACAGAATACGAAGATAACTACCATGAATAGTAAAAAATATACATCTTTATTATTACATAACGATACATGGTATTACAATAATAAATACAACAAGAATAACGGATCATATATCAAGAGAAATAGCAGTCAGGTACAGATGACAACATACCATGAGGGAAACAAGAGACAACCAAACTCAGAACACGTCCCAATACTAACATGCCATACACACAAGTATAATGTAATGCCAATAGGCTATAAAGAGTATATATGTTAGGCTATATGCGCGTCGAGGCGTTCCTGTGCCATCTCTCCACGTCCCGTGCTGCCATCATGTCCACAGGTATATCCGTTTTCACATTTTTCTTTTCTGGCATATATCTGTAATTTTTGCCTGTATCTGCGTTGTTGATCCGTTATTCTTGTTGTATTTATGATTGTAATACCATGTATCGTTATGTAATAATAAAGATGTATATTTTTTACTATTCATGGTAGTTATCTTCATATTCTATTAAGATTATAGTTTTACCATAAATTTTTGAGAAACAAATTTATTTGACAGCCAATAAGCTGCATTTACTGTTTTCACTTAGAAAAATAACTTCTAATTTTCTAAATTATTAAATGTTCTTTAGGCTGGAGGTTTGTACATTTCATATTTTTTGCAAAAATGTCATAACAAAGTACAGTACAATATAAGTCAATAGGGTTTTAACCCCTAACGCATTTTCACGTACATGCACGTCACTGAAAAAAAACATTCCCGCATTCGGACATACATGTATGTGATTTGCCCGCGCGATCGCTGCAGGAGCCTGGCTGTGACTGATCTTCCCTTTTTGTGAGTGGCGCTCTCCAGTTCTGCGCATGCTCGGAAGGAAGTTTTCAACTAGCTGAGATGCGTTCTGCTTATTACTGCGCATGCTTTGCTGTGTCTATAGACTTCTATGGGCTTCATTGACTTGAATGGAAATGATAGAAATGAATGGCAAGTCGAGCATACGCAGTGAAGCCTATCTCTTCAGCAAGCAAATAAGGGGGAAAGCACAGAGCACAGCATGAAGAGGAAGAGCATATTGACGCAGAAACGTACAACCTGGTCACGTGAATGCCGGACCTGAACCAGAAAGTAGAGAGCACTGCTGGGGAGAGGAGTTCATGGCAGGAACACAATTTAGTAAACTATTATTGTTGACATTTTTTATTGACAAAACAATTAGAAATTTATTCCAAGCTGTTTAACCCCTTAATGACCGGGCATGTTTGTACCTTAATGACCAAGCCAGATTTGTCAAATCTGGTATGTCTGACTTTATCAGAGAATAACTCTGTGAAAGTTTTGAATATCCAAGTAATTCTGACATTGTTTTTTCGTCACATGTTGTACTTTATTTTAGTGGTAAAAGTAGACTGATACGATTTGCGGAAATTAATTAAAAAATAGAAAAATGGAAGAAATTTTGTAAAAATTACCATTTTCCCCTATTTTTAACTGCAATATGTCACATATGTACACACATACTGTACAATTTTTTTAATTAAATATATATTTCTATCTCTTTACTCTATTTTGGCAGCACTTTTGAAAAAATAAAATACATTTTCAGCAATTTAGAGGACTTACAAATTGAATAATAATTTTATAAATTTTGAAGTACATTTTGTTTTCCTGCACCAAACCAGGTTTTCAGAGGCTCATAGGTGTCAGAGTGATGGAAACCCCCACAAATGACCCCATTTAGAAAACTAGACCCCTTAAGGTATTTACCTAAGGGTATAGTAAGTATTTTGACCCCACAGTTTTTTGCTAAATTTAATACATAGCAGGTGAAAAAAAAAATAATTTCACATTTTTTCATAAAAGTATCAGTTTGAAGACCAATTTCTTTGTAAAGCGACCATGAGAATGAAGAAACACACCACAAAATCTATCATCCTGTTTCTCCTGTTTTCAAAAATACCAACATTGTGGCCCTAATGCGCTGCCTGGACACACGGCAGGACCCAAAAGGAAGGGAGCACCCGGAGGCTTTCAGGACTCATATTTTTCTTGAAAATGTTTTAGGCCCCACTGTACATTTGGAGAGGTTTTGAGCTGCCAGAACGATAGAAACTCCCCATAAACGACCCCATTTAGAAAACTAGACCCCATAACGTAATTATTTAGGTGTATAGTAAGTGTTTTGACCCCACAGTTCTTTGCTAAATTTAATGCATATCAGGTGAAAAAAAAAATTATTTCACTTTTTTCATAAAAGTATTAGTTTGAAGACCGATTTATTTGTAAAGCGAACATGAAAATGAAGAAACACACCACAAAATCTATCACCCTCTTTCTCCTGTTTTCAAAAATACCCACATTGTGGCCCTAATGCGCTGCCTGGACACACAGCAGGACCCAAAAGGAAGGGAACACCCGGAGGCTTTCAGGACTCATATTTTGCTTGAAAATGTTTTAGGCCCCACTGTACATTTGGAGAAGCTTTGAGCTGCCAGAACGATAGAAACTGCCCATAAACGACCCCATTTCGAAAACTAGACCCCTTAAGGTATTTATCTAGGGGTATAGTTAGCATTTTGACCACACAGGTTTTTCGCTAAATATATTGGAATTAGTCTGTAAAAATTAAAATGTACTTTTTTACTGAAACAACATAGAAATTTTTATTATTTACAAGGAATAACGAAGAAAATGCACCCCAACATTTGTAAAGCAATGTCTCCCGATTACGACAATACCCCATATGTGGTAATAAACTGCTGTTTGGACCAACAGCAAGGCTCAGAAGGGAAGGAGCGCCATTTGGATTTATGATTTTGCTGGAATGGTTTTCGGTGCCATGTCGCATTTGCAATGCACTGGAGGGACCAAAACAGTGGAAACCCACCAAAAGTGACCCCATTTTGGAAAAACCTTCAAGGAATTTTTCTAGGGGTATAGTGAGCATTTACACCCCACGGGTCTTTTGCAGAGTTTACTGGAATTAGGGCGCGAAAATTAATATCAACATTTTTTTCCACTAAAATGTTGCATTTTCTCATTTTCACAAGGGATAAAGGAGGAAAAAAACAACCATTTTTTATAAAGCAATTTCTCCCGAGTACGGAAATACCCCACATGTGGTCATACGTTTTTTCATTAGAAATGAATTAACCCTTTCAGGACTGATCCATTTTTTGCTTTCATATTTTAGATTTTCACTCCCCGCTTTCCAAGAGCTATAACTTCTTTATTTTTCCATCAATAGAGCGGTGTGAAGGCTTATTTGTTGCGGGACAATCTGTCGTTTTCATTGGTACCATTTTGGGGTACATGCGATTTTTTTTGATCACTTTTTATTCAATTTTTTTGCAATCCTGAGCAAAAAACAGGAATTCTGACACCGTTTTTTTAGGTTTTCTTTTTGCGGCGCTCACCGTACGCTATAAATGACATTTTTACTTTATTCTGCGGGTTAGTACGGTTACGGCGATACCATATGTATATAGGTTTGGTCCTTTTTTTTTTGCGTTTGCACAATAAAATGACTTATTTATAAAAAAAAAAAATTCTGTGTCGCCATATTCTGAGAGCCGTAATTTTTTAATTTTTTAGTCAAAAAAGCTGTGTAAGGGCTTGTTTTTTGCGGGACGGATAGAAGTTTTTATTGGTACTATTTTCGGGTACATGCGACTTTTTGATCACTTTTTATTCTTTATTTAGGGAGCGGTGGTGACCAAAAAAATTGCGATTCTGTCTTAGTTTTTTATTGATTTTTTTTGGGGTGTTCATCGTGCGGGAAAAATAAGATTATAGTTTTATAGTTGGGTTCGTTACGAACGCGGTGATACCAAATATGTGTACTTTTTTAACGTGTTCATTTTTTTTCTATAATAAAAGTCTTATTATAGGAAAAAAAGCATTTTGTGTTTATAGAACTTATAACTTTTATTTTTACACTTTTTTTAAAACATTTTTATTACTTTTTTTTTACTTTTTTAACTTGTCCCACTAGGGGACACTTAGTCTTGCAGCTTTGATCGCTGCTAGAGTACATTACACTACACACGTAGTGTAATGCACTCTAACTGTCATTGTGACGTGACTGTCACACTGACAGGAAGCAGAGGAGGAACGGCCGGAGGCTGATCCTCCGAGGCTTCCGTACATGGCAACCCGGAGGTCATTATCTGACCTCCGATTGCCGTGACAAGCATCGGTAGCCCCCACGATCACTTCGTGGGGGCTGCTGATGTGCTTCAAACCACTTAAATGCGGCGACGGCAATCCGTCGCCGCACTTAAGGGGTTAACTGCCGAAAGCAGCGGCGATGGTCCGCTGTCCGGCGAGACTGATGTCTCAGCTGTCGGGGACAACAGTCAGCGCGGGTCTGTCACTCTGTGTTTACACAGAGTGACAGTTTGAAATGCAGACGAAAATGAACGTCATGGTGCGGGAACTAGCAGCCGACCATGACGTTCATTTTCGTCCTTGGTCGTTAAGGGGTTAAGGAGAAAAAGCCTAATGGTAAAACACATTTAAAGAGGCTCTGTCACCAGATTTTGCAACCCCTATCTGCTATTGCAGCAGATCGGCGCTGCAATGTAGATTACAGTAACGTTTTTATTTTTTAAAAACGAGCATTTTTGGCCAAGTTATGACCATTTTTGTAGTTATGCAAATGAGGCTTGCAAAAGTCCAAGTGGGTGTGTTTAAAAGTAAAAGTCCAAGTGGGCGTGTATTATGTGCGTACATCGGGGCGTTTTTAATACTTTTACTAGCTGGCCGTTCTGATGAGAAGTATCATCCACTTCTCTTCAGAACGCCCAGCTTCTGGCAGTGCAGACACAGCGTGTTCTCGAGAGATCACGCTGTGTCGTCACTCACAGATCCTGCATCGTGTCAGACGAGCGGGGACACATCGGCACCAGAGGCTACAGATGATTCTGCAGCAGCATCGGCGTTTGCAGGTAAGTAGCTACATCGACTTACCTGCTAACGCCGATGCTGCTGCAGAATCAACTGAAGCCTCTGGTGCCGATGTGTCCGACACGATGCAGGACCTGTGAGTGACGTCACAGATCTGCACTGCCAGAAGCTGGGCGTTCTGAAGAGAAGTGGATGATACTTCTCGTCAGAAAGCCCAGCTAGTAAAAGTATTAAAAACGCCCCGATGTACGCACATAATACACGCCCAGTTGTACGCACATAATACACGCCCACTTGGACTTTTACTTTTAAACACACCCACTTGGACTTTTGCAAGCCTCATTTGCATAACTACAAAAATGGTCATAACTTGGCCAAAAATGCTCGTTTTTTAAAAATAAAAACGTTACTTTTATCTACATTGCAGCGCCTATCTGCTGCAATAGCAGATAGGGGCTGCAAAATCTGGTGACAGAGCCTCTTTAATGTGAGTCTTGGATAAATATTTAGCTATCAACATTCAATGATTCTTCCAAAATTAGTATATAATATATAATAAAATAAGACTCACCTTTTCTTCCCTAAAACTGTGCAATAAAGAAAGTCTTTGGGCGGCAATAACCACAAACGCGAAAATAAGACTTATTTCCCACGCTGTGACTTCATACCTATTTGGATATGCTTGGTCCCCTTTAAATATTAGCTTAAAACACTGTATACAGTTACCACAAATACAATAAAATGGTAATTTAGGCAATCAGCAATGAATAATTGAGTCACAATGACTTGTAATTGTATTAAGGCCTTTTGTTTCATATCAATAATGTCCGAGATGAAACCCTAAGTGCTTTATGTTGTAAGCAGAGGCACAGTGTACAATTATTGAAATCTATTTACTGACAATCAGTCCATTACCAGACTAAAACACTAAAAGCATTTACAGTCAGCTTAGTGACTGCACTGTGCTGACATGCGAGGGCCTGAGGGGCCGCAGCACTGCTACTCTAGAGGGGATGATGGTTTCAAAGAAGGATAGAACTATATGTCAAAAATATGCTTTACTTGTGAGTCAAGAAACAGAGCTACTTTTGTACATTATCACCATGTATAAGCATTATCACATGCTAAGCTTTTTAAAGTGTTTAGCTTTATGAGACCTTTCACTTATTCATTGTGTATTAATATTTTATAAAAAGAACATTTCATGTGTCTGTAAATATAACTAGTAAAATACACTAGTTTATTGAAAGGGATGGATTTGCATGCTATAAATATTGTATGAATGCCTTTTCTAGCTTTGGATATGTTGGGTGGTAAAATAGTGTGATCATATGACAGTAACATAGTAAATAGAAATTCTACACATAATTGGACTTAAAGAGGCTCTGTCACCAGATTTTCAAACCCCTATCTCGTATTGCAGCTGATCGGCGCTGCAATGTAGATTACAGTAACATTTGTTTTTTTTTAAAAACGAGCATTTTTGGCCAAGTTATGAGCATTTTTATATTTATGCAAATTAGCCTTTCTTAAGTACAACTGGGCGTGTTTAAAGTTAAGTCCAAGTGGGCGTGTATTGTGTGTGTACATCTGGGCGTTTTTACTTGTTTTACTAGCTGGGCGTTGTGAATAGAAGTGTATGATGCTGACAAATCAGTATCATCCACTTCTCTTCATTAACACCCAGCTTCTGGCAGTGCACAGACACACAGCGTGTTCTAAAGAGATCACGCTGTGACGTCACTTCCTGCCCCAGGTCCTTCATCGTGTCGGATGAGCGAGGACACATCGGCACCAGGCGACAGAGGCTACAGTTGATTCTGCAGCAGCATCGGCGTTTGCAGGTAAGTCGATGTAGCCTCTGTCGCCTGGTGCCGATGTGTCCTCGCTCGTCCGACACGATGCAGGACCTGGGGCAGGAAGTGACGTCACAGCGTGATCTCTTGAGAACACGCTGTGTCTGTGCACTGCCAGAAGCTGGGTGTTAACGAAGAGAAGTGGATGATGCTGATTCGTCAGCATCATACACTCCCATTCACAACGCCCAGCTAGTAAAAGAAGTAAAAACGCCCAGATGTACACACACAATACACGCCCACTTGGACTTAACTTTAAACACGCCCAGTTGTACTTAAGAAAGGTTCATTTGCATAAATATAAAAATGCTCATAACTTGGCCAAAAATGCTCGTTTTTTTTAAAAAAAACGTTACTGTAATCTACATTGCAGCGCCGATCTGCTGCAATACGAGATAGGAGTTTGAAAAGCTGGTGACAGAGCCTCTTTAAAGAAGCACTCCCGAGTTAGTTTTTGTTTGTTGCTAAGTCTGCCTGTCATCTAACCCTAAGTACTGTAATGCTACAGCCTTTTGTTTTGTATCGCTAGCAATAGAAATGTCTTCTTATCGTTCTTACTTCTCCGCCCTCATCTTTATGTGCTATTTTCTCCTTCCTTCTGGTCCAGATATACAATGGATATAAAAAGTCTACACACCCCTGTTAAAATGCCAGGTTTTTGTCATTGTCCAAAATGAATAATTTCAGAACTTTTTCCACCTTTAATGTCACCTATAATCTGTACAATTGTATTGAAAAATAAACTGAAATCTTTTAGGGTGGAAAAATAAAGAACAAAAATAATGTGGTTGCATTAATATACACACCCTTAAACTAATACTTTGTTGAATTACCCTTTGATTTAAAGACAGCATTCAGTCTTTTTGGGTAGAATTCTATCAGCATGGCACATCTTGACTTGGCAATTGTTGCCCACTCTTCCTTGCAAAAGCGCTCCAAATCTGTCAGATTGCGAGGGCATCTCCTGTGTATAGCCCTCTTTAGGTCACCCCACAGATTTTCAATGGGATTCAGGTCTGAGCTCTGGCTGGGCCATTCCAAAACGTTGATCTTATTCTGGTGAAGACATTCTTTCGTTGATTTGGAGGTATGCTTTGGGTCGTTGCCGTGCAGAAAGATAAAATTCCTCTTCATCTTCAGCTTTTTAGCAGGGGCCAGCAGGTTTTGTGCCAATATTGCCTGATATTTGGAACTATTCATAATTCCAAAAAGTTCAACCTTGGTCTCATCAGACCATAACACGTTTTCCCACATGCTTTTGGCAGACTTGATGTAGGTCTTTAAAAACATAGCCGGATGTTTTTCTTTGTTAGAAAAGACTTCCGTCTTGTCACCCTACCCCACAGCCCAGACATATGAAGAATATGGGAGATTGTTGTCACATGCACTACACAACCAGTACCTGCTAGAAAGTCCTGCAGCTCCTTTAATGTTGCTGTAGGCCTCTTGGTAGCCTCCCGGACCAATTTTCGTCTTGTCGTAATGAGTATTGAGGGACATCCAGTTCTTGGTAATGTCACTGTTGTGCCAAATGTAATCCACTTCTTGATGATCGTCTTCACTGTGTTCCATGGTATATCTAATTCCTTGGAAATTCCTTGGTACCCTTCTCCTGACTGATGCTTTTCAACAATCAGATCCCTTCGATGTGTTGTAAGCTCTTTACGGACCATGGCTTTTGTAGTCACATGCAACAAAGTAAATGTCATGAAAATCCTAATAGAACAGCTGAACTTCATATGGGGTTTCTCAGAATCACGTTAAATAATGGCAGCTGTGCATTGACTACTATTTAACATCACTTATGCAACCACATTATTGTAGTTTTGTTATTTTTATTTTTCCCCTCTAAATGATTTTATTTTATTTTTTTTCAATGGACTTGTACAGATTATGGGTCACATTAAAATGAGGAAAAAGTTCTGAAATGATTCATCTTGTACTAATTTATGACAAAAACCTGGCATTTTACAGGGGTATGTAGACTTATTATATCCACTGTAGCTGTTGCAGCGTCAAATTTAAGTCCCCACGCAAGTCTCTCCTTTCTACACATCTCATAATGGCGCATACAGAGGAGAGACAGCTAGAGGCGCTTCTAGTCAAGTTCCTTCTACCAGAAGCAGACACAGACTGCAGAGGGCCCCTGTGCAAAGATTATGCATGGACCCATCATAACCTAACCACGCCCGTGCGCATATAAAACTATACAAATCTATATTGCACATTTTATTACTAGTTTAGAACACAAGTAACAAACATAATGCAAATAATTTCCATATTTAACAACTGAGTATAACAGAAAGCACTCATGTAACTAACCTATAATGACTTTACCTTGCTCATTGAACTTATCAAGCAGGACTAACTTGCGATACTTCACCTATAGGAATGCAATAGTGCTGAACAGAGGAAGTGATGATAGAAAAGTTAAATGTTTTTATTTTTTTAAATAAATACTTGCAATTCTAATAACCAATGCACTAGTATAAGTAAACTTACTTTATACAGCAAAATACTATAACCAAAGTAGTAAACCAATAATAAAATAAGTGTATTTGTGGTGGTGAAGTGGGTTTACCCATCTTGCACATTTATGGCATATCAACAGGATATGCCATAAATGTCCGATAGATGCGGGTTCCACCTCTGGGACCTGCACCTATCTCTAGAACGGGGTCCCCTAAACCCTGTTCTGCCTTTCTCGGCTCCCGCTGCTTACTGGCCACTTCCTAACTGGATGGACCAGAGTTATGAAGACAGCAAAGCTTGCGGAGCTACGTTGTTTCCTTAACTCCAATAGAAGAGAAGCAGCTCAGCTGCCATGCTACGCTGCTTCCGTAACTGCCATTCACTTCTATGAGAGTTACAGAAACAGTGTAGCTCAGCAAGCTGTGCTGTTTTTGTAACTCCCGTCCATCTAAGCAGGAAGTGGCTGAGAAGCAGCAGGAGCCGAGAAAGGCAGAACGGGGTTTAAGGGGCCCCGTTGTAGAGATAGGCGCAGGTCCCAGAGATGGGACCCGCATCAATCGGATATTTATGTCATATCCTCTGGATATGCTATAAATGTTAAAGAAGGAAAAACCCCTTTAACTGTCCACAGAAGTCCACTCAAAAATGTTCTACAGACAGGGCAGCAACCACTACCTCCTAGTTATTTTTATTTTCAGTCATTCCCCTTCACAACACTCAGCACAAACACCACACAGTAAAAGCACTGGCAAGCTCAGGGTGCGGAGCAAGAAGAACCCTAAGACTGATTGGCTCAGAGGCTCAGCCATCGATTATTAGGCTTAATTTCAGTAGCGCCGCTATCCCGGATCAATAACTGGTCCGAAGATAGCGATGTTGCTTGCTAGGTGCGGCACTCTCTATCTGGTGGTCCTGGTCAACTAGTGAGCGTCACTCTCAGATGTTGCACTGAACCTGACAGTGACGCTGGTTACTAGGTGACGAAGACCCCCAGACAGAGCAAGCCTTGCCAGGCCCCTTCCCTCCTAATATGTCATCTAAGTAATAGATGCGCAGCAGATGGAGAGGGCCCCCTCTTGGCCTCTGTGCAGCCGAACCGGCTGCACTGCCGATATGTCCGTCCCTGCCTCCTCCTTCTTCCAGGGCTGTGAATGCAAGTCCTACATGACAGTAAGTATTGCCTGTCGGTAGTGCCCATAGAGTGCCACAGTGTCCTATGGTAGCAGAATCCTCAGCCAGAGCTTAGCCGACGCTCTGGCTGGGGTTTCCATTCCAAGAGGAGCCCCTGACGTCACTGTCCATACATCGTCACTGTGGCACTATGTCGACACTGCCACTATTTATGTGGCCACTATCTATACTGTGCAGTGACACTATCTACAGGGGCATTCAGCAGGTAGCAAAGAAGCTAGCCGGTGGGAGGAGTTGAATGGCCATGGGGGCGGGTCATGAGAGGGGAGCGGACTCTGAGCGACGTCAAACGATTGTTCAGATCTGCCCGACGTTCGCTCAAACTGGCTTCCGGTCCAGCCATAACTTCCAGAACAGTCTGTTGAGTCTGATTGCGGTCACGTGGTGCTGCACATGGAACGAACGGGGGCAATTACACGATGAAAGAGGACAAAAGGTAAAAATTGTAAAAGAAAAGGTGAACAATGCATGCTCTGTACTATCTAATAATAGAAAAAAAAGCTTGGGAGTGCTTCTGCATGACCACAGAAAGATGCTATGCATGCAGTAAGTGACCTGTGCTATGGTTTCTTAAATCACAAGTTTACCTTTAGACATGTACGGGCCAATAGCTATAAAATATAAAAAGATACCATTTTGTAATACTAGTCCTTCTCAATGAAATAGAATATCATCAAAAAGTTAATTTATTTCACTAATTCAATTCAAAAAGTGAAACTCATATATTATATAGATTCATTACACAGAGAGATCTATTTCCAGCATTTTTTTCTTTTAATGTTGATGATTATGGCTAACAATTAATGAAAACCCAAAATTTTGTGTCTAAGAAAATTAGAATATTATATAGACTCAATTTCAAAAATGATTTTTAATACCGAAATGTTGTCCTACTGACAAGTATGTACAGTATATGTGCTCAATACTTGGTCGGGGCCCCTTTTGCATGAATTACTGCATCAGTGCGGCATGGCATGGAGGCGATCAGCCTGTGGCACTGCTGAGGTGCTATGGAAGCCCCGGTTGCTTTGATAGCGGCCTTCAGCTCATCTGCATTGTTGGGTCTGGTGTCTCTCTTCTCCTTCTTGACAATATCCCTATAGATTCTCTATGGGGTTGAGGTCAGGCGAGTTTGTTGGCCAATCAAGCACAGGGATACTGTGGTTATTAAACAAGGTATTGGTACTTTTGGCAATCTGGACAAGTGCCAAATCCTGCTGGAAAATGAAATCAGCATCTCCATAAAGCTTGTCAGCAGAGGGAAGCATGAAGTGCCCCAAAAATTTCCTGGTAGACGGCCGTGTTGATTCTGGACTTGATATAACACGGTGGAAAACTCGCCTGACCTAAACCCCATAGAGAATCTATGGGGTATTGTCAAGAGGAAGATGAGACACCAGACCCAACAATTCAGATGAGCTGAAGGCCGCTTCCAAAGCAACCTGGGCTTCCATAACACCTCAGCAGTGCCACAGGCTGATCGCCTCCATGCCATGCCACATTAATGCAGTAATTCATGTAAAAGGAGCCCCGACCAAGTATTGAGAGGCATATACTGTACTTACTTTTCAGTGGGCCAACATTTCGGTATTAAAAATAATTTATGAAATTGGGCTTATATAATATAAAAATTTTCTGAGATACTAAATTTTGAGTTTTCATTATCTGTTAGCCAAAATCATCCACATTAAAAAAAAAAAAATGCTGGAAATAGATCACTCTGTGTGTAATGAATCTATATAATATAAGAGTTTCACTTTTTCAATTGAGTTACTGAAATAATTAAACTTTTTGATGATCATTGAGAAGGACTAGTATATCTTAATTACCTATTTTGCATTCTAGTTCACTTCTGGTTTTCTTTGCTATTGATTTACAGAATTCTGTGGTTAACTAGTGGATACTGACTACAAACAGTAACCTATGTAGTCAGCTTCTATAAGTAGAATAAGTTTCCTCAGCATACAGACTGTTCCCTATAGTGGTTGAGGCTGCAGTAACTGAGAAGAACATTTTTAGCAGAAGGAGGGAGAAAGTGAGGACTGGTGAGACATTACAGCCCAAAGAGTGAAAGGAGGTAGAAAGAAGTGGACTCAGTGTAGGAGAGAACACTCTCACACAGCAGAAGAGGGAAATGGAAGGTATGTAGTATTTGCCACAAAGCAGTTTGCTGTAATGAGACAGTGATCACACAGCAGGAGAGGGAGACCATTTACATTGTTTTCTGAGTAGTCATTCTAAAAAGGTAGAAGTCAGGACAACATGAAAAAAAATCAAGACCTAAGAAGTGTCTAAAAATTGACAACTGCAGTGGCTGGCCTGTATCGAAACCTGATTAATCACCATGTAAATAGCTTTCAGAGGCAGGGATTTTTCTGTCAGATTACTCTTGTAACATGGATTGCGTATATATCAAAGTCCTACTTTATTACAGATAATAAATTCTTTGTTAAAATTTCATTGATGCTCCACTAATTTTTCGCATTAATTTCAATGGGGAAAAACGTGTTGTAAAAACCTTAGACATAGTTCTAGTGGTAATTCTTATAATTGCTTCTTTTATTACAAAAAAAAAGAAAAACAAATAGAACAAAACTTTGGCAAAACTGCATGTAATAACAAGTTTGTTTGTGGTGCAGTATTGGTGAGAACTTGACTGTACAGCACTTTTAAAACTGTATAGTATAAGGGTAAATGTATATTTGCTGTAGTGTGCAGTATTAGCTGGCCCCAGTACTCCATCCTAGCTTTGGGCCACACAATGATCAGCCAGAGAATGGTGACCACTATGAAAAGCTGTCTTGTGCATGTCGGATTCTATGCCTCAAAGAGGCTCTGTCACCACATCATAAGTGCCCTATCTTGTACATAATATGATCGGCGCTGTAATGTAGATTACAGCAGTGTTTTTATTTTGACGAAGTTATGACCTATATTAGCTTTATGCTAATGTATTTCTCAAAGGACAACTGGGAGTGTTTTACTATATGGCCAAGTGGGCGTTGTGGAGAGAAGTGTATGACGCTGACCAGTCATCGTCATACACTTCTCTCCATTCATTTATACAGCCCATAGCGATATAGCTATATCGCTATGTGCAGCCACATAAATACACAGTAATGTTACTGCAGTGTCCTGACAATGAATATACATTACCTCCAGCCAGGACGTGATGTCTATTCAGAATCCTGACCACTTCTCTGCACTTCTCTGTGATTTACAGCATAGCAGCCGTAGTCTCGCGAGATTACGCTGTAAACTGTCATTTACAGCGAGATCTCGCTGTGTTGTGCTGTAGTCTCAAACAGACACTACAGAAGTGGTCAGGATTCTGAATACACATCACGTCCTGGCTGGAGGTAATGTCTATTCATTGTCATGACACTGCAGTAACGTTATAGTGTGTTTATGTGGCTGCACATAGCGATATGGCTATATCGCTATGTGCTGTATAAATGAATGGAGAGAAGTGTATGACGATGATTGTTCAGCGTCATACACTTCTCTCCACAACGCCCACTTGGCCATATAGTAAAATACGCCCAGTTGTCCATTGAGAAACTCATTAGCATAAAGCTAATATAGGTCATAACTCTGTCAAAAATGATCGTTTTTCTAAATAAAAAACACTGCTGTAATCTACATTACAGCGCCGATCACATCATGTACAAGATAGGCCACTTATAATGTGGTGACAGAGCCTCTTTAAACATCACAGGTGGTTGAATGCATGGCAGCTCAATAATGCAGCCTATTGCTGTGCTTCCTTGCCATGAGAGTTTGCACTCAGGATGGGCCGGATCATGATTCTCTGGAGGACAGCATCACACCATTTTTTATATTTTTTATTTTTCTGTGTTTTTTTCGGTCTTTTTTTTAAATGTTTCAACATTTTCCTCTTGTAGAAACTCTGCAAACTTCAATATTACCTACTAGCAATCATCAATAACCCAACAAAAGCCTAGAGGCAAGGGAATGCATCTGGATTAAATTAAGATGAGATTATCCAGAGATCGATGGGGTTGCTTTGGTTCCTTTCCATTCTTGTACTTTGTTTAGGAGTCAGTTTTCTACTCATTCCTGCAGTTACTTATCCCCGTAATCTTCTGAGAGTGAAGTCTGGAAAACAACACAATGAATCTTTATTATAGCTCACCAACAACACTATTTTATGTATGTTTGAACTCCTAAGCAATCTAATACATTACTGACATTACTAAGTTTATAAAACAAAATGCTTTACAAACAAATTCAGGTATTTTACGAATATAGTGCTGCATAGTTTTTCAAGTTTATATAACTAAAGAAGTATACAAGATTATATATATTCTTTTTAAAGGTAATTTTATTAAGACCTCATAGCAAAACAATGGTACAAATACAAAAGTATAAAATCCGGAGTGTTCCATATCTTAAGTAATACAATAGTATCAAGTGTACAAGGTCAATTGTTAACAAAAACACACGGATACATTTTTTTCACTTATTGATATGCATGTAAGTTAAAATACAAAAACAAAACTCTAAGGCCAGGTTCCCACGGGACAGATACGCCGCGTAAAAACCACACAGCGTATCCGACCTGGAACCCGCAGTACATTCCATCTGAAAACCGCACCACATTGTGGTGCACTTTTTCGGGCAGAATTTCTGCTGAGAAAAGCAGCGGTAAAAATCGTTCATATTTACGTAGGTCGTTATGGCGAAGCGTCCCTCCATTGCAGCCCGGTCCGGCCTCCCTGGATGACGCTGCAGCCCATGTGACCGCCGCAGCCTGTGATTGGCTGCAGTGGCGGTCACATGGGATGTAACGTCATTCCAGGAGGCCGGCCTCTGATGTCATCCAGGCCGGCCTCCTGGGATGGCGAATCATCCTATGTGACCACCGCTGCAGCGTGTAATTGGCTGCAGCGGTCACATGGGTTGCAACGTCATCCCGGTAGGCCGGACTGCAGTAAAAAGGAGGACGTTTTAGGTAAGTATGATTTTTTATTTTCTGTAGTTGCGGCGTAATCCCTGCGAATACACCGCAGACATTGCCACATTGGGCTTTCTGTTGAAAATAAACAAATACGCAGAATAAATTGACAATAAAATTCTGCACCGCAGGGTCAATTTATTAGCGTTTACGCTGAGTTTTTTTCTGCAGCGTGGGCCTGAGATTTTCTGAATCTCAACCCTATGCTGCTACTGTAAATGCTGCGGAACTTCCGCACAGAATTCAGCGTTTACACTTTGTGGGAACCCGGCCTAAGGGCTTATTCAGATGAGGGTGTATCACGTCCATGTGACGGCCATTAAAACAACGGCCATCACACGGACTCATGTATTTCAATGGGGCCGTTCACACGACTGTTGTTTCATCGGAGCATGTGAAGGATCCGTGAAAAAACTAGGACATGCCCTATTTTACTGCGTGTCACGCATTCCTCCATAGATTCTAGTCTATGGGGGATCCGTGACAACGCGTCCCGCACGGGGATTTTCACGTCCGAGGTTACTGACGCTTGTCTGAATGTAGCCTAACAAACAGCCTTTCCTTATCAGCAGTATATATAAAATTAAATCTGGTGAGGACTAGTCAAAGGGAGAAATTCAGGCCGCAGCGTGGGCCTGAGATTTTCTGAATCTCAACCACTTTGCTGCTACTGTAAATGCTGCGGAACTTCCGCACAGAATTCCGTTGCGGAGATTCCGCAGCATTTACACTTTGTGGGAACCTGGCCTAAGGGCTTATTCAGATGAGCGTGTATCACGTCCATGTGACGGCCGTTAAAACAACGGCCATAACACGGACTCATGTATTTCAATGGGGCCTTTCACACGACCGTTGTTTCATCGGAGCATGTGAAGGGTCCGTGAAAAAACTAGGACATGCCCTATTTTACTGCGTGTCACGCATTCCTCCATAGATTCTAGTCTATGGGGGATCCATGACAACGTGTCCCGCACGGGGATTTTCACGTCCGAGGTTATTGACGCTTGTCTGAATGTAGCCTAACAAACAGCCTTTCCTTATCAGCAAATAACATCTGGTGAGGACTAATCAAAGGGAGAAATTCGGTGGAGGAATGGGGGGACCAAACAAAAACGTCAGCAACTCCAGATCCAATCAACCTGGGCTATCTCTAGTCTATGAGCTGGTATGAGGGTTGGCTATGCAAGATCTCCACACTTTGATAAATTTATCAGGACATCCACATGCTTCGTAAGTGAGTATAAAAAGTGGCAGGGTAGAGTTTACTAACGTAATCCATGCTGACAACGTAGGAAACGTAGGGTGTTTCCAATGCAGGAGTATCGTTTTTTTTAGCATAAAATAATAGGAGCATCATAAGAGATCTAACCGCCTCAGTAGATATAATTTCTTCCAGTAGTAACAAAAGACAAGTTATGGGCTCAAGTATATGAGGGAGTCCTACTTTAAGATCAAAAAATCCCAGTCCTTCAGTCCAGAAAGTATTAATAATTGGACACTCCCAGAAAATATGTATGAAGGAGCCCTCAGCTCCTTGGCAACGTGGACAGACAGGAGTAGGTATACTGTACGTCCCATCCTAAATAATTTGGAAGGTGTGTAATAGATTTGGTGGAAAAATGTTAATAAATGTGAATGAATCAGTGTCATTGGAATTGTAAGTAGATGTCCCGGGGGGAGGGAGGGCTTATCTATAGATAGAGTTCACCAGGGCTTTATAGGAACCGAGAAGTGAAGATTCAAGCTCGGGACAGGGATTAAAGTGTCTATGGGTAAACACCACCAAACGTATACCAGTTGGCTAGCAAGGAAGTACAGATATAAGTTCTGGAGGGCTAGCCCACCCTGAACAGTGGGTAGTTATAGTGTACCCAAAGTAATTCTAGGAGTACCCCCTGCCCAAATAAAAGATCCAAGATCTTTGTCAATATTGGAGTACAGTGATAATAGTAGCCATACTGGAGAATTGTGAAAGAGGTATAAAAATCTAGGTAGGGACTTCATTTTGAACAGATTAATTCTGCCTGTAACTGTGAGGGGGAGGTGTTTCCATCTATCAAAGTCTATCTTGAGACGTTGTTTCAAAGGAGTTACATTGTCAGGTATAAAACTACAAATATCAGAACTATTTACTATACCTTGATAAGTAGATTTATCTTCCCATTGTATCTGGGAAGGAAGTACGACACTCCTAGCTGCATCATCTATCGCCATTACCAAAGATTTTGACCAATTCACACGAAGCCCAGGGAAGGTTGTAAATAAATCAAAGATATTATTGCCTACAATTGAAGCGTATCATCTGCCTAGAGACACACGCTCCTCCCTTCCCCCATCTTGAAGCCCCTTATATCCAGAGAGGCTCTTATAGCTATTGCTAGTGGCTCAATGGCGAGTGCAAAAAGGGAAGGAGATAACGGCCAACATTGCCTAGTCCCTTGGGCTAGCGTAAATAAAGGAGAAAAGTGACAATTGGTTTTAATACTTGCTGTAGGTTAGGAGTATAGTAACTGTACCCATCGGATGAATCTGGGGCCAAATCCAAATTTGCCCAGTACTAACCACTGATAGCATTTGAGTCGGTAGAGTGGTCCTTTCTCAAGATCCAGAGAGGCAACAACTCTGGTGCCACCTGACTCTATAGTAGATGATATGTTGGTAAAGAGCCTCCGAAGATTAACATCAGTGACCTTCCCTGGCAAATAATATGAGATATAATCTTTTGTATACACATCGCCAGAATTTTGGCTAATAATTTAATATCACAGTTAAAGAGGCTCTGTCACCAGATTCTCAAATCCCTATCTCCTATTGCATGTGATCGGCGCTGCAATGTAGATAACAGTAACGTTTTTTTTTTTTTAAAAACGTTCATTTGTGGCCAAGTTATGAGTTATTTTATATATATGCAAATGAGGTTTGAAATGGACAACTGGGCGTTTTTTTTTTCGTTATGTCCAACTGGGCGTGTATTGTGTTTTTAACTGGCCGTGTTTATGTGTATGACGCTGACCAATCCGTGACCAGTCAGCGTCACAAACTCCACTACATTCATTTACAAGCAGCACAGCGTTCTTACTAGAACAATGTGCAGCCAGATATACAAGTGTCCTGATAATGAATACACATGAAATCCAGCCTGTTAACGTTAATCTAGTATCCTGATAATGAATACACATGACCATCCAGCGGGACGTCATGTGTATTGAGAATCCTGACACTTCTGACTCGCAAGACGTTTAACCACATAGATGTCACGGTCAATAGCGACAGTGACATCTGAGCCATTGGAGAGAGGGGACAACCCCTCTGTCAGCCCATCTCCCCCAAGCGATTGTTGGATGCCGATGGTTGTTATGGCAGCCTGAGGGCCTAACGAAGGCCATCAAGTCTCCCAACTTTCTGCTTGAATAGGAGCCAGTAAATAGCACAAGACCAAGACCATGCAGTACACAAGTATTGCAGTGTATTCTACAAGCGAACAAATAATCGCTTGTTCAAGTTCCCTAGAGGAACTAAAAACAGAAATAGTAAAAAAAACTGTCCAATTTTTTTAATTAATGTACAAAAAAAAATTAAATACACCATCCATTAAACATGATGATAGTTTGAAAGCTGTGGAATAATTTATAAAATTAACCAATATGGAGTTGAAACTAGGGGAATTAATTTTTACTTTAATTGTTTCATTTTTAACCCTTTCATGACCAAGAGTCATTGATACCCCTGTGTCCAGGTCAAATTTTCCATTTCTGATATGCACTTCTTTAAACGATAATATCTTCGAATATCCTAACTATTTGTACTTTGTTTTTTACAAGACTTATGAGGCTTTAATTTTCTAGATTAGCTTAATTAATTCCATGTTTTCAATTTTTATTATGAGCAGACAAATCACTAAAAATGTGAACAAAAAACATTTGTAATTTTTTTTATATATTTAACAGTGTTATTTATGTGTTATATCAATCAATGTTATTTATGTTATTTATCAATGTTATATATATACACACACACACACATATATATATATATATATATATATATACAAACACACACACACACACACACACTGTTGCAGCTCTGTAACACTCTCACATGTTTGTTTTATGAAACTAAGTCAAAGAGGTGTCAGCACTTGTAAAGAGATCCGACGCATAGATTAGTGCAAAGCGGGGCATCAGCAGTTAGAACGTATCTAGCCGTATGGCAGTCGTGAAGGGTTATAGACAGAAACAACTTAGAAACTCAAAGCATCGTGATGGGGCCTACCTGCGCCTCATCTTATGCTAATTTGTTTCTGAGAGCCTGGTAAAAAAATATTTTCATTGCAGAGTTAGAGAAGAACATCGAGAAGGTACATAAATTAAAAATGCATTTAATGACAAACACGTGCCCCAATAAACAATTATGTTTTTCTAATTATTGGTTTTAAAAAAAATATTGAAAGTTAAAAAAAAGAAACCTATACCAATTTTCCCCCTAAAGTATGGGAAATTAATAAAGTAAACATAATTGGTATTGGCGCGTCCGTAAAAGTCTGAACTATTAGAATATCATGTCATTTAACTCGCCGAATGATTTACCTATTGAGTGACAGCTGTAGTCCACAAGATTGCATGCAACTCAATATATGGCTTTGAACTGCAGCTGTAACACTATAGATAATATGTATTAGTCATATTACAAAAAGTCTCCATACAGGACAGACCATATTCATACATTTTCTAGAGGAATAACAGAGGAACATCACAACACAGAATTTTAAGTAAAGATGCTATAGAATTGTCATCTCATGGGAACACAAGGATTTACTATAACAGACATGCCATTAGCGCTGACAGGTCGTCCTTAACTGTAGTGACTTACAGGTGACGTCTTTTCTGATTGTAGATGTTTTCTTCTGACTTTGCATCAGTGTTTTCTGGGATTGCCTTTAGTTTGTGAGTTTCTTTTCCATCTGGATGGCATCAGTGTGCCATCCATTTTTCAAGTCTGTGAAAAAAAAAAGAAGAATGACCTCAATTATCCCAACAAGGGTTTTCACGATACCAGAATTTGGACTAACCGATACTTCATGTAGTATTGCGATACTCAATACCAAAACAATACTTTGCCAAAGAAAAAAAAAAAGTTCTTCCATTTTCTGATGTGAGGCACATGGTGTGATGAATTTTGAACCTCCATGTGCCTCACATTAATAACAATTAACCCCATCGTGTTCCTCACAGTCATAATGGCCAACATTGGGTTAATGTGTGAGGTACATGATGGGGTTAATTAATATTAATGTGAGGCACATGGAGGTTCAAAATTCATAACACCTGGTGCCTCACATTAATAAGTGGAAGAAAGCAGTTTTCATTTTATTTTTTAACAGCGTAAATATCATAAATCACGCTATTGTTATTACGGTCACGACGATATTGAATATGCGTATATTTTATATATTGAGACTTTTATTTTAATGTTTATTGCAAAAAAGGTGTGTATTTTTTTTAAACTTTTTGTTTTATTTAAAATTAACATATATCTATATGCCAGTACATTAGCCTGTGTACTGATGGCACACAGGCAGTTGTTAGGACATACCTAACAACAGGAAATTGCCTTAACAACAGGAAATATGAGCAGACAGCCCTGGGGTCCTTCAATGGACACTGGGCTGTCTGCCCATATATGGTATCGCGATCCAAAGGGCATCCCTCCCTTGAGTGCTGTGGTCAGCTTTGATCGCAGCATTCACGGGCAGTGGCGGATTAAGTATCCAAACTTGGGCCCCCTACTCCACCGCCACCCTGCCGCGCCGTAACTATTGTTAATACTACCTTTGTGCAAGCATTAATTAGCCTAAAGCCTAAATAGAATTGTGAGATATTTCTTGCACATATTTTTGGCTTCTAACCATGTCTTATATTCAGGACCACACTGTTCTAGCTCTACTTCCTGGTTTCACCTCAAGTTTCTCCATGCAACCATCCGTGAAAAACTAAAACAGAAGACATTCATTTGGCGTACATGTTTCACGCAAACCCATTGACTTCTATGTGCCATTCCTGCGTCTTCTAAATTGGCCCATTAACTATAATGAACCAATGCTCAGTCCATGTGCTGTCCGTTCTACACTCGAATAGCACCTGAATGTAAAAATCGTTCATCTGAATAAGCCCTTACACTTCTTTTTGCATGAAAGCTGGTCTTAGTACTTGTAGTTTGGCCTCCAGATGGTTTACTTGTCAAGATAAACCACGAAGGCAACCTGAAAGGGATGATGTATGATTGCCCTGGGACTTGTTAACAAATGTTTTCATTTATTTTTGATGGATCTTAACCCCTTAAGGACGCAGCCTAGTTTGGGCCTTAAGGCTCAGAGCCCATTTTTCAAATCTGACATATTTCACTTTATGTGGTAATAACGTCGGAATGCTTAAACCTATCCAAGCGATTCCGAGATTGTTTTCTCGTGACACTTTGGGCTTCATGTTCGTGGTAAAATTTGGTCGATATATTCAGTCTTTATTTGAGAAAAATTGCAAAATTTAGAGAAAATTTAGAAAAAATAGCATTTTTCAGAATTTAAATGCATCTGCTTGAAAAACAGACGGTTATACCACCCACAATGGTCACTAGTTCACATTTCCCATATGTCTACTTTAGATTGGCATCGTTTTTTGAACATTATTTTATTTTTCTTGGACGTTACAAGGCTTAGAACATAAACAGCAATTTCTCATATTTTTAAGAAAATTTCAAAAGCCTTTTTTTTAAGGTACCTCTTCAGTTCTGAAGTGGCTTTGAGGGGCCTATGTATTAGAAACCCCCATAAAGCACCCCATTTTAAAAACTAGACGCCTCAAAGTATTCAAAACAGCATTTAGAAAGTTTTTTAACCCTTCAGGCATTTCACAGGAATTAAAGCAAAGTGGAGGTGAAATTTGCAAATTTCGTTTTTATTTCTGAATTTCAATTTTATTCTATTTTTTTTCTGTAACAAAGAAGGTTTTACCAGAGAAACACTACTAAATATGTATTGTCCAGATTCTTCAGTTTTTAGAAATGTCCCACATGTGGCCCTACTGCGCTCGTGGACTAAAACACAAGCCCCAGAAGCAAAGAAGCACCTAGTGCATTTTGGTGGTGCTTTTTTATTAGCATATATTTTAGGCAGCATGCCAGGTTTGGAGAGGTGTTGAGGTGCCAAAACAGTAGGAATCCCCCAAAACTGACCCCATTTTGGAAACTGCACCCCTCAAGGAATTAATTTATGGTTATTGTTACCATTTTGACCCCGTAGTTTTTTCACAGCGCGTATTTGAATTTGGCTGTGAAATTAAAAGAATGACAATTTTTCCAATAAGATGTCATTTTTGATCAGAATTTCTTATTTTCACAGGGAACAAAATGCCCCATTTTGTTGCCCAATTTGTCCTGAGTGCGGCAATACCCCATTTGTGGTGATAAACTGCTGTTTGGGCCCATGGGAGGCCTCAGAAGGAAAGGAGCGCTATGTGTTTGTTGGAGTCCAGATTTTGCTGGATTGGTTTTCGGGTGCCATGTCGCATTTGCAGAGCCTCAGAGGTATCAAAGCAATGGAAACCCACCAAAAGTGACCCCATTTTGGAAACAAAACCCCTCAAGGAATTTATTTATGGGTGTTGTGACCATTTAGACACCACAGTTTTTTCACAGAACTTATTTGAATTGGGCTGTGAATTTTAAAAAAAAAACTTTTTTCCAATAAGATGTAGTTTTGGCTCAAAATGTCTTATTTTCACAACGAATAAAATACCCCATTTTGTTGCCAAATTTGTCCTGAGTGCGGCAATACCCTATTTGTGGCCATAAACTGCCGTTTGGGCCCATGGGAGGTATTAGAAGGAAAGGAGCGCTATGTGTTCTTTGGAGCACAGATTTTGCTGGATTGGTTTTTGGGTGCCATGTCACATTTGCAGAGCTCCAAAGGTATCAAAGCAATGGAAACCCACCAGAAGTGACCCCATTTTGGAAACTACACCCCTCAAGGAATTCATTTATGGGTGTTGTGACCATTTAGACTCCACAGTTTTTTCACAGAATTTATTTGAATTGGGCTGTGAATTCAAAAAAATGTAATTTTTTCCAATAAGAGGTAGTTTTGGCTCAAAATTTCTTATTTTCACAAGGAATAAAATACCCCAATTTGTTGCCCAATTTGTCCTGAGTGCGGCAATACCCCATTTGTGGTGATAAACTGCCGTTTGGGCCCATGGGAGGCCTCAGAAGGAAAGGAGCGCTATGTGTTCTTTGGAGCCCAGATTTTGCTGGATTGGTTTTCGGGTGCCATGTCGCATTTGCAGAGCCCCAAAGGTATCAAAGCAATGGAAACCCACCAGAAGTGACCCCATTTTGGAAACTAAACCCCTCAAGGAATTCATTTATGGGTGTTGTGACCATTTAGACCCCACAGTTTTTTCACAGAATTTATTTGAATTGGGCTGTGAATTCAAAAAAATGTAATTTTTTCCAATAAGAGGTAGTTTTGGCTCAAAATTTCTTATTTTCACAAGGAATAAAATACCGCATTTTGTTGCCCAAT
Organism: Rhinoderma darwinii; assembly: GCF_050947455.1. Lineage (NCBI taxonomy): Eukaryota > Metazoa > Chordata > Amphibia > Anura > Rhinodermatidae > Rhinoderma > Rhinoderma darwinii. The sequence continues at coordinate 139,955,537 of NC_134691.1, read as the reverse complement.
TTGTCCTGAGTGTGGCAATACCCTATTTGTGGTGATAAACTGCCGTTTGGGCCCATGGGAGGGCTCAGAAGGAAAGGACCACCATGTGGCCTACTGGGAATTTTCTGGTGCTAAGTCGTGTGTGCAGAAGCCCCTGAGGTATCAGTACAGTTGAAACCCCCGAGAAGTGACCCCGTTTTAAAAACGACACCCCTTAAGGAATTCATCTAGAGGTGTAGTGAGCATTTTGACCCCACAGGTATTGTGTAAAAGATAATGTGCAGCAGTTGGTGCAGAGTGAAATTTGCAATTTTCTATACATATATGCCAATTCAGTGTCCGATATATTGTGCCCAGCATGCGCCACCGGAGATATACACCTCATAAACTGTAATGTTGGCTCTCCCGGGTACGGCAATACCCTACATGTGGCTGTTATCAGCTGCCTGGGCACGCAGCAGGGCTCAGAGGGGAAAGATGAGGAGGGGTAAGCTGTGCGAAGTGGATCAGAGCGAGTAAAACTGGGGTAAATTAAAAATAAAGGGATGGATGATAAATTTGAAAACACTCTTTCATACAGAGCTCTAGTTTTTCGGGACACGCGTCACATTGATATATTGTGTCCTTCCTTATCCCCCTCTTATAGCAGACTCTGCACCTCTTTTGACTTTTTCCCTTCTTGCCAGTTTGGGGAACTTCTCCTAAAAAGTGTTGCCCTGGTACGATGCCTGTGGCCCCGCTTCCAGAAGTACTGTAAGGCTTCAGGACTTGATCTGACAAGTCCACCCCTCCCATGTACCTATTGTAGTCCAGGATGCAGTCTAGTTTGGGGGTCCCTGTACTGGTACCTCGTACAGGTACATGGGTACTGGTGTGGCATCTCCCTGGTCTTGTACTTGACACACAATATGTTGCTGCTAGATTGTGCCCTGCTCTCACCCCTTCTGAGTGTTTGCCCAAGCAGAGTCTTAGGGAGGCCTCTCAGGTTTCTTCTAGCAGTGCCGCATGCCGCAGGACTTCTGGAAGCGAGGCAGTTGAAGAGTGGGACGCTGGTATAAAAATTATCCAGGTAGAGGTGGTAACCCTGGTCCAGCAGTGGGTGCACCAAATCCCACACAATTTTTGTATTAACTCCCAGTAAGGGGGTGCATTCTGGGGGCTGAGTACTGGTGTCCTTCCCTTTATATATCCTAAATTTGTAGGTATACCCGGATGCACTCTCGCACAGCTTATACATCTTCACGCCATACCTTGCCCTCTTACCCGGCAGGTACTCGCGGAATTGAAGCCTCCCTTTCAAATGTACCAGGGATTCATCTATAGAAATACACTTCTCGGGGGTGAATGCTTGGGAAAACCGGGCACTGAAATGGGCTAATAGGGGTCTCCGTTTATACAAACGGTCAAAACTGGGGTCATCTCGGGGTGGGCACGGCTCATTATGAGTATAATGTAAGAAGCGAAGTATTGCCTCATTTTTATTTTATTTTTTCGTTTCCAGCTCAGTTCTGAAGTTGCTTTGAGGGGCCCATATATTAGACACGCCTATCAAACACCCCATTTCAGAAACTAGACCCCTCAAAGTATTCACAACAGCATTTAAAAAGTTTATTAACCCTTTAGGCGTTTCACAGGAATTTAGAGCAAAGTAGAGGTGACATTTAATTAATTTAATTTAATTTATTAGGCACCATGTCCGGTTTGAAGAGGTCTTGTGGTGCTAAAACAGTGGAAACCCCCCAAAAGTGACCCCTTTTTGGAAACTAGAGACCTTGAGGAATCCATTGCAGTTTTCTTGGGGTGCATGCGACTTTTTGATCAGTTTTTATTCTAATTTTAGGTGGCGTGGTGACTAAAAAAACAGCAATTTTACTATTGTTTTTTATTAAATTTTTTTTACAGCGTTCACCGTGCGCTATAAATGTCATATTTACTTTATTCTGCGCGGCGATACGATTACGGCGATACCAGATGTTTATAGTTTTATTTTATGTCTTATGGCGTTTGCACAATAAAATACATTGTAAAATATAATTTATTTTTTGTGTTACCATATTCTAAGAGCCATAACTGTTTTATTTTTCCATCAGGAAAGTCGTGCGAGGACTTATTTTTTGCGTAATGAACTGTAGTTTCGATCAGGACCATTTTTAGGTACATGCGACTTTTTGATCTCTTTTTATTCCATTTTTTGGGAGGTGAAGTGACCAAACAATTGTGATTGTGGTACGGTTTATTATTATTTTCTCTTACGGCGTTCACCGCGCAGGATAAATAACGACATAGTTTTGTAGTTCAGGCCGTTACGGACGCGGCGATACCAATTATGTATAGTTTATTTGTTTATTTATATATTTTTATTAATAATAAAGAACTGATAAGGGAAAAAGGGGGACTTTTACTTTTATTACTTTTAAATCTTTTATTTTCTTATTTTTACACAACTTTTTTTTACTTTTTTACACTTTTTTTACTTTGTCCCACTAGGGGACATGAGGGCAGGAGGCTCTGATCGCTATTCTAATACACTGCACTACATGCGTAGTGCAGTGTATTCGAGCTGTCAGCTGTTCGCTGACAGCAAGCATAGTGGGTCCTGATTTTGTCGGGACCCACTAGGCTTCCGTCGATGGCGTAGCCAGAGTCCATTGTTAGGATTCTGGTTGCCATAGTAGCCATCACGGCCCGCTACCGTGTAGCAGGCCGGCGATGGCAGCTTAACCCCTAAGAAGCCGCGATCGCTATTGAACGCGGCTTCTAAGGGGTTAATCGGCGGGGACCATCGCGATCGGTCCCTGCACACTAAGCTGTGATAGCCTGCTGTCGGAAACAGCAGGTATCACAGCTCAGACACGCGCCGGGATTAAATGGCGCCGTGTTTACTCAGGTCAGTAATAGTACTGACCTGAGCGCGAACGTTCTACTTAGCAGGACGTACTATTACTGACCTGAGCGCGAAGGGGTTAAAGAGGCTCTGTCACCAGATTTTGCAACGCCTATCTGCTATTGCAGCAGATAGGCGCTGCAATGTAGATTACAGTAACGTTTTTATTTTTAAAAAACGAGCATTTTTGGCCAAGTTATGACCATTTTTGTAGTTATGCAAATGAGGCTTGCAAAAGTCCAAGTGGGTGTGTTTAAAAGTAAAAGTCCAAGTGGGCGTGTATTATGTGCGTACATCGGGGCGTTTTTAATACTTTTACTAGCTGGGCGCTCTGATGAGAAGTATCATCCACTTCTCTTCAGAACGCCCAGCTTCTGGCAGTGCAGACACAGCGTGTTCTCGAGAGATCACGCTGTGACGTCACTCACAGGTCCTGCATCGTGTCAGACGAGCGAGGACACCGGCACCAGAGGCTTCAGTTGATTCTGCAGCAGCATCAGCGTTAGCAGGTAAGTCGATGTAGCTACTTACCTGCAAACGCTGATGCTGCTGCAGAATCAACTGTAGCCTCTGGTTCCCGATTGCCAATTGTAAACAGAAATAGACACCTCACAGGTCCTCAACTGGCAGCTTCATTAAATAGTACCCGCAAAACGCCAGTGTCAACGTCTACAGTGAAGTGGCGACTCCGGGATGCTGGCCTTCAGGGCAGAGTGGCAAAGAAAAAGCCATATCTGAGACTGGCTAATAAAAGGAAAAGATTAATATGGGCAAAAGCACACAGACATTGGACAGAGGAAGATTGCAAAAAAGTGTTATGGACAGACGAATCGACGAACAGACGAATCGAAGTTTGAGGTGTTTGGATCACACAGAAGAACATTTGTGAGACGCAGAACAACTGAAAAGATGCTGGAAGAGTGCCTGATGCCATCTGTCAAGCATGGTGGAGGTAATGTGATGGTCTGGGGTTGCTTTGGTGCTGGTAAAGTGGGAGAGTTTGAATAAGGAAGGCTATCACTCCATTTTGCAACGCCATGCCATACCCTGTGGACAGCGCTTGATTGGAGCCAATTTCATCCTAAAACAGGACAATGACCCAAAGCACACCTCCAAATTATGCAAGAACTATTTAGGGAAGAAGCAGGCAGCTGGTATTCTATCTGTAATGGAGTGGCCAGCGCAGTCACCAGATCTCAACCCCATAGAGCTGTTGTGGGAGCAGCTTGACCGTATGGTACGCAAGAAGTGCCCATCAAGTCAATCCAACTTGTGGGAGGGGCTTCTGGAAGCATGGGGTGAAATTTCTCCCGATTACCTCAGCAAATTAACAGCTAGAATGCCAAAGGTCTGCAATGCTGTAATTGCTGCAAATGGAGCATTCTTTGACAAAAGCAAAGTTTGAAGGAGAAAATTAGTATTTCAAATAAAAATAATTATTTCTAACCTTGTCAATGTCTTGACTATATTTTCTAGTCATTTTGCAACTCATTTGATAAATATAAGTGTGAGTTTTCATGGAAAACACTAAATTGTCTGGGTGACCCCAAACTTTTGAACGGTAGTGTATATAATATGAGCTTCACTTTTTGAATTGAATTACTGAAATAAATTGATGATATTCTAATTCATTAAGAAGGACTAGTATATATATCTGCCTGTGTGTGTGTGTGTGTGCGTGTGTGCGTGTGTGCGTGTGTGCGTGTGTGTGTGTGTGTGTGTGTGTGTGTATATGTATGTCTGTATGTCTATGTATATTTACCTTTATGTCTGTATGTGTGTTCCAGTATGTGTATATATATATATATATATATATATATATATATATATATATATATATATATATATAATTTGCTGGAGGAAGAAACTATAGCAGTAACGAGTCCAGTGCCAGCAGGTTCTCCAAGCTTACACCCTCCTGACCCCCAACATGTTTAGCATTATCTTCCCCCGACATCTTCACCCTCTTCTGTAAACCTGCCAGGCCGCCTAACCATGCAACGACCATTGCTGCCTGGACCTACCTCCCATGTACTAAGGGGAAGACGAAAGCATATGGAACCTGAGGCCACACACTGGATGCTGCGGGCCCTCAAGGGGAAAGGAGAGACCCAGGGAGGAGGAGGATGAGACACTGCAGCCAGGTAAGTATGAAGGAAAAGGAGGAAGACCCCACACCCTGGAGACTGAGATAGAGGCTGTCTAATGTAAACAGAGGAGAGACAGACTCAGCATTTCTATCTTTTCTTTAATTACATTACACAGTCTCTCTCCTGTCTTATATACAGAGAGGTCAGAGACTGTCTCATATGCAGTGTTTCTCTCTCTTCTATTTACATTAGACAGTCTTTCTACTGTCTAATATACAAAGAAGACAGATTGTCTCATATACAAAGGGTGGATATGTTTTTTAAGAGCAATTAAGGAATTACTGTACATGCATTTCCCCTATCTAAAAAAAAATACCAATACAATTATTTAACATTAGGGAATTGCAGGCACAGCTATACCATAATATATACTGATAATCAGTATATATTATGGAATCGCTGTGCATGCAATTCCCTTAAGGCCTTTTTACACGGGCCAATTATCAGGCAAACGTGCATTCACAGAACACTCGTTCCCGATTGCCGATTGTAAACAGGGCAACAATCAGTCGATGTACGAGCAAACACATGTTCATTGCTGATCGTATCGTTAATTCAGCAATAAATATTATAGTTGCCGGCAGCACATCTCCCTGTGTAAACAGCGAGACGACCTGCTGACATGATAGAAATGTATGGGGAGGAGCGATCATAAAAACGAGCACTCATCCCCATACATAGCTGTCTCGTTGATCGGCGCTCGTTTACATGGCCCATGGTCATGTTGCGTAAAAGGACCTTGTTGTAAAAGAATTGGGTCTTGGTATTTTTTATTAGATAAGGGAAATGCATGCACAGTAATTCCTTAATTACTCTTAAAAAAAGAAAATCGAGATTCAAATTAAAAATGGTCCATAGGGTTAAAAAAAATCTAGATTTTATTTTTGGGCAAAATCACACAGCCCTAATGTACAGTATATATATATATATATATATATATATATATATATATATATATGTTCCGGTATGTGCATGTGTATATATGTGGTTACGTTTTGGTTTGTGGAGGGCAGCAACAGAAAGTTCCATACAGGGCGCCATGAAACCTAAGGCCGGCCACGGCTATCACATACAATAATACAGTTAAGTTTTGACAATTTATATATCTATCATTTATTGATGAATATTATGTCACTTATATTTTATCGCTATTAGCATTCCAAGTAATAGTTAATACAAAAATATTTGACAAATAGTTTTTCAATTACTATAATAATTATTTATAACACATCTGTTAGAGGAAAAATATATATACAGCAGTGTTCAAAAAAAATAGCAGTCCAACATCATTAACCTAATAAGTCAATGTTTTTGGTAGAAGTAATATTTCTACAGAGCAAATAATTAACTTCTAAGTGTAGTAGAGTTGCAGAAAAAACACCCACGAATTAGGCCTTATTCACACGAACGTGTATTACGTCCGTGATACGCGCATGAAAATCAAGCGCGTCGCACGGACCTATGTTAGTGAATGGGGCCGTTCAGACAGTCCGTGATTCTCACGCAGCGTATGTGCGCTGCGTAAAACTCATGACATGTCCTATACTTGGCCGTTTTTCGCGCATCACTCACCCATTGAAGTCAATGGGTGCGTGGATATCGCGCACGGCACACGGAAGCACTTCCGCGTGCCGCACGTGATTCGCGCTACAGCAGTAAAATAAATTCATGAAAAAAGAAAAGCACTTCCTGCTTTAATGTTTATAAACATAAAAACAGAGTGTCATCACGCTGCCATATGCGCGGAAATCACGCAGGCACGCACTAAATACTCATGCCACACGGAACTTTTGCACTCGCAAAATGCAGCCTCCGGCCTTAGAACATGCATGCCGCTCAATCTAAGTAATTGAATCATTAACTGAAAGGGACTTGTTCAAAATAATAGCAATTTGGAGTTAAATTGGTGGTCATTCTTTCTGTGGAATAACAGGTTCCAATTTTGCCCTTATTTAAGGTAGGAGGGTGGCAAATATTGCACATCTTGGTTATAGTGCATTTCCTTCTGAAATACTGGGGGAAATTGGTGATTCCAGACATCGTTCAGATGAAAAACGGACTTTGATTAAAAAGTTGATTGGAGAGGGAAAAACATATAGAGAATTGCAGCAAATTATAGGATGCTCAGCTAAAATGATCTCAAATGCTGTGAAGTGGCAACCAAAACCTGAAAAACGCGCAAATAAGCAGGGAACTACTGTTCGAATGGATCGAAAAATAGCCGATATGGCAAAGGCTCAGCCAATGATCACCTCCAGAAAAATCAGCAGCACATTTCCCTGTGTAAACAGCGAGACATGCTGCCGAATTGATAGAAATGTATGGGGATGAGCGATCGTAATTACAAGCTCTCGTTCCCATACACAGCTCCTTGTGAAAGGAGCAAATGAGCGTCGATCAATGAGCTGTCTGGTAACTTCAGATGAAAGAAGATCTGAAGTTACCAGTGAGCACTGCTACAATCAGAAGACTATTAAGTGAAGCCAATTTACCAGCAAGAACTCCCCGCAAAGCCCCGTTGTTGAAAAAAAGACATGTCGAATAGGTTCAAATTTGCTAAGGAACACATTGACTGGCCCAAAGAGAAATTGCGCAACATTTTATGGACTGATGAAACCAAAATTTTTATTTTCGGGTCCAGTGGCCGCAGACAGTATGTGAGATGACCTCCGAGCACTGAATTCAAGCCACAGTACACTGTGAAGACAGTAAAGCCTGGTGCAAATATCATGATATGGGGATGACATCATACCATGGTGTTGGGCCTATTTAAAGCATACAAGGGATCATGGATCAGTTTGAATATATCAAAAATACTTGAGGAGATCATGTTGCCTTATGCCGAAGAAGAAATTCCCTTGAAATGGGTGTTTCAACACGAGAATGACCCAAAACACACTAGAAAGCAAACACCATCTTGGTTACAGAAAAACAGGATTTAGGTAATGACGTGGCCAGCCCAAACCCATGACCTCAATCCCATAGAGAACTTGTGGGGTGACATAAAAAATGCGGTTTATGAGGCAAACGCAAAAATGCAGAAGAACTGTGGAATATAGTCCAATCTTCCTGGACTGGAATACCTGTTCAGAGGTGCCAGAAGTTGGTCAACCTCATGCAACACAGATGTCAAGCAGTTCTCAGAAACAATGGTTATGCCACTAAATATTAGTTCAGTAAAGTGAAATCTGAAACATTCTCTCAGTTTATACATTAAAATTTTGAGTTTTTAAAGAAAAATGCTGTCACTGCTATTTTTTGAACAGCCTAATATTCCTTTTTCTTTACTTTCTGTAAAGGATTAACACAAACTGGATACATTTTGATATTGTTTTGATTTGGAATTGAATGTGCAGTATTTCCAGTGCATTTGCATTTAGGCAAATAAATATTTTTTTTCTTTTTTAAAGAGGCTCTGTCACCAGATTATCAAATCCCTATTTCCTATTGAATATGATTGTCGCTGCAATGTAGATAACAGCAAAGTTTGTTTTTTTTGAAAAACGATAATTTTTTACCAAGTTATCAGCAATTTTATATTTATGCAAATGAGCTTTTCAATGGACAACTGTGCGTGTTTTCTCGTTTTACCAACTGGGCGTGTATTGTGTTTTTACCAACTGGGCGTGTATTGTGTTTTTACCAACTGGGCGTTGTGAATAGAAATGTATGACGCTGACGAATCAGCATCATACACTTTTCATCGTTCCCACCCAGCTTCTTTCACTGCAGACATACAGCGTGACGTCACCCACAGGTCCTTCAGCATTGTCGTCGGACAAAGAAGATACATCGGCTCCAGGCGTCCAAAAGGTTAATATGCTCATCTCTAGGGAGTTTGCTATGCTTACCTGCACTGTACCCTCTGACGCCTGGAGCTGATGTGTCTTCTCTCTTCCGACGCCAAGGTTGAAGGACCTGTGGGTGACATCACGCTGTGTGTCAGCAGTGAAAGAAGCTGTCTGGGAATGATGACGTCACCCACAGGTCCTTCAACCTTGGCGTCGGAAGAGAGAAGACACATCAGCACCAGAGGGTACAGTGCAGGGTATGTGCAGGTAAGCATAGCAAACTCCCTAGAGACGAGCATATTAACCTTTTGGATGACTGGAGCTTTGTAGCTGGATAACTTTGCTGTTATCTACATTGCTGCGCCGATCACATTCAATAGGAGTTAGGGATTTGATAATCTGGTGACAGAGCCTCTTTAAACTCACTGCTATTTTTTTGAACACTACTGTATGTGAGCTATGTCTGTTAAGTTATGCTCCTGATCTCTTCTATATCTCTTAGTGGTGCCCAACTATATTGAAAATTTGCAATGTGTCTGATGATACTTTCGGAGTTCTGTGACAAATGCAAGCTACCTCCTAAAGAATCCTTTTGCTTATAAGTTTTCCACTTCCTTTGCACTCTCTACCAGACTCAATTTCTTTCTTTTCCTACGTGCTTTGAACAAATCTGTCTCCAACACCTATTTCAAAGGGGTTATATTTAACATTTAACCTGTAAATTCAGGATAAACCCCATTTATGCAACCAAGGGCGATTCAGATCTTCAACTAATCATGACGCTCCCACATCCATATAACATCTAAGTGGGGAAAACCCCATCACTATCCATCCTTGAAGTAGTTTCAAGGTTTTGCCAATGTCAGTTTTTCTGGAGAAAATACATCGGATATGATATAATAGACCATTTTATACTTACTCAGTACCATTAATATCGTACCTTCACACCCCAGGTCTCGACTATACTTACATCTGTTAATACATACCCTATTCAGCTGGGTCAAGCCTCCAATATGGTCTTTGATCCCAGGTCATCTACCCATATTTGTAAAGACCTATTCCTTCTTCCTTTTCTTACCTGTTGACCTAAATTCCCTTTTTAAGAGTTGTACATTAATTAGGACATAGAGTCCGCCGGTTGTGTTAAAAGATACAATTGTATCCACAATTCAAGACAATTATTTAATTCAGTTGTAAAATGAACCAAGAAGAGGAGATAATTTTCTGGATCTGGTCTTGACAAAACTAACCAGATACAATATCAGATGTGCAGGTTCAGCAGCACTTGGGCATTAGTGAACATAATATGGTAAGTTAATAATATTAATAAAACAGTGTAAATGGGAACTACAAAAGCCTGGAACTTTAGAAAAGCAAAATTCAATCGACTAAGGGATGGTTAGTCTGGTAGAATGGGATCATGAAATGGTGAATAGGGATACTGAAATTAAATGGGAGTTTTTAAAGATATATTACATACATTGTGTAGTAAGTTTATACCCTCTGGTAACAAAATGTCTAGGATTAAAGGAAACCAATATGACTGAATGTAATTAGACAAAAACAGCATTTAAAACATTGAGGGTATGTGCACACACACTAATTACGTCCGTAATTGACGGACGTATTTCGGCCGCAAGTACCGGACCGAACACAGTGCAGGGAGCCGGGCTCCTAGCATCATACTTATGTACGATGCTAGGAGTCCCTGCCTCGCTGCAGGACAATTGTCCCGTACTGAAAACATGATTACAGTACGGGACAGTTGTCCTGCAGCGAGGCAGGGACTCCTAGCATCGTACATAAGTATGATGCTAGGAGCCCGGCTCCCTGCACTGTGTTCGGTCCAGTACTTGCGGCCGAAATATGTCCGTCAATTACGGACGTAATTAGTGTGTGTGCACATACCCTGAAGGAAGAGTGTTCAGAAAAAGAATTCCAAGCATACAAAGATCTCAATAGGCAATGTAAAAATGAAATCAAGTTAGCAAAGTTATCTACAGAAAAACAAATTGCAAACAACATAAAATAAATTACATTTTTTTTATAAATATATAAATGCCAAAAAGTTCAAAATCGAAAAAAATATCGGCCCTCTAAAAGTTGACCATGGGAATATAATTGTTGAGGACAAAGGAAAAACTGAGATATTGAACACGTACTTATTATCTGTGAGCTGCTAGTGCCATAAATCCTTATGGGAGACGGTAATCAAGGTTTTTGATTAAAGAGGCTCTGTCACCAGATTTTGCAACCCCTATCTGCTATTGCAGCAGATAGGCGCTGCAATGTAGATTACAGTAACGTTTTTATTTTAAAAAAACGAGCATTTTTGGCCAAGTTATGACCATTTTTGTAGTTATGCAAATGAGGCTTGCAAAAGTCCAAGTGGGTGTGTTTAAAAGTAAAAGTCCAAGTGGGCGTGTATTATGTGCGTACATCGGGGCGTTTTTAATACTTTCACTAGCTGGGCGCTCTGATGAGAAGTAACATCCTCTTCTCTTCAGAACGCCCAGCTTGTGACAGTGCAGATCTGTGACGTCACTCACAGGTCCTGCATCGTGACGGCCACATCGGCACCAGAGGCTACAGTTGATTCTGCAGCAGCATCAGCGTTTGCAGGTAAGTCGATCTTACCTGCAAACGCTGATGCTGCTGCAGAATCAACTGTAGCCTCTGCTGCCGATGTGGCCGTCACGATGCAGGACCTGTGAGTGACGTCACAGATCTGCACTGTCACAAGCTGGGCGTTCTGAAGAGAAGAGGATGTTACTTCTCTTCACAGCGCCCAGCTAGTAAAAGTATTAAAAACGCCCCGATGTACGCACCTAATACACGCCCACTTGGACTTTTACTTTTAAACACACCCACTTGGACTTTTGCAAGCCTCATTTGCATAATTACAAAAATGGTCATAACTTGGCCAAAAATGCTCGTTTTTTAAAAATAAAAACGTTACTGTAATCTACATTGCAGCGCCTATCTGCTGCAATAGCAGATAGGGGTTGCAAAATCTGGTGACAGAGCCTCTTTAAATATTGCTTACTTAACACAAGAAATAATACAGCTGCGTCTAAGCAAATTAAATATTAATAAAGTCCAGGCGGCATTCATCCACAGGTATTAAGGGAATTGAGTTTGGTAATTGATAGACCATTGTGTCTCATCTTCTTAGACTCATTTGTAACATGGTGAGTGCTACAGGATTCAAAAATGGTAAAAAGGTGTAATTGTGTAACTACCACCCAGTAAGTTTGACATCTGTGGTATTTAAAGAGGCTCTGTCACCAGATTATAAGTGCCCTATCTTCTACATAATGTGATCGGCGCTGTAATGTAGATAACATCAGTGATTTTTATTTTGAAAAACGATAATTTTTTAGCAAGTTATGAGCAATTTTAGATTTATGCTAATGACTTTCTTAATAGACAACTGGGTATGTTTTTACTTTTTACCAACTGGGTGTTGTACAGAGAAGTGTATGACGCTGACCAATCAGTTGTCCAATCAGTGTCATACACTCCTCATTGTTCCAGCCCAGCTTTTTTCACTGCACAATCACACTGTAACTATGGGCTGGAACAATGAGAAGTGTATGGCACTGATTGGACAACTGATTGGTCAGCGTCATACACTTCTCTGTACAACACCCAGTTGGTAAAAAGTAAAAACACGCCCAGTTATCTATAAAGAAACTAATTAGCATAAATCGAAAATTGCTCATAACTTGCTCAAAAATCATAGTTTTTCAAAATAAAAACCACTGCTGTTATCTACATTACAGCGCCGATCATATTATGTAGGAGATAGGGCATTTATAATCTGGTGACAGAGCCTCTTTAAAATAATTGAAGGTATTTTAAGAGATGAACTGCAAAAGTATATAGCGGTAAATAATCTTTTAACCAGCACGGATTTATGAAAAACATGATATGCTCGGTTATTATGAGGAGGTAAGTGCAAATCTGGATGTTGGTCATGTGGCTGATGTGATATATCTAGGTTTGCTACTGTATCACACAACAGCCTTTTACTAAAGCTACATACACAGGGACTGGGGGACAATGTATGCACATTGGTAAAGAATTGGTTAAGGGACAGAAAACAAAGGGTGGTTGTAAATTGTACATACTCAAAATGGGCAATGGAGTACCACAAGGATCTGTGTTAGGCCAGATTCTTTTTAATCACTTTATCAATGACCTAGTGGATGGGATTGAAAGTAAAGTTTCAATTTTTGCTGATAATACAAAACTTTGTAGGATACTTAAAACTCAGCTTGATTGTAAAATATTACAGAAATACCTATGTAACCTGGCAGCAGAGGCAAAAGCATGGCAGATTAATTTTAATGTTGAGAAATGTAAACTAATGCACCTATGCCACAGTGATCATATTATTGCTTATGTATTAAATGGAATAAAACAGAACAAGTGGACTTGGATATTCTGGTTACTAGTAAGCTAAGCAGCAGTACTTAATGTCAATCAGTAGCTGCAAAAGCAAGAAGATTTCTTGGTATATAATAAGTGAAATAAATACCTGTGATTCCAATGTAATATTACACCTCTATAAATCGCTTGTAAGACCACATCTCGAATATGGGATTTAGTTTTGGGCTCCACATTATAAATAGGATATAGTCAGATTATTAGATTATGTGAGGCTTGAAATTGGGACTTGACCTGCTTAGAAAAAAAAAAATTGCCTTAAGGCTTCATGCCCACTTCAGTCTTTTCCTTCAGGGTGCTATCTGTTTTTGTCACTGATAGCACCCTGAACCCATTCATTTCAATGGGCCCATGCACACTTCCATTATTTAAACGGATCCGTTGTTCCATTCCGTTGTGTCCTACTTTGGTCAGTGATTCAGTGACCGTGTGGCCCATAGAAGTCAATGGATCAGTCAAAAAAATGGATGGAACACGGAAGGCTTCCGTGTGTCGTCCGTTTTTGACGGATCCGTTGCCATAGCAAGGCTGGGTGAGCCAAAGTTCACAGACTCACAGACTACAGTACACATTCATTCCTGAATATGGATGTGGAGAGACTCATAGCATTGGTGCATGATCACCCAGAACTGTGGGATACGTGGGCAGAATGCTACCACGACCGCTATAAAAAGGACGCCGCGTGGGAGGAACTTGCAATGGAGCTTTTGACGCACACATATGGCAGCAGGGAACTAGTGCCCAGCGTCACAAAATAAGCAAGTAAATGCACACATTTCCCTCCAAAGATCGCAAAAAAACAAAACAAGCCAAGCAGCGTAATCTCAAACTGTTCTCTATGCTTTGAAAGCTACAGAAAACAGCACCAAAAACTTCTTGTAACCTTTCTATGGGTGTTTCCTGGGACATGTGACAAGTTCAAATGAAGTTTACCTTACGTTTTTTAAACGGAAAAACGGAAGCCAAACGGAAGCACAACGTCCGTGTAAAACGGAAACACGGAACGGAAACGGAATGCACACAGAAACAAAAATGGACACACGGATCCGTCAAAAACGGCCGATAAAACGGTGATGGAAGTATGCATGAGGCCTAAAGGCGATCTCATTGTGTAGTCAGTAAAAAGAACTGGCAAATAATTTATTCTTTCCAAGGACTTTAGAAAGGATCAGGGGACATTTACTATGTGTGGAGGAAAGACGCTTCAGACATCAATAAAGGAAAGGGTTCTCTACAGTTAGAGTTATCAAACTATGGAATTCCCTAACTCAAAATTTAGTAATAGCAGATACTATGTCAGCATTTACAAAAGGGCTAGATGCTTATGTCATAGTAAATGGCATTGTGGGTTATAATGAATCTAACAATGAATGTTGTATAATTAATCAAGATAATTGTGTTTTATTGTGTATAATTGTGTTTTTTATCAACCTATGTTACTGTGTATACTGTGGAGGGAATTTATCAAGTACTGTACATCAGTTTTTTGGCATAGAAAAGTCCCGACTTTTGCATGTTTTCTCCGACTTCGCCATTCACAGTCCGACAAATCCATAATAATTTAGGCCAGAAGTTGGGGTAGATTTCCCTTGCTGGTGCAAGGACATCCAGAGATGCACCTAATTTATTAAGAGGCGTGCGTCTCTTAATAAGTCAGGTGTATTTTTCTCCAGTGCTGTTTAGAATAAGACTGGTGTTTGAAAAAACGCCAGTGTTAATAAATCTGCCCCTTTAACTCTTTTTCCAAATGTACCTTGTTATATACCTACAGTTGCATGAAAACATTAAGTGATCCCTTTGGAATTACCTGGATTTCTGCATTGATTACTAAAAAATTGTGGTCAAAATGTTATCGCAGTCACAATTTTAGACAAACACAAACTACCTCAACTAATAACACACAAGCAGTTGTACTGTTCATGTATTTTATTGAGCACATTGAGTAAATATCAGGAAGTGCAGGAAGAGAAAGTGAGCCTTTAAATTTACAAACCTGTAGATCCCTATTTAGCAGCTATCATCTCTACCAAACTTTTCCTGTAGCTGAAAATAGGATTTGTACAATGTTGAGGAGGAATTTTTGACCATTCCTCCCCGCAAATGTGTTTCAGTTCATCAGTATTTATGGGATGCCTTACATGCACAGCCCTCTTCAGGTCATGCCAAAGCATCTCGATAGGGTTAGGACTCTGACTTGGCCATCCCAAAACACAAATTATGTTCTTTTTCATCCATTCTTTAGTTGATTTACTTGTGTGCTCTGGGTCATTGTCTCATTGCATCACGCAACGTCTCTTCAGCCTGAGGTCATGGCCTGCTGTCCTTACATTCTCCTGTAAATAAATCTTTAATACAACTTAGTATTCATTGTTCCCTCAATGATGGCAAGGCGTCAAGGCCCTGAGGCAGCAAATAACCCCAAACCATGATGGTCCATCATGCTTCACAGTTGGGATATAGTTTTGATGTTGGTGTGCAGTGTTCTTTTCCCTCCAAACATAGTGTTGTGCATTTGTACTAAAAAGTTCCACTTTTGTGTCATTTGTCAATAGAACATTTTCCCAGAAGCAATGTGTAACATCCAGGTGGTCTAAGACAAACCTGAGTCGAGGCGCAATGTTTATTTTAAAAGCAGCGGCTTCCTTCAGTGTGTCCTTCCATGAACTCCATTCCTCATTGTTTGTAATAGTGGACACATGAACAGAAGTGTTTGCAGTTTGTGGAGTATTTAGTAGGTATTTTGCTGTTACCCTTGGGTTCTTTCTTACCTCTTACAGGACTGCCTGTTGTGCTCTTAGAGTGACCTTAACAGTACCCCACTACTAGGTAGAATAGCAAAACTCCTATTTTTTTCTAAATTTGTAGACAATTTGTCTAACTGTGGATTGATGTATACCCGGGTCTTTAGAAATGCTATTGTGGCGTTTTACGGCTTCATCCCTCTCTATAACACATCTTCTGAAAGTTTTTTGCCTCAAAGCATGGTTCACACAAAACATTTTTTCATGAGAAGGACAGCAACTGGGCTTTGTGTCCCTTTATTTAAAGGGGTTGTCCCAAGTTGACTCAAATTTTTTTTTTTATACATTCTAAGCAGGAAATGAATTTTAAAACATTTGGTGTTAAAAAAAATTTAAAATTCATTTCCTAAGTGCCTTTTTTTTACACTTGATAACTCAGCAAGTGCTGGTTATCTTTTCTAAAAAGGGGCGTGAGCGGCTCGATGTCAATCAAGCCGCTCCGCTCTGCAGTGTGCGCGCTCCCGATGTTGCTAGATACTGTAGTTCTAGCAACATCGGGAGAATGTTCGTCTCAAGCGGGCATGGTAAGCCCGATTGAGACGAACTTACCGTGAATGTACTGTACACTACACTACACTACACTACACTCACCCCGTTTCGGCAAGCCACTTTTCCCTCCCCCACCCTGTCACTACATTTTTGTACCCGCTGCATCGGTGCTGCATCAGCACCCGGCGAACAACTAAAAATATATAAAATAAAATAATAATCACCTAAGACGTTCTAACGGCGCTCTGAACGGTCCCGTCACTTGCCATCTTCCTTCTTCTTGGCGCCGCTCGCATTCATAGTAACAATGCGTTGTGGCGCAGATGACGTAATCATATCAGGCCCACGTGATTACTTCATCTGCGCCCACCGCTCTGTTATTGTGAATGGGAGAAGAAAAGTGACGGGACCGTTCAGCTCTTCGTGGGAACGTCTTAGGTGAGTTTATTTTTGTATGTATGTTGTTATGTATGTTGGTATGTATGTATGTATGTATGTGTGTATGTATGTATATGTTTTCTTGTATGTATGTTGTCATGTTTGTATGTGTATATGTGCATGTATGTGTATATGTGCATGTATGTTTTCATGTATGTATGTTTGCATGTATGTATGTTTGCTTGTATGTATGTTTGCTTGTATGTATGTTTGCTTGTATGTATGTTTGCTTGTATGTATGTTTGCTTGTATGTATGTTTGCTTGTATGTATGTTTGCATATTTGTATGTGTATATGTGCATGTATGTGTATATGTGCATGTATTTTTGCTTGTATGTATGTTTGCTTGTATGTATGTATGTATGCTTGCTTGTATGTATGTATGTATGTTTGTATGTTTGCTTGTATGTATGTTTGCTTGTATGTATGTATGTTTGCTTGTATGTATGTTTGCTTGTATGTATGTTTGCTTGTAGGTATGTATGTTTGCTTGTATGTATGTATGTATGTTTGCATGTATGTATGTTTGCTTGTATGTATGTTTGCTTGTATGTATGTTTGCTTGTATGTATGTTTTCATGTATGTATGTTTGCATGTATGTATGTTTGCTTGTATGTATGTTTGCTTGTATGTATGTTTGCTTGTATGTATGTTTGCATATTTGTATGTGTATATGTGCATGTATGTGTATATGTGCATGTATTTTTGCTTGTATGTATGTTTGCTTGTATGTATGTATGTATGCTTGCTTGTATGTATGTATGTATGTATGCTTGCTTGTATGTATGTATGTATGTTTGTATGTTTGCTTGTATGTATGTTTGCTTGTATGTATGTTTGCTTGTATGTATGTTTGCTTGTATGTATGTTTGCTTGTAGGTATGTATGTTTGCTTGTATGTATGTATGTATGTATGTATGTATGTATGTTTGCATGTATGTATGTTTGCTTGTATGTATGTTTGCTTGTATGTATGTTTGCTTGTATGTATGTTTGCATGTATGTATGTTTGCATATACGTATGTTTGCTTGTATGTATGTTTGCTTGTATGTATGTATGTATGTTTGCATGTTTGTATGTGTATATGTGCATGTATGTGTATATGTGCATGTATGTTTGCTTGTATGTATGTTTGCTTGTATGTATGTATGTATGTATGTATGTATGCTTGCTTGCTTGTATGTATGTATGTTTGCATGTATGTATGTTTGCTTGTATGTTTGCTTGTATGTATATTTGCTTGTATGTATGTATGTATGTGCATGTATGTGTATATGTGCATGTATGTTTGCATGTATGTATGTTTTCATGTATGTATGTTTTCATGTATGTATGTTTGCATGTATGTATGTTTTCTTGTATGTATGTTTTCTTGTATGTATGTTGTCATGTTTGTGTTTTCATGTATGTGTTTTCATGTATGTATGTTGTCATGTTTGTATGTGTATATGTGCATGTATGTTTGCATGTATGTATGTTTGCATGTATGTATGTATGTTGTCATGTTTGTATGTGTGTATGTTTTCATGTATGTGTTTTCATGTAGGTATGTTTGCATGTATGTATGTTTGTATGTATGTTTTCATGTATGTATGTTGTCATGTTTGTATGTGTATACGTGCATGTATGTTTGCATGTATGTATGTATGTTTGTTTGTATATATGTCTGTATGGCCATGTATGATACTGTCTGCTGGCACCCTGTATCTAAGCCAACTTTGCCGCAGGCTTCTATACATGGTATAACAGTCAGTATCACACATGAAAGTGAAAGTAAGCCTACGACATGTTTTATTTCATTTTTTTTTTTATATTTTTGATTTTTTACAGGTTTGGTGTTTGGACTACGTCGGTTTCGAGGACTACTTAGATGACGCTTTTTTTTTCATCAATAAAATGGTTAATGAGGGTTGTGTTGGGGGTGCTTTATTTCAATAAAATATTTTATCTATATCTTTGTCTTTTCTTTTCAAGTTTTATTACTATCACTTTAGTAATGGCCGCTGTCTGAGTGACAAGGTCCATTACTAAGGGGAGGCTTAGTGTTAGCCGGTACAGAGGCTAACACTAAACACCATTATTACCACGGTACCCACCACCACCAGGGGTGCCGGGAAGAGCTGGGTACGATCCAGTACCCGACCATCTGTTGTGATGGTCGGGTACTGGGGCGGCCGCAGGCTGGTATTATGAGGCTGGGAAGGGCCAAAAACAGTGGACCTTCCCACCCTTGTAATGCTAGGCTGCTGCTGCTGTGTTGTATCTGGCTGGTTATAAAAATGGGGGGGACCCCACGTCATTTTTTTTTATTATTTATTTATTATTTTTATTAAAAAGACATGGGGTTCCACCCAATTTATCATAACCAGCCACATACAACACAGTGTTATTAGCCTGGGAATGTACTAAACCAGTGGCCCCTCCCACCCGTGTAATGCCAGACTGCTGCGGCCTTGTATATGGCTGGTTATTAAAAATGTGGGGGACCCAACGTCTATTGTTAAATTTTACAAAAAAACGACGTGGGGGTCCCCCCCATTTTTATAACCAGCCCGATACAACACAGCAGCAGCAGCCTAGCATTACAAGGGTGGGAAGGTCCACTGTTTTTGGCCCTTCCCAGCCTCATAATACCAGCCTACGGCCGCCCCAGTACCCGACCATCACAACAGATGGTCGGGTACTGGATCGTACCAAGCTCTTCCCGGCACCCCTGGTGGTGGTGGGTACCGGGGTAATAATGGGTGGTTAGTGCTAGCCTCTGCACTGGCTAACACTAAGTACCGCCTTAATAATGGACGCTGTCAATCAGCCAACTGTCATTATCTAGGCACTAATAAAGTTTGAAAAAAAAACACAAAGACAATTTTTTTTTATTGAAATAAGAAATCCCCAACAAAACCCTCGTTAACCATTTTATTAAAATGTGAAAAAACGTAGATCTACGCAGTAGTCCAACGAATCGAAAGACGTAGTCCAATCGGTACATCAAAATCTGCAACAACATTAAAAAAAAGTTAGCAATGTGAACAATACCGATACTTATACTCACCTACACACACACAAACAACCACACACAAACATATACACAAACACATATAAACACACACCCATATATTACACATACACATATACACACACACATATACACACACACATATACACACACACATATACACACACACATATACACACACACATATACACACACACATATACACACACACATACACACACACACATATATACAAAAACACACACACATATACACAAACACACACGTATACAAAAACACACACAAACATATACACATATGCACAAACACACCCATATATACACAAACACACACACACATATACACACACACATATGCATACATATACACATATGCACAAACACACCCATATATACACAAACACACACATATACACACACATATACATATACAAAAACACACAAACATATACACACAAACATATGCACAAACACACCCACATACACAAACACACACACACATAAACACACACACAAACATATACACAAACACATATACACACAAACATATACACAAACACATGTACACAAACAAACCCACATATACACAAACATATACATATATACACAAACACACCCATATATACACACACACACACATATACACAAACACACCCATATATACACAAACACACACACATAAACACACCAAAAAAGCACACACACATATACACACAAACATATACACACAAACATATGTACACAAACACACCCATATATACACAAACACATACACAAACCCACACATATACAAAAACACACACACACACAAACATATACACAAACACACCCATATATACACACACACAAATATACACAAACACAAAAATATACACAAACATATACACACAAATACACCCATATATACACTCACACATAAACACACACACATATACACAAACACACCCATATATACACAAACACAGACACACACACACACACACACACACACACACTTACCTTTAGCGGAGCGCAGACTTCTCGCGACGGGTGCCTTCCACTTAATCTCCTTGCATCTCCTGCGCATGCGCCGAGATGCGCCGAGATGCGCGTTCATGAGTAAATGACATCCTCTGCTCCGGACGCAGAGGATGTCATTACGCATGCGCGGCCACCGCTAAAGGTAAATAGCGGTGGCCGGGAACCTAGGCAACGAGCAGGATACAAAGAGGGACCGACCGCAACTTCAATCAACGATATCAAGAAAACGACATCGCTGGACGACGGACAGGTAATTAGAATTCTTCTTATTTTTACATGGGGGAGCTAACTAGCACCATTTATCAACTTGGGACAACCCCTTTAACCCCTATCTGCACAACGACATACCATTGCATCGTGGTGGGGGGATGATGTTTGGAGTGGGCTCATCCCATGAGTCTGCTCCGTACGAAGTGGGTGTCAGCTGTGTATTACAGCTGACACCCGGGACTAACGGCCATGAACAGCAATCGCGCTGTTCCTGGCCATTTAACCCCTCTGACAGCTCATCTCCCCCACAACGCGATCGGGGGATGCTGATGGTTGTCAATGCTGCCCAGGGGCCTAATGAAGGCCCCCAGGGTTGCCTTTCTTCACTCCTGTTAAGCCCTGCCAGTTAAGCCTGCACCATCACCAGCAGGTGTCAGCTGTATTTTACAGCTGACACCCTACTGCATGGCCAGGACTGGAGCTAGCCTCTGATCCAGCCTATTAACCCCTTAAATGCAGCGCTCAAAAGCGAGCGCTGCATCTATAGGGTTTACCAGCAGATCAGAACCCATCGATATAATCGTGGAGTTCCAATAGCTGCTAACAATGGCCTCCTGCCTGCCAAGTACAGAAGCCTGTTAAGTCCCGCTCAGAGGCGGGGCCTAAAAGGCTTTCGTCCCCAGAAACAAGATGGCGCAGGCTCAGAAGCTGAGCCTACGAGATCAGCCGCAGGTGGGTGTCACCTGTATGTTACAACTGACACCCTGCTGTAAAGGCAGGGAACGGAGCTAGCTCCGATCCTTGCCATTAACCCCTGAGGGTATGTTCACACGCTGAGTCAAAAAAGGCTGAAAATTACGGAGCTGTTTTCAGAGTAAACAGCCTGTGATTTTTTGAAGCTGAAAATGAAGCTTCTTTTAATTTGGAGCTTTTTTGAGGCGTTTTTCATAGTGTTCAAAGAAAAATCAGCTCCCAAAAATGCCTCAAGAAGTGACATGCACTTCTTTTTACGGAGCGTATTTTTACGCTCCGTTTTTTAAAACAGCAGCGTAAAAAGACGCGCCGTATGAACTAAATGCTGTTTTTCCCATTGATTTCAGTGGGCAGATGTTTGTAGGCGTTTAGCTTCAATTTTTCAGGCATTTTTTTCGAGGCGTAAACGCCCCGAAATATGCCTGAAAACACTGCGTGTGAACATACCCTTAGATGCCGCAATCAAAAGCAATCTCGGCATCCTAGTGGTTTGAAGCCGATCGGCAGCGCTGCGAAGTGATCGCAGGGTTGTCGATCATTGCTATGGAAACTGGAGGCCTAACAATGGCCTCCTGGTCTGCCACGTATGGAAGCCCATTAGGCCCCGCCAGGAGGTGGCGCCCAATAGGCTTGCTGTCAGTGAATAACTGACAGCTCTAATGCAATGCACTACGTGGCTAGTGCAATGTATTAGAGTAAAGATCAGAAGTGCAGACCTTCAAGTCCCCTAGTGGGACAAAAAAAAAGTTTATAAAAATGTTGAATAAAAGTGTAAAAATACAAGTTTCAAGTTAACAAAAAATAAACAGTCTTTTTTCCTATAATAAGTCATATAAATAGAAAAAAATGAA
Source organism: Rhinoderma darwinii (assembly GCF_050947455.1). Classification (NCBI taxonomy): domain Eukaryota; kingdom Metazoa; phylum Chordata; class Amphibia; order Anura; family Rhinodermatidae; genus Rhinoderma; species Rhinoderma darwinii. The sequence continues at coordinate 139,932,702 of NC_134691.1, read as the reverse complement.
AACGTTATTTTTCCCGCACAGTCAACACCACAAAAAAAAAAAAAGCAATGCCAGAATCGCTATTTTTTGGTCACCACCCCTCAAAAAGCTGCATGTACCCGAAAATAGTACCAATAAAAACTACAACCTGTCCAGCAAAAAACAAGCCCTTACAGAGCTTTTTTGATGAAAAATAACCTGACACTGCCTTCGTCTCCCCCCACCTTTTTACAAGCATTAAAGAAGTTTCTATGTCAGACCGGGTGAGTGCTGCTTTTTTCACTCTACTTGCATTGTGTTACATATGGTTTTACCTACGAAGCCCAGCACCTTCCTAGACTTTTACTGCAGAATGTCCAGAACAACTACTGGTCCCAGCAGTGCCGACTGATTCTCTTGTTCTTAAGTATAAAAAAGTTATATAAAGCTCTTATAATATATTGTGACACGAAAATATTTTTTATTTTTTTTTAAAAAGTGATTTTAATTGTGCAAACGCGGCAAAACATTGAAAAAACGATATACATATGGTATTGCCGTAATCGTATCGACCCGCAGAATAAAGTAAAATATAATTTATAGCCCACGGTGAACCATGTTAAAAAGAATAGAAAACATTGTCAGAATTGATTCTTTTTGGCCACCTTGCTTGCCAAAAAGTGGAATAAAAAGTCATCAAAAAATTGCATGTACCCCAAAATGGTACCAATGAAAACTACAGATTGTCCCGCAACAAATAAGCCCTCACACAGCTCCGGTGGAGAAAGAATACAGAAGTTCTGCCTCTCAGAATGTGTCGACGCAAAATGTGCAGTGTTCCAAAAGCAGATAATATTGGGCACCATTTATCAGTGCGACACTGGCCAGACATTATTATACCTTCTTATTATGCCCTGATTTACTCTACCCAGCCTACTTATGCTCCCACATTATAAACTGAAATACTAGTAAAACCCCAAACTGAACTAAGACCAAGCAAAATCTGCGCTCCAAAAGCCAAATGGCGCTCCTTCCCTTCTGAGCCCTACAGTGTGCCCAAACAGCAGTTTATGTCCACATATATGGCATCGCCATACCCGGGAGAACTACTTAACCTTTTATGAGGTATTTGTCTTCAGTGGCACAAACTGGCCACAAAAGTTTGTGCACTAAAATGGTATATCAGTGGAAAATTGCAATTTTTACTTTGCACCATCTGCTACGCATTCATTTCTAATGAAAAAACACCTGTGGGGTCAAAATGCTCACTACACCCTTTAATATTCCCTATGGGGTGCAGTTTCCAAAATAGGGGTCACTACTTGGGGGTTTGTTTTACTTTTTGACCTCAGAGCCCTGCAATTGTGGGCCAATGCTGTGAAAATCACCAAAATAGGCTTCAAATTTGCATGGTGCTCTTCAATGGTGAGCCCTTGTCCAGGCAAATGATAAATGCCTGGAGGGGTGTAGTTTCTAAAATGGGGTCACTTCTTGGGGACTTCCACTATACTCTGGTACCTCAGGGTTTTGCAAATGCGACATGGCGCCTAAAAATCAAATCAGCAAGATCTGCATGCCAAATAGCGCTCCTGGGTTCCTGAACCCTGCTGTGTGTCCAAACAGCAGTTTATGACCACATGTGGGGTATTGCCGTACTCAGGAGAAATTGCTTTACAAATGTTGGGGTGCTTTTTCTCCTTTATTTCTTGCACAAATTAAAAATTTCTATGTTTTTTCAGAAAAAAAGTAAATTTTTCATGTTCACAAACGAATTCCAATGAATTCAGCAAAAAAAACGTGGGGTCAAAATGCTAATTATGCTAACTGGAAATGAAAAAATTCAACATTTTATTGTTAAAAATGTTGATATTAATTTTCACGGCCTAATTTCACTAAACTCAGAAAAAAAACTGTGGGGTCTAAATGCTCACTATACCCCTCGATAAATTCCTTGAGGGCTTTAGTTTCCCTAATGGGGTGACTTTTGAAGGGTTACCACTGTTTTGGTCCCTCAGGGGCTTTGCAAATGCGACATGACACCCAAAAACTATTCCAGCAAAACTTGAGCTTCAAAAGCCAAATGGCGCTCCTTCCCTCCTAAGCACTGCCGTGTGCTCAAACAACAGTTTATTACCAAATATCGGGTATTGCCGTAATCGGGTGAAATTGCTTTTCAAATATTGGGGTGCATTTTCCCCTTTATTCCTTGTAAAAATTAAAAACGTCCAAGTTTTATCAGAAAAAAAATAATTTTCAATTTCACGTCATGATTACACTAAATTCTGCAAAAAAACTGTGGGATCAAAATGCTGACTATACCCCTCAATAAATTCCTTCACGGGTGAATTCTCCCAAATGGTGTCACTTTTGTGGGGCTTCCAATAAGTTGGTCCCGCAGTAGCTTTGCAAATGTGACATGGCGCCGCAAACCATTCCAGCAAAATTTCAGCTCCAAAAGCCAAATAACGCTCCTTCCCTCCTAAGCCCTGCCGTGGGTATGAACAGCAATTTATGTCCACATATGGGGTATTGCCGTGCTCAGGAGAAATTGCTTTAGAAATATTGGGGTGCTTTTTCTCCTTTAGCCCTTGTTAAAATGAAAAAAAATCTAAGCTAAAGCTACATTTTATGAGGAAAAAAATTAGGTTTTCATGCCAGACTTCCAATTAATTCTGCAAAAAATATGTGGGGTCAAAATGCTCACTATACCCATAGATAAATCCCATAAGTGTTATAGTTTCCATAATGGGGTCACTTTTGGGGGGTTTCCAATGTTTTTGTGCCTAGAGGGCTTTGCAAATGCGAAATGGCACCGAAAACCTTTCCAGTAAAATTTGAGCTCTAAAAGCCTTCCCTTCTGAGGGCTGCCGTTTGTTCAGACATAGGTTTATGACCACATATGGGGTATTTCCGTAATTGGGAGAAATTGCTTTACAACTGTTGTGGTGTTTATTCTCCATTATTCCTTGTAAAAATGAAAACATTGCATGTTTTATTGGAAAAAATATAAATTTTCATTTTTATGGCTCAATTCAAAGAAATTTAGCAAAAAAACTGTGGCCTCAAAATGCTGACTATACCCCTAGCTTAATTCCTTGGGTGGGGGGGGGGGTGCAGTTTCCGGAATGGTGTCTTATTAAAGGGGTTTTCCCTATGTTTTGGCACCACAAGACCTTTTCAAACCTAACATGGTGCCTAAAATACTTTCTAATAGAAAGAAGGCCTGAAAATCCACTAGGTGCTCCTTTGCTTTGAGGGCCTGTGTTTCAGTCCATTAACACACTAGAGTCATATGTGGGATATTTCTAAAAACTGCAGAATCTGGTCAATATATATGGAGTTGCGTTCCTCTGATTAAAAAAACCTTCTGTGTTACAGGAATAAATTTATTACAAATGAATTTCAGCAAAAATAATTTAATTTGTAAATTTAACCTCCACTTTGCTTTAATTCCTGTGAAACGCCTAAAGAGCAACTATTTTGTGTGGTATTTCTATCTGTCTTACAAGCAGATACATTCAAATTTCGAAAAATAGCAATTTTTACAAATTTTCTCTAAATTTTGGTGTTTTTCACAAATAAATATTGAATTTATCGATCACATTTTTTCACTAACATAAAGTAAAATATGTCACTAGAAAACAATCCCAGAATCATTTGGATAAATAAAAGCATTCCAAAGTTATTACCACATAAAGTGACAAGTCAGATTTGAAAAAAATAGGCTGTGACAGCAGCATCTCCAAGGGGTTAAAAGTAAAAAAAAAGAAATAAACAAAATTGGTATTGCCACGTCCATAAAAGTCAGGACTATTACAATATACCATCATTTAACCCACACGATGAACGCTGTAAAAAATAAATAATGAAAATGCCAGAATCGCTGTTTTTTGGTCACTTCATATCCCACAAAAAATTAAATAAAGAGTTATCAAAAAGTCTCATGTAGCCCAAGTGGTACCAATAGAAAATACAGCTCACCAGACAAAAAATAAGCCCTCATACAGCTCAATCGCCGGAAAAATAAAAAAGATATGGCTCTAAGAATGTGGCGACAAAACACAAATTTTATTTTTAACAATTCATTTCTTCCTTGTAAAAGTAGTAAAACATAAAAAAAAAAAATGCCGTAATCGTATTGACTGGTAGAATAAAGTTCACATGCCGTTTTTACCGTATGGTGAAAGCTGAAAAAACAAAACCTCAAAAGATTGAGGAATCACAGTTTTTTCCTATTTCACCACACAAATCATTTTTTCCAAGTTCCCAATACATTATATGGTACAATAAATGGTCCGTGAAAAACTACAACTCGTCCCGCAAAAAAAAACAAGCCCTTATACGGCTTTATTAACAGAAAAACAAAAAAGTTATGGCTTTTGGAAGGTGGGGAGGAAAAATGAAAATCCAGAAAATGGCTGTGACAGGACGGGGTTAATGGTCTATGAAACTCACAATCTCATCTACTTAATTGAAACACCTTTTGCCAATTATTGCTTGGAGAAGTCAATTATACAGATGTACACTTAAGGTCCTCTTACACGGTCCTTAAAGGCCCTTTTACACTGGCCGATAATTGGCTGATGCAGCGAGCGATGATCAACGAGACATAGTTGATCGGCGCTCGTTTGCTCCTGTCACACGGATCTATGGATGGGGACGAGCAGTCGTTACTCCGATCGCTCGTCCCCATACATTATCATGTTGGCAGAGCGTCTCACGGTTTACACAGCTGCCGACAACGATAAAATGTTACTTTTTTAAAACAATACGACCAGCAGATGATCGAGCGCTTGCTCGTTCATATGCTGATCGCTGCCTTGTTTGATGAACGTTCGTCTGCCCGATAATTGCCTAGTGTAAAACCTCCTTAATTGTGACTTAGATAACAATCATACCACATTTTATTAGTAATCAATACAGAAATCCAGGTAAATCTAGAGGGTTCACTTACCTTTTCTTGCAACTGTATAGCCGTCTGATATGCTCTGAGTTTATTTACAACCCCATTCAAATAAAGTACTAAAAAAGGCTAGACGTTTATATAATGACTACTACCATTGGGAATAAGAGTTAGGGATTGAGACTGATGTTCGATTTGATCCAGGAAGATTATCAGACTACCGTGTGAAGTCAAGAGGCTATATGTTTCCCAAGTGAGGAAAATTGGCAAATTGGCAACAATAAACGATTTGACTTACTCTGAATCAAACCAGGTCTGAAAATGGTTGAACTTGATGGACATGTTTCTTTTTTCAACTTGTGCAAGTATGTACCATCCAAAGAACTACGGGCCACTTTAACCACAGCTAAAGTGAATGTTAATAATCTAACAATGAGATTTCAAGGGAAAATAGCAGTGCAAAAGCCAATACAATCTAAAACTAAAATGAAAAAAAAATAGTCTCACGTGTGCAAAAAAATCACCTGGATGATCCCTGAATTTATTATAAAACAAGTCCCATTATGTAGACGGTCAATCTGTAGTACTCTGTTGAGCTCTTTTGCATTGTACAGTATAAGGCCTCATGCACACGGCTGTGCCCGTGATCACGGAACGCGATTGCGGGCATGGCCGGCTGCCGACCGCATTTTCTGACCGTTCTCCCATACTAAGTATGGGAGCACGGCCCATAAAACGAAAAAGATAGGACATGTTCTATCTTTTGTGGCACAGTTCTACAGCACGGACACCTATCCGTAGCGATACGTAAAGTTGTCCGCAGGTTTCTCCATTCCTGGCTATTACAGTAGGAGTGTGGTTGTCAATCACAGCTGCTCTCCTGCTGGTGATCATGTAGGCACAATTGCTGTGCTTGTACATTCACCCTACAAAACATATACAGTGTGGTGCGTAAAGTGCTCAGTAACCACAACGTACATGTATGTTGTGGTGCAGGAAAGGGTTAACAGTGCAGACTGAAAAGGGAAAAAGCATGGTAATTGCTGTGAAGCTTCTTTTCGCCTTTCTTATGGCAGCATAGTGATAATCCAACTTTAAGATTAACAGCTGAGTAGTTTCTAACAATTCTGAAAAACTATCCTGTAAATCTGCTGCAAAATCTGAATGTGTTACATGCACATTTTGTCGTGGATTTCCCATTTAGCATAGGAGTGTGTCATGTACCAGAAAAGTGGACCCTCTGTAACACAATCAGACTAATGCAGTCTAAACTGGGGTGCAGAATCTAAAGGAAACCCATGATCTTTACCCTTGACCCCGCAGGGGAGGTTTGGACTTTGCTGCAGGGAGGTCCCCAGGTTGCAGTCTCAAAAGTAGTCTTTGAACAGTGGCAGCTGTGTAGATACCCAATTAGTAGCAGAAATTGGAGCAGGCTGAAGTTGTTTTAAGGACTAAGTAAATTGTCTTAGCTGGAAGAGTAATCAGGACAACACGCCATGTGTAAGCACAAGTGACTTGTCCGAAACACGTAGGCCCGCTATCTGATGCATCCACCCCTTTGTATATGGACTTTTTAATACATTTGGAATAAAGTTGGAATATTACTTCCTTTTAAACTCAGTGCTGGATCAAGTTTCTCTTTTTCTGCCTTTAATCAGGAACATTACCAGAGGATCAGGCATCAGTTGGAATCAGTAAATGAAGCCTAGGCAAGCCAGGAGTTGAAGAGTTACCAAGCATCATAACCAGGGATGAACCGGGAGACTAAACAGAAACAGATCCAGCAACGCTAAGTAGTCCCCGAAGTAGTCTTGTTGTCAACTGTGTAGGAACCGGATTGAAAGCAGATATTGGCGCAGGCTGAACTCATAGTAAGAACAAAGCAAATGGTCTTAGCCAGGAGAGCAATCAGGAACAGTACTGGAGGATCAGGCAGTTGTCTAAGTCTGTAAAGGAAGGCAAGCAGTCAAAGAGTTAACTATTGCATCATAACCAGGGCTGAAACAGAAGCATAAGCAGAAACAGAGCCGAAGTGTTAACCAGAAGCAAGAGTAGAGATATAGAACTATAAGTCCCAAAAATTCTAGAGGCAGAAACAAGCTGATATATATATCTCTATATAGGGCCTTGATGAGGTTGCCAGTATGCATCACGTTGCCATGGCAATACAATGAAGTCAACCATAAATGCAAGGGCGTGGTAGAGAAGTGACGATAACAGTACCCCCCCCCCCTCTCTCTTGTATCTTAGGAAATTTAGCTTGAAACTTCTGTAAACTAAGAGCATGTACGTCTTCCTACAAACTTTGCTCATGACCATACGCCTTCCAGACGATCACATAATTTCTCTAGTGTGCTTGGAATTCACCAGTTGTTTATCTCATATTCCGGCTCCAAGTCTTTGGATACGAGAAAGTATATTAAGCACAAGTGGGCGGAGAAGGGGAACATAAAAGGCACTAGAAATACTGAGTGCAGGTGGTAGTTTTAAACGATACATGACTGAGTTGCTTGGTTTAACAATGCAAAGAGGACCAATAAAACAAGGAGCTAGCTTAAAAGATGGTAACCATAATCTAATGTTCTTGGTGGACAGCCAAACCCTGTCTCCAGGGTGCACAACTGGGCCTGGACTGCAGTTTCTATAAGTAAACGTGTTGGACTTGGAGAACGCCTTTTTAGGTTTGGGATAGAGACCAAATCTCATTCAAATCTTGTCAACAGGTGGTAAAGCTGAGATCAGCTTAACATGTAATGCAAACAGTGCACCTTGACCAAAAATGACAAAGAATAGAGTTTTACCAGAGGATTCGGAATTGTGGTTGTCGTGTGCAAATTCACCCCAAGATAATAGGTCTGCCGTATTATCTTGATGTGCAGAGGAATACAATTTTAAAAATTGCTCCAGAGATTGGTTAGTGCATTCTGTCTACCCATTGGTCTGAGGGTGGTAGCCAGATGACAGATCTAAGGAGATGCCCATGGAGACCTCCAGAACTTAGAAGCAGACAGCAAACCTCCATAGGAAACGATGTGTCGGGAATGACCATTAAGACAAAAAGTCTCTTTGAAAAGTACCATGGCTAGATGCAGTTCTGAAGGCAACCCCTCAAGAGGAATAAAATGTGCCAACTCAGAGAAGGGGTCAGTCACAACCCAAATTACAGTATAACCATTGGAAAAAATAAAATCTGTAACAATGTCTATAGATATATAAGTCCAGGGATTAGTAGGATTGGGTACTAGTTGCAGAAGCCCAGCTGGTGCTAAGCAAGAGAACTTACAATGAGTGCACAGGTGGTGCATGCTCCTCCACTGTTAAGATGCACTCAGGTACAATAATGTTGGTGCCGGATGCTCTACTTCTTCATCTGCAGGATCAAGAGAGAGTGAAAACGCATCTGCACATCAGTTCTTCTCTGCAGAGTGATAGGTGATGCAGAGGCGTAGCTAGGTTCTCCTGCACCCGGGGCAAAGATTCAGATTGGCGCACCCCCCCCCCCAACTTATTTCCCGACCTCTCGTTCCCCCTCGCCATGTTTGCTTTCTCTACCAATCAATGAGGTGTAATTGTTTTTTCACAATTTTTTTAATGTAACTCGTGTATAAAAGCATTTCTACATTTTACAAGCGATATAGTTCTATAATGTAATTAACATAAAAATAAATTAAAAGAAAATAAATGAAAGAGGCCACACAGCCCCCTGTAGATAGCGCCACACACAGCCCCTCTCTTGTAGATAGTGCCACACACAGCCCGCTGTCCCTTTGTAAATAGCGCCACACTCCCCCCCTCCTTGTAAATAGCGCCACACTCCCCCCCTTGTACTTAGCGCCACACTGTGAACAGACCGGTGAGCGGTACCCTACCGCTACCACTCTCCGTTCTGCCTGGTGTGACTTACCGGAGGAGCCGAGGAGGTCATGCGGCGCAGCCAGCGGCAGAGTTCCTTCTGACTAGGGTCGGTGACATCCAGGGCCGGCCTTAGGTTGGATGGCGCCTTGTGCGGGACTCTCTATTGCCACCCCTACACAAACTAAAAATTAACCACATATATAGACACGCTGGAACATATATACTGTACATACATAAAGACACAGATATTTAGACATACAGGCAAATATACATACACACATTCTGGAATACATACATACAGGTAAATATATAGACGTACAGAAACATATACACACACACACACACACACACACACACACACCGGCGGATAAATACACAGACAGGGACATATACAAATACATAAAAGGCACAAATCTACAAGCACAAAGACACATTCACAAACAGACACATATATACCCACACAGGCACATATGTACACAGCACAGATAATGTAGTAGATGTTACCTGCAGTCCTATGTAACACCACAGATAACACAGTGATAACTCTCTGAGTACAGATAATGTAGTAGATGTTACCTGCAGTCCTATGTAACACCACAGATAACACAGTGATAACTCTCTGAGTACAGATAATGTAGTAGTGTTACCTGCAGTCCTATGTAACACCATAGATAACACAGTGATAACTCTCTGAGTACAGATAATGTAGTATATGTTACCTGCAGTCCTATGTAACACCACAGATGACATAGTGATAACTCTCTGAGTACAGATAATCTAGTAGTGTTACCTGCAGTCCTATGTAACACCGCAGATGACATAGTGATAACTCTCTGAGTACAGATAATCCAGTAGTTACCTGCAGTCCTATGTAACACCACAGATAACACAGTGATAACTCTCTGAGTACAGATAATGTAGTAGATGTAAGAGACAAACACATGCAGAGACACAGACAGACAGAGAGACACACACACACACACACACACACACACACACACACACTCACACACTGTAACATATACACATACTAAGACAGAGAGACACACACACTGTATTCACACTACACACACAGACACTCACCATGTCTCCTTGCTGACAGGTCAGGACGGACTGTGTGTGGGCGGAGCTTCCTCTTCTGCTCGTCGGCTGTGTGTAACAGCAGAGCACAGAGTAGAAGCAGATGCTGGGAGGCTGCAGCATGGGAGTGGACCTGTCCCCTGACCTGAGTCATCTGACCTCATGTCACTGACGTGAGGTCAGGTGACAGGTCAGGTGACTGGACTGGTCCACTCCCTGGCCGTCACAGAACCCAGTCAGAACGCCGATGTGTAAACATACGGGGCGCCTATCATCAGCGATCAGCTGCTCTTCGGCGCCCCCCCATTCCCTTGCGCCCGGGGCACATGCCCCGCCTGCCCCCCCCTAGCTATGCCCCTGGGTGATGACAAAATCAGAGGATTAGAAGAACCACCATGGCTGATTTAAGATATTGCAGGTTCTTATGGTCTGTGAGAATGGCGATGGAAAATGTTGCTCCTTCTCCATTCTTTTAGAGCATATTTAATAGCAAGGAGTTTATGGTCACCAATGGAAAAATTCTGCTCTGGAAAGGAGAAATTCATGGAGAAAAATGTACAAGGATAGTATTGTTCTTAGGAGTAGGACTGAGAGAAAATGGCTTCAATGGAAGAAGCATCCACTGCCAGAAAGAAAGGTTGTTCACACCAGGGTGACGCAGAATAGGAGCAAAAGGAAAACTGGCCTTTCAAATGATCAAATGCTTGGATGACTTCATCAGACCAGTCTGGAGGATTAGATGTTATTTGGGTAAGCGCTGAGAGAGGGGAAACAACCCTGGAATAATTCTGAATTAAATGCTGGTAGTAGTTGGTAAAGCCAAGAAAGCGCTGTAGGGCCTTTAGGCCTATTGGACAAGGCCCATTGAAGAATAGAGGACTTTTTTTCAGGATCCATCCTAAACCCCAGAGCAGATATTATGTAACCCAAAAAAGGCAATTCAGACTGTTCAAAAAAACATTACTCCAGCTGAGAGAACAGAGAATTTTGCTGGAGCCAAACGAGAACCATCTTGACATGGACTCGTTGGGAAGGCAAGTCCTTGGAGAACGCTAAAATGTTGTCCAAGTAAGCGATAACACATATACAGAGCAGATCTCAGAAGATTTTGTTGACGAAGTGTTGGGGCATTATATAGCTAGAACTGCCTGACTAAATATTCATTATGTCCATCCTGGGCATTGAAGGCATTCTTCCACTCTTCTTCTTCTCTTATGCGGATTTGGTTATCACCCTGAGAACATCGATTTGTAAAACTGGTGCCAACTTTTGATGTGATCAAACAATTCCGTAATCAGGAGTGAAGGATATAATTTTTTTTCTGGGTGATTTCATTCAAACCCCTATAATCTATACAGGATCAAAGGGAACTGTCTTAAAAAAAAACAAAAAAACAGCCCCAACAGAAGAGGAGAAATTTCGAATAAAGCTATGTTCAAGATTTTCCTTGACATAGGCTGCCGTTGCCTCCATCTTAGTGAGAAATAGGAGGTTCTCATGGCCTCATGGCGGGGTGCACCTGGGAAGTAGGTCAATAGCACAGTCAAACTCATGATGAGTTGGAAGGATCTTGGCTTGTTATTTGGAGAACACATCTGCAAAGAATGCATACTCTGGTGACAGCTGCGGAACTGTGGTCACAGAAAGAACAGACATACACAATAGTCAAACCGGGATGCAAGTGATGCTGACAGGAGGACCCCCAACTAACCAGTTTAGTTGTGGACAAATCGATAATGGGTGAGTGCAGCTGTAACCATGGAAAACAGAATCAGTGGATTAAAGAGGAACTGTCACCTATTCTAAAAAGTCTGTTTTAGTAAAACATTTTATTCCACATGAAATTACAATTCTGGAACATCTTTTCTTAGAACTCTATGTTGTGTCGTTCCTCTGTAAAGCCCCCTAGAAATGTATCAATAGATTAGCAACTGGGTGTTTCCATTGGGGGTATGTCACTTCACAGACTGACCGTGTCCAAACAGTGCTTACAGTGTAAGACTGTGTTGGGACACACCCCTTTGATAATTGTATTGGTAACACCCAGTTGTCAATTTATTAATAAATTTCTGGTGGGACTAACAGAGGAACGGTACAACACACAAAGAGATAGGTGGACCTCCTATACCAGATTAGACTGATGCAGACTAAACTGGGTTACGTAGTCTAAGGGACCCTCTGGTCTTCACACCTGATCCTCGCAAGGCAGTATGGACTTTGCTGCAGAGAGGTCCCCAGGTCGCAGTCCCCAAAGTATTCTTTGAACAGTGGCAACTGTTTTGGAACCCGATTAGAAGTCGTTGTAAGGACAAAGCTAATGGTCTTACCGGAAGAGTAAGGGCCCTCTTACACGACCCGACGTGGGCCGTATAAATGAGCGCCAATCAATGAGACAGCTCGTTGATCGGCACTCGTTTGCTCTTTTCACAAGGAGCTTTGTATGGAGACGAGCGCTCATTACTACGATTGATTGTCCCCATACATTTCTATTATGTCAGCAGTACGTCTCCCTGTTTACACAGGAAGATGTGTTGCCGACAATGATAATATTTTTGGCTGCATAAACGATACAATCAGCCAATGAACGAGCGTTTGTTTGTTCATCGGCTGATCATTGCCCTGTTACACAGGGCAACAGAACGCTCATTGGCTCGATAGTTGTAAAAGGGCCTTAATCAGTAACAGTACCAGAGGATCAGGTAGTAGTTGCAATCAGTAAAAGAAGCCGATTCAAACTAGGAGTTAAAGAGTTAACCATGCATCATAATCAGGAATGAACCTGGAGCGTAAGCACAAACAGCCCCAGGAACACTAGAGGCAAAAACAAGCTGACTCGGGCAATAGAGGAGGGACCTAGAGGCAGTATATGTAGACCTTGATGAGGTCATCAGTATATGTCACGTTGCCATGGCAATGTGAAGCAGACAACCAGGAATGCAATGGCGTGGCAGGAGGCAAGGAGGGCATCACTGGTGAGAGCTGAGGTGAGAAATAGAGTCAAATCCAGGGTGAAACTGCCAAATTCTTTATATACTGTACCTTCAAAGACAATATGAGACCAAACATGCCAATCATAGAAAAATAACACAATCTTTATTGTTAATTACAGAAAAAAAATGTATCAAAAAGAATATCAGAACAGTGAAAGCGGCATCACCGGATTATAAAGTAAGGAACATAACAAACCCACCAAAGTAACTTCATTAGTCATACATAAGTGCATAGTGCAAATACAAAGCAGAGGAATAAGCAACATTAGATACTAACAAGGGGAACTCTATTTAGGTTAACATTATATTCACCCCCTTAATGATCAATGGCAGGAAGGTAATACATAAAAAAGTAATATAGGAACAAAAGCAGTAAATTGTGTGTGGGGTAAAAGCTCTTGCAAAACTTTTATGGTACAAATAGCTCTGTAAAACATGTAAAGATACAAAAATAAAAAAGTCCCTCAGTACATGCCCATAGTCTTTTCAAACCAGGATGGCACCAATAACAGATAAAACACGCTGTGGATTTAAAAATCCACACCATGCCTGCAAACTGCTGTAGATTGTTTCTGCAGCATGTGAATAGGGATTTGGGAAAAAACCCAATAATATGCACTGTACTGAACTGTGCTGCAGATTTTTGGTATGGATTTATGTGAACGCAGCCTAACAGTAACATCCTTTTAAATTGGATTGTCAGTGTGTCCCTAGCAACCAGTCTGTTTCGCATTATTCAGGTCAGCTGAACTGCTGCTGATGGCAGAGAGGGGGTAAGCAGACCTGGAAGCATCCAAACTATTCATTCCCCCTGTCTACTAGATTTATCAAAATTAAATAACAGAAAACTTAGACTGAGGGCCGCTATACATTTCTAAGGGGTTAGCAAGGCACAGAACGCCACTATGGCCAGAACTAGAACAAAACAACTAGAATTCCAAGGCTTAATGTTTAAAGTATAGTCTTAAAAATCTTTGAATCAAGCATCAACATCTGTATTCTTATATTTTTACATGAAATTAATCCCCTCATTCAGCTTTATAACTTCCATTATAGACCCTTGGCATGTGAAAAAGCCTTGTGACAGCAATATAGTGATTATTATACAAGCTTGTCAATCAACCTACATAAATACATAGAACTACATATAGCCATTGTCCAGTGAAACAGGAATATCATGCATAGCTTCTTTATACCGCAATGATTGCTAAAGTCTTTATCAATCTTTTTGACTTTCATGTGCAAATATGTAAAATGAAAAGAGTGATAATGAAGATAGAATTTTATCGTATATAAATGTAAGCATTAAAATGAAGCATTTTTTTTCTATAACGCTTGTGGTATATTAAGTAAACTCTTTGCAACATATAGTAACTAATAATTTTACTTATATTTCTAAAGCATAAACAATATCTTAATGCCCTCATGCAGTCAGGTGCAATAAAGTTATTATTGTGTTTAGCTAAAATTATAATTTGGAATAAGTACAGAAGGTTGTGTACTGAAGTATTGTGCGCTACCTAGCGGTAGCCATTGCCCAGACAGTGGCTAGAATAAATAAGTAAAGCTGAGACGGCAGATTTAAATGATCTTTTATAGATAACTTGAACTAGATGGCCCATATTATTATAGCGTAACGCCTTATTGTCAAAAACGGCATGAATGTGTTTGAAACATCCGTCCATGGTTTACAATGTTATATTTCACACTCTCAGGTATAAGCGTTGGCATGTGATGATGAACTAAAAACATTTTTTCACCAGTGACAATTCCCATTTGGTATTCTTAATGCCCAAGGTGGCTACACTTTTTAATCTATGTACCTGAGCTGTAACTTACCAGCGTCACAATTTTCTAGTCTTCTCTTGTCTTATAGTTCTATATTCATTTTATGTACAATAGTTGCCTTTCACCTTAAGGATACAGTTCTCTTACCTAGAATAACCTGGGGCTTACATAAGATTTCTATATAAAATGTGCATTTTGCTGTAAGTTTAATCCATTTATTTTTCATGGCCAGACAGAACGTCAGAGAAAGGTGGGGGGGGGGGGGGGGTTACACAATTGCCTGACAACATACATAACAGTTATGTAGTGGCCTGGAAAAAATAATCCTTTTGAGAATACAGGCTGCAACATAGTACCATTCTGATCACATACACAGAATACAAGCTACCATTTTACACTCGACAAATGATACATTTGTGTAGTATTTATATTCCTTTTCTTATAAAACATACTGTCATAATTACTGGTAAGCTACGTGAAATATGCTAAGTAGAATATGTTAATCTTCTGAAAGAAACATGACTGAGTCACCATTTATGTTATGTGAACCTGAAAACACACAACATTAGGAATATAGCCCTTGGGAAGGAGCGCAGTCTGACTGTATCAAAATGAATGACTGTCTGAGTGTGAAATTTTTCCAGGGGGATGAAAGAAATGCAAAGCATATCTAGGTCAACATGAATAGCAATGCTATTCAGACATTATGTTACTATTTGTATCAAAACAGTAACAATGCAATTATCTTCTGGAGGATTCAGGAACGTAGACTTCCAGAACTGTAGGTCAATTTTTTGCGTATATGCAAACTGTCAAAATTATCGTAAGTGCTCCAAATTTGGCAATTATTGAAAAAAAATAAAAATGTTTTTATATCACACCGAGTTAGCAACTACATGTTCATGTTAACCCTTTGTCTGTCTAAAGGCCCGACAAGATATTCCAGCACAATGACTAAATGACATGGACATTACATTCCTAATTGTACTTAAATATCTATTTGACACAACTATATTGCAACAAATTTTCGTAAATGAACATTATTTCCCATCAACATTGATCATGATGCTGATCTTTTACAAGAAAGTAATAAAGCACATTTAACATAGGTTGGTGCATTTTATTACAAAGAAAATTTTGACTGTATGCGTTCGGATAAATTGATCCCAAATTCTACTAAAGCACGCAGCTTTCCAGCTTACCTTTATGAAAAATACATCAACATGAATAGGACGTCAAAGGTAAGTACATTTCATTTGCAATATATTCCCACATTTAAGGCTGCCCTAACTGTTCTAATGCTAAAATGAAACCAAGATATGGTCAATTACACACAAAGAAAAACAGAATACGCTGAATGGTTCAAGGAATAGAGAAAGTGACATGGTATTTCACCTCTTACAATGTGTGAATATTGATCGATATCTTATTTTAGAGATATATGGAATTCAAAGTTATCTAAAGCATGTAACATACATTAAAAAGGTACGTATGCTATAAGTTGGAAGCTCCCAAAATACGGGGCAGACAGCTTCAGTATTTCTTACAGCGCAATACCATCTTATTCATGTGTGCATACTTACATACCTAGGATATGAGCTGCTCCAAAGGCTTTGTGTCTGGCTCTTTTGTGAAAGGAAGATATTGAAGTTGTAGAGTTGTATTGCTTGACGGTATCTTTTCAGCAGCAGGTGCTTCAGATGCAGAACGTCTACAGCCACTTACTGAAAGTTACTCCACAAAAAGACAAATGAAAGCGAGGAGATCACATTGTACAGACAGTTTAACCATACGTATGCCGCATACAGTGACCATTGTGTGGGCCGGCATAATAGAAATCGACATTCACCTGTACAGCACTGGAGGCATAGAAAAGTGTGGAGTGATACAATTATGGAATGACACATAGCTGTTTAAGAAGATGCAGTGAGTGTAAACAAAGGTAGTTAACGCCAGATTTATGTTATGTCGTAATCACTGCCAATTTGCTTTTTTTTTTTTTTTTGCTGTTTCAGCATAGAAAATACAAAAAAGAAAATCATTTTGTTTAAAGAAATTATTGATCCAGGATTGCCAGAATAGGTGTTGCAATAGCCATTGAAGAACGATTGTCAGTCTTCGAAAATTAGGCAAATTGGAGATCATTTGATGGCATTCTATTGTAGCTTTTGTAATCACAGTAATTTTCCTTGGTAAAGCTGCTTCGTGATGAAGGGGAGTTCTCACCGCATAATTGTGAAAGATATCGAAAGATTCAGGATTCAGCATCTGGTTTCAAAAGCACTTCACATTCAAATTGCCATTTTACTTTATCCTGAAAATTTATTAGAGATTCAGATCATGTCGCTTTAAATAGAAAGGTGAAAGCAGGGTAATTTCAATCTATGAATTATTCAGATTCATACTGAAGAAACTGCTACCCATGAACTGATTCCCTGACAGTGTCTTTTCCAAAGCCTCCATTACGCTTGTCATTTTTATTTCTTTATCTACGATCTCTCTTTCAGCTACTGAGATTGTCCCTTAGGGCTCAGCTTCGGCAAACCAAGTATTTCAAATTGGCAATAACCTAAAATGTGCTGCAGTCTTTATAGGCTGTATTTTTCCAAACCATTACAAGAAAAACCCCCAAAAAACACACACATCCATGACGATATCTGTTAGGTTCTTCGATTAGATGAATTAGAAACAAAAGAAGAAAATGAAGGAAAAGGATGAGGCATCCTACAGAAGAGGAGTTGTTCTCCTGTAACAACCCAGAAGATAAAGTGATGCTTTGTGCATTCTCCTTTGTTGTCAGCGAGACATCCTAGCTGCATAGCATCACGCAAAACAACTGTTAAAGCAGACTGACTTAGTGCCCTGATTTCCAGCAGGAGCAGATAAGGACTGCATTACAGACTAATCCACACGAACAGGCACTTAAACCAGGCAACTCATAGCTGCAAATGAAGAAAATACAATAAGCCGGCAGCTGCATAAGGTAAATCCAAAAGAAAAGCAATAAAACAAGAAGCAAAAGTAGTGTGTTTCATTCAGTGAGGCTTTATCCAACAGACATTGCAATCCTAGAAATTCTCCACATGATGGCTGGTTGTGTCACTGCTAGACGGTTGCTGCCCTGTATCCAGAGAAGGATTGGGATTGATTTAGGTCAGCAAGTCTGGCTACTCTTTTTAGCCTGTTTCTTCCTCATGTGAAAGATAAATTGCCTCATACTGTTTTGCCAGCTTTACACGTAACCCAGGATGTATAAGAAAGCTTCGGCTGTACAATGGATGCAAAGGCCCAAGATATAGACACCAGCAAGCATCGGATCCTTTGTCTTAGTGTTCCTATTCCTTGCAGGTAGGCTAGCGAGGCACAAAAAACTATTATACCAGGTGAGAAAGCAGATGTTTCTTCGTTCTTTCGGAGCATTTTGGATTCCAGCCTTTGAGCAGTGCTTGTTTAACTAAAAAACGTAGCAAGTTTGATGTCCCCGTCTGTATCCAAGATACTTTCCAGCTCTTATTCAAAAAAAGACCAATCCTTCTTGTATCCGAAATAGATATAAGGGTAACTCCCTAGGAAAAAAAAAAGATGTTCCGTATCCCGTCTTATGCGTCTGTATTGCCGCACTGCGACCAGAAAACTGCAGTAGAAAGAGCTCTTGCAGTTGTGGAAATGTAGAAAGCAGCAGCTCTGTGACACAGCAGTCAGCTGACTTGTAGTGTTATCATTCAATGTCCTCTACCCAAAAAAAGGCCAATTTTTCGGAAGAAAAAAAAAGCACTGCGGAGAGAAACGAGCATTCCTAAATGTAAAATCACATTATAATAGCTAGCCAGACTTGTCTGTCTGAACACCTGAAAGTCACTCCTAGTGCAACGCGTGCAGTTTTGCTCACAGGAACTCTGGCCACATGAAGCTAGCTGACTGTCTGAAATCTCAGACATGCTGACGTAAGATTAGGCATCTTCTTTTTTTTTTTTTTTTTTTGGTAACAAAAAAGCTTTTGTTGCTTTGTGATGATAACTGCGAAGTTGGTTTTTAAACTGAATATGTAAAGCTGGTTTCAGATTATTGTACTGTATGTTAATATTGCATATATGGACGTAAAACACACATGGTGTTGCTGAATCCCTTTTTCCATAGAATCTTTACCAGGAAACACAATAGGAACATTTTGTTTAGTATTCATTTATCCAGCTATTAGAAATGCATACAGTAAGTTTAATATTATTAGAAGAATGAACACTAGTTATATAATGCTACAGATCTGTTAAAAATGGATTTCATATACCAGTGAATGTTAGACAAAAGGCATAATTGTGTCTCGTACAAATCCTATGACTGAGAACGGGCATACTGTAGCTAAAGCGAGATGCTGTGCTTTAAATCCAGGTCTGATCCTGAAGGGGTCGCCAAGCACTGTCTGGATTTGAACTAGTATTTCATATAACATTTTAGCTTTGTTTGCTTTGTTAATAATTAAAGTTCTCTCTGCATTGCACTGACTATTTACTTGTCTGCAATGTCCTACTGCTCGAAAGTATTGAACTGAGCTAAGATGTCCTGCCTATGGTGCTAAGCCAAGTATAAGGGTATGTTTACAAACGGCAGATTTATTTCAGAAATTTCTGCGAATCATCGGAACGGAGCTTGTAGAAATCCATACCCAAAACCACCACTTCTCAATCTTTTTCTACTGGGGCCTCACCAGACAGAACATGGTGATGCCTGCGCCTCACCATTGGTCACAGTCGATGTCAACATTTTAATAAATTTCCACAATTTATACTGAAATTTGTCTCCTGAACACAGTTGGGAAACGCCCATAGACTATAAGCGTCCGGGCAGTCCGCACCTATCTCTGCAAGGACGTTACAGAATGTCCTGCAGAGTTAGCCTGTTTGCTGCTGCTCGGCGGCATTTAGCTTCGTGATATCATATAACATAATTTCACAATGTGTAGCCTAAATACCTTTAGTTAACAGATCTAAACTCCTTTAGAATCCTTGATAACTCAAAACTTATTATGGCCCAGCATTTCTCAAAAAGAGTCTTGAAGGGGTTTTCCAGTTCCTTTGAAATTCATG
The DNA here is from genome assembly GCF_050947455.1 of Rhinoderma darwinii. Classification (NCBI taxonomy): domain Eukaryota; kingdom Metazoa; phylum Chordata; class Amphibia; order Anura; family Rhinodermatidae; genus Rhinoderma; species Rhinoderma darwinii. The sequence goes on along the minus strand of NC_134691.1, from coordinate 139,913,047 downwards.
GCTTATACTTAGGTTAGGCTATCAATATTAGATCAGTGGGGGTCAGACTCTTGGCTCTTCATTGTTTACAATGATCCATACAGCACAGCTCCATACTTTTAGTAGAAGCTATACCTGGTATTACAGTTCAGTCCCATTTACAAGAATGGGATGAAACTGTAGCGAATTGTAATACCAGGCCCAGCCACTACTAAAAATATGTTGCTGTGCCTGATAAACAACGAAGGGGACGTGGCAGTCGCGGTGCGCCTCATCCCCTTAAAAACAGCTGATCGGCGGGGGTTACTGGAGTCGTACCTCCACCGATATAATATTGATGACATGTATAGGCCTTCAATTTTAAAGAAACGGAAAATACCTTTAAGTTTCTAAGGCTTTTTTCCTATGAATATCAGATTTTATTTTCAAACTGTGTTTCAAGTGTTTGGTGAATGCTTTTGGTGATTAGCCCTTCAAAATGCATGCAATTCTGTTGTGACATTGCTTTTCAGACTATCTTTGATGAATGCTGAGATACGAGTTTCTGGACCATCAAGGGCTCTAGAGACATCCACATGGACACATGAATAGTAGAATTTGATGTCCTGATAAACTTGATGTGCCATAATGAACTTAAAGTTACTTTAGTTGTTTGCATAGAAGCATTCTAAAATGAATATGCGAGCTTTGCTTTTTGAAATAGGAAGTGTATAACACCTGATGTACTCATTTAATTCACTCCTTAACTAAGCATTAACCAGAATACTGTACTTATTGTAGTAAATTATAAAGATACTGGATGTCACTGCAGAATTATGTGTCCAGAGAGATTGCTCAATTCTGAGTTGTCTCCTATATGGCCACAATCAGTCGTGCAGATTTGCTGCAGGTTTCCATAAATCCGTTGCGGAACAGTGTTAACTGCATAGAAATAAATACAAATTTTAAATATGTAGTATACACGTTGCGGAAAAAGAGATTGCCGAGCAGAATTTTAATTTTGCTGCATGCTCATTCTGTTGCGGATTTGCTGCCGATTTATTGAAGAATCTGCATGTTTCGTATTTGATGTGGATTTTCAGTGCGGATTGCTGTCCAGGAACTCGAATGACATCATTTAAGGGAGGAAGAAACACCATTTTGAGAAACTTGGCTTGCTAGAAGGGAAGGTCAGCACTGAAGATGGACACATATAGGTGGCTAGAGATAGAAGTTCTCTTTGCCCTTTGAAATTTTTTTTTGTGTCTCCACAAAAATCTGTACCACAATCCACAGAGTAAAATCCACATTACTTTCCGCACCTCCGTGTCAAATCCACGTTAAAATCTGCATTGCAGATTTGCAGTGGACACTGCAGCAAATCTGTCACATCTGAATGTACCCTTAGGCCCTGTTCACACAGAGTTTTTTTGGCGCTGATTTTGAAGCGGAAACTATGCCAAAAACCGGCCGAAATCGTTCTTCATTGATTTCAATGGAAGGCAGAGGCGTCCTTTACCCGGGCATGTCCTTTCTTGCTGCGGTTCCGTCTATGACCTCCCATTGAAATCAATGGGAAGCAGAAAAAACAAAGGGTGCTCGTTTCCGAGCGTACTTCGCAGCGTTTTTTGCCTGAAGGAATTCCTGAAGGAATTCTGAGGCAGATTTTTTCTGCCTGCAAAAAAACTCAGTGTGAACAGAGTCTTATACTTTCCTTCCATTACTTCTGTCGTGCAAACATGCTGTTCGAAGGTTCTTCACAGAACTTTGTTATTGATTAAACATGTTGATAGAATGAAAAAAAGAGATGCCTGTCAATCAAGCTGAGCTGGGCACGGAGGAGTTGGAGGTGATCTGCCCATCTGACACTTCTTCCCAAGCCTGGCACTCCTTAAAACTATGTTTTCTCTAAAACCCTGCAGCGCTTCTGAGTAAAACATACTTCAATGTAATGAGGTCACCTGTCACTATTTCATGCTGCCTGTGGTTAGGGCAGCATGAACCTGCTGACATGTACCTTTCAAACACTTCAAAAAAGGGGGATCAGGCAGCACTCTCTCGGTAGTTATGTATTATGTTGTGTGCACGAACCCAGGTGGCTGAACTTGCTAACACCAGAACATACTTCATCTGACTTTTCAGGATAAACTACCATGTGTGTGTACATGAGGAATAGCATGATTTCTCGCCATTATATGACTTTGTTTGTGTAGATTTCCCTTTTACATGCTATAGCTGTAGTTTTAATTTCTCTCTGATCTGCGTGGGGGGGGGGCGGAGCCTAGCAGCCATACACTACACACAGTAGGAAGAGAATATGTTCCATAACCTTCTCTCTCACTCAGAAACAGCACCAGGATTATGCAGGACATATATAGAAAAGTACTGACCTTTACTGGTGTGCATAAAGTGCTTTAGTTGTGGTAGCAAGTTTCTATGCCTGTCTGTTCTGCTGTTACCTCCTTCACTTCCTGCTCATTCTTCCCCCTCCCCTCTCCAAAATCTTCCATAGACATGTGTAATCCTATATATGTGAGCTGCAGCCCGACTCAAGACGGGTAGAGCTGAATTTTCAGAGGGAAAATCAGTTTAACAGAGGGAGGGGGAGCAGGAAAACAGCCAGAAAAGAGCAGAAAGACTTTTGGCACTCTGATAAGATATATTACAAAGTTTATTAATCATCTGTACTATTCATTTATGCAGAGTTTGTTGAAATGAATGTGCCCATTTAAGTACCTTTATATAATTTCATTAAGCATCCATGTCAGACAAATTCACCACTGTGTAGCTTAAAATATTATTTGAAGCAACATTTCGGGACCCTTGATCAGGCTACCAATAAAAAAAAGACAAAATAATTGCATGTTACAAAAGCATGTTACACAGGACATACATATATACCCAATATATGGACAAAAGTATTGGGAGACACCTATTAATCCTTGATTTCAAATATTTCATTCAGTCCCATTGCCCCAAGTGTTTAGAATCATGCACCTAGCCATGCAGTCTGCCTTTACAAACATTTGTGATAGAATGGGTCATTCTAAAGAGCTCACTCAATTCAAGTGTTGTACTGTAATAGGATGTCACCTTTGCAACATATCTGTTTGTGCATTTTCCCCCCTCCTAGATATTCCACGATCAACTGTGAGTGGTATTATTGTAAAGTGGAAGAGTTTAGGAACCAAAGCAACTCAACCACGGAGTGGCAGATCAAGTAAGGTTACAGAGCGGGGTCGATGGGTGCTGAGACGCATAGTGCATAAAAGTCGCCAATGCTCTGTTAACTCCATAACTGCAGAGCTCCAAACCTCCTCTTACATTAACATTCACACAAAAACTGTGCGCCGGGAGCTTCATGGCATGGGTTTCTATGGCCGAGAAGCTGCATTAAAACCTTACATCACCATCCACAATGGCAGACGTCGGAAGGAGTGGCGTAAAGCATGCCACCACTGGACTCGGGAGCAGTGGAAACGTGTTTTGTGGCGTGGTGAATCGGCTTCTCTATATAGCAGTTTGATGAACGAGTCTGGGTTTGGTGAATGCCAGGAGAACGTTACCTGCCTAACTGCATTGTGAAAACTGTAAAGTTTCATGGAGGAGGGATAATGCTATCGGGTTGTTTTTCAGGGGTTGCCCTAGGCCCCTTAGTTCCAGTGGAGGGAAATCCTAATGCTTTAGCATACCCAGACATTTTGGACAATTGTATGCTTCCAACTTTGTGGGAACAGTTTGGGGAAGATGCTTTTCTGTTCTAGCATGACTGGATCCAAGTGCAGAAAGTAAGGTCCATAAAGGCATGGTTAGGTGAGTTTGATGTGGAAGAACTTGACTGCTCTGCACAGAGCCCTGACCCTAACCCTACCAGACATCTTTGGGATGAGCCAGAATGGAGATTATGAGCCAATGCTCTTCTAAATGAATAGGCAAAAATTCCCTCAGACACACTCCAAAATCTTGTAGAAAGCTTGCCCAGAAAAGGGGAAGCTATTTTAACTGTAAAGGGAGAGGGGGGATGGCAACATCATATTAATGCCTATGGATTTAAAATGGGATGTCATAAAAGCTTGAGCAGGTGTAATGTGTAGATGACCCAATACTTTTGTCCATATAGTGTATATCTACTTATCAGTATGTAAATATCAAGGTATCAATGCGTACGTGTCTAATAGAGAAACAGCAAGGATATAAATATGGTTGAGATTACAAGTTAATTGGCAAATATCAGGATAGCACTATCTATCTTTTTGTGTGTGTGTATGTTAATAACAAGCACATCAAGGCATGTATATACTATATTAAAAAAATGTTTTATCAATATCCCCAGTAGCAGTGGGGTGTTTCTAAATATGTACAGTCAAAGGCAGTTACTGTATGTTTGACGATTTCAGACAATAGTTTACATCCATAGTTTCAGATAAGTGTCATTTATTCAGTACCCACTATTATCTTGCATTATAGTTAAACTAAAGACCTATGATAGCTTGAGATTATTAAACAGGCCAAAACAGACACAAACAGGCGCAATATTACATAAGAGACCCAAAATGAAACGCTACCCTCCTAAGAACTATGGAAGCTACTGTGGGTCAGTATTAGGCAATGGGGAACAGAAAGGTGCATTGGCCACATAAATTGAATGTTTGCCTCCTGGAGATGGTATTAACTCACTGTGGACAAGTCCAGGTATAGGCCACTTGAAAATGCATGGTATGGAAGACCTTCATGCCAGGTTCAGATCTGGACGGCATGCATCTGAGTGAAAATGCAGACACAGAGTTTTGGAGGACACTTACCTCGGTACAGATGTGTGGCTTAATTAAAGGTGCCTTTCTGTCTATGTCCGGAACGTGACTTAACCGGGGAGAAGCCAGCCACTACATCAGGGCTTAAAACATGTGCCTATATACTTACAGCACCGGTGTGAAGTTTTGGTTTCTTTGTGGCTTTCATGAGATTTGTACTGTTTAAAAAATATATGCATTTGCCTACACGATAAACAGAAAACAAAACACCTTACTGAAATGATACAAGGTACCAATCGTTTGACATTATCAGGTAATGAAACCGAAGGAGGTAGACAGACCTTTATATGTAGAGAAGTCTATCTGCCGTGGTAGATTCTGTTGAACAGTTGTAGATTATCTTAGACATCAAGAAGTCTATTATAGGGGAAGAGTCATGATAACTCTTTCTCTAGGAGTTGTACTGGCAGCCATATTGTTTTCATTCAGAAGCAAATATTACTAAGGAATGGGTGATGGGTTTAAATGTATTTTGCAATGTCCAAAGTCTTGTCTAAATTACATAACTGCATTTTTCCAGATAATTTTTTTTATCATCACCAAATGACACCTTACATGCGGCATGCTTTCCCCTTATATTTAAACTTATTATAAGAGAGTGTGATTTATTGACTCCACCACTCTATTACACTGGAGGCATTCTCTTTTTCAAAACTTTCAAACCATTGTTAAAAGTTAAACACTAATACTTTTCAAGTAACATAAGACTAGTTTAAAGCTTTCATGGCTCCGTAGTCTTCTAAAAGCATATTACTTACTCATATGACATTATAAACCACTGAAGCTTTATGTAGACTATCTTCTGAAAAAGCGGTGAAATAGTATGCATTTTGTAGGGCAAACGATACTGTTATCTGATATGAATGTCAATGCTTTCTCCTATAATATGGGGTATCCAAATAATGATACAGTCAATTTCACAAAGCTTCAATTCGACATTCAACCTCTGCAAAGAAAATGCTCTGTTTCTAATGAACCAAGATGAGATCTAAGATTTCAATTAACTGTGAGGTATGGCAAGAAGACCGAATAGTAGGTAAATTAAAATCCCCAACCCCTCCCGTCCTTCCATTACTAGAATGATTTTTACCAGTGTGAACAACAACTGTGTGTGAGAGCTCAAACATTTAAAAGTAGGTACCAAATATCAAATACTATGAAATGTTTAAGTCACTACATGCCAAGACTCAGGACTAGAATAGACAAGGACAAGGTATTTTTTAACAGAAAGCAAACCAGTTTGTCCCATATGATACTCTCTCTTTCGGATGCTACAATACCATGTAACCACATACAGTGATGTGAAAAAAGCAAGAGCATACTGTGTAAAGTTTTTGTTTTTTTTAACATATGTGGGCATCAATATTTGATCGTCATCCAAACAGTATATAAAGAGAAAGGTTATGCAACTGAACAAAAAAGGTTGACTTTGCAATAACTTAATTTAAATAAAATAATATTCATAAAAAATAAATTCACAGACATGCCTTTTTATCACTATGTATTTAGGCACTTTGATGTCAATAGTGGTAAGAGCTACCTGTAGGTCCCGTAAAGAAATTCTGGGATTCTTAGAGACTTTCAGTGTTTTACATTCTGCACTCAGGCTGAACTTGCTGGGACGGCTTAGCCTGGGCAAGTGGGCAGTTGTTTAGAATCTTTACTTGTAGGTGATCTTACCCACAATTGATGTCCAACTGTTTAGTAATATTTTTAGGTCCCTTTCTGGACAAAAATACATCTATAACCTTTCTTTCTGAAGGACTCAAAGAATCTAGGCATGGGGATACCACACATTTGTGGCATTGAGATCCTCTTGACATCAACAGCATGTGCCGGCTGTAACTACAGTCGACATCCCGCTGTAACAGCGTTTAAAACCTTAGACATTTAGCACTTTAGATATTGCAGATCAATAGCGACCGTGGCACCTAAGGAGTTTGACAAAGGCAGGCAGCTCCCTCTCTCACGTCATGGCCACCCATGCGACGAGATCTGCCAGGCCTGCCATGTGTATGTGTCTATTAAACCCTGCCTAAGGCATGGTCAAGTCAGTGTATATTCATTGTAATACATTAGTAGTAATATTGTATTATAAAGAAATAAAATAGAGGAGATGTTGAAGTGATACAGTGAAAAAGTAAATAAAAATGAAATAAGGTATATTAACTTCTTTAGACCCATGTGGAGTATGCTCTTTATGAGCTGGAGGCAGTAGCCACATCATGACGAGCATACTCGTCATTCTAAAATTGCGAAATGTTGACGCAATTTAAATGGAATGAAAGGTGTCACTACAGGATACCTGGTCTCCTGCACTGGGCCGTATTTTGAGTTGATGCTGCCCTAGGCACTTTTAGTGCTGACGCCCACCATAATTTTCAAAGTTACGGAAAAAGTGTAGTTCGCTGGCATAGCGGATCCAGCGATGGACCCAGGAAAGGTAATAATAATTGTTTTGCGTTATTGTTTTGTGTTACTAATGTTTTTTTTTGGTGTTGGTTTGTGTTTTTTCCTTACAGGTTCGGTTCTTTGACTACATCGCATTCAAGGACTACACAAAATGTAGATTACAGCGTTTTTTATTTTCAATGAAATGGTTAACGAGGGTTGTGTAGGTTTTTATTTCAGTCAAATATTTTTTCTGTGTGTCTGTTTCTTTTTAACTTTATTACTATTGCCTTAGTAATGGCCGCTCTCTGATTGACAGCGTCCACTACTAAGGTAGGGCTTAGTGTTAGCCGGTGAATAGGCAAGCACTAACCCCCATTTTTACACCATACCCACTGCCTCTAGGGGTACCGGGAAGAGCTGGGTACAATCCAGAACCCGACCATCTGCAATGATGGTTGGCCACTAGGGTTGCCACAGGCTGGTATTATTAGGCTTGGAAAGTCCAAAAAACTTCTCCCTTCCCACCCTGATAATGCTAGCCTGCTGCTGCTATGTTGTATCTGGCTGGTTATGAAATCTGGCTCTTTTTTCATAACCAGCCAGATACAACATAGCAGCAGGCTAACATTACCATCAACGTTTGTGGTTGATTTATAGCACAGCAAGCGTAATCTCGCTGTAAATTACAGTTTACAGCGTAATCTTGCGAGACTACGCTTGCTGTGCTGTAAATCAACAGCAAACGTTAGCGAAGTGTCAGGAATCTGAATAGACATCACGTCCTGGCTGGTAGTGATGTCTATTCACTGTCAGGACACTTCAGTAACGTTAATGTGTGTGTATGTAGCTGCACATAGTGATCTAGTAAGATCACTATGTGCTGTGTAAATGAATGGAGAGAAGTGTATGATGCTGATTGATCAGCGTCATACACTTCTCTGTACAACGCCCACTTGGTCAAAAAGTAAAACACACCCAGTTGGGCATTAAAAAAGTCATTAGCATAAAGCTAAAATAGGTCATAACTCCAACAAAAATGATTGTTTTTCTAAATAAAAAACACTGCTTTAATCTACATTACAGCGCAGATCACATTATGTAGAAGATAGGCCACTTACAATGTGGTGACAGAGCCTCTTTAAGCTAGGAGTCTGAGTAGGGCCGGCCTTAGGTTGGATGGCGCCTTGTGCAAGACTCTCTATTACTGCCCTCCATAAACCAAAAATTAACCAGACACAGTGGATATAAAAATTCTACACACCCGTGTTAAAATGCCAGGTTTTTGTCATGTGACAAAATCAGTTCAAGATTAATCATTTCAGAACTTTTTCCACCTTTAACCCCTTCCCGCCGCAGCCATTTTTCAGATTTTAATTTTCGTTTTTTTCCTCCCTACATTCCAAAAGCCATAACTTTTTAATTTTCCATCGATATAGTCCTATGAGGGCTTAATTTTTGCAGGACGAGTTGTAGTTTTTTGTAGCACCATTTATTCCGCCATATAATGTACTAAGAAATGGGCAAAAAATTATTTGTGGGGTAGAAAATGAAAAAAACAATGATTCCTCCATGGTTTTTTGCACTTCGTTTTTACGGAATTCACTGTGCAATTAAAACAACATATTAACTTTATTCTGTGGGTCAATACGATTACGGCGATACCAAATATATATTGTTTTTTCTATATTTTACACTATATTTTAGTGTAAAAAATAAAATTTATTTTGTGTCGCCAAATTCCGTGGTATGAGGGCTTATTTTTTGCGGGATAAGCTGTAGTTTTTAATGATACCATTTTGGGGTACATGCAATGTTTTTATCTGTTTTTATTTCATTTTTTGTGGGAGATGAGGTGACCAAAAAATAGAGATTCTGGCGTTTCCAATTGTTTTTTTTTTACGGCGTTCACCGTGTGGGTTAAATAATGATATATTGTAATAGTTCAGACTTTTGCGGGTGTGGCAATACCAATTATGTTTATTTATTATTTTTTTTACTATGCTCTAGGGGGAAAATGGGAAAAGGTTTTTTTTTTTAATTGTTATTTTATTTTAATTTTTTTACATAAAAAAAACCTTTATTTTACTAATTTTTACTTTTTTTATTAGTCCCCCTAGGGGACTTCAACCAGCGATCGTTAGATCGCTTGCACTATATACTGCAATACTAATGTATTGCATTATATCGTGATTCTGACAGGCTTCTATTAAGCCCTGCCAGAGGCAGGGTTGAATAGAAACAACAAAGATGGCGGACCTGGGGGGCCTTCATGAGGCCCCCAGGCAGCCATAGCAACCATCGCCTCCCCGTGATTGTATTGCGGTGCGATGAGCTGTTAGAGGGGGTCGCCCCCCTCTATCGGACTATTCAAATGCTGCGGTCGCTATTGACCGCGGCATTTAATGAGTTAAACTAGCGGGATCGTGCTCGAGCGCGATGCCGCTCGTTACTCTGAAGTGTCGGCTGTATCATACAGCCGACACCGGCATCGTATGGAGCGGTTTCACTCCGTGAGCCCGTTCCATACTTCCCCTACCCGACTTTGGAGTATGGATACGTCAAATGTCAGGAAGGGTTTAATGTCCCCTATCATCTGTACAATTGTATTGAAAAACAAACTAAAATCTTTTTTAATCTTTAATACAAAAATAATGTGGTTGCATAAATATGCACAACCTTAAACTAATACTTTGTTGAATTACCCTTTGACTTTATGACAGCATTCAGTGTTTTTGGGTAGAAGTCTATGAGCATGGCACAGCATGGCAATTGTTGTCCACTCTTCCTTGGAAAAGCGCTCCAATGTGTCAGATTGCGAGGGCATCTCCTGTGTACAGCCCTCTTCAGGTCACTCCACAGATTTTCAATGGGATTCAGGTCTGGGCTCTGGCTGGGCCGTTCCAAAACTTTGATCTTCTTCTGGTGAAGCCAGCCATTCTTTTGTTGATTTGGAGGTATGCTTTGGGTCGTTGCTGCGCTGAAAGGTGAAATTCCTCTTCACCTTCTTCTTTTTAGCAGGGGCCTGCAGGTTTTGTGCCAATATTGACTGATATTTAGATATTTAGATCATAATTCCCTCCACCTTAACTAAAGCCCCAGTTCTAGCTGAAGAAAAACAGCCCCAAGGGATAATGCTCCGTCCACCATGCTTCACTGTGGGTATTGTGTTCTTTTGGTGATGTGCAGTGTTAGCTTTGCGCCAAATGTAATCCAATTCTTGATGACCGTCTTCACTGTGTTCTATTGTATACTTAATGCCTTGGAAATTCTTTGGTACCCTTCTCCTGACTGATGCTTTTCAACAATCAGATCCATGGCAGGGCTTAGTAGAAGCCTCTCAGAAAGACGATATATTGCAATACATTAGTATTGCAGTATATCGTGCAAGCGATCCAACGATCGCTGGTTGAAGTCCCCTTGGGGGACTAATAAAAAAAGTAAAAATTTGTAAAATAAAGTTGTTGTTTTTTATGTAAAAAAATAAATAATTAATAGTAAAAAAAACAAACACCTTTTCCCATTTCCCCCCTAGAGCATAGTAAAAAAATTATTAAATAAACATAATTGGCATTGCCGCATCCGTAAAAGTCTGAACTATTCCAATATATCATTATTTAACCTGCATGGTGTACGCTGTGAAAAAAATTAAATTGTAAATGCCAGAATCGCTATTTTTTGGCCACCTCATCTCCCACAATAAATGGAATAAAAAGTGATCAAAACGTTGCATGTACCCCAAAATTGTATAATTAAAAACTACAGCTTATCCCTAAAAAAATAAGCCCTCAATACTTAATCGACAGAAAAATAAAAAAGTTATGGCTCTCAGAATTTGGCGACAGAAAATAAATGTTATTTTTTAAAATTAGGATTTTACTTGTAAAAGCAGTAAAATATAGAAAAAACTATATATATTTGGTATCGCCGTAATCGGATTGACCCACAGAATAAAGTTATCATGTTGTTTTAATTGCACAGTGAATTCCGTAAAAATGAAGCGCAAAAAAACAATGGAGGAATCGCTGTTTTTTTTTTCATTTTCTACCCCACAAATAATTTTTTTTCTAGTTCATTATATGGCACAATAAATGGCGCTACGAAAAACTCGTCCCGCAAAAATCTAAAAACTAAAAAACTAAAATTAAAATCTAAAAGTTGTTTACGACGGGAAGGGGTAAATAATGGCAGCTGTTTACTGACTACTATTTAACCCTTTCCTGACCTATGATGAAAATGAACGTCATGGTCGGCTGCTAGATCGCGCATCATGACGTTCATTTTCGTCAGTATTTCAAACTGTCACTCTGTGTAAACACAGAGTGACAGGCCCGCGCTGACAGCTGTCCTAGACAGCTGACACATCAATCTCGCTGGTCACCGGACCATCGCTGCTGCTTTCGGCAATTAACCACTTAAGTGCGGCGATGGATTGCCTTCGCCGCATTTAAGTGGTTTGAAGCACATCGGCAGCCCTCACTAAGTGATTGTGGGGGCTGCCAATGCTTGTTGTGGCAATCGGAGGCTAGACAATAGCCTCCGGGTTGCCATGTACGAAAGCCTCGGAGGGGCATCCTTCGGCCGTTCCTCCTCGGCTTCCTGTCAGAGTGACAGTTACGTCACAATGACAGTTAGAGTACATTACACTACGTGTGTAGTGTAATGTAGCAGCGATCAAAGCTGCAAGTCTAAATGTCCCCTAGTGGGACAAGTGAAAAAAGTCAAAATAAGTAATAAATGTTTTTTTTAAAAAAGTGTAAAAATTAGTTTATAAGTTCTATAAACACAAAATGCTTTTTTGTTCCTATGATAAGACTTTTATTATAGAAAAAAATGAACACGTTAAAAAAGTACACATATTTGGTATCACCGCATTCGTAATGACCCCAACTATAAAACTATAATGTTATTTTTCCCGCACGATGAACACCCCAAAAAAAAATCAATAAAAAACTACGACAGAATCGCAATTTTTTTGGTCACCACCCCTCTCAAATTAAAGAATAAAAAGTGATCAAAAACTCGCATGTACCCAAAAATAGTACCAATAAAAACTTCAATCCGTCCCGCAAAAAACAAGCCCTTACACAGCTTTTTTGACTAAAAAATAAAAAAATTATGGCTCTCAGAATATGGTGACACAGAAAAATATTTTTTTTTTATAAATAAGTGATTTTATTGTGCAAAGGCTAAAAAAAGGAAAAGAAAACTATATACATATGGTATCTCCGTAATCGTACCAACTCGCAGAATAAAGTAAAACTGTCATTTATAGCGTACGGTGAACTCCGCAAAAAAAAAACCCTAAAAAAACTTTGTCAGAATTCTTGGTTTTTGGTCAGGATTGCAAAATAAATTGAATAAAAAGTGATCAAAAATCGCATCTACCCCAAAATGGTACCAATGAAAACTACAGATTGTCCCGCAACAAATAAGCCCTCACACGGCTCCGGTGGTGAAAAAATAAAAAAGTTCTGGCTTTCAGAATATGGCGATACAAAATGTGCAGAGTGTTCCAAAAGTGGATAAGATTGGACGCCATTTATCAGTGCAACACCGGCCACATATCTATGTATTATTATTTATTTACCCCATTATTATACCCTGATGTAGTCTGCACAGATTACATATGCCCCCACATTATAAACTGAAATACCAGCACAACCCCAAACAACTACTACCAAGCAAAATCTGCTCTCCAAAAGCAAAATGGCGCTCCCTCCCTTCTGAGCCCTGCAGCGTGCCCAAGCAGCAGTTTGTGCCCACATATATGGCATCGTCATACCCGGGAGAACCCGCTTAACATTTTATGAGGTATTTGTCTTCTGTGGCACAAACTGGGCACAACATATTATGCACTAAAATGACATATCAGTGGATAATTGCAATATTCACTTTGAACCATCCGCTGTGCACTAACCCCTTTGTGCACTATGACTTAATTGCCCGTCATGGTGCGGGGGTTGATGCATGGAGCCGGCTCACGTGCTGAGCCCGCTCCATATGCTTCGGGTGTCAGCTGTGTATTACAGCTGACACCCGGGACTAACGGACAGGTACAGAAAGCCTGTAAAAATAACAATATACTGCAATACATTAGTATTGCAGTGTATTGTACCAGCGATCCAATGATCGCTGGATCAAGTCCCCTAAGGGCAATAATAAAATGTGTAGAAGAATTAAAGTTATTAGTAGTGAGATTTTTTTTTTTTTTTTTTTTAAAGTAATGTAAAAAAATGAACAAAATTGGTATCGCTACATACGTAAAAGTCAGAACTATTACAATATACCAATATTTAATTTTCACGGTGAACACCTTAAAAAAATTTAATAATTGAAACCACCAAAATCGCAGTTTTTTTTGTCACCTTAGCTCTAAAAAAAAATTGTAATACAACTTTTTAATCACTTTTTATGTACCAAAAAATGGTACCAATAAAAACTACAGCTCTTCCCGCAAGAAATAAGCCCTCACACCACTCTATTGATGGAAAAATAAAAAAGTTATGGCTCTTGGAAGGCAGGGAGTGAAAATCTAAAATAAGAAAGCAAAAAATGGATCAGTCCTGAAAGGGTTAATTCATTTCTAATGAAAAAAGGTATGACCACATGTGGGGTATTTCCGTACTTGGGAGTAATTGCTTTATAAAAAAAATGGTTATTTTTTTCCTCCTTTATCCCTTGTGAAAATGAAAAAATTCAACATTTTAGTGGAAAAAAATGTGATATTAATTTTCGCGTCCTAATTCTAATAAACTCTGCAAAAGACCCGTGGGGTCTAAATGCCCACTATACCCCTAGAAAAATTCCTTGAAGGTTTTTCCAAAATGGGGTAACTTTTGGGGTGTTTCCACTGTTTTAGTCCCTCTAGGGCGTTTGCAAATGCGACATGGCACCGAAAACCATTCCAGCAAAATCAAAAATCCAAATGGGGCTCCTTCCATTCTGAGCCCTGCTGTGGGTCCAAACAGCAGTTTATTACCAAATATGGGGTATTGTTGTAATCGGGAGACATTGCTTTACAAATGTTGGGGTGCATTTTCTTTGGTATTCCTTGTAAATATTAAAAATGTCTATGTTGTTTCAGAAAAAAAGTAGATTTTCATTTTTACAGACTAATTCCAATATATTTAGTGAAAAACCTGTGTGGTCAAAATGCTAACTATACCCCTAGATAAATAACTTAAGGGGGTCTAGTTTTCTAAATGGGGTAGTTTATGGGGAGTTTCTATCGTTCTGGCAGCTCAAAGCTTCTCCAAATGTGCAGTGGGGCCTAAAACATTTTCAAGCAAAATATGAGTCCTGAACGCCTCCAGGTGCTCCCTTCCTTTTGGGCCCTGCCGTGTATCCAGGCAACGCATTAGGGCCATAATGTGGGCATTTTTGAAAACAGGATAAACAGGGTGATAGATTTTGTGGTGTTTTTCTTCATTTTCATGTTCGCTTTACAAAGAAATCAGTCTTCAAACTGATACTTTTATGAAAAAAAGTGACATTTTTTCTTTTCACCTGTTATGCATTAAATTTAGCAAAAAACTGTGGGGTCAAAATACTTACTATACCCCTACATAAATACCTTAAGGGGTCTAGTTTTCTAAATGGGTCATTTGTGGGGGTTTCCATCATTCTGAGACCTATGAGCCTCTGAAAACCTGGCTTGGTGCAGGAAAACAAAATGTACTTCAAAATTTATACAATTATTATTCAATTTGTAATTCTTCTAAATTGCTGAAAATTTATTTTATTTTTTCAAAAGTCCTGCCAAAATAGAGTTTAGAGATGGAAATATATATTTAATGTAAAAAATTGTACTGTATGTGTGTACATATTTGACATATTGCAGTTAAATATAGGGAAACATTTAAATTTTTACAAATTTCTTCAATTTTTCAATTTTTTAATTAATTTACGCAAATTGTATCAGTCTACTTTTACCACTAAAATAAAGTACAACATGTGACGAAAAAACAATGTCAGAATTACTTGGATATTCAAAACTTTCACAGAGTTATTCTCTGATAAAGTCAGACATACCATATTTGACAAATCTGGCTTGGTCATTAACCCGTTAGTGACCGGCCCATAGTGTTCCTACGTCGGTCACGAACAGGCCTTATTCCGATGCAATAGACTTTTTACGTCGCTGCATCGGAATAAGTAAACAAAGCAGGGAGCTGTCAAATCTCCCTGCTCTCAGGTGTCAGAGGTAGCTGAGGGCTGGGGGCGTCCCTGCTTGACCGGGTGAGATCAATATAAGTATCGATCTCACCCGTTTAACCCTTCAGATGCGGTGCTCAATAGCGTGAACCGCATCTGAATGGTTTTGTAGAGAGGGAGGGAGCTCCCTCTCATCCCACTGACACCCGGCGATAAGATCGACGAGTGTCTGTGTCTCCGATGGCAGCGGGGGGCCTAATAAAGGCCCCTAGGTCTGCCTGTAGCGAATGCCTGCTAGATCATGCCGTTTAAAACGGACAGGCAGTAATACACTGCTATACAAAAGTATTGCAGTGTATTATAATAGCGATCGGAGAATCGCGTATTAAAGTCCCCTAGTGGGACTAGTAAAAAAGTAAAAAAAAAGTTTAATAAAGTTAATTTTAAAAAAAAGTTAAAAAAAATGAGAAAACCCACTTTTCCCCTTACAAACTGCTTTACTATTAAAAAAGCTAAATAAAGTAAAAAAGTTATGCTTATTTGGTATCGCCGCATCCGTAACAACCCCGACTATAAATCTATTACATTATTTAACCCGCACGGTGAACGCCGTAAAAAATGGAATAAAAAACTATGGAAAAATTGCTGTTTTCTGTGAATCCTGACTTTAAAAAAATGTGATAAAAAGTGATCAAAAAGTCGCATCTACTTCAAACTGGTACCAATAAAAACTACAAGTCTTCCCGCAAAAAAAAAGCCCTCATACAACTGCATCGGCAGTAAAAAAGTTATGGCTTTTCAAATATGGAGACACAAAAACAAATAATTTTGAAAAAAAAACGTTTTTACTGTGTAAAAGTAGTAAAACATACAAAAACGATACAAATTTGGTATCGTTGCAATTGTAACAACCCGCTGAATAAAGTTATTGTGTTATTTATACCACACGGTAAATGGTGTCGATTTAGGATGCGAAAAAGAGTGGCGAAATTTCTGGTTTTTTTCTATTCCCCCACCAAAAATAAGTTAATAAAAGTTAATCAATAAATAATATGTACCTCAAAATGGTGCTATTAAAAAATACAACTTGTCCCACAAACAACAAGACCTTATACAGCTATGTCAATGCAAAAATAAAAAAGTTATAGCTCTTGGAATGCGACGATGGAAAAACTAAAAAAATGGCTTGGTCATTAAGGTTTAAAATAGGCTGGTCATTAAGGGGTTAAGGTCCAAACTAGCTTGGTAATTAAGGGGTTAAAGAGGCTTTGTCACCAGAATATAAATTCCCTATCTCTTACATAATCTGATCGGAGCTGTAATGTAGATAACAACAGTGACTTTTATTTTGAAAAACAATAATTTTTGAGCAAGTTATGAACAAATTTTTGATTTATGCTAATTAGTTTCTTAATAGACAATTGAGCGGTTTTTTTTAAACTTTTTACCAACTGGGCGTTTTTAAAGAGAAGTGTATGATGCTGACCAATCAGCGTCATACACTTATCTTCATTACAGCTACTTTCACTGCACAGCGTGATCTCGAGAGATCATGCTGTCTGTCACTTACTCCCACATTAACTTTACCGAAGTGTCTTGGGAGTGAATAGACATTGCCTCCAGCCAGGATGCGATGTCTATTCACACTCCCGACACTTCGGTAAAGTTTCTGTGGGACTTACTCACACAGCACAGCGTGATCTCGCTGTAAATAACAGCACAGCATGATCTCGCAAAATCACGCTGTGCTGTCATTTACTCACACATTAACTTTACCGAAGTGTCTTGAGAGTGAATAGACATCGCCTCCAGCCAGGAAGCGATGTCTATTCACACTCCCGACACTTTGGTAAAGTTTCTGTGGGATTTACTCACACAGCACAGCACAGCATGAAAGTGAAAGTAGTTGGTCTGGAATGAATAGAAGTGTATGATGGTGATTGGTCAGCGTCATACACTTCTCTTTACAACGCCCAATTGGTAAAAAGTTAAAAAACGCTCAGTTGTCTATTAAGAAACTAATTAGCATAAATCCAAAATTGTTCATAACTTGATCAAAATTGATTGTTTTTAAAAATACAAACCACTGTTATCTACATTACAGCGCCGATCACATTATGTAGGAGATAGGGCACTTATAATCTGGTGACAGAGCCTCTTTAACATGAGTTTAAATGTGATTGGCTAATTCTGAGCACAACCACATTCCCAATTATAAGAGGGTGTTCGCACTTATGCAACCACATTATTGTAGTTTTGTTATTTTTATTTTTCCCCTCTAAATGATTTCAGTTTGTTTTTCAATGGAATTGTACAAATTATGTGAAACATTAAATGTGGAAAAAGTTCTGAAATGATTAATCTTGTACTGTTTTTTTTTTGACATGACAAAAACTTGCCATTTTAACAGGGGTGTGTAGATTTTTTATATCCACTGTATATACTGTACATACATAAAGGCTCATATTTAGACATACAGGGAAAAATATGTACCCACACATACAGGAACATATATATATGCACATACTGGAACACATACAAATACATAAAAGGCACATATGTAGACACCCAGGTACATGTATACACGCACAGAGGCACATGAACACATACAGACCCATATATCCTATGTCAAGGAGAATCTGGAGAGGGGCTTCATATGAAAATCCTCCTCCCCGGCCGGAGCTGGGTTCTTCTTCGATAAAACAAAAGACGGATCTCTTTGACCCTGTATTGACTACCGTGGTCTCAACCAGATCACGGTCAAGAATAAATACCCATTGCCACTGATCTCGGCATTCAACACTCGAGACGGGCACTACGAATACCTGGTGATACCCTTCGTTCTTTGTAATGCTCCCACAGTCTTCCAAGAATTCGTGAATGACATCTTCCTAGATCTCCTCTGTGTCTGTGTGGTGGTCTATCTCGCTGATATTTTGATTTTCTCCCCAGATCCGACGACATAATGGAGGCATGTCCGTCAGGTTCTGTTGTGATTAAGGGAGAATAGTATGTATGCCAAGATGAAAAAAAAATCCATGCCCTTCCTAGGCTACATCATCTTGGATCAAGGCCTCAAGATGGATTCTGAGAAAGTAAAGTCCATTCTGGAATGGCCATGTCCTCAGGGCCTGCGGTCCATACAGTGTTTTCTGGGATTCTCTAACTTCTACTGGCAGTTTATCCCAAATTTATTGTCACTGAAGGCCCTATCTCTACCCTTATCAAGAAAGGTATGAACCCCAAGGTGTGGACTCCAGAGGCAGAATCAGCATCAAGAGGGCCTTCACTTCAGTCTCGATCCTCCATCATCCTTAGGTGTCTCGACAGTTCTTGTTGGAGTTGGATGCTTCCTCTGTTGTTGCAGGTGCACTTCTGTTCCAGAGAATCTTCAAAGGAAAGGCAGTAGCGTGTGGCTATTACTCTAGACTTTTCCCTTCCGCAGAGAGCAATTACTCTATTGGGGATCGGGAGTTATTGGCCATCAAGTTGGCACTGGAGGAGTGGAGACATCTGCTAGAAGGCGCTGTTCATTCCATTCTGATATAGACCGACCACAAGAATATCACTTATCTCCAGTCGGCTCAACGGCTAAACCCCCGTCAAGCCAGGTGGTCATTGTTCTTCACCCGTTTTCAGTTTGTGCGCCACTGCTGTCCCGCTGACAAGAATGTTATGGCCGATGCCCTGTCTAGGTCATTTGAAACAGAGGACACTGTGGAGACTCCTCATTGTATCATAGATCCGTCATGCATTATTACTGCTAATCCTCTGCAAGTTAGAGACATCCCACCAGGGAGGACTTTTGTTAGTTTGACAGACAGGAGCAGGGCCGCCATCAGGTATTTCAGGGCCCCATACAGCTAAATTTTCTGGGCCCCCCTACCGTCGCACCGCCTGTTAACTGTACTCCGTCCAGCACTATATCATGCTACCCAGGACCGCCATCAGGAGGGTATTAGGGGTACTGATGTGAGAGGCCCGTCCAAACCTAATTGAAAGGGGGGGCCCGGCAACTGCCGCGACTTGCCTTTGGTAGAAAAAAAACAGGCCCCTGCAATGGGGCCCGTTTTTTTCACCAAAAGAATGTCGTGAGCTGCGGGCCCCCCCTCTCGTCATGGGGGCCGTCAAACACCGCCCGCGCGACCGACTGCGCGCACCCGCAAACTCCCGCGCGTGCGCACTTGCGAGCGTGCGTGACCGCCCACGCACCCGTGACCGCCTGGAAGCGCGCACTGAATTTTGAGGCAGATTTTGACCTGCCCACACTATCTTGCCACGTTTTTTGACCGCGGCGATTGAGGATAGCAGACAAAAAACGCAGCGAAAAATGCATTTTCTGCCTCCCATTGATTTCGATGGGAGGTCAGAGGCGGAACCGCGGCAAGAAAGGACGTGCTGCTTTTTTTTTTTTCCGCGACTGGCTCCAATTGATTTCAGATTAAATCAATGGGAGGCGGTTTTGGAAGTTGTTTGGTGCTGATTCTGACGCAGTGTCCGAGTCAATATCAAGGCCCAAAAACTCTGTGAACTGGGCCTTATTGTTAGGGCTTATTCAGACGAACGTGTAATACATCCGTGCAACGTGCGTGATTTTCACGCGCCTCGCATCGACCTATGTTAGCCGTGTTAACCTATGGGGCCGTTCAGACTGTCAGTGATTTTCACGCAGCGTGTGTCCGCTGCGTAAAACTCACGACATGTCCTATATTTGTGCATTGTTCGCGCATCACGCACCCATTGAAGTCAATGGGTGCGTGAAAATCACACCCAGCACTTCCGCAGCAGTATAAACTATGAATGAAAACAGAAAAGCACCACGTGCTACAAACATACAAACAGAGTGTCATAATGATGGCGGCTGCGCGAAAATCACGCAGCCACGCATCATACGCTGCTGACACACAGAGCTGTTATGGACCTTATGGAACGTAGCCCCGCCTCCTGGGATGACGCTGTAGACCATGTGACTGCTGCAGCAGTCACATGGTATGAAACGTCATGACAGGAGGCCGGGCTGCGCTAAGAATAGAGGATCGCGTCACCTAAACTACGGCCAGGGTAAGTCTAAACTTTCTTTATAAATTTAAAAAAGTACCTTTTTATTTCTCATTTGTGATTTTTGCGGCAGAACCGCAGCATTTCCACAACAGAGGAGCGGCGATTCCAGAGAATACATTGACATGCTGCGGCTTAAAAAAAGCCACACTGCAGGTAAAAATTTTTTGCAGCGTGTGGATGAGATTTGTTCACATCTCATCCACTCTGCTGCGATGCGGATTTTCCACAATAAAATGTGTTGCATAAAATCTGCAGTGTTCATGCCTAGTGTGTTCCTACCCTAAGGCCGGATTTACACAAGCGTGTGCTTTTTGCGCGCGCAAAAAATGTGCCGTTTTGCGCATGCAAAAGGTCCATAACAGCTCCGTGTGTCAGCAGCGTATGATGCGCGGCTGCGTGATTTTCGCGCAGCCGCCATCATTATGACACTCTGTTTGTATGTTTGTAGCACGTGGTGCTTTTCTGTTTTCATTCATAGTTTATACTGCTGCGGGAGTGCTGGGCGTGATTTTCACGCACCCATTGATTTCAATGGGTGCGTGATGCTTGAACAATGCACAAATATCGGACATGTCGTTAGTTTTACGCAGCGGACACACGGACACACGCTGCGTGAAAATCACTGACCGTCTGAACGGCCCCATAAACGAACATAGGTCCGTGCGAGGCGCGTGAAAATCACACACGTTGCACGGACCTATTACACGTTCGTCTGAATAAGCCCTAACAATAAGGCCCAGTTCACAGAGTTTTTGGGCCTTGATATTGACTCGGACACTGCGTCAGAATCAGCACCAAACAACTTCCAAAACCGCCTCCCATTGATTTAATCTGAAATCAATTGGAGCCAGTCGCGGAAAAAAGAAAAAGCAGCACGTCCTTTCTTGCCGCGGTTCCGCCTCTGACCTCCCATCGAAATCAATGGGAGGCAGAAAATAAATTTTTCGCTGCGTTTTTTTGTCTGCTGTCCTCAATCGCCGCGGGCAAAAACGCGGCAAGATAGTGTGGGCAGGTCAAAATCTGCCTCCAAATTCTTTAAGGAATTTTGAGTCAGATTTTTTTCTGCCTGCAAAATACTCTGTGTGAACAGGGCCATACTTAAATAGCATTTTGAGACACTTTACTCACTGTGTCAGAAGAGCTGCTGCTCACACTCCAGTCCTCTTCAGGCGATGTCTTCCAGGCGATGTCTTCGGTCCAGACGTCCAGTCCTTCATCTCCAGCCAGGCTCCAGGTAAGTTGGGTCCATGTGTGTCCGCGGCTGCACGCGCTTCGTTCGCGGGTGCGCGCGCGGGCGATCGCGGCTGCGCGCGTGCTGTAGCGGTTGCGCGCGTGCTGTCGCGTCTGCGAGCGCCCGGGCTATCTCGGGTGCACGCTTCCGCGGGTGCGGGCGTTCGAGGGTGCGCGCTCGCAGACGCTCGAGAGTGCGCACGCGCGGCAGTTTGCGGGTGCGCGCGATCGGTCGGCGGTGTTTGATGGCCCCCATGAGAGGGGGGGGCCCGCAGCTCACGACATACTTTTGGTGAAAAAAACGGGCCCCTTTGCAGGGGCCTGTTTTTTTCTACCAAAGGCAAGTCGCAGCAGTTGCCGGGCCCCCCCTTTCAATTAGGTTTGGCCGGGCCCCTCACATCAGTACCCCTAATAACCCCCTGATGGCGGCCCTGGACAGGAGAATTCTTTGCTGGGGACACAGCTCCAAACTGGCTGGGCACGCTGGTATCCGTAAAACTCGACACCCGATAGCTCGTCATTTCCGGTGGCTTACGCTGGCCAGAGATACTGGGGACTATGTCTCTTCCTGCATGGTCTGTGCTTCTAATAAAGTTGTCCACTCCAAGCTCTGCCTGTGCCTAACGCTCACTGGCAACATATTGCAATGGACTTTGTCACGGATCTTCCTCCATCAGCAGGATGCAATACTGTCTGTGTGGTGGTGGACTGGTTCTCTAAGATGGCACATTTTATTCCGCTGACCGGCCTACCTTCTGCTCCTAGACTCGCAAATCCTTTCATCCTACATATCTTCCGCCTGCATCGCTTGTCTCTTCATATCATGTCTGATCGGGGGGTTCAGTTCACCTCAAAATGCTGGAGAGCCCTCTGCAAACTTCTCAATGTGAGATTGGACTTCTCCTCGGCCTACCATCCTCAGTCTAATGTTCAAGTCAAGAGGATTAACCAAATCATGGAGAATTATCTTCGTCACTTCATCTCTGTGCAGCATGATGACTGGGTACAGCTTCTTCTATGGGCCGAATTCTCGTATAACAACCACACAAGTGTGTCCACTACTTCCGTGCCATTCTACATTGTCTACGGACAACATCCACAAATTCCTCTTCCTGTTCCATCTCAGGTACCCGCAGCTGACTCTGCGTTTAGGGACTCTTTACAAATCTGGCAGCAGACCAGGTCCTCTATTCTTCAGGCACTCGATTGCATGAAATGAAAAGATGATAAACGAAGAAGAGAGCCGCCTCAGTTCTCTCCGGGAACCAAAGTCCGGCTGTCCTCAAGGAACATTAGTTTGAAGGTACCCTCATACAAATTTGGTCCCAGGTTCCTCTGACACTTTGAGATCCTGCAACAGATAATCCCTGTCTCCTATAAGCTTCGGCTGCCTCCTACCCTTAGAATCCCTAACTACTGTCATGTGACCCACCTGAAACCTGTGGTTCTGAACCGCTAAAGTAAGACTCCTAGTCCTGCAGTTGCTCCCAGCGGTTCTTCTGATGTGTTCAAGGTACAGAAGAATACTGGACTGCAAGAGGGTAGGAGGAAGGACATTCTATTTAGTGGACTTGAGAGGGTTTGGTCCTGAGGAGAGGTCCTGGGAACTAGAAGAGAACTTTAATGCCCCGACCCTTAATATAAAGTTCCTTTCTCACTCTGGACCCAAGAAGATGGGGCATAAGGGGTGGGTACTGTAATGGCCGCGGACCTTAAGGGGCCAGCGCGCGCATGTGAATAATTAATTAATTATCCCTAGATCACCCTGGACGATAAAAATGGCCCTGCCCTTTCACTCCTTGCCTGAGCGTTGTTGTGTATTCCCATGTTAGTCTTAGCAAATGGTTCCTTAGTCATATCCTGTTCCCTGTGTTCCCGTGCCCTGCTACCTGTATCCCGCATCTCGTGATGCATTTGTTCTTGTACCTATTCTAGTGTTGGAGTCGTATTGTGCCATCTGTCACGCCTGCTGTCATACACCCCGTCTGGTGTCATCTGCCACGTCTGATACCATCCGCCATGTGTGGCGTCATCTACTTTCGAGTTCCATCTGTGCCTAAGCCTCTGCTACTGTCTGGACTATTACAGGTACTCTTGTGCTAGGACTTTGCATAGACTTTATAGACTGTTGTATGGCCAGCTGCTACTCCGCTGCGGTGGTGTGGCCTAGTGGGTCCACATACCCACGGATTGTGACAGCTACCTGCAGTCCTATGTAATACCACAGATAACACAGTGATAACCCTCTGCCTACAGATAATGTAGTAGATGTTACCTGCATTCCTATACAGTATATATATTTCACTACTCTCACCACTCTTGCAGAGAGCTCTTTTCGTATTAGTCCTACCACTATATTCCTCTGGACTTGACCATGTCATCATTGAGAGGTTACTGGCTTCCAAAACCCACTCTGCTGCTGTCTTCTACTGTATTTTTCCTTCCCACAAACCGGAATGGGTACACCTAGAAGGTCAAACTCTGGACTGCCAAAGTACTTCTCTTCGATATCCATCTCCTTGCTGCCATATGGGTTTACTATACACCTTAGTTCAAGCTTAGCTTGAACCTGTGTCAGGTAGAGATAGCAGACACTGTGCAACACCTTTGAGGTATGGTTTAAAATGCTTTTAATTGTCCTACTTACATAGGAAAGGCCAATTGAGGTCAGGAAACATGATTTGTACAAAATAGCAGGTACTTCTGTCTCTGTATCTGTCATCCCGGTTTTGCCTTTCGGCTTTGTCAGGCACACTAAACACAGACTCTTCTCACATTCTTTAGTCCCAGTATCCCTTCCCCTCCTTAACGGCTTTGCATTTAATTTACTCATATATTCACACTAGTATTTAAATAATAAGCAGATACCCATCATGCTGATCACGCGGGTGCTGCTACTGTGCCCATGCTATCAAGAGAGGGGCAAAGACTGCAAAACATAGTCACAGCCTTGCTTTAATGGCGGAGATCAGAGAAAAAGCAATTCCTGTGACGCAATCTGGGCCCATATCATGTATGGGTAGACTACCCACAATCTATTGGAGGACCCAAGGGCCGTCTGACCATATTCCTTTTTGTTGTGGAATACTAATGTATGTCCTAACAACTGCCTGTGTACTAGCAGTACACAGGCTAATGTACTGGTAATAGATATAAGCCAGTACATTATAGAGTAAAAATTACAACTAAAAATCCCCCTATAGGAATAAAAAAAAAGTTTTAGCATGTATAAATCTCCTGATGGTCATAATGATGCATAGAGAAATAACTATTCCTCAAATGAATTGAAGATATTCTTGAGATAAAGCACATCTTGACAAGATTTCAAGTTTATAATTTGAATAAGAGCACAGTTTTTGCATTTGATCATATGGGCTACTGTACAGAAATCTATTCTTGTCATCCAATATGCCAAATGAATACAAACTAGGACTGTTGGTTTGAACGGTTGAATTTAATTTAGGAAATCATTACAATAAGGACAGTTGACATATATCAGTGTCCTCTTTTCCCTCTGTTCCTTTCTGTTAATGTTGGTATGTTTTCTCAACTGTTTTTCTAAGCTGAAAGCAAAGGATTTTGCATGCTTTTAGCCAATTATGCTGACAATTCCATCCCATTTACATCTCAGGACTGTCATTAGCGTTTTGACTATGCTGAGGCATATCTAGTAAAAGAGACCGCTGTCTGAACGCATCACATTAAAAGCCCTAAAGTAAAAGAATTAACGTGTAATCCACAATATGAAGAAGTGGTTGTATTTGCAGAGAAATTTAGCTTGAACATTATTGAATCAGAGTAGTACTCCAATTGCAGTGACCCGTACTGTCTACAGCCACTTGGATTACACGTCATTCTTGTCTATTTCTTTCACATGAAAACACTGCATTCCATTTCATTTGCATTCTTCTCTATGGAAATATGATAGAATAAAATGTTACAAGGTCACGATTTAACGCCACAAAATGTTACTATAATAACAGTCATTTATTTTTATGCTGAGCAGCTGTCGCAAAGCATAACAAAACTAGGATAAAACAATGTACTGAACAGTAATACGTATCAGCTTCAAAACCCTAAGGCTCTGTTCACATCTGATAGTCATTTCCATTGTTCTACTCTCTCATAGGAGATGAACAACAAAAATGGATCCGTTGCATGACCGACACCAACGGCATCTGACGCACCCCATTGACTATAAACCCGCCGGGTTTCCTTCATGGTTTACGGCCTTTTCTTGGACAAAATAGCACAGCACTTTTAACAATTTGCAATGAGGGCTCCTATTGAAGCTTCCAACGCAGATGTGAGCGCAGCGTCAGATGACAAAACTGAAAGATATCTGTAACTGAAGATTGAAAGTGAAAAAATTATGTTTTTATAATACCCACTATTTCTGGCTATATTAACCACTTCCCGACCTCCGGTTGGGGGAGTATGGAGCAGTCTCACGGGCTGAGCCCGCTTAATAGAGCGAGTGTGTCGGCTGTGTGCAACGTCCTGCTCGTTTAACCCCTTAGATGCCGTGGTCATTAGCGACTAAGCTGTTATAAACAGGGCTCCCTCTGATGTGCCATTGCGCGGTTCCGACAGTTGGCATGATAGCCTGGGGGCCTATAAAGCAAGCGATCGCTGGATCAAGTCCCCTAGGGGGACTAGTAACAAAAGTTAAATGTAGTTAAATAAAGGTTTTTTTTATATATTTTTTTTACAAATATATTAAAAGTAAAAAAAACAACCCTTTTCCCATTTTCCCAAAGTGCATTGTAAAAAAAAAATAATTATCATTAACTTGTATCGCCGCATCTGTAAAAGTCTGAACTATTACAATATAACATTATTTAACTCACACGGTGAATGGCGTAAAAAAAAAATTAAAGGCCGGAATAGCTGTTTTTTGCTCACTTCATCTCCAACAAAAAATGGAGTAAAAAGTGGTACTAATAGAAACTACAGCTTGGGGGGGGGGGCATGGCTTAGCTGCACAAGAAGGAAGACGTGTTCCCTGAGGCTCCGTCCGAAGGATACTTAATCCTTCGACATCCATGCAAGAAAACTGCTCACACACCTTCCTAACCACACCGAAAGGATTGCTCGCTACCCAGGGAGGCCATCGCTGCCTCTGTTTCTTGATTCGGAGGCCGGAAGAGGTTCCTGCCTGTTGAGGCCTACTAACAGAGAGGATCCCCGGCCTCGCGTTCAGCCCGCGGCCCGGCCGGGTGACGCGGTGCGCTGACGCTTTTGAAATTGCCCTGGAGTGGAGTTCTCCACTACTTCCCTGACATCAGGGGGCCCCTCTGGGGTTGGGGAAAGTCACATAGAGAGAAGTGGAGTCCGGCTCGCCTGCTGTGAGAGGAGGGTGTTTGGAGGTGGAAGGGAGATTCTGGCGGACGCCATCTTGGAGCTGGGACCCACACCTGATGTTCCAGCAGCACAACTGAAGATTTTGCAGAGCTTAGTGGAGTGGGGTTAATCCTCACATTATACCACCCTGGACAGCTCACTTACCTCCCCATAAAGCTCGTCTGTCCCCCAACGACCATTTCCAGCAGACTTCGTATTAAACTTTACTAGACTTTGAAAATATCTGAGTAAAAATCCACTGTGTGCTCTCAGCCTGTACACTCTAAGCCTGAATTTACTGGAATATTTTGAACTGCATCTTGTGTAAACTGACAACTTAATCCCTGTTACTCTACTTAATGCACCTGTATTAACACTTAAACTTTCACATTGACTTGGAACGTCTGGCACGACCGCATTTTAACAGTGCTCCCGATAGGAGAGTCAAACATTCATGCTCCAAAGTCAGGAATTGTGTATAAATTCCACGCTGACAGGGGGACCAGTACACTACGAAGCCCTACACTGACCTCCCCACTGCTCCTCACAAGACGTCTTAGATACCCGTACCTGTTATACTGGCAGAGGTGAAGTTCTTGGACTCCTGCCTGACCTCTGAGCGCATCCTGCAGTAACAGTGTTACTGCACCCTTTTTGGTGACTACCTTCATACCACAATTTGGGATGTTGAGCGACCAACCTAACCTTCCCAGAGTTCCAGGGACATAGTTCTACACGAGGCATCCATACCTCATAGGGGACCCAGCTTCGACGGAGACCAACGCCAGTGCCTTCTCACCACACCTGCGGCTCGACACTGACCCAGTGAGCTGCACATTCCGGCGCTGATTAAAGACTACCCACACTAAATACAATTACCATTAACGGGTCACCATCCCTCTCCACCCTAGATCCTTGTGTGCGACTTGACAGTATCTTGTTCGTCTCAGTTTATTCTAGCCTATGGTACTCTGAGCCACAAAATTCACCATTGCGAAATATAAATCCTAGCATCGCCCTAAGGGGTGCCTTTACATATTGCTTCTTATTGTCATCTGGTTTCAGTGGTTGGGAATCTTTCACGCTGTGCAATATTTTGTGAGAGCATAAGATGGACAAGTTCTTGGAAAAACTTTCTCTGCCTACCTCTAGACAAACCAGAAAATCACTGATGTCTGGCCCTCCTGCAGCACAAAAGACCTCTAAAAGATCTTTGAGATCTGCAAAAAATACTCCAAAATCACCTGCAGATTTATCTCAATGTCTATTTGAATCACAAATGGCTGATTCCATCATGCCTACCTCTCCTCCTCACAGTCCACTAACTCCTGTCGAGCTTGATGTAGCCACTGCTACCACTGTGGCTCAAGAGGTATCCAATATGCTATTGCCAATGCTGGATAAAAGATTAGATCTACTCCATTCCTCCATTAATTCAGCACTAGCACAGATCACAAATAATACTCAAAGAATTGGGGAAATGGAAACTAGGATCAATAAATGCGAATCCCCTTCTGATACTCTTGACCGAGTTACCTCACAACACTTTGATCACATTCGCCAACTGCAAGAGAAAATTGATGACTTAAAAAACCGTAGCAGACGCAACAATTTGCGATTTATAGGCATCCCAGAATCGTACAGAGGTGAAGCTCAACAACTTTCCTCACCCTCTCCTTGTCAACTGCATTACACATCTAAATAGATAATCCTACAATGGCCATTGCAAAAGCACATAGGCTAGGTCCAGGGAAACAGGACCAAACACCAAGACCGGGACCAGTAATTGCTCGTTTCTCACATTACCAGACCAAGGAGAACACACTATTGGCCAATCGGAAACTTAGAGAGCTTATGATCCACGATCACAAAATTCTGATATTCCAGGACTTTTCCTCGTTTATCTCACAGAAACGCAGGACGTTCTCGACTGTATGTCGTTACCTACATGACAAAGATTACCGCTTTCAACTACTCTACCTGACTAAACTTAAGATCACGGTCGACAACCACACCATTCTGTTCACTGATGCGCTTCGAGCCCAGGAACATATTCATGCTGCTAATGATCCATGACCTTCCTGCCTTTGGTGGCCAAGATGATGATGACCGTTGGTCTTCACGCCTTTGACGCAGACACGACTTTGCTGATTTCCTGCATATTACCTATGGACCCTGTGGGATGCTAAATGCTAGTTGTTTCTCCGAAACGGAGAATGACACACCTAAATGTTAACTTTGTTCATTGTTTGCATAGTTGTAACATTTTTTTATACTTATGCTTTCTATATATTTACCATCAGAGGTTATATTGCCCGTGCTCAGGTATTTTTTAATGACATTTTTCTATTTTTCAGTATGTCAGTGATGTGAAAAGGATGACTTTGCCAGTGGGTCTCAATACTTTCCCTTGAACTTACTGCCTACCGTGGTGCTCCTCGCTCGCTGGGACGGGGTTGAGCCGCACAATTCACTGTGTTGCATTATGAACCTTATCTGCTTCTTTGAGGTAGGATAACGAGTTTTCTTCCTACACCCACAAACACCAACACCACATTCAATGCTCTCAAATTGATATCCTGGAATGTGGCGGGTCTGAATACTCCCATTAAAAGGAAAAAAGTACTGCTATACCTGAAACATCTCACCCCTGATGTGCTTTTCATATAGTAAACACACTGGAGGGATACGGAGAACTGTACTCTTAAAGCTCCTTGCATGGATACCTGTATATCTGCCTCCTACACATCCAAATCTAGAGGAGTGGCCATATTATTATATTATTCTGAAAGAATCTTTCGCTCACTATTCATGGCACGAATGCGGATCCAGAGGGTAGATTTCTGTTGTTGGATGTCACTATAGCTAATTCTGCCTACACACTTCTTAATGTTTATGCCCCTAACACCCCAAATGCAGAATTTTTCTCTTCTCTGCATTCTTTCTTGCTGACCAGGGAATTAAATACCCTGATCATAGCCGGACACTTTAATGCAGTACAAGATCCTGTTTTAGACAGATCTGGTATGTAATCGCAAACAACGCAATCCATCACGGCCCTTAACTCCCTGATATGTAGTTTGCCACTATGTGATCCCTGGAGACTATTATATCCCACTACAAAAGAATATTCATTTTACTTAGCTTACATAATTCATATTCTCGGATAAATTCCATCTGACTAGCTCCCCCACTGTTCTCCACAGTTAGGAAAGCTGACATATTGCCTATCACCATCTCAGAACATGGCCTCATCACTGTTAAAATAGAGGTTCTCCCTCCACAGTCCCTAAGTAGAATATGGAAATTCCCAACGTATTTATTGTCTTCAACAGATTTTAAATCTTATCTCCAAGCTAATTGGGCTAATTTTGTCGATGACAATATAGAGCATGTACATGACACATCTCTTTTCTGGTCGACATCGAAAGTTATCATGAGGGGGACACATAATGGGATATGTAGCACTCCAATGTAAAAAAACATAGAGAATCCTTCCAAAAGCTTCACACGGATCTAGTAAATGCTCAACTATATCACATTGACAACCCTACTGGGGAAAACAAATCCGATCTCTTGGAGACTACTGGGACAAAATTCAGTTTTGAAATGTCAGAATGGCGATAGCGGCCACGGTACAAGCCCTAGATAAATCTTATCTACCCTCTATGTTATTGAGCATAGACGCCGAAAAAGTCTTCGACAAAATGTCCTGGGCCTTCCTTTATGAAAATTTTATATTGTGCGGATTTGGCACAACTTTCGTGAACTTTATCCAACTCACCCACACCCACGCAACCACATCTCTTACAATAAATGGTAAAAACACGCATCTGATCGATATTTTCAGTGGAGCAAGACAGGGTTGCCCGCTCTCACCGAATCTGTTTAACATATCAATAGACCCACTTCTCCGTCATTTATCACAAGCTTCGGTTTACACTACTATACAAATAGGCATTAACACTTTGAAGGTCATGGCTTTTGCAGATTATATCCTCATAGCAATTACAAATCCTAGA
Source organism: Rhinoderma darwinii (assembly GCF_050947455.1). Lineage (NCBI taxonomy): Eukaryota > Metazoa > Chordata > Amphibia > Anura > Rhinodermatidae > Rhinoderma > Rhinoderma darwinii. The sequence continues at coordinate 139,882,074 of NC_134691.1, read as the reverse complement.
ACTTCTTTGAAACAAATACTTTCTGACATCTCTAGCATGGGAGAAATTTCAGGGTTCACGATCAATGTTGATAAATCCGAGGCTCTCACGTTAAAGGGTCCCCATAAACCCACTTTAAGACATTCAGATAAAATGGCAGCCATCTGCCTTGAAATATCTTGGAATCCTCATAACGAGACTGCCCTCCCAACCATACTCCACAAACATGGTCCCTTACATGAGGGCTTTGGAAAACTCATTGCTCCTCTGGAAAAAGCTTCCACTCACTTCGTGGGGAGGGCACACCTCCTCAAAATGATAAGAGATCCCTAAATTGCTCTACCTTTTTCAAACCCTTCCACTATATCTAAAACCATGAGACCGGCGTAAATGTAACTTTTTATTCTGCACATTTATATGGGGGGGGGGGGCGTAAAAAATTGCATTTTACATGCTGCAACAGCCACGTTCTCATGGGGTTTGAACTTCCCAAATGTTCGAGCACTGAATCTCACAGCACTGGCACGTATAGTGTCGGACTGGATGAAAACTTCCTCACTATATGCTAATTACTCAATTGAATAGCATTTTACCCCACATTTTACCTCTTAGTTTAGCTGCAATGTTACACCTCGCCTATGACAACCTACCCCCTAATGTCAGTGTAAACCATCTTTTATGCTCCACCTGGAAAGCGTGGTGAGTATTTCGCAAATCCAAAAAACCTAGAGCCATATGTCTCCCTGCATGTCCCCTTCATAAATAACCCAGCATTCCAGGCTGGTCAGGCCAGCAATGTATTCCACTTCTGGCATAATGGCGGTATTCACTCAGTCCTACAGCTGGTTCACTTGCCTACAAAGAAACCCACTTACTTTTGAGGAGTCTAGACTTCGATATCCTTCCTTACACATACCATTGTTTGTATATTACCAGGCCAGAAGCTGTTACCTCGGTCATATCACAACTTTCCTCAGATGACTGGAATCCCATATTACACAAAATACTCCTTAACTTTACTTCTTCTAGGGGATATATTTCGTAATTGTACAAACAGTTTTTGCCTGACTTAGACTATCGACTACGGGATACGGGGAGATACTATCCCTAGATAATAGTACCATATTACAGGCCCTAGATTACTCTAATAAAACATTACTTTTCGCTAGATACACAGAGAAGGTGTTACGTATTATACACAGATTATATATTTCCCCTCACAGGGATTTCCTAAAGGGAATAAATTCCTCCCCAAAGTGTCCCAAGTGTGGCCAGGCTGAAGCAGATATAATTTAATTGTCTGTGGTCATGTTCGTCAGTTCAGATATTTTGGACATCAGTGCGAACGTTTGCACAAACAAATTTGGTGGAATCTGTGCCCTCTGATCCAGCTTGTTTTTTTTTGGGATGGATTGATCCTTCTAAACATTATTGTTCTAGAGTGGAGCGTAAGCTTCTATATTGCATGGCGGCTGCTGAACAGAAATACATCCTTCAATTTTGGATACAACTAGATGCCCCACCCATGAAATAATTCCTGAAAATTTTTTCCTTTTTATTTCAAATGGACTGGGTGGAGGCAACGATTCATAAAGAAACGACAGTGAACCTGTAAAGGATCTACAAGACACAGCTTCTGTGTCGACACCCGTGGTTAATCAGTCTGCATCTGCTCCTAGGTCTGATAGAGTGACTCGATCTGCTACCACTCAGGCTGGTAGGCTGAGGAGTAGGAGAGCCTATCACAGCCTGGCCAGACGGAGCTAGCTCCCGCCCTCGGTCTATTTATACCTTAATTTCCTGCTCTTCCTTTGCCTGTGATTCTGTCTGGTTTCCTGGCTCTGCTGCTCCTGCTAGTACTATTGACCTCTGCTTCAAATTGACCCTGGCTTTACTGACTACTCTCCTGCTCTGCGTTTGGTACCTCGTACACTCCTGGTTTGACTCGGCTCGTTCACTACTCTTGTTGCTCACAGTGTTGCCGTGGGCAACTGCCCAAATTTCCCTTAGCTTCTGTGTACCCTTGTCTGTTTATCTGTCGTACACTTATTGAGTGTAGGGACCGTCGCCCAGTTGTACGCCGTCGCCTAGGACGGGCCGTGCAAGTAGGTAGGGACTGAGTGGCGGGTAGATAAGGGCTCACCTGTCTGTCTCCCTACCCTGACATTACATAATCACAGGCCCATATACCTTTTCTACCCTGATTCCTATACAACTATGGACCCCCTTGAGACCCTGGCTGAAGCAAATGCAGGGTCTCTCCCTATAGGTCCAAGACCTGGCTCAGAGGTGCAACCAGCGTGATGCTAACCAGGTAGTGCCCTCCACCTCACCTCTTGAACCCCACCTCAAGTTGCCTGACCGGTTCTCAGGGGACCGGAAGACGTTTTTCTCCTTTCTGGAGAGTTGTAGGCTCTATTTCCGATTAAGACCCCACTCCTCAGGTTCTGAGAGCCAGCGAGTGGGTATAATTATGTCCCGTCTCCAGGACGGCCCCCAAGAACGGGCCTTCTCCTTGGCTCCTGACGCCCCTGAACTTTCCTCTGTTGACCTTTTTTTTTCTGCTCTCGGGCTCATCTATGACGAGACTGACAAGACTGCCTTTGCCGAGAGTCAGCTGGTGACCTTACGTCAGGGTAAGAGACCCGTTGAGGAGTATTGTTCTGACTTTAGGAAGTGGTGCATAGCTTCTCGGTGGAATGACCCTGCCTTGAGGTGCCAGTTTAGATTGGGTCTGTCGAACGCCCTGAAAGACCTATTAGTTAGCTATCCCTCTGACTCTTTAGATCAGGTTATGGCTTTAGCGGTACATCTTGACCGATGTCTCAGGGAACGACGACTTGAACGTTCTTGTGCCTTCTCCTCTGGCTCCCCCATGATGGCTCCTGAGGTTCCGTTGCTTCGTTCTTCCACGGGAATTTCGGATGAACCAATGCAACTCGGGGCCTCCGTGTCTCCCCAACATCGTAGAGAGCTCCGCAGGAAGAATGGTCTCTGCTTCAACTGTGGGGATGACAAGCATCAAGTGAACGACTGTCCAAGGCGTAAGAATAAGTAGCCGGAAAACTTCCGCGCCTAAGTGACCATCGGGGAGGTCGCTTGGGCGCACAGGTATTTCCCGTAAATATGAAACCTAATAAGATCTTGCTTCCCTTTCTGGTCTCTTTTGAGGGTAGGTCTGCCACCGGGAGTGCCTTCGTGGATTCAGGGTCTTCTGCTAATATTATGTCTGTGGAATTTGCTATGTCTCTAGCTATACCATTGATTGATTTGCCTAAACCTGTCCCGATACTGAGTATTGACTTCACTCCACTTGCTAATGGTTATTTTACGCAGCATACCCCTGTTTTTGAACTCATTGTTGGCTCCATTCATTTGTAGCAGTGCTCTGTACTGGTGATGCAGGGATTATCGTCCGATTTGGTTCTAGGCCTTCCCTGGTTGCAGATGCATAATCCCACGTTTAACTGGAATACTGGGGATCTTACCAAATGGGGTAATGAATGCATGACGTCCTGTTTTTCTGTTAATTTTATTTCTCTCCCTGAGGAGGTGAACACTCTACCTGAGTTTATTCAGGACTTCGCTGATGTTTTTTCCAAAAAGGCCTCCGAAGTGTTACCTCCTCATAGAGAATACGATTGCGCAATCGATTTGGTACCAGGAGCTAAGCTCCCTAAGGGTACGATTTTTAATCTCTCTTGTCCCGAACGTGAGGCCATGAGAGAATATATCCAGGAAATCCTGGCCAAGGGTTACAGGGCTCCAGGCCCTTCCAAAAAACAAACTCTTTGCTAAATCCGAAAAATGTGTGTTTGGGGTGCAGGAGATACCATTTCTGGGTCAAATCCTCACTCCTCATGAATTCCCCATGGACCCTGCCAAGGTTCAGGCTGTGGCTGAATGGAAGGCGTTACAGTGCTTCCTGGGGTTTGCTAATTATTACAGGAAATAAATTGCTAACTTCTCGGTCATCGCTAAGCCTCTTACGGATCTTACTCGCAAAGATGCTGATCTCCTCCACTGGCCTCCGGAGGCGGTCCAGGCTTTTGAAATCCTTAAGAAGTGCTTTATCTCTGCCCCAGTGCTGATTCAGCCTAACCAAATTGAGCCAATCATCGTGGAGGTTGACGCCTCCGAGGTGGGAGTGGGTGCTGTCTTGTCCCAGGGTACCAGGTCCCTCATCCATCTCCATCCTTGTGCCTACTTCTCCGGGAAGTTCTCGCCCACTGAGAGTAACTATGATGTGGACAACCGCGAACTCTTAGCCATTAAATGGGCATTTGAAGAGTGGCCCAGGCACCAGGTAACTGTCCTTACCGACCACAAGAATCTGGTTTTCCTAGAATCTGCCCGGAGGCTAAACCCGAGACAAGCTCGATGGGCATTGTTTTTTTACTAAATTCAACTTTGTGGTCACCTATAGGGCTGGGTCTAAAAATATTAAAGCTGATGCACTGTCACGTAGCTTCATGGCCAGCCCTCCTTCGGAGGAAGATCCTGCTTGTGTTTTGCCCCCAGGTATAATTATATCCTCTGTTGATTCTGACTTAGTCTCCAAAATTGCGGCTGATCAAAGTTCAGCTCCCGGGAACCTTCCTGAGAACAAGCTGTTTGTTCCCCTGCAATGCCAGCTAAGGGTACTCAGGGAAAATCATGACTCTGCACTATCTGGCCACCCAGGCATCCTGGGTACCAAGCACCTCATTGCTAGAAACTATTGGTGGCCTGGGTTGCTTAAAGACGTTAAGGCCTACGTCGCCGCTTGTGAAATTTTTGCTAGGTCTAAGACTCCCAGGTCCCGACCAGCGGGCTTACTACGTTCTTTGCCCATTCCCCAGAGACCTTGGACCCATATCTCCATGGATTTTATCACCGATCTGCCTCCATCTCAAGGCAAGTCGGTGGTGTGGGTTGTAGTAGACCGCTTCAGTAAGATGTGCCACTTTGTGCCCCTCAAGAAACTACCCAATGCCAAGACGTTTGCTACCTTGTTTGTCCAACACATCCTGCGTCTCCATGGGGTTCCTGTCAATATTGTTTCTGACAGAGGGGTACAATTTGTTTCATTGTTTTGGAGAGCCTTCTGTAAAAAGTTTGAGATTGATCTGTCCTTCTCCTCGGCCTTCCATCCTGAAACTAATGGCCAAACTGAGAGGACTAATCAGTTTCTAGAACAATATTTAAGGTGTTTTATCTCCGACTGTCAATATGATTGGGTCTCCTTCATTCCCCTCGCCAAATTTTCCCTTAATAACTGGGTCAGTAACTCGTCAGGGGTCTCCCGCTTTTTCTGTAATTTTGGGTTTAATCCACGGTTCTCCTCCGTTTCACCTGGTGGTTCCAACATCGGGAACTGTGCACTGTCTGGGCCCAGGTTCAGAAGAACCTAGAGGCGTCCCAGAGCATACAAAAGACTCAGGCAGATAGAAGACGTTCTGCTAACCCCTTGTTTGTGGTCGGGGATCTGGTGTGGCTATCTTCAAAAAATTTGCGTCTTAAAGTCCCGTCCAAAAAATGTGCTCTCCGGTAGGTAGTTACCCCCGTCTTTTCAAATACACGACGTGTTTCATGCCTCCCTCCTGAAACGCTGCTCCCCGTTCTTGGCTACCTCAAGGAAATCTCCGATCCCTGTTCTCACTCCTGAAGGGGTAGAATTTGAGGTGGCCAACATTGTGGATAGCAGGATGGTCCAAGGCTCCCTCCAGTACCTGGTCCATTGGAGAGGATACGGGCCTGAGGAGAGGACTTGGGTACCCGCTCGGGATGTTCACGCTGGGGTATTGCTCAGGAGGTTCCATCTTCGGTTCACCAATAAGCCAGGTCCACCTACGAAGGGTCCAGTGGCCCCTCATAAAAGGGGGGGGGGGTACTGTAAAGGATCTGCCAGACACAGCTTCTGTGGTTAATCAGTCTGCATCTGCTCCTAGGTCTGAAAGAGTGACTCGATCTGCTACGACACAGGCTGGTAGGCTGAGGAGTGGGAGAGCCTATCACAGCCTGGCCAGACGGAGCTAGCTCCCGCCCTCTGTCTATTTATACCTTAATTTCCTGCTCTTCCTTTGCCTGTGATTCTGTCTGGTTTCCTGGCTCTGCTGCTCCTGCTAGTACTATTGACCTCTGCTTCAAATTGACCCTGGCTTTACTGACTACTCTCCTGCTCTGCGTTTAGTACCTCGTACACTCCTGGTTTGACTCGGCTCGTTCACTACTCTTGTTGCTGCCCCATTTCCCTTAGCTTCTGTGTACCCTTGTCTTTTTATCTGTCGTATACTTATTGAGCGTAGGGACCGTCGCCCAGTTGTACGCCGTCGCCTAGGACGGGCCGTGCAAGTAGGCAGGGACTGAGTGGCGGGTAGATTAGGGCTCACCTGTCTGTCTCCCTACCCCGACATTACAGAAGCTTTTTTTCACCATATGAGCAACTTTTATAAAGATCTTACCGATCTCGATTCGTTCCAAAATTAAGCGTCACTTTTGCCTGACCATATAGTACCTAGAAAGATAAGTGGCAGGTAGTCCCCACCTTGTGGCTTGTTTAGATGCAGATCCTATCCCCCATTCTGTCTCAAGACCAAATGGCATAAAATATATTTGATGTATTAGATACTTTATATTGATTTTTATTATCTTTAAAGCATTGGCTGACATTTACCTATGCACTGACCTGATTGATGTATCTAATGTAAACCTCGGACTAGTTTTCTTTATGATTTTGTTTGTTTGTTGTCAGCTTTAATGTGGAACACTCTATTGTTTATATCCTTTCTCATTTTATAATGAGCTTGTGTTTCATTGCCTCCTTTATGAGATATATGGATATTTCACATGACAACTGCTTGTTATTCAAAAACTTACTAAAAACATTTTGAAAAAAAGAAAAGAAACTACAGCTTAACCAGCAAAAAATAAGCCATCAACAAAAAAAGAGAAACGTTATGGCTCTCAGAATATGGCGATAAAACACTAATCTTATTTTTAATAATAATTTTTTTCTCAGTAAAAGTAGTAAAACATAAAAAAAAGATATAAATTTGGTATCGCCGTAATCGTATTGACCCACAGAATAAAGATAATATGCCGTAAACACAAAACTCTCCCAGAAAAATGGAGGAATTCGTTTTTTGCCCATTCCACCCCACAAAGTATGTTTCCCAGTTTCCCACCACATTATATGGTACAATAAATGGTGCTCTGATCTACAACTTGTCAAGCAAAAAACAAGCCCTCATATGGCTATATCGACTGAAAAATTCAAAATGGCCTTTGGAAGGTGGGGATGAAAAAACTAAAGTGAAAATCCTGAAAATGGCTGCAGCGGGAAGGAGTTAAAGGTGTTATCTGGGATTTTAAAATTGATGGACTACCATTAAGATAGGCCATCAATTTTAGATCAGTGGGGGTCCAACTCCTGGGTAGGGGTGACGATTTAATATTAATGACCTATCCTAAGGATAGACTATAAATTCCAAAATCCCCGATAACCCCTTAAATGCACAGAAAAGCTGAATTTAAGAACAATTCCACAATAAACTATGGGTACCCTGATGCAATAGATGCAAACACTCCCTCTAACTGCTTTTATTTTTCATTATGTGTTGTTTTTTCCATTTGAGAACAACAAATGGCAAAATATGCTCCATTTATTTGGCACAAAATATGGTGTATATGTACGGTATGTCACACATAAGGTGGTATAAGGAATAGAAAAGTGCCTAAAATGCTCTATCATGCAATTTTAGACATTTTTACTGACTGCACAGTAATATATTTAGCAAAGCACCTAAATGCAATAATCTAACATATATGGGTTTATTAACAAAGACAGAAGAGCTCATTCCTTTTCCTGTGTCGAAGGAATAAAAGTAATAATCGCTCCATTTGGTAAAATTACTGTTAGACGTTATAATCACAGGGAATATGACGACAATATGTTGCCACTATATAAACAACACTAGAGAAAATTAATAACTATAATCAGTACATTACTCAACTCAGTGGGATATTGACAACCAAATATCATGGACAAGTCCTCACGTTGCCCTTTGAGAGTTGATATGGTATAAAAACTAGGTCCATGTCCAATAACTTTCTACTATTTCTATATTGCTGATAAACATGTTCCTTAGTTCTTCTACTAGTTAACACCTTGTCCAAAAGAAAACTGAAAGATTGTGTTGTTTTTTTTAAAAATATGAGCATTAAATCTGCTTTCTACAAATCCTGTAATGTCAATTATGTTATTATTATTTCTCATGGCCGATCAGTTACTGAGCTTACTTTCCTAAGGGGCTTTATCTATATTAATTATGTTACATGTAAAGGTGGCTATATACGTTAAATAACTGTTGGGCGAAAGAGCAGTCATTCCTAGCCAAGAGTGTATGTGTTTTTCAAAGGGGAGAGGGGCATAAGCTGCTGCCAGACACCTATAGTTACAGCTCAACAATAGATGTTGGGGGAGAGTCAGATGGCCCCCATACATATTAGATCGTTGTCCAATTCGACCGAAATCGACAGGTTCGGACGAGTTTTGTGTAATGTGTATAGGAACCTTAGCTGTACCTGATTCTATGTTAGATAAGCAACACTAAATTGTGTATGTCTTTACACTAACCTGTATGGCCTTTCCACCTACACCTGAGAAGAAGCCGCCTCCAGACCCATGCAAGGCATTTGCTGATGCCTTTTGTGAAGAAGCCTCTGTATGGTTTGCTTAACTCTTCATTTCTGGCTCATAATTACCCCCTTCCCGACATCCGCCGTATATATACGGCGCACATCGAGTGGTGGAGTATGGAGCGGGCTCACGAGCTGAGCCCGCTTCATAGAGCGAGCGTGTTGGCTGTGTGTTAAAGTCGACACTTCAGGGTAACGAGCAGGATCCCGCTTGTTTAACCCGTTAAATGCAGCGGTCAGTAGCGACCACGGCATTTAAATGACTAGAAATGGGGAGGCCCACTGTAACGTTCCAACGCCCCCCTGAGACGCGATCGGGAGGCGCTGTTGATTGGCATGGCAGTCTGGGTACCTGATGAAGGTCCCCAGGTCGGTCATCTTGTACTCCTAAGAAGCCTTGCCTCCGGTAGGGCTTCATCAGAGACTGTCGGTAGCACGATATACTGGAATAAATTAATATAACAGTATATTGTGCAAGCGATCCAACAATCGCTGGTTAAAGTCCCCTAGGGGGACAAGTAAAAAAAAAAGTGAAAAACAGTCAAATAAAGTTTTTTTAATAAATTTAAAAAAAAAATAAAACTTTAAAATTAAAAAAAAAAAACCTTTTCCCACAAGCACAAAGTAAAAAAAACCTAAAACTTAACATAACTGGTATCGATGCGTCCGTAAAAATCGGAACTATTACAATATATCATTGATTAGTCCGCATGGTAAACGCCGTAAAAACGAAAAAAATAAAACCGCCAGAATCGCTGGTTTTTGGTCACCTCATCTTCTACAAAAAATGTAAAGTGATCAATATGTCTCATGTATGGCAAGATGGTACCAATATAAACTACAGCTCGTCCCGCAAAAATAAGCCCTCCTATCGCTCAATCGACGGAAAATAAAAAAGTTATGGCTCTCAGAATATGGTGACAAAACTCAAATTATTTTTAACAACAGTTTTTTCCTTGTAAAAGTAGTAAACATTAAAAAAACAATATAAATTTAGTATCGCTGTAATCGCATTGAACCGCAGAATAAAGTTAATTGACATTTTTACCGCATGGTCAACTCTTTTTTTTCCCCAGGCCCTGCTTCTAAACCAATACCCCCTACTGGGGCTGGGCGATTTTGCCAAAAAATAAAATCTAGATTTTTTTCAACCTTATGGGCGATTTTTGATTTGAATCTCGATTTTCTTATGACTGTTAAATAAACTGAAAAAATTACCAAGAGATCCTTTAATAAATTATTTTCTTACTTTTTAACATATATTACTACAATAATTGTACATAACCACAACTTTTAACCTCTGCAAATACTTTATCAGAAATACTATTGGAAAAATGTATATCTAATTGATTATAATTTCTGTTAATCTGTTTCCAGGCAGGGAACAGGTTAGCAGAAATTATAATCAATGATGCGCTGCGTGCACTAACATCCCCCTCCGCCCATCACCACCTCAGCCGGTCTCCAACATTGCAGACGAGAGCAGTGTAAATTGCAGCAGGGCCAGGCAGATAGCGCCGAGCGGGCACTCTGGGGCGAGATTACATTATAGTGTCTGAGGTCTGAGAAGGACCCCACGATGGAGGGTATAAATTACACTAAGGCCGGATTCACACGACCGTGATTGGACTGTGAAAAACGGTCCGTGTGTCAGCCGGATTTCCCGGCCCAAACACGGGACATGTCAACGAGACTCCTGGCATCAGTCATTTAGGCTACACTTACACTGAAAAAAAAATGGCCAATTGTCAGATTTTCATGTCCATTTTTAATCAGTGTCTCCAAATAGATTTCCTTTGTCAGAGTTTTTTTTATCCCAATCCCCTGAAAACACCACAGTGCCCATGTAGATAGTGCCACAGTGCCCCCATATAGTGACAGTGCCCCCATATAGTGCCACAGTGCCCATGTAGATAGTGCCACAATGTCCTTGTAGATATAGTGCCCCCATATAGTGACACAGTGCCCCCATATTGTGACACAGTGCCCCATATAGTGACAGTGCCCACATATAGTGATGCAGGGCCCACATATATTGATACAGTGCCCCCATATAGTGCCACAGTGCCCCCATATAATGCCACAGTGCCTCCATATAGTGATACAGTCCCCCCATATAGTAACAGTGCCCCCCATATAGTGCCACACACCCTTGCAGACAGCACCCCACCACCTTGTAGATCGCACCCCTACCCCCCTTGTAAATCGCAGCACCACTACCACCCGCTCCTTGTAGATCGCAGCACCACTTGCAGATCACACTCCCACCGCACTTATAGATCGCACCCCACATGTAGATTGCACCCCCCTCCCCTTGTAAATCGCACCCCCTCCACATATAGATCGCACCCCCACGCCCTTGTGGATCACAGCCCCACATGTAGATCGCACCCCCCTCACTTGTAGATCGCACCCCCTCCCTTGTAGATCGCACTCCCCCCCCTTTGTAGATTGCACCCTCCTCCCTTGAAGATCGCACCCCCTCCCTTGCAGATCGCACCGGCTCCCTTGTAGATCGCACCCCTGCCCCCCTTGTAAATTGCAGCACCACTACCACCCGCTCCTTGTAGATCGCAGCACCACTTGCAGATCGCACTCCCACCGCACTTATAGATCGCACCCCACATGTAGATTGCACCCCCTCCCCTTGTAGATCACACCCCCTCCACTTGTAGATCGCACCCCCACGCCATTGTAGATCGCAGCCCCACATGTAGATCGCACCCCCCTCACTTGTAGATCGCACCCCCCTCCCTTGTAGATCGCACTCCCACCCCCTTTGTAGATCGCACCCTCCTCCCTTGTAGATCGCACCCACTCCCTTGCAGATCGCACCGGCTCCCTTGTAGATCGCACCCCACCTCCCTTGTAGATCGCACCTCCCACACCCCCTTGCAGATCGCAGCGCCCCACCTCATCCTTCTTTTTTTTTGTAAACAAATTTTATTGGATTTTATAACATTACAAGAAACAGAAAATCAAAGAGAAATCAAATATTATACATCAAAATTGATCCCTGAGAAAAGGAAATGTACAATAATAGCAACATATTGCATAAGATACAGCAGAGAATACGATATTCTGCAACATTCGCAGCATCGCAAATTACCATTGAGGTACTTGTTGTTACAAATAACATTAGACCAAAGTAACTTAAACAATCAAACATACCCCCCCCCCCCACCATAGCTCAGGGGCCCATCAGTTTTCAATTAATCTTCAATAGCAACCAATATACGACATCTGGACATCAGATCTAATAATCATATATATCTTCATGGTCAAGCTTTGTGCACCCCCCCACCCCTCGCTAGACCCTCACCGAGGCCCCAAGTTACCAAGCGTCCCCGCCACCGCTCTTGTCAAATACCAGGACGTGTAATGAAATGGTGCCATCAATTCCACAATCTCGCTTTGTCGGTAATGCTTGGAAATAAAAGTCTTCCATTTCTGAAAAAATTTGGAAGCTTTAGCTTCCGGTGTACGCTCTATGTCTAACTTATCCATATGTATACCCTTCTTCATCTGGTACATTAGATCTGTAAGTGTAGGTATAAGGGGCGTAAGCCATTGTGCCAATAAGCATCTTTTAGCGATCAGCAAGAATACATGAAGGGCTTGTGGTACACTAGGGAGATCAGGAAAGACATGAAACAGCAGAGACAGTGGGTCTAGAGTAAGTGAGATTTCCCAAGTATCTTTTATAAATTGCACTATCTCGGTCCAATACGGAACGAGTTTGGGGCACTTCCATAATCCATGTAGAAGATCGGTTTTGGGAGTGGCACATCTTGGGCAGGCTTCCAATCTATCTGGCGCATTTGGGTGTGGGGGAATATTGAAACCATAAATAGCTCGATGTATAAATTTAAAATGTGTCTCACGCCATTGCTCATTTACTACCGCTTTTCTCACTTTTAACCACCCTTCCAAGATTTGTTGAGATAATTCTGAGACCGGGAACTCTTTGCTCCATGCTTTAAACAGAAGTGCTGCCGTAGACCTCCCCTGTTGATCCCGAAATGTTTTATACAGATGTAATAAGGAGATTTTAGCTGGAGGAGATTCAATCATAGAATCAAGGGGATTTTCCAACCACACCTGTGTCACACCTCGACTTAAGGAGCGTATAAAGGAGTGTAGCTGACAGTAAGCTAAATGATGATGCAAAGGGACATTAAAAGTATCTACCAGTTCCTGAAAGCTCCTTACACGGTTTTCAGAGGGGTGCAAAATGTGCCTGAGTGTTGTAATGCCCAAAGCCCGCCAATGTCGAAAATTAGAGTTTTCTCTCCCCTGCGTGAAGCCCGGGTGTCCCCATAGATTCATGTGTGGGGATATACGCTGAGGAAGCCCAAATGAAGACCTAAGGGACTTCCATGCCATTATTGTATCTCGTAGTAATATGCTGTGTCTCACACTGACAGGAAGTATACCAAAAGCAGTATGCAGTAACGATGACAACTGCAGCGGGTACACCACTCCCGCCTCTAGGGAATAATTGGAATAAAAGTTGGATTGCTGCAACCAATCTATCCCATGGCGAGCAAGGCATGCTAAATTGTACCTACGAAGGTCCGGGAAATTGAGGCCTCCCTGGTCTTTGGGTAACATAAGCTTCTTCAGCGCTATCCTTGGTCGTTTTTGGGACCAAATAAAGGAAGTAAAGGCTGCATTAAGCTTCAAAATATCAGTGTGTCTAAGGAGAAGGGGTATAGTCTGCATCGGGTACAGCAATCTGGGAAAGCTTATCATCTTAAGCAAATGACATTTTCCCATAAAAGATAATGGCAAGCTGCGCCATCTCGTTAATTCATTAACCAATTTAGACAACAGGGGGGGGGGGTAGTTGAGAGTATATATAGAATCTGGGGTACGGCCTATATGGATTCCAAGATATTTGATTGACCTTTTGGCTATGGTCACCGGGTGTTTAGAGTGGACCAGTTACTTGAGGTTCGTGTACGGGACAAATCTAGGAGTTCACATTTCTCCACATTCACCTTAAACCCAGAAGAGGCCTCAAAAGCCCTCAGTAGGTCAAAAACCCTAGGAAGGTCCTTAAGCGGGTCTGATAAAAAGACCAATACATCGTCTGCAAAATATGACGCCTTAACTACTGTCGAACCTACCGCTATACCATGAATGTCCCCATCAGCCTCCAATGCCCTAATAAAAGGTTCAAGGGCAATGTTAAAAAGAAGAGGGGAAAGCGGGCAACCTTGTCTAGTGCCCTTAAATAAAGGAATAGGGGATGACAGGAAACCAGGAGTGTATACCCGTGCTGACGGTTCAGTGTAAAGTGCGGACAAGTATGTACGAAAAGGGCCCACTATATGCATGGAATCTAGAGTCCTACCCAACCATCCCCAGTCCACCATATCAAAAGCTTTTTCAGCATCCACGGTAAGGATTGCCGGAGATGGATGAGCAGAAGTATTAAGATTTACGTCATCTAGAACACTCAGAATTTTCCGTATGTTTGACACTGCTGAGCGGCCCTTGACGAAGCCCACCTGGCTAGGTGAAATTAATCTAGGGAGAATGAAGGCTAGCCTATCAGCCATTATTTTAGACATCAACTTAAGGTCCAAATTAATTAACGAGATTGGTCGGTAAGATGATGCTAGAACAGGATCCTTATCCTGTTTCGGCAATACCTTTATATATGCAACATTAGAGGCTGGTGGAATCGGCTGCCCAGACAGGTAGCCATTATATAGTTGAAGCAAACATGGAGCCATTTGATCCCTCAGAGCTTTGAAATATTCCCCAGTATACCCATCAGGGCCTGGCGCTTTATTAAGTTTCAGGGAATTGATCGCAGATTTGAGCTCATCTTCCGTAATTGGTGAATCTAACAAGACCTTCTCTTCCTCGGTAAGAACCGGCAAATTCAGGGAATCTAAAGAAAGAGGAGTCACCCCCGGTATACTCTGGCGACTAGCGTATAAAGTGGCATAAAAATCCCTCAAAATGGAATTGATTTGTTTGGGGTGATTCTGCATCTGCCCCAATTGATCCTTCAACCTAGCGATAACAGAGTGTGACCATGGACCTTTTGAGAGCCTGGCCAGAAGACTACCTGCCTTGTTGCCAAAACGAAACAATTTCGCCTCTAAGGCCGAGCGCTTCAGTTTCTCACCCTTATCTAACCACAGCTCGTAGTCGCTTTTGGCTTTTTTCCAGGCTTCTCTATTAACTAGAGAAGGCGACTTCTGGAAAAGAGTGTAAGATGTCCTGAGAGTTGTACTGTAAGTCTCAATTTTTTGTTTAGCTACTTTCTTAAAATTAGCAACATATGCCATAATGTGACCCCGCATGACTACCTTCGCTGTATCCCAATAAAGCTGGGTGTTATCTGCATGAACTCCATTTGTCAATTCATACTCCTGCCACCATCCTTTAAGTTTGCTTTGGAAGGATTCCTCCGTAGCCAGACTTGACGGAAATCTCCATAAATAATCCGTGCCGTGGGGGAAGCAATCATGTACTTCCAATACTACAGGGGAATGATCCGAGATAAGCATCTGCTCAATTACACACCCTCGCATTCGGTGTAATAAAAGTGGGGATACTAACATATAGTCAATGCGAGACCAGGATTGGTGTGGATGTGAATAATGGGAATATTCCCTACCATCTGGGTTTTGAAGTCTCCAGATATCCGTCAAATCAGTGGCTGTAAGGAATTTTTTTAATATCGTTTCAGTTGTGATAGAGGTGGCTCTCCCCCCCTGAGCTGTGGTGGTCCTATCTTCACTCGGGTGTAAAACGACATTTAGGTCACCTCCTAGAATTTTATGTGGATGCCGATCCACTTCAATTGTAGTGCTTAAATTATGAAAAAAAGATGAGCTACGTGGTTTGGGCCATAGACATTGTACAGACTGATTTGTTCAGTGGCGCCAGTAAGTAATACATTTATCCATCGACCCTCCGAGTCTCTAGACACCTGTGACACTGTTGAGGAAAACTTTTGGTGTATAAGAACTATAACTCCCGCTTTCGAATCGACAGCCGGGGATCCGAACACTTGACCCACCCACAGCCTTTTCATCCTAAAGAAATCTGCCTCTGCCAAATGCGTTTCTTGTAAAAGCGCTATGTCTGCACGCAAACGTTTCAGATGACGTAATACCATCATGCGTTTATGTGGAGACCTTAATCCTTTGACGTTCCATTATATAATTCTCATATAAGAGCTATTAAATATACGGTACAGAAATAGATGTCCCTGAGCATGGATTCCCACAACATAAACTGCCTCTTCAACCGTTTAACTAAGAACAATAAAACAATCCCCGCACTGGAGGTGTGAATTAATACCTTATCACCCACCCATTGGTGCAATAAGACTTCACTTATTTCCGACATACAGAAATACATTACCAAAAAAGCAACTAGGTTATGTATCATAGTGCAATTACATTCAGTAGCCTTCCATTCCCCCCTTCCTAAGTAGAATCAACTGGGGTTGCTTAATAAAGAACAACATGAAACAGTTAGTATGTCCATACCACATCTTCCATATCGGCAAGACTCAGAAGAAATGAAAAACCGTCATCCAGACCCTTCTCTTTTGCTCTGGCAGGTAATATAAAAGCTGATTCAAAACAGGCAATCATCAGTGATCATCAGCTCTGTCCGACCATATTATCCACCAAAATCTTGTCAGGTATCAGCTGAAACCAGACGTACCACCCGCTGAGGCTTCGGAGAAGATGGCGGAATTGTAGTAATGTCCCGACTGCCTTCTACGCTCTGCTTCCGAAATCCCGGAGCAGAGCGATGAGGTACATCCTTTGAAGTTGAGGGCTTCAAGCTTGCAATGGCCTCTTCCGGAGACTGGAACGAATCAAATGACCCATCTGAATGAAAAACTTTTAAAACCGCAGGGTACAGTAAAGCGAATTTCATCTGGCGTTTGTATAAATCTGAGCAAATTTGAGAGAATGCTCGCCTTTTCTTAGTGACTTCCGCCGAGAAGTCTCCAAAGATGAGGATACGATGGCCTTTGTAATCTAATCCATCTTTTCTGTTCTTGAAGGATTTGAGCACAGACATCTTGTCAGAGTAATCTAGGTACTTTACAATTACTTGCCTCGGGCGATCTCTCATTGTATTCACATCGCTACGTTTATCTGGCTTTGCCGCACGCAAATCAGCTCCAATTCTATGTGCTCTTTCCACCCTGCATGGATGGTGAATGCCCAAAGCTGGCGGCAGATCCAGCCCACATAGACGCCTCAGATCTTTAGCTGGTACCAATTCTGGTAAGCCGACGATGCGCAGATTATTCCGCCGAGAACGGTTCTCTAGATCTTCTACCCGCTCCCACAGTTTCTTGTTCTCCAACCGTGTATCTCGTACCAGTCGCTGTACCTCCTCAAGTCCAGAATCCATATCCTGAATCGCCATTTCCAGCTTATCAAGACGCTCCTCGTGCTGTGTCACCGAGGCATGCAGATGCGATAATGAGGTTTCTATCGTTTTAGACAGAGATTCCTGCAAATCTGGGGTAATTAACTGTGCCACCTGTAACGCCAGTTGCTTGTAATCGATGACACAGGCTGTGTCGCCCATGCCCCGTACTTGTGAGGAGCTGAGCTCCGAATGTTCAGGCAAGACACTAGGCGGGACAGGCCCGTCCGCCATATTGGGCAGTTGTTCAGCCACGCGGCCTGATTTGCTTTGCGTCTTGGATTTCCCCATTACTGAGACAAATCTGTCCATGCACTCACCGGTCGAACGGGTACTGCGTCTGGAAGATGGCTGGATGATTTGTGCTTCCCCAGAGGACGTAAGTACGGTCTGACAGGGAGATATGTGGAACGGAGGCAGGAGCGCTCTCAGGCGTGCATCTCTACATGCCGGGGCCGGAACCGGAAGTCACCTCATCCTTCTTGTAGATAGCGGCCACTGTAGCTGCCACTAGGGGCTGAATCCCCGGCCAGAAGTTGCCGACACTTTGACCAGGGATACAGCTCCTAGTGGGAGCTACAGTGGCTGCTGCCTACAAGAGAAGGGGGGGGGGGTGATCTGCAAGGGGGAAGGGTTAGCGATCTGAAGGGAGGTTGGTTTTGCGATCTACAAGGGGGGGTGCTATCTACTAAGAGGAGTAGTATCTACAGGGCGATGTGGCTATATACTAGGAGTCTCTGATTTCCCACCGACCTGCTGTTCCGTACTAAATAATTTTGTTCACTACACAATAGCTGTTCCATGTGGAAGCAGAGACAGAGCGGGTGCAGCTTCTCAGACAAGGCAGATCAGGCAGTGACGAGGTGGCGGGGTGGAACTTCCTCCTGCAGCATGGCGCCACTAAACAATCGATTCAACAATTCTGTTAAAAAACAGAATCGTCAGAGGCCTTAAGGGCAAATTAATTGAATTAATTTGATTAATCGCCTAGCCCTACACCCTACGGAACTGAACTTCTGCAAATCAGGATTAGGATCAGTAATTATTGATAACATGCAAATTGTGAAACTGTCCACCCGTGTCAGAATTTATAGTTCTCAAAAGAGGCCTATCATTTGTACCAACCGAGAAGTATAATCCCTTTGTTTAGACTAAGGTCCTTTCCCTATTCATTAGCAAGCTCCAGTGGTTTAAACACTAGGCCGTACTGTATAGACACGTTTGTCTTGGAAATAATCTGAAAGCAAGTGATCTAATAGCAGTGAGGTCATTGGTGGACCTTATGGAGCATAATGAAAGGGACTTATCCTTGGGGACCTTTCACTAATCTAAAACAAAAAAGTGTGTGCATGCCACCACAGGCAGATAATCCCAACATTGAAATTTTCCAAAAACTGGTTAACCAGGATTTGGAGGAATTAGTAGGAAAGACAAGGGGGCTCAATAATTTAAATAGAGTGGAGAGGGAGGCTTTGTCTAATTTGGAAAAAGACAGGACCATCACAATTAAACACTCAGATAAAGGGGGGAATGTGGTGGTCTTGGACTCTTCCATATGTCTGGAACTGTTCCTTACAAATCCCTATGTCTGGAAATATTGTTAGATATTACATTCTATAGGAAGTTGGACATGAAACCAACCTGTGCTTTCCTGAAAGAACTTGATAGACTCCTTCTAGGAGCCCTGTTCTCCAAACTGATCAATAAAGATGAGTATGACTTCTGGTTCCCAAAACTTCCAGTTCTGGCCACGTTCTACTCATTTCCAAAAATCCATAAAGGGATAGTACCCCTAAGGGGAAGACCAATTGTATTGGGGATGGGAATATAAACCAGTATATTGGAACATATATAGATGTCATACTACGCCCCTTTGTCGACACATTACCCTCGTACATCAGGGATACGTGAGACCTATTATTAAAACTGGAGGGGATACAGACCGATAACACTATGTTGTTGGGCTCTATAGATTTAAAGGCTCTCTATAGCTTCATCCACCATCACCTTGCATTGGGAGCGCGAAAATACTATGGGGAGCCCTTTTGCTCCTACGTACGCAAATTTGCTCATGGGTTGGTAGGAGGAACATATCTGCCTCTGGCTAAGATTCATAGACTATATTTTTGTGCTGTGGAATGGCACCAGGGACATTTCTGGACTTTGTAGCACAAATTAACTCCAATGAATTGGGTCTGAAATTTACGGCAGAAGCCAATAAACATGCACTGCCCTTTCTGGACATTCTCCTTGAATGTGATCCTGAAATATACAACCAGTTGTGTTTCGGAAAAGTACCGACACTAACAGGCGTCTGAGGGGGTAGAGCTGACATCCATATGCTCTTAAAAGGGTATACCTAGGGGGCAAAACCTCCACCTCAGGAGGAACTTTTCTAAAACCTCAACGTTCAAGACACAGGCTAAGGATCTCCATAGTCGTTTTAAAACTCGGGGATATCCCGATCGCATTTTGCAGGAGGCATTTGCAATGGCTGTGGACAAGGAACGTAATTCCTATTAGCCCAGAAACTTAAAACAGAGAAGAAGTTAGACGGTTCAGGGTAATTGTCACGAGGAGCGGGTGTGGACCCACTGGGCCGTACCGCGTAGCGGGATGGCAGCTGGCCAAACAAGCATGGTACAGAGTCTATAGTCCAGAAAGGGTACCTGAGGCAATGTAGACAGTAGAAAGGCAGGCTCGGCTAGGACCAGGCAGCAGGTAGACTTCAGGCGTGGAGTAGTAGAACAGGCATGGAGATGCAGCAAAACACGACAACAGCTCAGCACGGCAGTAGACCAGGATGGTACTGGATAGCATGGGAAACAGGATACAGGATACAGGTACGGGGAATACTGGGAAGCTGGAAGACACTTAGAAGACCATTTGCAAGACAGACTTTGGGAAACAACAACAACAACGCTCAGGCGAGGATAAGAAGGGTGGTGACCTTCTTATAGTCCAGGAATTCATGCGTTGATGATGATGATGATTTTCATGTGCGCGCGCTGGCCCTTTAAGAGAGACAGGAGACAGGCTCGATACCCGGAAGTGAGTGCCGGCGCCTCACAGGGCAGGACGTCTATGCAGCACAGCAGCAGGACGTCTATGGCCGCGGTCATCGAGGGGTAAGTTAGAACGACAGACCGCGGCCGTAGACGTTACAGTAATTGGGGTCTTTGATAAGGCTAATGGAGAAATTAGAAAAATCCTGGAAAGTCAATGGAGGATTCTGTTGCATGACCAGGACCTGGTTAATATCCTGGGCCCAAGCCCTCTTAAAAAAGTCGACCACATCCGCCACGTAAAGTCTATGCTGCTATTCCTGGAAACCGAAGAAATCTAACCGGATCCTCTAAACGGTCTATGGCACAATGGGTGATATCACTTTTTAATATATATTTTTTATCAAGAGTATGTTCTTTGGATACTATTTTTTTCTATTAATGAAATATATTTTGATAAAAAGAAAAACCTACTGAGAAATATTTGTCCATGCTTTCCTCTTTATACTACGTTAATCAGACATACAAGGGGCGTCTCTTATAGCACGCTGCACCCATTTGCCCATTTAAACAGGGTCTACAAATTATATTGCTGACATTTAGATGTGGACCATGCTTTGCCTGTGACCAGTTATTACCCTCAAGCACATTTACCAGCTCAGCTACGGGTGAACAGTTTGAAATCAAATATTTCATTAACTGTAAATACAGCGGGTTGTATACCTGGTTAGATATGAATGTCTGATGCAGGATGCCGGATCACTTTAATGATATCCAAAATGAGAGCGATACACCACGACATGTCCATACGGTACATCGGGGTAATCCTGCTTCTATAAAATTTATGGGAATCCGGGTGTTCCCAAAAATTGTAGAGGTGGTAACTGGGATAAAAGGATTCTTCAGGTAGAATGCAGATGGATCCACAAGATGAAATCTGTTACCCATACAAGTAAAGTATCACAGGGTGTCACATATATCCATCTAATATGTCCCGATAATGTGTGAGTTTTAGGAGACTGGTTTAATACTATCTAACTACAGTCCCTATATGATGCAGTGTCCGCTAACGCGGTCACTGAAAAAATGGTTTGCAAGATTTCTCTGCAATGCACTCTGCTGCAGTATTTCCTGATCAGGAGATCTGACCACTCCTTTATGTTTACTGAGCTGTGGGGATGCGCTGTTTGATCCCCATGGTTACTCTATTTCACACGCACAGCTCCTTTCCCTCTTACATCAGAGAATAGGCAGCTCTGAGCTCTCTAGTCGCGCCTTCCTGTCTCTTGATTGGATACAGGGGGGGGGGGGTGAACAGGGAGGGGGGCGTGGTTATGAGTATGTAGCAGCAGCAATGCTGTCATCAGGTTGCCACTGCCATTATCAAAACGGTCCCGTTATGCTGCCAGTTAGCTCCCTGAGGAGCAAGTAAAAGAGGCTGGTGAAACATGTTGGAGCAGTGAAATTAATATAGGGACAATCTGCTAGAATAGTATAGAAGCTCTGAGTCTGGAGGCCGCTCTTGTCAGAGCAAACCAGCAGCCACCAACATATACAGAGGAAAGAACTTCAATTCCCACACAAACAGGACTTGTGATCAGGGTCCAGGCTAGTGTGGGAATTGTGTAGATGTTAGTCCGACCCTAGTGCACACAAAAATAAAGTGACACTAGTGGATACAGTCCTGATACTAACGCCGGTCAGAATTGTATTTTAAACACTTTCACACCAGGGTGTTTATTTTTTTGTATCGTTTTAAATAAATCTAATAAAGGTTAATTTTTAGATTAAGGATCACGTCCTGCTACTATTGTATATTATTTAGCCCTGCAGGGAAATCAGTTAAGTGAACACTACTACAATCATTTAATAAGTACAATTACATTATATAGTACAATAAATTGTGGCGTCTAAATCTACAACTTGTCCCGCAAAAAACAAGCCCTCATACGACAATTTTGATGGAAAAATAAAAAAGTTAGGGCTTTTGGAGGGTGGGGAGAAAAAAACTAAAATCCGAAAAATGGCTGTGGACGGAAGGGGTTAAAGTTTTTGTCTCAGTTCATAGTCTCTTGGTCATAGTAAGGAGACTCTTGTTATTGTACATAGTCCTGTGTGCCTTGCCTTTTCTCTGTGATCTTGCTAGCCTCTGAACCATTCTTCAGCTTGTAGCTGTAGTATAATGCTACCCTCTGTTTTTGACCTTGTGCCTGGCCTGTGACTCCCTCCCCTTGTGGGACATCTTAGTGACTGGATTTCCCAATTACGCTTCCTGAATTATGTCAAGCCCGCCATAACAATTAGTTAATCTCTTCCAACAAATATGTACACTCGGTCAAGAGAACATGTTTATTTCAAAGAAGAAAAGGAGGAAAATGGCTGCCATAAGAAAATCAAACAGTCTTACCTGCGACCCCGTCTGGAGTCTTGTTTTGTATATACACACACAAGCCAGCGCATTAACAAACTGTTATAGTATCTAAGTTTATCCTGGTCCTCTGACAAGTCCAGAGTAAACTGCCGGATGAAACGTATCAAGACAGTAAAATGTGTAACAGGGACATCATACAGTAGGGCGTTTATTATGGAATTGCTTGGAGAGCGATTCGCCAAAGGCTGCTGGAGACTGCTGGGAGAGAGGGTGTATATAAATCCACAACCTCAAATTTGCCACAACTTTGATCAACAGAGTCTAAAGCTATTCTATGGTATTCGCCAGAGCCCACAGCAAAGTGGGATGGTTTTTGCTGCATAGAACCCAGGTTGTTTTAGCAGAGTTCAATGTTGGATAAGAGGTGCAATGCAGGAAAACCTAAACAGGATAACCACACAGAGGTTAAAAAGAAAGTCCAAATCAATAAGCAAGTGGATACCAGGTAAAGCATAGGTCAGAGCCAGCTGGGAGCAGATAATGCAAATAAGCAAACAAGGGGTTAACGAGAGTCAAGCCAAGGTCAGTATTCCAAGAAGTCCAAAAGTCAGAGGTATGGGGTTTAGTCAGAAGCTTGATTAAGACACCTCAATTTAAGGAAAATCACAAGCAAAGACTGAGTGAGAAGGACAGGTATAAATACTAAATCAAATCTGATAGGCAGAAAGCTAGAGAAAAGAGCTAGGCTCAAGGAAAAAACAGAACCTCCCAGAAGCCGGAAGAGTAGTCATGGAGATCATTAAAGGAATGGGCGTTTCCTAATAGCGTTTAGCTTAAATGACA